>NC_037676.1:126579730-127179730 GCF_003255815.1 Theropithecus gelada
TTTTTTTTTTTTTTTTTTTTTTTTTTGAGACGGAGTCTCGCTCTGTAGCCCAGGCTGGAGTGCAGTGGCCGGATCTCTGCTCACTGCAAGCTCCGCCTCCCGGGTTCACGCCATTCTCCGGCCTCAGCCTCCCGAGTAGCTGGGACTACAGGCGCCCGCCATCTCGCCCGGCTATTTTTTGTATTTCTTAGTAGAGACGGGGTTTCACTGTGTTCGCCAGGATGGTCTCGATCTCCTGACCTCGTGATCCGCCCATCTCGGCCTCCCAAAGTGCTGGGATTACAGGCTTGAGCCACCGCGCCCGGCCTCTCATCCTCTTTCCTGCCTCTAGAAGGAGAGAGTCCAGAGGCCTCTTTTCAAGTCGAGGTGTTTCTTTCCTTTCCTTTTTTTTAAAATTTATTTTACTTTAAGTTCTGGGATACATGTGCAGAACGTGCAGATTTGTTACACAGGTATACATGTTCCATGGTGGTTTGCTGCACCTATCAACCCGTCTTCTAGGTTTTAAGCCCCATATGCATTACCTATTTGTCCTAATGCTCTCCCTCCCCTTGCCCCCCACCCCCGATAGGCCCCAATATGTGATGTTCCCCTCCCTGTGTCCATGTATTCTCATGTTCAACTCTCACTTATGAGTGAGAACATGTGGTGTTTGGTTTTCTGTTCCTGTGTTAGTATGCTGAGAATGATGGCTTCCAGCTTCATCCATGTCCCTGCAAAGGACATGACTTCATTCTTTTTTACAGCTGCAGAGCTGTTTCTTTTAGTACAACTCTTTGTGTTTCTGCTAATATAGTTCTCTTCAAAACTATGTAGGATTCCTATAAGTCTTAATAGGTTTCATTCCAATAGATAAGAGCTATACTCGCAAATCTCTTTGTGACAGACCTCTCTATACTTGGGGTCAGAGTACTATGAGAAGATGTCCTTTACATTCTTAGAAACACTTTTATCTAGCACTGAGGTTCTAGGAGGTTCTACTGCTAACCTTTCTGGGGTCTTAACAAAGGGTCTTATAGCCACACTTGTAACTTGATCTTTTTTTTTTTATTGAGATGGAGTCTCGCTCTGTCACCTAGGCTGGAGTGCAGTGGCGAGATACCGGCCCACTGTAACCTCCACCTCCCAGGTTCAAGCAATTCTCTGCCTCAGCCTCCTGAGTTGCTGGGACTACAGGCACCCACCACCACGCCCAGCTAATTTTTTTGTATTTTTAGTAGAGACGGGATTTCACCATCTTGGCCAGGTTGGTCTTGAACTCCTGACTTCGTGATCCACCCGCCTTGGCCTCCCAAAATGCTGGTATTACAGGCGTGAGCCACCGTGCCTGGCCTGTGACTTGATCTTGACCCACATGTTCCATTTTACTGGTAGTACCTTAGATTTGATCTTTTCCCATAGGCCAGTTGGGAACCTTTTGCAGACTGGAAAAGCTGCAATGAGAAAGAGTTTTATTTTCCAACTCAGTAAGTCCTGGGTTGGAAAGTTTTCCTGTGTTGACACTTTTATTTTTTATCCTTCTCTATTTGTGCCTTATCAGGCACAGCTAAAAGAAGACAGTTAGCACTTTCAACGTTCTGTCTGGAAATAGTCTCTTAGTCAGATCCCCAAGTTCTTTAGACACATTTGCTATCTTTTATAGTCAACATGTTGCCAAACTTTCAACCACTACATGACACAGATTGTCTTTTCCCCAGACTCTAATACCAACTGCTCACTGCCCTTCCAACCTTCCCTAACAGTCTCCTGGAGCCTCCTCCAGCTTCTGCTCACCACCCAGGCCAAAAGCCATGGCCACCAGCTTTGTGTTCTTGTTACAGAAGAAATCACATCCGAGCGCTAACTTCTATTTGGTTAGCTATTGCTGCGTAACAAACCGCCCCCAAATTTAGTGGCTTAAAATGACAATCATTCCATTCTCTCACAGTTCTGGAATCTGGTTTGGGGCTCAACTGAGCAGTTCTTCTGCTGGTCTTTACAGTAGTCACTCTTGTGGCTGCATTGAGCTACAGGAAAGCTGGGCCTGGGGTCAGCTGTTATTTTCAGCCAATTTGATCTCTCCCTCCTCCCCTACCTTCCTCTCTCTTCTCTCTTTCTTTCTCTCTCTCTCTCTCTCTCTGTGTGTGTGGTGTATACTTTTCTTTCTTATAACATCTCCTTCTTTCTGACTTTTCCATCTTTCCTTCTCTATTATCCAGTCTTTCCTTGGAGCTCCAACTACTGGAGTCCCATTTTTCCAGATTCGTCTCAGCCTGGTATCTTTCACCTGCAGCGCCACTTCTGCAGCATCTGGGTGCTATCAATTTTGATATATATTCTTTTTACTTCAGCTTCAGTATAATTTTGAAAAATCTACTGAAAAAAATGAACTCTATAGGGCAGAGAAAAATGGGCTATTCTTATTTACAGTGAAATTCATCACTGGAACTGCTGTCTGGGGTTAATAAAAAGACTTTTGGAAGACAAAGCATTTAACTATTCCCATAGCAACAAGGGCATCAGGCATTTCTGTGTGACCCAATAGATGTTTAAAGAAGTACCAACTCCCAAGCAAAGAACATAAAATCTAGAGACAAAAGACCTCGGTGTTAAAGAACCATCTCTGTCATTCATTGTGATCTTGAAGTTCTCAGAATTCAAGCTCCTTGTCTAAGAAATGGGAGAGATACCTGTATCTTCAAGGTTGTCGTAATGGTCAAACGGGATAATCTATATGAAATTTCTTTGTCAATCAGAGACCTCTGGATGAATTACGATCACTGTTTCTGAACAGATGCTGAGGGTTAGGGGTGACAGTACCAGAGGTGAAGGGTCAAGCATGGCACACACACACAGCAGGCCCTTCTGGAACATCGGGGAGAAATTCAGAGACAAGACCCATCACAGGTATGTGAGCCCTGTTGCCCATTGCATTCGAACAGCACGGAAGAATCCAGCAGGGCCAAATGTCAAGTATTGGAAGAGAAATCTCAGTCTTTTGGCTATAGGGCTTTAAAAAAAAATTGCATGATTGAGAGAGTACAAGCTGCTCCCACAGTGTGATCAAGGGCTGGGGTCCAAACTCATGGTCCCAGCAATATGACGTGGCAGAACCTTGGCCTCCATTTTTGGGTCATCACCTCAGCACTTAGCAGTTGGCAAAATCAAAAGGCTGGGGTCAAGCTTTGGGGGCTGCAGCTGCATAATAATGTAGAACCTCCATATGCAGCCCAGGTCTACCATCTACTAACTCAGAATTTTAGGTTGGGAGAGCACCAATCCAACCAAACTGCCACTTCAGAATTCCGCCATAAGTTGGGTTGATTGTCTTAAACTCACAGCGGTGGCTGGTTTCTGTGGAGTGTTTCAGGGGCCAGCCGGTGAGGAACCAGACTTGGATAAATTAGCCCTTACTTTTCAGTGGGGTAATATAGAATACCACTTTTTCCCATTTGAGTTCTGAACTTTTTGAGAAAATAAATAAGCCAGATAGTTGAAGATAAAAATAACAGCCTTACCGCTGATAAAGGTAGGGGTGGAAATATGGCTGAGGTGTGCCGCAATGATGGGCTTCCTCATTTTGCACCCCAGAACTAGACCAAGCTACCAAATCGCAGGAATCTTTTGTAAAGCCTGGGTCTCCCTCTGCAAGGACAAAATGTTTCCTAATACAATTATGAATGGCCAATTTCTCTGTAGGGAGGCTGACTGCAAAGGAGACCTAGCCTATACCAAGTTTCCCACCTCACCTCACAACCCAAACATCATAAATAAAATGTGGTAGATACAGACAACCCAGGGAAGGGGAGGAGTCAGGCCAGGGATAGAGAGAGGCTAAGGCTACAGTTGACAGCCTATCAGAAAAAGGTGCTGGGATATCAAGTATCTCCTCTTAACCAATTCTGAGGAAGCCAGCAGACTTTAGTCAGTCCTGCTTCACATGAGAAAAGAGCTGTGTCTGAAGTTTTCCATCAAATGAAAGCCCCCATTTTTACCCTATGGATGTTTGGTGTTATTGTAATGTATTTATTTATTTATTTGTTTTGAGGTAGAGTCTCACTCTGTCACCCAGGCTGGAGTGCAGTGGCGTGATCTCAGCTCACTGCAACCTCCACCTCCTGGGTTCAAATGATTCTCCTGATTCATACCTCCCTGTGGTAGCAGGGACCACAGGTGTATGCCTAACTAGTTTTTTGTATTTTCAGTGGAGGCCGGTTTTTGCCATGTTGGCCAGGCTGGTCTCGAACTCCTGGACTTAAGTGATTCGCCTGCCTCAACCTCCCAAAGTGCTGGAATTACAGGTGTGAGCCATGCACCTGGCCTGTTTAGTGTTGTTATAATTTAAGATAACAGCTGTCCCAATGACAAAGCCACTTCCCATGCAAAATTTCGTTCAACCTTAAAGCAAATATGAGATCATAATAGTGTAGTACTCATTTTTCATATGAGCTAAATGACTTGCCTAGGATCTCACAAGACCTAAGACTTAGCTTTAAATATTATTTCAATAATCCCACAGGAGTTTCATAAGACTTTATCAGCTTCTCATAACACAAGAAAACATTGGGAGGATCCAAATCATTGCATTTCAGTATATTTATTTTAGGAGTAGCAGTGGCACAAATAACTTCAAAATTTGTGTTTCAGCTGGGCGTGGTGGCTCACACCTATAATCCCAACACTTTGGGAGGTTGAGGTGGGAGGATCGCTTGAGGCCAAGAGTTTGAGGCCAGCCTGGGCAACATAATGAGACTTCATCACTACAAAAAAAAAAAAAAAAAAAAAAAAAAAGTGCTAGGCACAGTGGTACATCCCTGTAGTCCCAACTGCTGGTGAGGCTGAGGCAGGACGATTGCTTGAGCCCAGGAATTTGAGGTTGCAGTGATCCCTGATCGCACTTAACTTTCATCAGAAATGTGTCTGACAGACTGAAAATTCAATACTTAAAATAATTAAGTGACACAATAAACGCTGAAAGAGAAAATGGAATGTTTTCACTTTCCCACTATTTTTCAGATCAAAACATGTGACAGGTTCCAATTTTTTCCTCAAATATTTTACAACCAAATTGAAGGGAGGAGAAAGACTCTTAAAAACCAATGTCTTTTTTTTTTTTTTCTGAGATGGAGTCTCACTCAGTGACCCAGGCTAGAGTGCAATGGCGTGATTTCAGCTCACTGCAACTTCTGCATCCTGAGTTCAAGTCATTCTCCTGCCTCAGCCTCCGGAGTAGCTGGGATTACAGGCACGCATCACCACACCCAGCTAATTTTTGTATTTTTAGTGGTGATGGTGTTTCACCATGTTGACCAGGCTGGTCTTGAACTCCTGACCTCAAGTGATCCACCCACCTTGGCCTCCCAAAGTGCTGGGATTACAGGTGTGAGCCACTGTGCCTGGCCCCCAAAAAACTTGTATTTTTACTACAATAATTTACTGAGCACCTTCTGCATGTCAAGGATTTTACCAGGCACTAAACACATAGAACTTCAATCTTTATAACCCTATAATAGAGGTCACCATTTTATAAATTTTATTGTCCCCATTTTATAAACAGGGGCACTTGAAGAGCTCAGAGAAGTTAATTCTGTTGTGTAAGTTCCCACCCCCAGGAATTGATTAACCTGGACTTGTTTGATTCCAAATGACAAATACTATTAACATAGCTGTGGAAAAGCCAAAGCCTTCAGCTGTGAAATTGCTGTATATTAATATCTTCCTATGTGACGGCAGCTAGGCTTATCAGCAGCAACCATTCCTCTCAGAGGCTCAAGGCACAAAAAGAACTCTGAAGATGGGTGAATAGCTTAAATCTACTCATTTATCTTTAATGAGTTTACAACTCTCTCATCAAGACTTCGGAAGTTCAAAATAGATACTGATCCTAATTTGTAAACCATATAGAAAGAGGAATAATCTATAGTATGGTATTATGATAAATACCAAAGGCACAACAAATGAATTAGAAATAGCCTTTGCATTTTAGGAGCTCAGTGTTGAGGCATGGGACAACTGAGGTAAAACAGAGTGTTCATGGTATCCACAGGGAGCCATCAAATCATGCAGAATTTAATTCACTAATTTAAACCCAACTGATGTCTTGCCCTCTAAGATTGCTACGTTTCAACTTGTACTTTTCCTGAACTGGAATAATTCAATGATTTTATTTTAAAAGGTTGCATTTACATTAAGTCTTACTGCAGAGTAAAGATAACTAATATGAACAGTAGCAAAGTGACTTATTGCCCAATATGCTGAATTATGTAAAAACGAAAAAGTATAACATAATGCATTACTAGAACTTGGCAGCAACACTGTGAACTATGTGGGTCACTCCGAATCCCAGAATCCTGGAGCTTGCGGAGTACCCAAAAGACTGCAAGTCTGGTCAGGCGGTGGCTCACGCCTGTAATCCCAGCACTTTGGGAGGCTGAGGAAGACGGATCACTTGAGGTGAGGAGTTCGAGACCAGCCTGGCCAACATGGTGAAACCCTGTTTCTACTAAAAATACAAAAAGTTAGCAGGCATGGTGGCGGGCACCTGTAATCCCAGCTACTGTGGAGGCTGAGGCAGGAGAATCGCTTGAACCCAGGAAGCGGAGGTTGCAGTGATTGCGTCACTGTACTCCAGCCTGGACGACAAAAGTGAGACCCTGGTCCAATAAATAAATAAATAAATAAATAAATAAATAAATAAATAAATAAATAGACTGCAAATCTCTCCGATATCATAAGAGCCTCGAGAGAAGGAATTGGATCTCATGATTCTGTTGACTCACCTTCCTCATAATTTGGTTCATTGTTGGACACCAAATACGTCATGGGAAAAGCGCATGCAGAAAATACTTATTTTGAATTGCATTTTGAGTTTCTACATTTGGCAGAGGCAAAGAGAAAAGCTGAATCTCAAACTATTTATTAGCTGTCTGAGTGGGAAGAATTGCAGGAGGATATAATTACAAAACCTGATGTAGCCAGGATTCAGCTTAGAGCTTTCAGCCTGTTTATAAAACATGCCAAATATCAGATGGCATGCAAAGGGTAATGTGTTAATAGCAGACAGGCAAAACACTGGCTGCAGTTTCAGGAGGAAAGACTGAACAGAACAGCTCTACAACATACTTTGTCTCTTGGAATCTAACTGCTTAGAAAGGCTTGGAAATAAATAAGGAAAGTTTATTTTAGGCACCTTCAGCATTGTCCTCCTAAAATCTTTTATTTCATACACCGGGAAATATAAATACTAAAAGCATGGTACCAACCACCAGAATGTTTACTCTGTGAATTTAAAACCCCTAAATTATCCACCCCTCTCTTCAATTGCCTAACATAATACCACTCCAGAGTTGCAAAATTTGAAGAAGGGGGGAAAAAAAAAAAGCCTAGAATTTGGAATCAGAAAAGCTGTATTTAAATAGAGTACTAGCTACTTAAGCAGCTACTCAACTCTTCTCATCTGTTGCCCTTACGTATTTGGCTATAAAAATGTTATTATTAAGATATTCTGGGCTGGGCATGGCGGCTCATGCCTGTAATCCCAGCACTTTGGGAAGCTGAGGCGGGCAAATCACTTGAGGTCAGGAGTTCAAGACCAGCCTGGCCAACATGTTGAAACCCCATCTCTACTAAAAATACAAAATTAGCCAGTCATGGTGGCAGGCCCCTGTAATCCCAGCTCCTTGGGAGGCTGAGACAGGAGAATTGCTTGAACCTGGGAGGTAGAGGTTGCAGTGAGCCAAGATTGCGTCACTGCACTCCAGCCTAGGCAACAGAGTGAGACTCCATCTCAAATAATAATAATAATAATAATAAAGATATTCTGATAGCTCATCAATATTTGCCCTTTGCTTTTGCCTGCTTTGGAGATCATGATTTTAAATTCTTTGGAATATATCTTTTCTCCCCTACCTCTACAATGATGCATCTTCAACCCTGGTTTTTTTTTTTTGCCCTTACCTTTTACTTATCTTGTCATCGAGGAAAAATTCAACACTTATTACATAGTGTGCAATGTGTGTGATCATTGCAAAGGGAAATGCAAAGGTAAGTAAGATCTAATTCCTGCCTTCGAGGAACTGATGATTTAATAGAAGGGATACAGGTACCAAAAATGCCCATAAGGCATAACCTGGAAGAGCAAATCATTATAATCATGATCTCCAACAAACGATGCCTCCCATGTCCGTATCCCTTTGCAATACGGCATAGTCATTTCTCACATCAGAAAGGTGGCATCAACTCCTCCATCCCCTTGGATTTGGGCTATTTTTTAAAACTTGTCTTGACAAAGGGTCAAAGGTGGCAGGAGTGACAGTGCAATATCTAAGGCCCAGGCAACCCATGAGACCTCATGGCTTCTGCATTTATCCATTAGGTACCCGATTGCCACATGAAGATTCAGTTAAGTACACAATACAGAGTTGTTAACTATATGCACTATGTTGTACGGTAGCTCTCTAGGATGTATTCGCCTTGCATAAGTGAAACTATGTACCCTTGGATCAACATCTCTCTGATTCACCCTCCCCCAAACCTTGGTAATCACCATTCAAGTCTCTGCTTCTGCTTCTATGAGTGTGATTATTTTAGATTCCTAAATGGAATAATATAGTACTTGTTCTTCCATGTTTGACTTTTATTTTCCCTCCTTTGGAGACAGAGTCTAGCTCTGTTGCCCAGGCTGGAGTGCAGTGGTGCAATCTTGGCTCACTCTAACCTCTGCCTCCTGGGTTCAAGCAATTGTCCTGCCTCAGCCTCCCGAGTAACTGGGATTTCAGGCACCTGCCACCACACCCAGCTAATTTTTTGTATTTTTAGTAAAGGCGGGGCTTCACCATGTTGGCCAGGCTGGTCTCGAACTCCTGACCTCAAGTGATCCTACCTTGGCCTCCCAAAGTACTGGGATTACAGGCATGAGCCACCGCACCTGGCCTGGCTTATTTCATTTAGCATGTCTTCCACATTCATCCATGACATAGCAAATGGCAGGATTCTCATCTCTTTTAAAGCTAAATAGTATTTCATTGTATGCGTATTTTCTTTATCCATTCATCTGGACATTTAGGTTTTTTCCATGTCTTTGCTATTGTGAATAATGGGGCAATGAACACGGGAATGCAGACATCGCTTGGAAATCCTGATTTCAATTTTTGGGGGTATACACCCAGAAGCAGGTTTGTGGGATGATTTGGTAGTTCTATTTTTTATCTTTTGAGGAACCTCCATACTGTTTTCCATAGTGGTTGTACCAATTTACATTCCCACCAATAGTGTACAAGGTGTGATGGTTAATATCGTCAACTTGATTGGATTGAAGGATGCAAAGTATTGTTTCTGGGAGTATCTGCTTGCTGCTGGGTGTTGCCAGAACCGATTAACATTTGAGTCAGTGGACTGGGAGAGGACGACCCACCCTCAGGAAGACCCACCCACAATGTGAGTGGGCACCATCCAGTTGGCTGCCAGCGTGGCTAGAAAAAGCAGGCAGAAGAAGGTGGTAAAAGCTGACTTGCTGAGTCTTCCAGTCTTCATCTTTCTCCCATGCTGGATACTTCCTGCCCCCGAACATCAGACTCCAAGTTCTTCAGCCTTTGGATTCTTGCACTTACAACAGTGGTTTGCCAGGGCCTCTCGGGCCTTCAGCCACAGACTGAAGGCTCCACTGTCAGCTTCCCTACTTTTGAGGTTTTGGACTCAGACTGAGTCACTACTGGCTTCCTTGGTCCTCAACTTGCAAAATGGCCTATCGTGGGACTTCACCTTGTGATCATGTGAGGCAATTCTCCGTAATAAACTTCCTTTCATATATACATATATCCTATAAGTTTTGCCCCTATAGAGAATACTAATACAAAAGTCCCCTAAGAGGTGATGGTTAAGTTTAGGGCACTGCATATAGTGATGGCTTCACAGGTGTAATCTTATCTTCCAATGCATCAAGATGTATACATTGAATATATATAGCTTTTTTTGGTCTGACAATCATATCTCACTAAAAAAGTAAATAAATGGATGCAGTTGTATTCCAATAAAACTTTATTTATGGACACTGAAAAAATATATTCATTTAGACTAAAAAATGATGAAAGACCATGTAGTGAGAGTCACCACCTTCAAGCCATCTATGCCAAAGCCATCTTAAACCCACCAGCTTCTGCCAACTCACCAGCTGGCTGCAGCCACCTGAGTGAGCTCAGGCTAGACCAGCAGAGAAATTGCCCAACCAACCCACAAAAATGTGAGAAATAGCAAATTACTGTTTTCAGTCACTAAGTTTTGGGATAATGGATAACTGAGACATCTGATAAGTACTATAATGAAAGTAAAAAGTGATTTGGGGATAAAGAAGAGTTAGAAATTATTTCCTACCCAGAGGATGTGTGGTGATGGTAGTAAAGAAAATCTTACAGCAGTAATGGTTTTTAATGTTTTTCCTTTTTCTTTTTTAGGGGTATTTTTATATAGTTTAATTGTAAATATTTAAACTGCTAAAATTTGGCAAGTTGTGGCATATGTAAACACCTGTGAAAACGTTATCACAATCAAGATAATAAATGCAGTAAGGCCGGGCACAGTGGCTCACGCCTATAATCCTAGCACTTTGGGAGGCCAAGGTGGGTGGACTGGCTGAGCTCAGGAGTTCGAGATCAGCCTGGGCAATACAGTGAAACCCCATCTCTACTAAAATTCAAAAACTTAGCCGGGCATGGTAGTAGACACCTGTAGTCCCAGCTACTCGGGAGGCTGAGGCACGAGAATTGCTAGAACCCAGGAGGCGGAGGTTGCACTGAGCCGAGATCAGGCCACTGCACTCCAGCCTGGGCGACAGAGCGAGACTCAGTCTCTAAAAAAAAAATAAATAAATAAAAATAAATGCGGCCAGGCATGGTGGCTCACACCTGTAATCCCAGCACTTTGGGAGGCCGAGGTGGGTGGATCACCTGAGGTCAGGCATTCAGACCAGCCTGGCCAACATGGTGAAACCCCGTCTCTACTAAAAAATACAAAAAACTTAGCCAGACCTGGTGGCAGGCATCTGTATTCCCAGCTACTCAGGAGGCTGAGGCAGGACAATCACTTTAAAACCGGGAAGCAAAGGCTACAATGAGCCGAGATCGCACCAGTGTACTTCAACGTGGGCAACAGAGCAAGACTCTGTCTCAAAAAAAAAAAAAAAAAAAGATAATAAATGCATTCCTCACCCCCAAAACTTTCCTTATGGCCCCTTTATAATCCCTGCCTTTATGCCCTCCTTGCTCTTTCACCATCCTGAGACAACTAGATATGTTTTCTAGCACTATAGACTAGTTTGCATTTTCTAGAATTTTATATACATGGAACCATACAATGTGTACTCTTTTTGTCTGACTTCTGTCAGCAGAATTAGTTTTAGATCCATTCAAGTTGTTGTGTGTATCAACAGTTTCTTTCTATTGCTAACTTGTATTATGTTGTATAGATAGACCATGATTTGTTTATCCATATTCCTGTTGATGGACTTTCGGGTTTTGTAGTCTATTAGGGGGCAATAAAGTTGCTATGAACTTTAGTGCACAAGTCTTTGTGTGGACATATATATTCATTTCATTTCAAAGTATTATGAAATATAACTTGCATAAATACCTTGAAGTGGAATGGCTCAGTTATAAGTGTATGTTTAACTTTTTATGAAACTGGTAAATTGTTTTCCAAAGTAGTTTTACCATTTTACATCCCTTACCAGCAGTATACGTTCCAGTTGTCCCACATCTTTGTCAATTCTTGGTATAAGTTTTTTCAATTTTAGCTATTCAGTTTTAGCCATTCTAGTGGATATGGTTTTAATTCGTATTTTCATGACTACTTATGTTGAGCATATTTTTATATATGCTAATTTGCCATTCATATATCTTCTTTATTGAAGTGACTTTTCAAATCTTCTGTATACTTTTTATATTATTACAGTTATCATTATAAATATTTATTATTATTGGAGTTTTATGTATTCCAGGTAGAAGTTTCTTCTTGGATATATGTTTTCCAACTACTGTTCCCATTTTGTGGTTTATATTTTCATTTTCATAACAGTATCTTTGGAAAGGCAAACATTTTTTATTTTGATGATGTCCATTTTATTTTTCTTTAATAATTCTTGCTTTTTGTGTCCAGTTTAAGAAACATGTGCCAAGCCAAGGTCACTGAGATTTTCTCCTGTGTTTTCTTCAAGAAGTTTTATACTTTACCTCTTATATTTAGGACTATGATTTATCTTGAAACACTTTTTGAACACTGCTGTGAAATAAGGATTGAGGTTCATTTGTTTTTTGTTGTCGCTCTTTGTTTTCGTTGTTGATATTTGTTTGTTTATATGGATATCCATTTGCTCCAGCACCATTTATTGTTAAGATTATCATTTTCCCATTGAATTGCCCTGGCACCTTTGTTAAAAATCAATTCTGTAGGTCTATTTCTGGACAAATTTTGTTCCATTTGTCTATATCTGTTTACCCTTCTTTCCACTGTGATTACTGTAGCTTTTCAAAAGATCTTGAAATCAGGTAGTGTAAATCCTCCCTTTAGCTTTTTTTCAGCATTGTTTTGGCTATTCTAGGTTCTTTGCCTTTTCATATAAATTTG
This sequence comes from Theropithecus gelada, assembly GCF_003255815.1. Taxonomy (NCBI): domain Eukaryota; kingdom Metazoa; phylum Chordata; class Mammalia; order Primates; family Cercopithecidae; genus Theropithecus; species Theropithecus gelada. Next base: position 126,592,325 of record NC_037676.1, read on the forward strand.
GTAATTTCTTTTAAAAGCCTGATATGACTTTGATTGAAATTGTATTGAATATATATAGTTGAATTTGAGAATAAATGATACCTTAACAATGTTTAATCTTCTAATTTATAAATACAATGTGTCTGTCCATTTATTTAGATTTTATTTATCCCAGCAATGTTTACTGGTTTTCAGTGAACAGGTCTCACATGTCTTTTGGCAAGTTATCCTTAAGTATATCTTATTTTTGATGTTATTTTTGAAATTTCAATTTCTGATTGCTCACTCCTATATAGATATACAATTCATCTTGGTAAATTGATCTTATATTCTGCCACCTTGAGAAACATTTACTGGTACTGGTAGCTTTTTGGTAGATTAATTAGGATTTTCTACATAGATAATTATGTCATCTGCAAATTAAGACAGTTTCATCTCTTCCTTTCTAATCTGGATATTACTCATTTATTTATTTAGCCTTATTCCACTGGCTAGAAGTGGTAACAGCATACACCCTTGCCTTGTTTCTGATCTTAGAGAGAAAGCATTTCAGTCTTTCACTTTAAGTATGATGCTTGCTGTAAGTTTTCACAAATGCACTTTATTAGACTATGAACATTCCCTTCTAGTTCTAGTTTGCTGGAAGTTTCTATCATGTATGGATGTTTGATTATTTTGTTATATTTTGTCAATTTATTTATTTATTTTTTTGCATCTTTTGAGTTGATCATATGGAGGAATGGAGTCCTTAAACACCAATGATCTTCCCTCCTTCCCCTGCCCTTAAGAGTTCTGTCCTTGGCCCTGCTCTCTTGTGCTTTACAAATTAGAAGATCTATATATTGCAATTGCTTCAACTAACAGCTGTGTATAAATGACTTCCAAGCATATATGTTTCATCCCAAATTCTCAGCTGAAATTGAGACCAATATTCTCAGCTTCTAACTGTATTTTGTCTACCAAGTTATCCTCCATATATCTCTAGAGAGATAAATAAAGGTGACATAAGAATCCAATGGCTATTCTCTTCAATTAACTTACATTGAATTCAATGTTCATCAGCTTGAACTTATACCATTTAAGGTCTTTTAAATGTAAAATCAGAAAAATATCTGAAATCAGAGAGCTTTTTAAAAAATACTAAAACCAAAACTTTATAATGCAGGATTTCTCAATTTTGGTACTATTGACATTTGGGGAAAGGTAATTCTTTGTTATAGAGGGCTATCCTGTTACAGTTGTTAACCAGCATCCCTAGTCTTGACTCACTAGATGCCAGTAGTATCTTCGCTGACCCCAAGCTATGACAATCAAAAATTTCTCCAGATGTTGCCGAAGGTCCCTTGGGGAGGGGACACAATCATCTCGAGGTTGGAAACTACTGATGTAGTAACTTGCTATAGATCAACGCTCCCACAAAAATCAACTAAAAGAGTGAAATTAAAAAACAAACCAAAAACAAAACAGGCACAGTGGCTCACAGCTGTCATCTCAGTATTTTGGGAGGCAGGATATTTTTAGCTCAGGAATTCAAGACCACCCTGGGCAACCCTCATTTCTACTAAAAATCAAAAAAATTAGCCAGGCATGGTGCTGGAATTACAGGTGTGAGCCACTGCACCCAGCCACATTTCACCTTCATTTTTGAAGGATGTTTTTTGCTGGGTATGAATTTCTAGATCAGCAGTTACTTTCTGTAAGCACTTTAAAAGTATTATTCCAGTCTTTTTGGTTTCCATTGTTTCTGTGGGAGATGGCTGTCTTTAAGATGTTTTCTGTCTTTACTTTTTAGTTGGTTTACCTTGATGGGCCTAAGTGTGGTTCTATTTTTCTTTGTTCTGCTTTAGTTTTCTGAGCTTGGTCAAATGTTACTTTGGCCCCATTCTATTCTAAGGCTCCTATTATCTTTTTAAAGGCTTTTCATTGTGTTTACATGCTTCCAATACATGCTTCAGTATGTACTATTTTCTTCAGTATGTACTATTTTCTATTGACCTGTCTTGTAGTTCACTAATCCTATCTTTTGTTACACAAATCCACTATTACATCCACCCACTGTGTTCTCAACTCCAGATGCTGTATTCAGTTCTAGAATGTCCATTTGATTTTCATAGATTACTTTTTTGATAAAAGTCTTTGCCTATTATCTTATCCATAATTGTCTCAAACACATTAGTCATAGTTATCTTAGAGTTCTTGCCAGTGAACTCCAATATGTGAATCGTCTGTGACTTGGTTTCTTGTGTCATGTTTTCTTAGTTTTTGATCACGTGGTCCATGTGGTTTTGGCATGTTTTGTAATTTTCCATTGATTTCCAGATGTTTTAATGTTACAGGCTTTGGGTGATGTCTTTCTTCAATGAGGTTAAACCTGTCTTCTGCTAGAACTTAATCCAACCAAGAATCATGATAAATCAAGGCAGAGTTACAAATCTTGGCATAAGGCTCATTCTACCTTTGATGTGCCCCTAGCCTCAGAGTTTTCTAATGATCACCTAGAATATTCTTCAGATCCCTTCTTCTGGCAAGTCCTGATTTTTAATCTTTGTTTTATGAAGCTTTCTGCCTACTTTTGTTCTCTCTCCTAAACAGCACCACAACTGCAAATTTTCTGAGTTGAAATTGCCCATGTTTGAGGCTGTTCCATATCTCTACCAAAAGCTCTCTTGGTTGCCGTCCCCTGGAAGCAAACTTTAAAAAAATACAAAATCAAAATTACCAGTCTCCTGTCTGAAACCAGAATGGACAAGTGCTCCCAGACTAAAAGCAGCCACAGGTCAGTTCACCTCAGAAAAGTTCACTCCTCTTCAGAGCCCTGCTTGGGCAGATTTCTACTGCCTTCAAATAGATGAGACCCGTATTTTATCCAGCTTTTCTGCTGGGGGATAGTCGTGGTGGATTTAATAGTTGCTAGGAATTAGTGAGAGTTGTGTTGCCCATTCTTCCTCTTTCTGAATGGAAATTGTCACTACACTCTGGGTACGCAGGGGAAGATACTCTTTTCATTTACAGATTAGAGCAAGGAGCTAATTTAAGACCTTATAGAGAGTATGGCACATTTCGAGGTAAATGCAGTCACTTTGTGGAAACTTCAGCCTACTCTCTTGTGGATGGGTATCTTCCACACTGGGGAAAAAAAAGTAGGCATGAATACTTGGTATTCAAAGTGGTGGATTGTGATAGAGAGCCAGTTGTCCCCCAAGATGTCCTTCCCTTCTTCCAGTTTTTGGTATACAATTGGACATACAGAATGAAGACATTTAAAGTTTCTCTTTCAGCTCAGTGTGATCATGTGACATAGATCTGATGGAGAAGATGTGTGATGTGGCAACCTAAAAGTTGGCTCAACGGGGTCGGGGTGGGCACCGGTCTGGGCGCGGGCGTGAAGCAGCGGATGCACAGTTACGCGCACCTGAACGGCTGGAGCAATGGCAGCTACAGCCTGATGCAGGACCAGCTGAGTTACGCATGGCACCCGGGCCTCCACGCGGACGGTGCCGCGCAGATACAGCCCATACACCGCTACGACGTGAGCGCCCTGCAGTACAACTCCGTGACCAGCTCGCAGACCTGCAAGAACGGCTCTCCCACCTGCAGCACGTCCTACTCGCAGTAGGGCACTCCTGGCTCCATGGGTTCGGTGCTCAAGTCCCAGGCCAGCTCCAGCCCCGCTGTGGTTACCTCCTCCTCCCACTCCAGGGCGCCCTGCCAGGCCAGGGACCTCCGGGATGTGATCAGCACGTACCTCCCGGCGCCGAGGTGCCGGAACCCGCCGCCCCAGCGGACTTTACGTGTCTCAGCACTACAGGAGCGGCCCGGTGCCCGGCACGGCCATTAACGGCACAAGGCTCTCGCGCATGTGACGGCCGGACAGCGAACTGGAGGGGTATGAAATTTTCAAAGAAAAACGAAGGAAATGGGAGGGGTGCAAAAGAAGAGAGTAAGAAACAGCATGGAGAAAATCCGATACGCTAAAAAATATATATATATATATCCCATCACCCACAGCAAATGACAGCTGCCAAAGAGAACACCAATCCCATTCACACTCACGCAAAAACCGCCATGCCGACAAGAAAACTTTTATGAGAGGGATCCTGGACTTCCTTTTGGGGGACTGTTTTTGTACAGAGAAAAACAGGGGGGTAGGGAGGGCGGAGGAATGGATCTTGTGCAGATTTGGAGGAAAGTTAGTTACGAAAAACTTTTTAAAAAAGTTCTAGTGGTACAGTAGGAGCTTTGCAGGAAGTTTGCAAATCTTTACCAATAATATTTAGAGCTAGTCTCCAGGCGATGAAAAAATGTTTCAATATTTGCAAGCAACTTTTGTCCAGTATTTATCGAGATAAACATGGCAATCAAAATGCCTACTGTTTATAAGCTGAGAATTTGCCAGTATTTTTCAAGAAGAAGCTTCTTGCTGCATTTTGATGCTGCAGCTGAAATTTAGCACAATTGCAAACCTGGAAAGAAGAAAATTATTTAAATTTCGACATTTTAATCGTTTAAAAATTGTACGAAAGGAAAAAACTAAGTACTGGCAAACCATCTCTGTGGTCTCGTCTAAAAGGGCAAAAGTGCAAAACTTACATCGTTGGTAATTTATAATAGCTTTTGTTCAATCTCAACTTTCCATTTTGTTCAGATTAAAAACACATGAAACTACTGCTTTCGAAATATTTTCCTATGGTTTGTAATATTTCTGTAAATATATTGTGGTATTTTAAGGTTTTCCCCCTTTGTTTTTTGTAGTTATATTTTAAAAGATTCGGCTCTGTAGTATTTGAATCAGTCTGCTGAGAATCCATGTATATATTTGAACTATACCTGGATATATAATATCCTTATAACAGGTACATTTTCAACTTATGTTTTTACTCCATTATGCACAGTTTGAAATAAATTTTTGAAATACGAAAAAAGTTGGCGCAAGGCCTTTTTATCTTTCTTTTCAGTTTCTTCCCCGCTGGGCAGAAGGTAGGTAAGATGGCTGGGACTAAAGCAGCCATTTTAGATCACGAAGTAACGTTGACAGTGAAAACAGTACATGATGAAACAGAAGGATGAAAAGCTGGGCCTCTGACCACCACTTTCCAGAGCATAAAACCCTTATACCAGCCCTGGACAACATGCAACAATAATTTTCCATAGGAGATTAATTTCTATCTTATTTCAGTGGCTGTTATTTTGGGGTTTTGTTACTTGCAACTAAGCCTCATAAAATTAGGAAAGTTCAGGACAGCAGTTCTCAGTGTGTTGGTATGGTCTGCAGACTTCTGAATTTTTTGTAGGGAGTTTGTGAAATCAAAACATTTTCAAAATATACTAAGACATTGTAAGTCCTTTTAACTATGGTGACACATTCACCAATGGCGCAAAAACAATTGTGGGTAAAAGCACCAGCATCTTTGAAACGAGGCACTAGTAGTCATTGTATTCTTCGTTGCCATGCAGCTGTAGGTGGGGGCTGGGGGAAGGGGTGGTTTCATCCAACGTCCTTAATAAAGCGGTAAAAATTACTTATTTTAAATCTTTACTCTTAAGTCTTTTAAATTTTCTGTATGAAGAAATGAGAAGTGTATATGAAGTACTTCTGGGGATACCAAAATATGATGGTTGTCTTGAGGAAAACTACTTGTGAGGGTGTTTTGAGTCGTGAGTCTGGAGGCAATTCAGATGTGGGTATTTGACAGACATTTCCTTAAACATGAACAAAGTGAACTGTCACTTCAAGAAAAACTAACAGTATTTGTTGCCAATGATAAATTTTAAGCTTTTAAGTGAAAATTATTTTGGAAAATGTGTATCTGCCATCTGAATTTGATGGCCTTTCAGTATTTAAGAGGCTTTTTAAAATGAGATTGCTGGTCACAGTGAACATGATTTTTAAACATTTTATATGGCAAAATATTAACATTTGGAAGATGTGCATAACTCAGTGAATCAATAGTTTCCATGGGCCAAATGTATGATTTTACAAAATTATTCATGGGAAAAAGTTTCACTCAAAGTGCAAGGTAGACCCACTGGAGTCTAATGAAATTCAATGCAAAGCTTCATTTATATGACTTCAGATTCTACATTGTAAATAATCTTTTAGCTACTACCCCTTGTTCAGTTTTGGTATAGTGTCCAAGAATAAATCTATAGCCTAGGCTATTAAAATATTCCTCCCGTCTACAACTTAATACCTGCATGAGGATGAATTTCTTCATTTACTTCAAACAAAACAACGTATCAGACTGAATGGAGAAACAGGTATGATAATCCAGCTGTCTTCTATTAAGCCAGACATTGAAAAGATTTGCAAAATGTTATTAACAATGCTGCTCTTCTCGCTAAATTATTTTTGAAAAATAATTATCATAAAATGTTAGCATGAAATTGGTTTATTTTAAAATAGATTAACAAATATATTTTTAACATTTGTCAGTTTTCATTTCTGATATAGTCAATATAAACCTTCATAAACAAAAGTTAATTGGGAAAAAAAACAGAACTACCATCTGATCCAGCAATCCCAGTAACGGGTATATACCCAAAGGAAAATAAATCATTACATCAAAAAGAGACCTACACTTTTATGTCTATTGGAGCACTATTCACAATGGCAAAGATAGGGAATTGACTTAAGTGTCCACAAACTGAAGCGGCATAAAGAAAATGTAGTGTGTGTGTGATCATTTATATATATATATGATATACTATTCAGCCATAAAAGATAATAAAATCACGCCTTTTGCAGCAACATGGATGGAGCTGGAGGTCATTATCTTAAGTGAAACATCTCAGAAACAGAAAGTCAAAACCGTATGTCCTCACTTGTAAGTGGGAGCTAACTAAGGTGTACACATGGACATAGAGGGTACACCTATGATGAACACGGGAGACTCGGAAGGGTGGGATGGTGGGAGGCAGGCATATAAAGGATGAGAAATTACTTGATGAGTACAATGTAGACTAATCAGGTAATGGTTACACTAAAAGCCCGGGCTTCACCACTATTGCAATATACTCACATAACAAAACTGCACTTGTACCCCTTAAATTTATACGAACTTTTTTAAAAGCAAGAAAAAGAAAACACCCTTTGGGGACATCAATATTTTTCCAGAGCATTAAGTTCTTGAGTGCTAAGTTCTTAAATGTTAAGATCTTAAGGACAAAACATTTAAAATAATTGATTTATGATATTGAAAGAATTTGAAGTATAACCACAAAACTGTTGTTTATAAAATATGAGAACAGTAAAAGTATTAAGCCCAGAGTTCAGTAAACAATGTCATGTTAAGAAGAAAGGGGGCAGACAGATTCTAAAAACTGTAGATTAATATACTTAATATTAATTATCCTTAGGGCAAAAGGTTAGAGAACAGATTCAGCAGAAAGTAAAGTAACCATTAACTCCATTAACCCAACACAAGTTTATTTATGAAGTCAAGTCAAACTGAGGAGTATTTGTTTCTTTGATAATTGGTAGACAGGGAATGTATATACATATCGTATTTCTCATTAAGCATTTGCTCATGTTACAGAACAGTGGCCTAGAGAACTATCATTGAAGATATTTACCAAATCTGCCTGAAGCAAAATGTGTTAAACTGCAGAAATGGTGCAAAATGACACTGGAAGTCATAGAGCTGATTCTTGAACACGGGTATGAACTGCATAGGTCCGCTTATATGCATTGTCTTGATAAATACATTGACAAATTTTTTGGAGATTTACAACAATTTAAAAAACTTGCAGATGCACCATGTAGCTTAGAAATATTGAAAAACTAAGAAAATGATATGTCATTAATGCATAAAATATATGTAGACACTAGTCTATTTTATCATTTGCTACCATAAATATATACAAATCTATTATAAAAAGTTAAAATTGGCTGGGCGCAGTGGCTCATGCCTGTAATCCCAACACTTTGGGAGGCCAAGGCGGGCAGATCACCTGAGGTCAGGAGTTCAAGAGCAGCCTGGCCAACACGGTGAAACCCGTTTCTACTAAAAATACAAACATTAGCTGGGCATGGTGATGCATGCCTGTAATCCCAACTACATGGGAGGCTGAGGCAGGAGAATCACTTGAACCCGGAAGACAGTGGTTGCAGTGAGCCGGGATGGTGCCACTGTACCACTCCAGTCTGGGCGACAGAGCGAGACTCCATCTCAAAAAAAAACAAAAAAAAGTTAAAATTTATCAAAACTTACGCATACACAGACTACACTGGAGCCATTTGCAGTTGAGACAAACATAAAGATGTAGTACTAAATTACAACTGAAAAAGATTAACTATAGCACATACTGCACTACCACCATAATTTCAGAGCTACCTCCTGTTGCTATTGCTGTGAGCTCAAGTGCTATTTTCACTTAAAATGCCATGTGATGTTTATCATCTCCACATGGGCAGTTCATCTCTCCAGTAAATCGTGTATCATAGTAAAAAGTGACCTCTCATGGTTCTCAGTTATTTTTCATCATGTTTAGTACACCCATAAGCCTTGCAATAATACCATGGGACCCATACAACGCTAGTCCCACTAGTGATGCTGGAAGGGCTCCCAAGGAGCAAAGTCATGATATTACAAGAAAAAGTTACATTGCTTCATGTGTACTGGTCTGCAGCTGTAGATGCCCATCCTTCAAGACAAATGAATCTAGCATAAGGACCACTGTTAATAAAATTAAGAAAATTTATGAAGCCTTTACTGCATCTATACCAGCAAACCTTGTACTTTTTATGATATACCTTTTTATCTCATATTGAAAATGCAACTTTTATGTGGGTGCAGTATTGCTATAAGAAAGACGTACCTATAGGTTCTAATATGATTGGAGAAAAGGTGGTCATTATATGACAATTTAAGGCAAAAGGAAGGTGAAGGATCTAAATCTAGAGAATTTAATGCCAGCAAAGGATGGCTTGATAATATTAGAAAGAAGTTTGGCTTTAAAAATGTTAAAATAACAGAAGAGGCAGCTCCTGATGACCAAGAGGCAGCAGATGAGTTCCCAGATGCCATTAAGAAAATCATTGAGGAGAAAGGATATCTACCAGAACAGGTTCTTAAGGCAGACAAAAGTGCCCTATTCTGGAAAAAATATACATATATATGCCACAAAGTACATTTATTAGTAAAGAAGAGAAGTGAGCACCAGGATTTAAGGCAGAAAGGGACAGGCTAATGCTATAGGTTTTTGCTAATGCTTTTGAGTTTATGGTCAAGACTGCACTTATCTATAAAGCTGTTAACTCTCAAATCTTGAAGGAAAAAGTTAAACACAAGCTGCCAGTCTTCTGGCAGGATAACAAGAAGGTCTGGACAACAACCCTTTTTCTGGATTGGCTCCATTGATGTTTTGTCTTTGAAGTCAAGAAGTACCTTGCCAGTAAAGGACTGCCTTTTAAAGTTCTTTTGATACTGGACAATGCCCCGGCCACCCACCCAGAACTGCATGAGTTCAACACTAAAGGCATCGAAGTGATCTATTTGCCCCCAAACATAATGTCTCTAATTTAGTTTCTAGACAGGGGGTCATAAGGACCTTCATGGCTCATTACCCACAGTACTCTATGCAAAGAACCATCAGTGCCACCCAAGAAAACTCTAACAAAGAGAACATCATCAAAGTCTGGAAGGATTCCACCACTGATGATGCCATTGTTGCTAGAGAAGAAGCCATGAAAGCCATCAAGCCCAAAATAATAAGTTACTGCTGAGGAAAACAACCAGATGTTGTGTGTGACTTCACAGAATTTACAACAGAGCCAATCAAGAAAATCGTGAAAGAGGTTGTAGATATGTTAAATAAATAAATAAATAAATAAATAAATAACAAATAAATAAATAAAATGGTAGAGGGTAAAACGTTTCAAGATCTGAATCCTGGAGTGAGTCAAAAGCTAAGCAATTCAAAAGCTTAGCTTTTGGAGATGAGTGCCTCTGAATCAGTGCCACACAATGAGGAGGAAGACATTTAGAAGCAGTGCCAGTAAACAAATCAACATTAGACAATCTGTGTTGATTATTCAAGACTGATTTTACAACATGGACCCTTCTACCACACAAGCACTAAAACTAAAGCAAATGGTGGAAGAAGGATTAGTACCATTTAGAAACATTTTTAGAGAAATGAAAAAAAGCAAAACATCAGACAGAAGTTACAATGCATTTTCATAATTACAACTAGTGTGCCTGCCTTTCCTGCTTCCCCTTCCACCTCTGCTACCGCTAAGAGCAAGACCAATCCTTCCTTTTCCTCCTCCACCTCAGCCTACTCAACATGAAGACAAGGAGGATGAAGACTTTTATCATGATCCACTTCCACTTAATGAAGAGTAAATGTATTTTCTCTTCCTGATGATTTTAATAGCATTTTCTTTCTTCTACCTTAATACAATGTATGATACAGGTAACAGACAAAATATGTGTTAATCTACTGTTTATGTTATCAGAAAGGCTTCCAGCCAATAATAGGCTATAAGTAAAATTTGGAAAGAGTCAAAGTTGTATTCAGATTTTCAACTGCACAGGGGTTGGTGTCCCTAATCCCTGCATTGTTCAAGGGTCAACTGTAAATGTTTTGCTGATGGGAGTACCCACAGACTTTTGTGAATTCTAGGGTTGCTTCCCCATGCTTCTGTGCCATTTCCACCTACTGCTGTCAGTAAACATGCAAGGAGTATTAATCTTAATATTTAACTGTTACTCTTTAGGCTTAATCCAGACATTAGTCATATGAAACAAAAAGAAAACATTTTACAATGCATTCCAAAGTGGAACATATATTTTCTTAACACCAACTTTCTAGTACCTAGCATGATACTTTCTCTTCACAGACTATCTGCACTGTTTGTGCCTTCGCTTCTTTCAGGTCTTCACTGACCATCTTCACTTGTGACCACTGGTACTTTCTATCCTCTTTATCTTGTTTCATTTATCTCTATAGAACTTACCACCATCTGACATAAACAATATTTAAGTGTATATCTGCAGGCTGGGCGCAGGGGCTCATGCCCGTAATCCCAGCACTTTGGGAGGCCGAGACAGGTGGATCACCTGAGGTCAGGAGTCTGAGGCCAGCCTGGCCAACATGGTGAAACCCCATCTCTATTAAAAATACAAACAAATTAGGCTCAGTGGCACGTGCCTGAAATCCCAGCTACTCAGGAGGCTGAGGCAGGAGAATCACTTGAACACAGGAAGCAGAGGTTGCAGTGAGCCAAGATCATAACAGTGTACTCCAGCCTGGGTGACAGCAAGACTCCATCTCAAAAAAAAAAAAAAGTGTATTTGCTTTTCTGGGTTCTCTTCCCCTATTACTACCCTCCCCCGCACCCCAAAATAATAAGCTTCGGTACAGATGTTCTGGTTGTTCACTCAGTGCCTTGAACCGTTCCTAGCACATAGTATGCAATAAAGAACACAAGATTTCTTAAATGAATCTTGAGATTGTAAGCACAATACTCTTAAATTATAGATAAGAAAATGACTCCATGAACCTGGAGGTAAAAAGGAACCTAGGCAGAGAGCAGACATTACAAAGCCCATGCAACTGATGTCCCTACTACCCAGCAGTTAAGACAGGCTTCATACTTGGACAAAATAGGATTCCAGTCCACTTATTCGTAGTGGCAAACTCTCTTCATGCCTCAATTTAGCTACGAGAAAATAGAGATGATAATGATAATAGCCCCAACTTCATGTTGTCATTAAGGTGATTAAATGCAATCATGTGTGTAAATTACTAGTGCATAAAGGAATAAGCATTTAATAAAAGGGAACTATTATTCTTATTACTACTACTATCATCAGCATCATCTCAGTCAGGATCCAAAGCCAATTTTTTAGTATTTCACAAATAATTTATGGTAAGATAGGCTAACTAGTTTCTAAGTCCAGACAACTGAGAAAAAAAAGCAGATTAGAGAGATGAAAGTTGCCAGAAGCAAGATCAGGAGAAAAATGAAAACTATAAAAACTAGATTCTCAAGGTACTGCATTACCACACAATAATAATGTACGTAAAGATAATGCTTATATATTATATTTAATATACTGTCTTAAGATGGCGAGAAAATATAATTCTAAAATTAGAAAGATTACTTCAAAATGGCTCATACAAACTTTTGGTATAAAAGATAAACTTCCATTACCTTCAAAATTTATGTTCTAGAGAAAAAGCATAAATGAGACATTATTAATAAACAGCTTAGATATCCCTGCTGTAAATACCCATCAGTGTGACTTATGTGAGTCTATCTAAAGCTTTTCTACGGGCTCACTCTTCACTCACACTCTGTAATGCTGTATCTCAGGTGCAGATTCCAGGGAGGTGGTAAATTGTTCCATTCACTGTCTTAGTGACATTGCTGCCACCTTATAACAAATCCGTATTCATTAATCCTGTTTGTTTTAGTAATAGAATATACCAAGGTCCTCTAGTAAGAAATCAAATTTCAAAATCAAAACCACATTCCAAATTTCTTAAAAGATACTTTTTTTTGTTCAATTCCTTTGTAAAAACATTGGTCACCATTTAACATACATGGCAACAAAATGCACCCAATTTACATGCATCAACAAGTTAATAAATCATAATACATGGACAACACAAATTTCAAACAAACAGTACTAAAGTAGCTCATGTTGCATTTAACTATAGTTCTTGTGCTCCTAATAGAGAAGTAGCTAATATGAGAAACAAACAGTTCCAGTTTCAACCTGAATTAAAGTTCTTTGTGGCAAGTAACATGAAACAATGATCACATGAAGCCATTATCTTAAAAAGAACCATTCTTCAGAAATCACTTTGTGCAAAGCACCATACTAGTGTAGACTATGATCTTAAAAAACATATACCTTCAGTTAAAGATAAATGGTCTCCATTTTTTGAAAATTAATTACCTGAATGATTCAAATTTTTTATTACGCCCATAAATTAAAATTATCTTTCAATGTAAAGGTTATATATATTTGACACCGTAAATAATTCTGGAGATGTTCAGTTAAACCAATAATTCCCTGGGACTGGATTACTTTCAAGAGCAAAAAGAAAAAACAATAATCAAAAGCCCTTTCTAAACTCACAGGCAAGGTTTCTGATTTGGGATTTAATTGATAAGAAGTTAAGCACCACAATACAATACATTTTTAGAAAACAGAATGGACTGCCATCAATACACAAGTTAGGGACAAAAGAAAGCACTTACACTTTACCTCCCACCCTTTCCCCCCCAAAAATTTAAGCACTCTAATCCTATCAATTTGAAATTTTACAAAGGATTTTTTGTGTGGTTATCTGTGTGTGGATATTATATGGAAGATACAAACTGAAATTCGATTTAAGATTTCAAGTTCTAGAATCATGATTTGATTCAGTAAGAATGTCATATTATTTGTGCATGTTATATATTTAGTTTCAGATTATACGCTACATTTTTATGCTTTCTTCCCTCAAAGTCTATGATTAAAGGATGGCACTTACTCATTCTGAAGTGCATGAGAGAATTTATGACAAATTGCCTTGCGAAACAGTATCTCCTCTGAAGAGTTCAAAGTAATTATGTATAAATAAAACCTTAAAATAAAATTGCTGTAAATCCTCTGCATCTATTTAGCAACACAAATAACTTCAATAGCCAAAATATTATTTTAATTTTAATTTAAGTTTCTCTCCTCCATGATGTATTTAATTACGCTGTTACAAGTAAGAGTAATTTTTTAGTATGTGTAACAGACCACATGCTAAAAAAGTTTAAGGGTTCAGAAAACTAAAATTTATAATTCTTACATGGTTATACTTAAGTCAGATATACAAGACTAGAAATAAGTAACTTCAACCTAAAATACGCTTTAAATACCACAAAAGAAGAAAAAAGAAAAACAAAGGGAAAAAGGATTTCTCCTCATGTAATTTTTGAGTGGACTATGTAGCAAAAAAGCAAAATATTAAATATCTAGTTTTCACTTCAAAAGAAATTATTCATAAATAAAATTCACTAAATAAGATATAATGAGATTAGGAGTATGAGTACGGAGTATTCAGACTTATTCCATTCAGATGAGAAGATGACATCTTTGGAGGAAACAAAAAAAAAAACCTTACCAAATAATACGATTTGTATCTCATTAACCTTTCAAATATCACTTCAACTTCACCATTTATACCATAAACCTTCTTGACAGTTCCTATTTTCTACCTTTTTTCAAAAAAAGCTTTAGCCTCTTAATTTCCAAGCATCATATTAAATCCCTTAGTTCAATCTAATTCCACAATCCCCATTTCAAAGACTTTAAAATGCTCATCTTCTTCCCCTCAAAAGTTGGAATCCACCATGTAATTATTCAAAACTGGGAAACTAAAGGTTAAAAAAAAAATCAACTAAAAATAGTATGCTTGTTAGTATATATGGTTTCACGTAGCAGGGAGACCACATAATTGCTCTTTCTGATTAACCTCTGGCCCTTAAAATAGTAAAGTCAGAAAATTAAAATAAGTAATATATACTTACAATACTTAAAATCTGTATCTATATCCATTTTCAATAGATGTGCGAGTTAAGAAAATGACTGAAATTATATGATTATAAATGTTTACTGTGTAACAGTACAAAATTGATGTTCCCAAAAAGAGGGTAAAAAAATCTTTAACTGATATTAAAGATCTTCAGTAATTTGGAAAAATCCCCAGGTTGAAATGTAACTATCAGGGAACAACGAAAAATGCTTTCATGCATGTACACATGTTAAGTAACAAATAAGCAAACCCCAAGTCAATACAGTACATCAATGACACTTAAATAACATTATGAATATAAAAGAAAGAAAAGATAAAATGTTGACTGCTACTGATGAAAGAGCATTTCAACAATTTACACAAAATGATACTAAACAGCTTTTTAAAAAAGATGTCCTAAGAAGATCAAGCCACAATAAGTTAGTGTTTTCCATAATACATGCTAAATTATTTGATCCCATATCTATACTGTTACTGTCTTAATTCCTAAATGTTGTGACAGCATATTTAATTACTGAGGTACATTAGTTTACATCTTTTTATAGGTATTCTAAGAGGATTAACTTTTCGTTTCCAGTTTTTCATCTTCTTCACCTCCTCCAAAGAAAATTAAAGGAAACATTCCTAGAATGCAGCCAATAGTCACCCCAACAGCTTTGCCCTAAGGAAACAAAAGAGAACATTTTTAAAAAGTTACTTTATCTCTGATAACAAGAAGGCAGGAAAAAAATCTCACCAGCTCTTCTCAATATATTTGGATTTGCTACCCTTCATATATATTCCTCTTCAATATTTATCCCTGTGTATACCTTATATGTAGATATAATCATTATGTAAACATAGCTTTGTTTTCTTCCTCAATCCATACCCCTGCATAGCCACACATTTTCTTACAAACTCTTTTCCAAACTGCTAAACTTAAAGTTCAACTGAATTGACGGGTCCATATTCTACTTAAATCTCTACTTAAATCTACTTAAATCTACACAACAGCCACTGCTCCTTCTCCAACATTATAAGTGAAATAACAACAAGCATTTCCGTGTATAGTTCTTCACCAATGATTTATTTAAAAATCAAACAGTATTAATATTTGTGCATCTTCATGAAGGATTGTCATGCTGTCCATCCTTGACAAAGCTGCCTATACTTACATACCAATTTCAGTATACACAAATGTAGACATACATACCAATTTTCCTGCAACCTCACCTACATTATAAAAATTTTATTTCATTTTAATTAATTTATTTATTTTAGAGACAGGGTCTCCCTCTGTCACCTAGGACGGAGTGCAGTGGCATGATCATAGCCCACTGCAGTCTTGGCCCAAGCCATCTTCCTGATCTCTTCCTGAACTCTTTGGCTCAAGCGAGCCTCCTGACTCAGTCTCCCCAGTAACTAGAACTACAGACACATAGCACTATGCCTAGATAATTTTGTTACTTTTATTGTTATTATTATTATTATTATTATTATTATTATTATTATTTTGTAGAGCTAGGGTCTCCCTATGTTGCTCAGGCTGATCTTGAACTCCTGGCTTCAAGAGATCCTCCCACCTTTGCCTCCCAAATGGGATGACAGGCTCTGGGAGCCACCACACCCAGATCATTATAAAAATTTAAAATTTTTATTTTTGTAAATGGTTTTCAAAATTTGCATTCCTATGATGACTATCAAGTTTATATACTTTTCAATTAAGTTTCATTTCTTCATACAAATATTTATTGAGAAGCTACTATGTGTCAAACTCTCTACTTGAGTGTACCATGGAGATGGACTAATCTTACGTCGTCTGTCTCTCTCCTCCAGGAACTTCTAGTTAGGTACACAGGGAAAGACAAAATAAGTTCTATCAAACATTACAGATACTATGATAGCTATGTAATCTTTGTTCTTGAATGAAATGTTTTCTCTTATACATTGTCTGTTTAGCTATCACATCCCACAGTTTTTCGGGTTTTGTTTTTGTTTTTGTTTTTGAGACGAGTCTGGCTCTGTCACCCAGGCTGGAGTGCAGGGGCGCTATCTTGGCTCACTGCAAGCTCTGCCTCCTAGGTTTATGTCATCCTCCTGCCTCAGCCTCCTGAGTAGCTGGGACCACAGGTGCCCGCCACCACGCCCGGCTAATTTTTTGTATTTTTAGTCTATAGAGACAGGGTTTCACCGTGTTAGCCAGGATGCTCTCGACCTCCTGACCTTGTGATCCGCCCCCTTCTCGGCCTCCCAAAGTGCTTGGATTACAGGCGTGAGCCACTGCGCCAGGCCCACATCCTACAGTTTTTCTACCAAATTTAATAGTAGACATTAATATTTTGACAATAGCTTGCGTAAAAATTTTCAACTTTGTTATTTTGAGGGTTTTGGTGGCGGTAGTGGTATTAGTAGTATGATCAATACTTGATATTAATAGTCAAAACTGTTATTTTCATTATGCCAAAACTTTAAAAGGTATCACTCATGCGGAGTTTTAACAAGCAGAAACTTTCTTCATTCCACATGCTGATAAATTTAATCCTTAGCTTCTTGTTTTTTTACTTTAACATATTTACTCATTTGAATACATGCACAGAGAAATCATTATATCCTATTTCAGACTCCTGACTTTCCCATATACAGAAGATAACATGACAAAAGCTAACTCTGAAATTTACCCGTGATAGAATAAACACAAATACACATGCAGGTTCCAGTTGACATAGGTGTATTTTAAAACCTCACTTGTAATTTGGCCCCACTTTCACTTCCCACCCATTCTGTTAGAATTCCTGTTGCAACCAAGGCTTTCCTCACCCTTCAGTTTAGGAATACCAGTCAGTGATTTCAGACCCAATTATCTCAAGAGATACAACGTCAATAGGGTGGTGAGGAAGAAAAAAGTGATACACTTTTCTTACTCCCTGATCCAGGACTTGAAGCAAATTTTTTCATTGTGAAAACATTTATTTACACATTATTATTATGTCTTACAATACTCTAGGCCCCACAGTTAACCACAATGGGGCTAATCGTAGAACTTGAGTCCCATCTGTAATACTGTTTTATAAGAAAATATTTTTTGAATTTCAAACAACCAAATTACAAGTGCCGTTTTAAAATACACCTATGTCAACTGGAACCTGCAGGTGTATTTGTATTTATTCTATCACGGGTAAATTTCAGAGTTAGCTTTTGTCATGAGTAGAAGGCTGATCACTAACTTCAAATACTTCAGGCTGTATAGAATCAAAATGTTATGTTACAGAGTAGAAAAGATTCGATTCTAACATAAAACAAGCAGAGTCAACAACTAAGGAACAGAATCACTGTTGCCATAAACCAGTGAGGGGTTTTATCGCAATACACACACAGACACACATACACTCAATATATTAACACTAGTTTAGTAATTTAGATGTTTTTGTCATAGAGAAGAGAAAATGAACCTACTTTTAATATAGAAAGAAAACAATTATTATGCCCCAGAAAAATAAACTTCTGATCCCAACTTTAATGCTAAAATTTTTAAGACAAATTACTAGAATGTTAGAAAATCCTTATTCCCTCAAAACTCCAGCTGGTATCAGGGGCTAGTCTCACTTTACTTACAAATTGTAAGATATGGACACATGTAAACTAAAAGGAAAAGCCCAAAATTAACATTCCACTTTCTTAAAAGACTTTTCAACCTTTATAAAGTAAAAATTACAACAAGCAAATAGGTCCTCATTTTGTTTCTCCACACTCTTCCTACATTTTGATTGAAAACCAAACACTTCCCTGCTATACTTGTGATCCTTCTACTACTCATATTTTAAAGGGTAGTAATTATTGCAGATTTAAAGTGATTTAAAGTGATTAGTGATGAATTTAATTTTTACCTATGTGTATGTTTTTATACTCTGTATGAATATTTTGCAGGTAAAAATTCTGTTTACTTCCAAAACATTTAATATCTTCATTAAAATAAATTCCATCTAATTTAACATTAATTTTGTATTTTACTCTTCTTCAGCTCCCATTAGTGTTTCAATCCATTGTCATTTGATTTTTCTTCTTCCATTAGTCCATAGAAATTGCTCAGAAATGATTATCAATGAGCAACTACATACCAAATCCAAAAACAAAAAACAAAAAAAAATTTTCAGAAATTTTACTTGATTTCTTTATATCAAGAGGAATTAATTGAATTAATTATCATTCACTGCTTCTTAAAACTTCTTCCTTGAAAGCTCCCATAAGACCATGAGCTCTTAGGTATTTTCTAGGGTTCTTTAATTTTGCACATTTTCTCTGGAACAACAGTTCTCAAATTTTAATGTACAGCAGAGTTAAAACACAAATTGCTGGGTTCTGTCTCCAGAATTTTTCATTTTGTGACTCTGTAGCAGGCAGATTTTAAGGTGGCCTTCATGATATCTTCCTTCTGATATTTAAGTCTTTGCATAGTCTCCTCCCCTTGAGCATGGGCAGGATGCTCTAACTTGCTTTGAATAATAGGAAAGGTGATGGGGTGTTACTCCTGCGATTACATTACATTACATAAGGCTCCATCTTGCCATCCTGCCAGCAGACTCATTTTCTTTCTCCCTTGCTGGCTCTGAAGATGCAGGCTGCCATGTTGTGAGAGGGTCTACTGAGAGGGCCCCATGGCAAGGAACTGCAGGTGACCCGTAGATCGGGGTGTCCAATTTTTTGGCTTCCCTGGGCCACACTGGAAGAAGAATTTTCTTGGGCCACACATAAAATACACTAACACTAACGATAGCTTAAAAAAAATCACAGAAAAAAATCTCATAATGTTTTAAGAAAGTTTACCAATTTGTGGTAAACTTTTGGATTACCAAAAGCAGGCTGCACAAGCCTGCTCTAGATGGAGGGAGGCCTCTAGGCCTCTAGGACGTGAGAGTGCAACAGCAAGCCAGAGGTTAGGTCCCTCACAGTCACAAAAAAATTAATTTTGCCAAAGACCTGGGTGAGCCTGGAAGTGGATTCATCACCAGTTGAGCTTCTAGACAGGAACCAAGTCCTGGCTGGACATGATTGCAGTCTTCCAGAGGACCCATTTAAGCTATTCCTGATCTGACCCACAGAAAATGAGAGATAATAAATATATGTTGTTTTAAGCTGCTGAATTTGTATGGTTTTTTTTTTTGGTTTTGTTTTTTGTTTTTTGTTTTTTGGTGAGATGGAGTCTCACTCTGTCGCCCAGGCTGGAGTGCAATGGCTTGATCTCAGCTCACTGCAACCTCCGCCTCCCAAATTCAAGCAATTCTCCTGCTTCAGCCTCCCAAGTAAGCTGGGATTACAGACACCTGGCCACCACGCCCAGCTAATTTTTGTATTTTCAGTAGAGACAGTGTTTCACTACCTTGGTCAGACTGGTCTCGAACTCCTGACCTCAGGTGATCCACCTGCCTCAGCCTTCCAAAGTGCGGGGATTACAGGCATAAGCAACCCCGTCCAGCTGCAATAATTTTTTACACAATAATAGATAGGTCTAAGATGAAGACTGTGTGTTTGCATTTCTAAGAAGTTACCAGTTAATGTTAATCCTGCTGATGCTGGCACCACATTTTGAGAACCACTCTCCTATGAAAGTTCATCTTCTCCCATGGTTTTAACAATCACCTACCTTTTCAGTGAGGCCTACAGTGACTCTCCTATTGAATACTGCAGTCTGCTTCTATCCTAGCACTCCCAGCCTCTTCTACTTCGCTCTGTTTTCCCTTATTCTCGTAACACATATAAACTTCTAATATGCTAAATATTTTTATTTATCAGATTGTTTATTGTCTGTCTCCCCACTGCTTGAATGCAAAGATCTATCAGAAATAAGATCTTATTTTGTTAACCAATGTATTCAAAACTCCTGTATATCTACTTGGCATATAATATGTAAACAATAAGTATTTGTTGAATGAATGAGTGACAATACCCATTATCACTAACTCGGACCTATCTAACTCTTGACTTTAACCCAAATGCCTACTAGGTGTCACCACTTGAATGTTACTAGTATCTCAAATTCAATGTGTCCAAAATAGAACTCATTATCTTCCCTTACAAGCTTATTCCTCCTCCTTTTTTTCTTGATTTTATTGATGGCATCATGATCCATCCAGTTTCCTTCTTATTTAAAACTCCCCTGGCTCTCCAACACTTAGGTAAGAGGCTGAAGCTCCTTAGCATTCACATACAATACCTTTCCTGTCTGATCCACGCTGACTTCTCCAATGTTGTCTTCTGCTGCTGCTTGTACCTATAGCTACTACATATTATATTCCTAAAATAGGTTCATGTATTTACCTAAATATACCCTTTTTTATCATCCTCTTCTAATTGCTGGCCAGTATTCTTGGAATTCCTCTTATTTATCTAGTAAATGTCTCATCAACAATTCAAAAATCAGCTTAGATCTAATAATCACCAAGAAATCTCCCCACCAAAAGAAGTTACTGCCCACAGTGTTAATTCTCTTACCTGTATCATTGTTATATCTTGTACATAAATCATTACTGCATATGTCATACTAAATTATAATTTGTTTACATGTTTGGTTTTTCACCTAAACAAGTTCCTCAAGTATAACCACAGTTTATTATTCATTTATGTTCTTTGGACCCCAACCTATAAGAGATACTCCCTAATTCTAAGTGAATTGCACAAATATTTTTAAAAAATTCAGTATACCTACAAAAAATAAGGAGTTAATAACACAAATTACTGTTCTTCTGAAAACTGCCAAGGTCTGGACAATTTTTGTTAAAAACTCCATTCAAACCCATTTTAGTCTCAAATTTCTCAAGATCCTGAACTATACAGTATCTTGTTCTGGCTACCCAATTCATTGTCATAAACCATGTAAATTACTTACCAAATGTGTACTAAGACGTGTTTGCCACATGTCAACTTGCTTTGGTGTGAGATCAGGAATTGACAGACCTAACCTGGAAGCCAATGCTTCAACATAGCCTGCAAGTCTTTGAAGAAGCAAGACAATATGATATATAAGTTATGTTTCAATAAAGCCTTTACAAAAGCAAACAAAACAAAACAAAACAAAAGACAAGGAGGACAAAATGTAGGTTTTTAAAAAGACATGCAAATGTCCTCATATAGTAAACTAATTACTACAAGGAGAAGCAAGATAATTTTACATTTGCACCTGGTACTCTAGAAATGGCATAAACATTCTTTACAACTTTTAATTTTTATTGTATATAAATATATTGTTTAAAAATATTTTCTTATTAACATATTTAACACAAAGGAAAATTAATTGACTTAGAGCAATTATTCTCTATTATTATTTTTAAAAACAATTCAAGGTATATAACAATTTGTACAGATAATTAGAATTTCTGCAATTATTCCAAGCTCAAAGCAAAGCACTTTAACATATGATACAAATTAGTAACTTATCAGACAGCAAAAGTTTCCAAAGACTGGTAAACTAACAAATACAATTCCTCAGACTGGTAAACTAACAAAAACCCTAAACTTTCAGGCCAATCTCAAGTATTTTATCAATTCTAAGTTGCCATCATTTATTGGATATACTCTTACTTTATGAACTGTAAGAAAAACATTGCTAATTAAACTGTGTATACTACCAACAATAAGATGGATCCTGATATCAGATATGTAAAAATGCATCTGAGAATGCATAAAATGTGGTATTTGTTGTTTAATGATACGCCCCCAAAAAAAGAGAGAAGAGAAATAGTTTTTAAATACAAAGACTTCAAGAAAAATCTTCATCTCTAAACAAAAATAATTGTTTTATGATACAATATATAGCTAAATGGCTTTAAAATCTCTTAGATCATTTGGTTCTATTAAATATATCCGAAAGCTATACAATGACTGTAATATTCTCATTATTTACTTTAATGTTGGAAACTGGGAATAGAATGTTTAAGAGATGATATCATGATGCATTTATGCCAGGAATTCCGAGAATATAAAATTCTTGCCATGGCTCTAAAGCAAAGAAACTTTTTTTTTTTTAACTGTGGCTTTGGCCCCAGACTCTGGTGCAGAAGTCTAACATAGAAGGTTAAGGTTAGATCACTTATAAAGCTGCTTTGCCTAGATTATAGGGCTAAGTAAACTTCTAAGAAAAAATTCAAATCTGAAACTGTAACACTCAAATGAGCCAAGGAAAGAAGAGACAAAGTCAAAGACACAGCAAGAGAGAACATATTTATCATAATAATGTCCACTTAGTCTAATTTATACTCCCCCAGCCTTCCCCAAGCTCAGGAAGCAGCTCAGGCCATCTGCCACTGGGAACAAGAATGTAAAGAGAGAGAGAAAGTTGGCCTTTTCTAAATAGATGTCCTTAGTTTGTTTCATTATTCCTGCCACATAAAGTAAAGAAAGCAAAAAATAGCCAAACCCATATATGCTTTGGCCATTATTTCCTTTGAAAGCTCCCCCCTCTAAAAAACATGTATAGTCATCAGTATCCTTAAATTTGAACCATATCCTTTCTCTTTGGGTTTTGTGGGAATAGGGTGAGGTGGAATAATGAGAGAGGTTCTTGCTTTTAATCCTGCCTTACCCTTAGAGATGTCTACAAAATACATATAAATACTTCCGTAAACACAAATTCCATTTTGCTTACATTATGGTAGATTTAGAATAAACTTTTGCATACATCAGAACCACTCATGAAAATTACTAAACACAAATGCCAGGGTTCCCTCTCCAGAGATACGAATAATGTATAACTAGGATATCACCCAGGCATCTATATTTGATGGATACCAAAGATTTAGTACTATTAGTTTAGAAGAAGTAAATTCAAAATTTTAATTCTAGAAAACAAAGAAAAATTAAATATCCCTTTGTTATGCTTCTCAATTAAAGAAGAGTGGGGAACAGAAAGACAGCAAGTACAGAATATACAAATGAATAAGTGAATGAACCTACCCAAGTCCAGCTAGATCTGACACAAGATTTCCCAAAGCAGCAGCTAAAAATTTGAAAAATAAACAAATGAACTGTTACATAAAAGAATAATAATTATGTCACTCTGTAATCAACAAAGCACTGATCTTGGAAGAGTTCTCACATTTCTCAAACTAAAGCAACTATATTCAAAGTAACTCATTGGACAGCTCTTACTCTCAAGGTTTTGAATGGAACACAATTTTGAAATTATAATATTCTACCTCCATTAAGTAGTAGGTTTTTTTCTGTTATGGCAGCCAATTTCCATTTGGTTTCAATATTAATTGTACAATATTTTGTAGTATCTTTCATATAATATTTAAAGGAATTGGTAAAGCTGCATGTACAGCTATGAAATTCAAGAAAGTCAAGGAGAAAAAAAATATTTCTTTCATTAACTCATTTACCTAATGCTTTCTACAATAAATACAACTCTTCCCAAATTTTACCTCCATGAAAAACAGAGTGGTAAATGGGACAGAGAAGACAGATGTTTAATCCTGTATTTCCTTCTTTGATTTTTTCTACCCAACTCAAGAAAAAAAAAAAAAATCTACCCAACTCAAAAATAAATAAATAATAAATAAATAATAGGCTGGGCACGGTGGCTCACACCTGTAATCCCAGCACTTTGGGAGGCTGACGTGGGCGGATCACAAGGTCAGGCATTCGAGACCATCCTGGCCAACATGGTGAAACCCCGTCTCTACTAAAAATACAAAAATTAGCCAGGCATGATGGTGGGCGCCTGCAGTCCCAGCTACTCATGAGGCTGATGCAGGAGAATCACTTGAACCTGGGAGGTGGAGGTTGCAGTGAGCTGAGATCGCACCACTGCACTCCAGCCTGGGTGACAGAGTGAGACTCTGTAAATAAATAAATAAGGGTAGAAATGTTTAGGGGTAACACTGAATTGCCAGAAAATCTTGTCTTAATGAAATCAATATAGCAGAGTATTGTTATCCAATAACTAATAATATAAAGTACCCAAAATTTTCACAAAAAGTACTACATATACAAAACTAAGAATCAGAAGAATACGATGAAGAAAACAGATATCTCAATGAGTAAACTCATTCAAATAAATTACCCTCTTCGAAACTTAATCTACTGAAATGTTTTATAAATGTACAGACAATGAAATAATAACATTTACTATTGTTAAATACCTGCCATAGTTGAAATTCCCAAAATAATTCCAATAGACATTTCAATATGGGTTCCCTGAAATATGATAAAAAATTAATCTTAAAAATTAAAGCTGAAGTGACTATAAAAGAATAGCAAAGCATTAATAAAAACAGATATAATAGTTAAATCAACATGTTAGTGCTGCAAAATTACATACATCATATATGCACATATAATGTAGTAATTCATTAAATTATTAAATATATGCACTCATACAGAAATAACATAACATTTCATTCATTCAAATTAGGTTTATAAAAATAAAATTAGCAATACATGTAGAAATATAGTTCATCATTAAAAATCTAGAATTTCTATTTTTCTACCACAGAGAAAAATGCTTTAAAGCTCTTTGAAAACAAGACCAACTCACATTAATTTTAAATTCTGAACTATACATCTATACTACTGTTATTTACTCTATCAAAAGATTAAAAAGAGACTAAACCAGTTTCTAGGGAAATTGGGGTTTATAAAATTATCCTTATAACACTTAGCTCTTTAATCATTAAATAGTGAAACTGTACAATCATTTATAAGCAGCAACGGCATTTAGTACAATAGATCTACACTCAAAACCAAGCCCCATCGTATCGCCACTGAATTTAATGACAGAGTTTAAGACTTTCTATATGTATATCATCATTCCTTTGAAGAAAAGAGGGGCTCACATTTTACTTTCATTTTAGAGAGGAGGAACTGAAGTGAAGACGATTAAACTATTCTAATAGAATAAGGAAGAAATCCTAGGATCTATTGTGCTAATTCAATTCTAATCCCTGAAAATGCTGCCATTAGAAGACTTAATTTGCAAGAGTTCTCTTGAACACTGATGCATGAACATTTCTAAAAAATGTTTCAAATCTCAGTGATATTTGTGGAGGGAAAAAATGCCCTATATTTTATGTAGAAATAATGCATTACTCATCAATTATTTACAAAACTGAAGAGTTTTCCTCAAGTTTCTTTCCCCTAGAGCTTTTGGTTGCATCACTTTAAGATATAATTCTTGCTGAATATGGACTCAACAGCCTGATGATGCATTCAAGTTCAAAAGTCTTTTGTCCTGATGCACAAAGTTCAAATTACAAGGTTGTAAATATACCCCAAGAAACAGATTTCGAAGAAGAAATAAAGAGGAAGAAAAGAAAAGGTAAAAATAGGCAGAGAAAAAGAATAAAGATGTGTATCATCATATCTGAATGCAAAAAAACTGGAGCACCAATATAGAAGAGAGGCACCTGATAACAACAGTCTAATAAATAAATATGGCATCTTTAACAGCAATGAATCGCTGGCAGTGGCCAAAGAAGAATCTCTTTGCAATACATATATTTAAAAAATAGTTAAGTGCTTAATCATTTGGTTGAATGTAATACAGCTAAGATCCTTCTAACAGCAGGAAAAGCCCCATATGAAGTCAAAGGTGCTTTGGGGGCAATGGACTATCCACTTCTTTACTGTGTCCCATAGTAACATCAAATTTTGTGTTAATAGGTGAGGTAGAAATTATAAATAAACTGAATACTAATAGTTGTCTTAAAGTTATACCTGGTTCATTATCCTTAATACAATGAATCTACTCTAGAATTCTAATAAATTCTATCCAATTAAACTGTTAGTAAAGTAACCCAAAACTAACCCTAAAGTATGTTATAAAAAGCAATCCAATAATATAAAAATATTTTTTAAACTATGAAACAAAAGGCTTAATATGAATACGAACCAAGATAAGGGCCAAATCTATTACAAGAGTTTACAGAGGAATTTGTTTTTACGAGTACAACTAGGGTGGGAAAGTACACCTAACAGGAAGGAGGAAAACATCAAACGTCTATGGTGTGAAAAAAAAGAAGAATCAACTATCTCAACTTACTATTTTAAAACAGTCATAGCTATCCCACAATGAGAGGGGTTGATCAGTATTTTTTTAATTAAAAGATGAAAAACATTTTTAAGATAATAATCACTTATTTCCCCTTTCATAGGTTCTATAGTTACATTATTTATATGTTTTAGTCTCAGCATTCTATATTACAAAGCCTCACTGGAAAATTTTATTGTCTCTGAACTAGTTTGCAACTATCACAGGATAATATTTTTGCCATACCTACTACTCTTAACCAGGTACTGAAGTCAGTGGCTTAAACATTTATTTCAGTATTATTTAAATAAAAAACTGATTTTCTGTGTTCTGGATGTGCTGGGGAAAAAAAAATTAAGAAAAAATAAACAAAATGGTTGATAAGCCCCTGAAACTGGATTTCAATATAAACAGAATAACAAATATTACTAATTTGGAGTCAGCCAACTCAGGCCTGGAAAAATAGTGTACTCTTAGTTGTACTAATAATGAGGCACACACCTGGGGAACACCAAATAGTGAACTACAAATTACTACAATAATTTGACTCTAGAATGTGGGTGTTTGGTTTGGTAGCTGATCCCCATCAATCTGGACATAAGGCTACGCTACATAGCAAACAAAACCATTCTTGAATAAACCATGTTTACATAAATTTTATAATCTATACAACGTAAATTACTTTTAAAATTCCTACTTTGAAACCAAATCTTCTATTTATGTCCATTTGTAGTACACATGATCTCCAAAACACCAAAAAGAAAACTTGCATCTCTCATATGTATTTGCCTCACATTCAACAATCCTAAGGTCATTCTACTTTTTCAGTAGTCTCCTACACTTTAGCTATCATTTACAAAATGTTTTTAAAAGTTAGAGTCAGTGAAGCTGACAACAAACTCTCTAAGTCCTAAATGAGAAAAGTTTCTAGTTGTGAGGCACTTTGATTTTCTCAAACGAGTTTAAATAAAGACCCCAACTGGGAACTCATAAACTGGTATTCAAAGTACATGATATTTTTTTCTCCTCCCACTAAATGTATTGAAGATGTATTACCTTCAATCTAATGCTAATATTTGAAAAGAACGACTTCACATAAGGTATTCTAAAAATATATATTGGAAGTTGATAATTGACATATTAACTGGACTGTGATTAATCTATATTACTTGGACAAAATAAGAAAATGAATAGTTTTTTGACTGATTATGGCATTTTCATAATACGTATATAAGAATAAAATTGGCCAATTTATGTATCTGTGAATGTGAGAAACTTATTCAACTATTTAGAACCACACTGCCTTCTTGGAAACTACTAAAATCTGAGTTGGCTAGATTATTCAAACAATTAATGTAAATCAAATCTAATTGCAATGAAAATCCCATTATGACAAGTTCATAAGCTGTAGCTAACACTTGGTATGTTCTTGAAAACAGAGCACTGGGCAGTTTTTGAAGACTTGCATTTTAATCACGATCTATTTCTGACTTTAGAATATGAACCCAATATTGATATCCATTAACAAAAGGCTTTATATAGTAGTAAGGAAGGTAAGTCAGCCATCTCTGAGATTAAACATTTTTAAGGAGCACCCTTGCATTAAAATACCACAGCAAAGGGGAATTTTTTTTTAACACTACAATGGAACAAGGCAAAAGGGAGATATAGTCATTTAACGGAATTGAAACTTTAAACAATGGCTAGACTGAAGGCTAGACTATGTATCAAAACATGCTTTAAAACATTTTCACATTGGAAAATTGAACAAGGAACTAAATCAAATAGTTACCTATATATGTGATGATAATTGCCAATACCACTAAAGAACATCAGAACATTTTACATATTATTTTTCTTTATTAAGAATGTTGAAATTAGAATAGGATAATATAGGCCTTAAATGTTCTGTCTAAATGCTCTACCAAGTCTATTTGTCTAAATGCTTTACCTAAAGTCTTAATGATTAATAAATATAATGCCTTAAAATTGAGCTATAGTCTAATATGAGATATAGTAAAAAATATTCTTGTTCATTATATTAAAACTTTATAACCACAATAGAGAAATTACTAGGAAAATGTAGACCACATTAATTTATGAACTCAAAATAGAAGCAGTGAGAGAAAGAACTTACAGCAACAATCATAATTGCATTATCCAAAAAGCCAAACCCTATGAAAGGTATCGCATTGTGGATGAATACTGAAAAACATCAAAAACAGAAAAATATATTTTAAGATTTCTATTAACTTAGAATAACAAAAACAGATGATATGATCAAAGTATCCTAAACAGACTTGATAATCTCTAGAATTTGATTCTCATTTTCCAGAGCCAATAGACGCTGCTACTGCTACAAGTAGAAACTATATTGGGAAAAAACAAAACAAACCAGAAAAAATATAAAACATGTAAAAATAACTGTGTTAGGCTTTTGTGTTTTCTTGCTGGTAACACACACACACACACACACAAATATATACATACAATTAAGAGAACAAATTAGTAAACATATATGAGTACCACGTTTTACCTGATTGCTACTGACATGAATCTCTTTTTCTCTTATGACTAAAGTCTGATACTGTAAAATTGATTTCTGTATTAGAAATAATGAAAATGTTCTAAATCAAATGTCAGAAAAGCTATTTGGGTGCTTTTACTCACTAATTTTTTTAAAGAAATGTTAGAAAAAGGTGATTATCTCATCTTTATTACCTCATCTATGTGCAGTCTTTTTCTCCCCTCAAAATTCATCAATATTCCTAAATGCCATTGCAAATTATAAACAATCAATATTTGATTTAAATCAAACTGTAACTTCACCTCTTGCTACCAAAAACACACCTTACTTCATCTATTGGGTATATAAATTCAATGATCTGAGATATTGGAAGTGTAACTAGGTCACGCCAGTAATCCCAGCATTTTGGGAGGCTGAGGCAGGCGGATCGTGAGGTCAAGAGATCAAGACCATCCTGGCCAACATGGTGAAACCCCACCACTACTAAAAATACAAAAATTAGCTGAGTGTGGTGGCGCATGCCTGTAGTCCCAGCTACTTGGGAGGCTGAGGCAGGAGAATCACCTGAACCCAGGCAGCAGAGGTCGCAGTGAGTCGAGATTGTGCCACTGCACTCCAGCCTGGCGACAGAGCAAGACTCCATCTAAAAAAAAAAAAAAAAAAAAAAAGTAGGAAGAACTAATACCTACATATTCTTATACATTTATTCTCATTTCTTTCATATTTACATCTTCAGCAGAATATCGAGGGCATGGTGGATGCTCAAAAAATATTATTTCATTAAGCTGAAGACCACTAACCTGGAAAGGAAGAGAATTCCAGATTGAGAGAATTGAAGGCAGACTGTGAAACAGATTAAAAGCTGGGAATAGGTAAAAGACTTTATTCTAATTAATCTATAAAATTGCCAAGGTATACTGAATATCCGTTCAACTGAGACCTTTTTTCAACAAACATTAAAATGCTGAGTTTTATACTACATCCAAAAAAAAATTCCTTAAACCAACTGGTTATATGTGTTTACTAATTTTTAGAGTCTTTTTTTCTTTTAATGCAGTTATTGCCACAGAAAGTATAATTGAAATATAATCCAGAAGTTATAAAAATTTGATATTACTATATAGAGCTCTGCACCTAGCAGGGAAAGCTAATAAGCACTCAAAAAAAGGCACTTGTACCCTCCACCTCTATAAATGACCAAGACCACGGGACAATACTATATACAGTGTAAGAATACTATTATATTCAATATTATTATGGCTATACAATATTATATAAACCAGTACATAATAGGTATAAAATAGGTCATTTAAAATTTCTTCTTGTTTTTAAGTAAGAATGTCCAAGATCAAGGACATTTTTAATTACAAAGAATATTACTTAAGTTACTAAAAGTGGTAAAAATCAAGTGGAACATTAACAAAATGGGATTTTTTTTTTTTCAATTAAAGAGTCTAGCCTTAGTAACTTATTGCCTAAATCTGGTTATTTACTGAACACTCAAAATTTTATGAAAAGCGGCTTCCAGAACCAATACAGATTACAAATTTAACAGGTTAAAAGAGTATAATGAAATTCTAAAAATTCACTAAATAAAACATTTACAGTGAAGAGAAAGCTACTTAAGTACAGAAAAATAATCATGAAACTGGTTAGGATTAATTAGCATTTTGGGATTCACTTAATAGGATCTCTAAAATTGGCCAGTTACAAATATCTTAAAATTAGGTGATAAGGCCATTAAATTAAGATTATAGTAATTGCTATCTTAGCAATTTTTACTTGGTCAGTAAAACCAAGGCACTCTGTTATAATAATCACTTTGAACTATAAGATATATGTTTTTAGTGTTTATACCTATATAACTATGTCCTAAAAATTAAATTTTATTTTAACTAAAAGGAAAAAATAAAGTTTTTCAAAAAGTTAAATAAACATGTACAGGGCACTCCACTGGGCACCTGAGATACAAAGATAAATAAGACTTGGTTCCCAGCCCTAAAGGGGTTTAGGTATGATAACACAGCCACATAAACAGTAAATTTCAATATCACCTACAAAAAAATGATAATAGTATATAGTATTAGAAACTATAGATTGTATGAATCTAAGGTGGGAGAACCATAACAAATTAACCGGGAAGAGAAGTCTTAAAGAATTCTTAAATTGTTTTGGTATTTGAGGAAAGTTACTAATTTCTAATATAAATTACATTCTACCTGTCAGAGAAAAAATAACTGGCCATTAGGCTTTTTAAAAAATTATATAAATTTGCTCTCTAGTATGGAATGATCTCCTACCAATTTGTGGCTTCTTCAAATTTACTCTCAGAAACACTATTCTATAAATTGGCAGCTGTTAGCAAATCACGTTTCATATTTAGCTTTAATTTACAACCTACTCTAATTCACTATACTGTTAAATAATTCACTTCTTCCATCTTTATAATAACATCCAAACTTGTTTTACATTATTTTGGTATATTCTTGAACATTTATTTATTCTTGAATATTTATTCCTATCACAATAGAGAAAAGAAAGAACACTAGCAGCATTGTAATAAGGTCCTTCTTCAGGCAGTTTTAAATAAACTTTACTTTTTTCATTCTTACAAACAGCCAGCCAGAAGCATTTTCTCCACCAGAGAACAGTTCTATCTAGCCTTGGGTCTACAAATTCTAGTTCTGCATTTACCCAACTTAAATTCAAACTAAAGTAAATACATCATTTTTCCTGGAAATTAAGAAAACTTTTATCATAAAAATAATTCTATTTCTAAATGGCAACAATATTTTAATAATATTAGATATTTTTAACAATATTAGACATTTTACAATATTGTGTTACATCCTTAGCCAAGTTTATAAACTTCGTGCTTTGTATAATGAACAGGATAATCCATTCTATCTGGAAAGATTTAATTTACTGACTCTTCTGTGCTATCAATGAATGATACAGTTATTTCAAGGCCAAAAGATAGATGAACATATATTTAACAATTATAGAACCATTACCATATCTCAGCTGTCCTGGGGTGGGTGGTTGAGCTTCCAATTTTTCTAAAGGGGAGAAAAAGGGTATGGGGCAAGAATTAGTTACTACAGCATGATATTTTTTATTACAATGAAGAAAATACCAGATTTACAATGTGGGAGAACATCAGAGTTTATTCATAAATTATCTTTAGGTTAATGGACCAAACTTGTCCATACAGAAAATATTAATCGGTATGGATTAAATCAAAAGGCCAGCAAATGAAACTGAGCTTAGTTACAAGCCTAACATGGACTCTAGCCCTGGGTAAGTTCATTGTTTTTTGTTTTTCAGATTTCTTTAAAGTCCTTGCATCTAGATAATGAGTCTGTTTGCATTAATTACACTAGAAAAACACTTCGGAAATAAAGCTACTCTTCTTTAAGATGGCAACCCTAGATGACTTAAGAAATACACAAACAAGCATCATTGATAGTGGAAAACATGAATATTCAAATAGATCTAGACATCTTTAAAATGAAGAAAATACTTTTAAAGCAATGAATGAAAACAATGACTTCAGTGAATTGTATTCTGTTCCTTAATCTCTGTTGATATAACTGAATATTTTAACTTCTATAGTATGTTAACAGTATTATACATTAATATATAATATATTTACTAATATATAACTGAATATTTTAACTTTGGAACCTATACACTGGATAATAGGGTATTCTGTACATTAAAAAAACTTTTAAAAGTAGGGTGTTATTCAGAATCACAAGTAACAAAGTTTTTCCAAGTATAAGCCAGAGAGTATCTTTACGTGTCATCATTATATGTAAAAATTAACAATTATTACAAGAAGCAGCCTAACTAGTCTCATAACAATAACCAGCTCACCATTTGTTTAAAAGTAAACTAAGGTAAAAGGGTAGAAAATTCGACCTTCTTTATGATCAACCAACTGGACAGAATTAATTGTTATCATATAGAGAAGAACCCATATAGTGGATCACTCTAAAGATTTAGTACAACCAGATTATCCAAACAAACACATTACAAACTAGATATACATCTTCAAAAATATTTATTTATATTTTATGACAACAAAAGAACTAAGGAATTTAGTATAAAAAAGTAAAAATCAAATAAATCTCCACTGATAACCTACATAAAAGGAAATGTGGTCCACATTAGTGACTGGTATTTTACAAGTTCCACAATAGCTTTACAGTAAGAAATACACTAAAACCTCAAGTTTAATTAACTTTCATATTATTTAGAAGGTTCTGAGAAAGCAAACTTAAGCTTTACTTTTCCTTTTTTAGAATAATTAAGAAATGAAGATATATACTAATCTTATAGAATTTCACATCTGATTAAAACATATTCTTCTTCTTTGATTAGCATGATTAACTCAAAATCTCCTTTGAAAGCATCCAAGCGGTTTGCCAAATTTCTAACTAAGAATACAGGATACTGCTATACTCCAGAGAATTCTCTGGTGAAGTTAACATGCAAAAGTGGTTATTCACATACCAGAACTATTGTTAGTTGCATTAGTCTCATCATGATTACAGTGCTGACACTGTGAGAAGCCCTTGTCAGTTGACTGGAACATCTTGAAATACCTAAACATTCAACAAGCAGGACCTCCACAGTAGAATGAGAGTATACGGAGTCCTTGCTTTTACTTCTTCAAATTCCCAACTCATTGAGTAAAACATTAAAAATATTCTACAACAGCAAAGAAAAGATAAGGGCTAGGGAAGTAAAAAATGTGTAGTAATAAAAAAAAAATCAAATAATGTAATCAATATTCCTAATCTTTCTTTCCTACTACACATAAAAAATTAAAAACTAGAGGCAATAAAAAAAGGTTAAGAGAAAGAAATATAAAGGAGATACAGCAGGGAGGAAAACTACTGGCACAGAGGGGAAAGTAAAATCAAAACACAGATTCTGCCTCCTGCTTCACAAAGAACCTATGGAGTACAAGAGGAATCATGAAAAGAACATTTCCTAGAAAGCGACAATCTTATTAGGAGTATCCATCAAATTATTTTATTATTATTATTTTTTGAGACAGAATCTCCCTCTGTCTCACCCACACTGAAGTGCAGTGACGCGATCTCAGCTCACTGCAGTCTCTACCTCCCGGATTCAAGCAATTCTCCTGTTTCAGCCTCCCAAGTAGCTGGGACTACAGGTGTGCGCCACCACACCCGGCTAATTTTGTATTTTTAGTAGAGATGAGGTTTCACCATGTTGGCCAGGCTGGTCTCGAGCTGACCTCAGGTGATCCAACCACCTGGGCCTCCCAAAGTGCTAGGATTACAGGCGTGAGCCACCATGCCCAGCCCAAATTTTTTTAAAATCAGAAATTATTCTGTCTTATGGTAACTGAATCAAATCAAAACATACATCAGAAGCAAAAAAAAAAAAAAAATTACCTATAAAATACACAACAGAACTTGTAAATCAGTCCAAGATTTCAGTCATCTGATTAGGTTTTAAAATGTAATTACTGCTAGTATAACATCCCTGAAAATAGTCACAATAAATCCCAGGTTTATTTCCATATACATATGTTTTTTACAAATTTAAGAATTTTCTTTTGACGTATAATAAACTATCTACACTTACATTGGAAATGTGTTCTGCTCCAATGTTTTATTAAGTGAACTATGGAGTTAAAACAGTTCTTTCCGTGTGTGTGTGTGTGTGTGTGTGTGTGTGTGTCTGTGTGTATTATATACATCATACTCTCTTCCTTTTCTGGATATTTTAAAACAATAAGATAACTATTAAGCTTGTACTTCTACATACCACATTTGCCACATTACTTTCCATAATGGCTGAGTAACCTCTTATCAGAGGAATTCTCCTGCATGGAACAACTACAAGCTACAAACAAAAGTACAACAAATTAACTACCTGAAAGCACTGGAAGATTATCAAAACCAGGTTGATCCTAGAGGGGAAACAACACAGAAAAAGAGATGACACTAAGTGAGTTAGTTACGTGTTTGTTGCAGCTTTCAGCCTGTGGGCAGGCTCCAGCCACAACATGCAGAGCAACTAAAGCTCTGATGAAAATTCCTCAGTCTATCTGTCTGAAGAACCAGAGGATGAGGTGCCAGGTAACCAAACAACTAGAAAGTGAGGGAGGAACCCTGGAAAGGATAGAGTCAGAAAGGAAGAGTCCTAAATTCTGTGCATACATTCAGTTCAAGTCTACAGCTGACTTGTGGAACCACATATGTGCAGGGAAAACTCCAAAAATACCAGCTAAGGGCACAATAAGTAAAGATTTGAGGGCAGCCCACGGGAGTTTGCAGTTTGAACCTAACCATTAAATGCCTGCTAAAACAAACAAAAATCAATGCTTTTCAGATGAATAAAACAGAATCCAGAGTCTCTACAATGTAGTAATTACAGCAATAACTAGGATACATACAAAATTACTTCACAAACAAGGAAAAAGAAAAATGTGACTCATTTTCAGACGACAATAGAGACCAATCCCAAAGTCACTCAAATGTTAGAATTAGCAGACAAAAACTTTAAAGGAGCAATTAAAATTGTATTCAAAGATGTAAATAGAAATACACTTAAATGAATAACACAGGAAATCTCATCAGAGAAACAGAAGAAAATATCAAAAAAAGAACCAATAAGAAGTTCTAGAACTGAAAAATACATTATTTGAAATTATAAAATTAACTGGGGCCAGGCACGGTGGTTCATGCCTGTAATCCCAGCACTTCAGGAGGCCGAGGCGGGTGGATCACAAGGTCAGGAGTTTGAGACCAGCCTGACCAACGTGGTGAAACCCCGTCTCTACTAAAAATACAAAAATTAGCCAGGCGCCGGGCGCGGTGGCTCAAGCCTGTAATCCTAGCACTTTGGGAGGCCGAGACGGGCGGATCACGAGGTCAGGAGATCGAGACCATCCTGGCCTGACACGGTGAAACCCCGTCTCTACTAAAAAATACAAAAACTAGCCGGGCGAGATGGCGGGCGCCTGTAGTCCCAGCTACTCGGGAGGCTGAGGCAGGAGAATAGCGGGAACCCGGGAGGCGGAGCTTGCAGTGAGCTGAGATCCGGCCACTGCACTCCAGCCTGGGCAACAGAGCGACACTCCGTCTCAAAAAAAAAAAAAAAAAAAAAATTAGCCAGGCATGGTGGGGGGCACCTGTAATCCCAGCTACTCAAGAGGCTGAGGCAGTAGAATTGCTTGAACCCAGGAGGTGGAGGTTGCAGTGAGTCAAGATCACGCCACTACACTTTAGCCTAGGCAACACAGCAAGATTCCATCTCAAAAAAAAAAAAAAAAAAAAAGAATTAAAGATTTTAAAAAAAATTAACCTGGATAGGCTTACAAGCAGAATCAAGGTGACAGAGAGTTAGTGAAAATGATGTCAGATCAATAAAAATGAGTCAGTCTGAACAACAGAGACTAAAAAGATTGAAAAAATAATAAACCTGAGTCTCAGAGACAGAGGGCTAAATATTAAAAGGGCTAATATATGTATAATTGTAATTAGAAGGCAAGTAGAGAAACTAGGAACAAAAACTCTTTGAATAAATAATGGCTACAAATTTCCCAAATTTAGTGCAAGACAAAAGTTTCAAAACATTCAAGAACTTCAGTGAACTTCTAGTGGAATAAATATGTGGGAAAACAATCATAAAGGAAAAAATTCTTGAAAGCACTGAGAAATAAATGACATGTTAAACACAAAAAAAACAATGACTTAAGTATGCAGAAAGAAAATGGGTGTCAGTCCAGTATTCTACATCCAAAAATGTACCATTTAAGAATGAAGGCAAAATGCATTTCAGATAACTGAAGCTATAAGAATGTGTTAACAGTCAACCTGCAATACAGAAAGTGCAAGAGAAATTCTTTAGTCTGAAGGGAAATAGCAGTTGAAAAGTAAATTCTTGAGGAAGGAATAAAGAGCATCAGAAATGGTAAATGTCTGGGTAAATATAAAAGATTACTTTTTCCTAGTAATTTAATTTAAATAGACATGCCTATCTAATGCTAAAATTATAACACTGTCTTACAGTGTTTATAAAATATGTAGATGAATACATACAACATCATAACATTAAGGATGAACGGGGCAGTAAATGGACTGATTTGGTAATTTAGTTGCAACATTTATATGATGAAAATAAAATGGTCCAATATTAGCTCTAAGAGTCGGCAAAAAGTTAAGAATACATGGTGTAATCCCTAGAGTAACTACACATACAGACAAAATACAAAGAGAACATAGTTAAGAACCTACTAAATAACTTGAAGGAGAATCTGAAGGAATGTTCAATAAAGCAAAAAGAATGCAGGAAAGAAAAACAGAAACAAAAAGCAGAGGGTCAAACAGAAAACAAATAGTAAAATAGTAAACTTACTCCAACCAAATCAATAATTACATTCAATTTTAATGGACTACACACTCCAATTAAAATGCAGAGACTATAAAAACGAATAAAAAAAGTAAGACCCAACTATATGATATCCCAAGGATTACAGTTTTATAGGTCAAAAGTAAATGGATGGCAAAAAATATGCTACACAAACAGTAGGCTTATAAAGGCTGGAGCAGTTGTATTAATATCAGATGAGGTAGACTTAACGACAAAGAGTATTACCAGAAATAAAACAGGGACATTTCAAAATGACAAAAGGGTCAATGTATCAGAAGGCATAACAACTGCATGTTTATGCCTAATAACAGAATTTCATAATGCGCAATGCTGAATCTAACAGAATTAAAGGGCAAAACAAGCACTTCCATAATCACACTTGGAGATATAAAAGCCTTTTTCTTAGTAATTGACAGAAAACTAGGCAAAAATATCAGTAAGATATAAACTTGAACACCACCAACTACATTAATCTAATTGATATTTATACAAAACAATACCTAACAACTGTAGAGCACTTATGACCTTCAAGTGCAGATAGCACATTCCTCAAAATAGGACATATGCTGATCCACAAAACGTGTTAATAAATTTGATTAAAATCATAAATATGTTCTCTTACTATAATGGAATCAGTAACAATAAGATATATGAAAAAACAAATTTGGAAATTAAACATCTTCTAAATACATGGACCAAAGAGGAAATCAAAAAGGAAATTAGAAAATATTTCAAACTGAGTAACAATGAAAATGCAATATATAAAAATTTGTAGAATGCAGCTAAATGAATGCTTGAGGGGAAATTTACAGTTTGAAATACTTACATTAAAAAGAAGAAACGTCTAAAATAAATAATCTACAGTTCTATCTTAAGAAGCTACAAAGTAAACATAAACTAAGTAGTAGAAAGAAGCAATAAAACAGAAAGCAAACAATAAAGGAAAGAGTCAAAATTGGTTCTTTGAAAAGATCAACAAAATTAATAAGACCCTAGCTATACTGATAGACAAAAAGAGAATAAGAATTACTCATATCAGGAATGAAATAGGGGGCATCATTACAGATCCCACAGATATTAAAAAGATAGGAGTATTATGAAAAACATTATACCCAAAATTCAACAACATAGGTGAAATGGACAGATTCCTTGAAAAATGCAACCTATCCAAACTAGCAGACTAAGCAAACAAAAATCTGACTAGCTGTAACAAAACTGATTTGTTACCAAAAAACTTTATACATAAACACACACACACACACCCCTTCCAAACCTAGATAGTTGCATTGATGAATTCTGTTAAAACATTTAAAGAAAAAACATCAATCCTACAAACTCAAAAGCTCTTCCAAAAAACAGATGAGGAAATACTTTCAACTCATTTAATAAGGACAGAATAACATTAAAAACAAAGCCTAACCAAGACATTTACAAAGAAGACAAAACCAGATGACTATTCCTCATGAACACAGAACAAAAAGCCTTTAATGGCATAATAAATATTCTGCTTTCCTAAGTATAAGAGTTTATTCATAACAGTGGCAAAAATAACCAACATCCAAACTTCCTTACATGCCCTCTTTCTTAGACACCTCCCAATGAAGGAAAAGTTGCTCTTAATAGGATTCCATGTGTAGAAACACATAGGATAGAAAAATTATCTACAAGAATCCATGAGATAATATTTACATATAAATTTCTTTCCTTTAGGTTTCACATTTTAAAGTCTTTGCTAAAGGTTAAATAAGATAAGACAGTTACTATAAACTGCTGATTTATGTTGTTGTAAGTCAAATGAAAATTGTTTGAAATGAGAGTCTCCAATCTGTTCATGAGGAAGTAGAGTTTTAAGAAGTCAACAAAGCCTTTTCCTTTGACTCCGCTTTTTAGTCAAAACTGATTGTTATAATAAGGGTTTGACTGCAAATATTTTACATTAAATAAGCCATCTTTATATAAAAGTATTACATACTCATATTCATAGTTGCATATATTAAAAGGATGAGGATATTGAGTTTTTTATTAAAAGGAATTTTGAGGTAAAAATTAGAAAATAACATCTAAAACACTAAATTTATTTGGTTTATTTTTAATTATAAAGATTATATAATTATATATGGTTAATGAGATTCAGAAAAGTGAAAAGAAACTTAAAAGCATCCACAGTTTATCAGAAATAAATGTTTTGATGTATTGCCCTTCGATCTTTTTCGTTTAAAGATACATACACAAAACTGTATTCTGCCTTTTCTACAAAGCATTAAATAATGAATATTTCCCACATCTTTAAATTTTTTAAGAAAATAATTTTATTTGTGAACACTTATTTCATCATGATATAGTCATTTCATTAATAGCCTATTGTTAGATATTTGCTATTTTTCATACTTTCAAATAACAGTAACTTGTACCTAAATCATTTTGCGCTCCTCTGAAAATTCCTTAGAATAGATTCTTATAAGTGGCATTACTGAACCAAAGAGAGCGAGAAAGAGCAACAGCAAGAGAGAATATATGTAAGGGCTTTTTTTTTAATTTCTGCAAAACTCATCACAGAAAAAGTATGTCAAGTTACCCCCATCTCACTGCATTTTTATTTTTTTAATGTTACACTCACATTTTCATGTTTTCAGAAGGCAGGCAAAATGTCATTGAGACAAAATCCTTAAAAGAAAGTTCCAAGCAACGATTTCAAACTTATTTTAATTGACAACAAGATTCCAATACATAAAACAGGACAAGTTTGAATGTTCATTATAAGATTTAACCTGTATATCTCCTCTTTATTACACTTCCCTTTAAAAATAACTTCTTATAAAAAACCTTCAGTCCAATATTAACAAATGCATCTAAAATACTTTTTAGGATAAACTACACCTGATAAATTTCTTTTTTAAATAAGTTATGCTACTGTTAAATTAAATTTGGCCTAAAGCTGCCTGAGTACATAGTGAACTGTAAGCTGATACAGTATGTAAACCAACTGCAACCCACCTTAAGAATATATTCTTGGCCAGGCCCAGCAGCTCACGCCTGTAATCCCAGCACTTTGGGAGGCCAAGGTGGGCAGATCACGAGGTCAGGAGTTCCAGACCAGCCTGGCCAATATGGTGAAACCCCATGCCCACTAAAAATACAAAAATTATCTGGGCATGGTGGCGGGCACCTGTAGTCCCAGCTACTCAGGAGGCTGAGGCAGGAGAATCACTTGAACCTCGGAGGCAGAGCTTGCAGCAGTGAGCCGAGATCACGCCACTGCACTCCAGCCTGGGCAACACAGCAAGACTCCATCTCAAAAAAAAAAAAAATTATAAGTATACATATGTGTATATATACACACACGTATATGTATGTGTGTGTATATATATACACACACATACATATACATATATATACACACACACATATACATATATATTCATTCTTGCAACAAGTAGATGAATCTTGGCCAATCATAGCAGCTGAGCTTTGAGCCAATTACAGGGTGCAAACTGCTCACACATGTCCAAATAAGGCAGATACAAGGTATAAGCAAAAAAGCTATTTCTGTATATAATTTCCTTTTTCTATTTATAAATACTGTATGCCCACATTGCTGGATGAAGCTCTCTGAACTGTTTAAGGTTCAGAGTGCTGCCCAATTCATGAGTTATTTCTTTGCTCAAATAAACTTTGCTCTAATTAATCTGTCTAATGTTTTTCTTTCAGCAGTTTGGCATCAAAAGTGAGATCTGAAGTATACCTCCAGGAGCACCAAGTGTCCATGCAAAGAACCAGAGCCCATTGTGCACATTGATCCCTCTGATTAGAGCAGCATGAATTTGAGTTTTGAGCTTGCTGACTTTATTTGAGCATTTTTTACTAGATGGGGTTCAGGATTGGACTGGATTGGATCCAGTTGTTGGACTCAGGCAGGTACCTTTTCAAAGTGGTTTCCCCTAAATCTAAAGAGCCTGGGACTCCACCTTCTGGGACACTGGCTAACTTTATAAAGAATTACAGGCCCAGAACGTGTGTATTTTTGAAAACAAACAAACAAACAAACAAAAGTCCTTAATCTTACTGAGGACAACTTAGAATTACAGTGACCACAATAGGGAAGTTATAACCTAGATTAAATTGCTCACTTGTGAGGTGTATCAGAAAAGAAAGGATCCCAATGTCACAAAAGCAATGGGATGCATTCTTTAACTGGCAAGCAGAGGCATTTAAAAGATAAATCAAAGATGGCCTCTTTAAAAGGTTCTTTACAGAAGGCAAGTAAAAACATCTTAAAGTCTTTTTCACAAATATCATTCAAAAG
Source organism: Theropithecus gelada (assembly GCF_003255815.1). Classification (NCBI taxonomy): domain Eukaryota; kingdom Metazoa; phylum Chordata; class Mammalia; order Primates; family Cercopithecidae; genus Theropithecus; species Theropithecus gelada. Next base: position 126,634,073 of record NC_037676.1, read on the forward strand.
CTGTAGCTATCTGGGCAGGAAATATTACTCCGCTGGCCAGAAAAACAATTTGGATCCAGGTATTCTTTAATAATCATTCATGATTATTGTATTATTGTACGTGGAACATGGCTAAAAGTTTTAAATGAAAGGTGTAAGATCTGTTTCTGTTTATATCTTTATGTATGTCTGCATCTATGATGTATATTTACATATGTGTGATATTTTCTACTTTCTTATATTGTCAAATTGTATAAGAATGCTATTTAATTGACTTGAAGAAAAATAAGCACTTATATAAATGAAGTATTTGCTCAGAAAAATAGGAAATGACCCAAATGATTTTTGAAGTTCACATAACTTGGGTAATCTTTGGCAAATAAGAATATTATTGGTTTGATTAAAACAGACATATCTTCACAGTTGTTAACATTAAAATTAACACAGATACATGACTTTTCCTACCTAGGTTTACTGGTAAAATAAACTTATGTTATCTCTACATTACAAAATTCATCAGCAAGAAAAGTAATTTAAGATGATGACTAGCTGTTTGATGTCCCATCTTGCTAAGTAATCCAAGAATAATTATTAAAAACGAGTGAGTTAAATAGAGGTAAGATAAAAGTCCCAAGTGAACGATGCCTTCCCTGTACCAGAAGGTTTTAACATTCTTATCATCAAGAATGGAAACTTGAGGCTGAGAATAATGTGCACAAACAATAGGCCTAGCCAAAAATCCAAAGAATATAGATAACATTTTGCTTCTTCTACAGTTTCTTATTACAGAGACTAAAGATACTTGGGGCCATTAGTAAACATGCTCTGCCCCACACTGACAAACTGTGCTTTGAGAAAGTACATGCTTCCAGATATTATGATTCATAGATTTGCAAATCTTCAGATGGCTGGTGTGACAAATAGTTCACAATTACTTGCTTCCTAGTGTCCTTTGGAAATTAAGGTCATTAAGAGTTCAGAATTCTAATTAATACATAAATTACTAAAATTACTAGAAATAAGAGAAATAATTTTATATAAAGTATAAAAGAATAATACATGATTTTGGTAAGCAAAAGCTATAAAGTATGAGGATGTTTTGCTTCATTAAGGGAAAACGTAATTTTTGTTTGAAAGTAGAATGAATGGTCGTCCCAAGATGAAAACAGGAAAAGTATAAAACAAAATCTAAATGCAGAAGAAAGTTGTAGGTTTGCAAAGGATAAATCTTGGAAAAAGAATTTTATGTGTGACAAAGCCAGCTAAGATTAGAAGGGAATTATTTACAAGTTTTTCTAAAAACTGAGCATTAATATCAAAAGTATACTAATACAAAACTAGAATTTGGTCCCCTATATTAAAACAGTAAGAATTTCTTGGACTACTGGTCTACTTTTAATAGGAAATTGTGAAAAGTTTTTCTTTACCGTTTAGGTAATTGATCCAGGAAACAAAGATTCTGTGTTTTACCAAAGTAATTTCCTGCGGTCCATGTTGCTTTTATTAGGTGTCTGACCACTTAAGAAAACAAAATCTTCTCTATTAAAATTTAGAGCTAAGGGTTCTCTCTACAACTATGTAACTTTCTGTGTTTACCTTTGAAGTCTTGTAATTTTCACTTTTGTTAAATGAATGACTACTGTTCACAGTGACCTGTGACACTATTTTAATCACGTATTTTAAACATTTGATATTTTTGACACATTTCCCAAAATTAGATTCTTAGTATTTTTCTTGACCTCATCTTTGATTTTCCAGGCAAGCCCTTGAAACGTCTCCTATATAAGGAGAAGCATTAAAAACAATGTTTTTCCTCATATAAAAAGACAGATATTAAACTAACTGGGCTTATTTGACATATTAAATTATATGAAAAGTATTGCCAAATAAGTAATGCTAAACTTTTAGTTTCTTTTGTATTGATGTGTTTCAGAAACTGTATGAAATTCATAGCAATCTGATAGTTCTGGTATAAAGCAATCAGTCATCATTCTAGTTATTATATTCAAATGTTATATGCAACAGAAATCATTAAATTTTCCTGTCAACTGCATCATCACTGTAATGAACTCTCATCAAATATTTAATCATGGCCATTTTAAGTTTGATCATTCATATTTGGTTAATTATTTACTCTTGTACTTTCCTGAGCAACCATAAGCCTAAAGGGTTACGTCTTCAAGGAGATTCATGTAAAGAACTCTGAGAAGTACAAGTTTCTGATAACTTTAAGATCATACCATTGAACTGAGTCCAAGAACTCTAAGGAAGAAACTCATTGGTTCATAAAGCTGCTAACCCAACATAAAGTAGAACAAGAATTAATTAAATACTAAGGAAATGCCTTGGCAGATTTTCACAGTAGGTCAGCCAGTACTGAAATTGTTAAGATATGCAATTTGAATGAACTCTATGAGATAATATTCCAAGTCAAATTACCTATGATAACTTATATAATAAACAAGTGCTATGCACCTGAATTAGAGAAATAAAATTATTATTTAAAAGGATATAAATCCGATGTTAAGCATGGGCTCATGGAAAGCCTGGACAGCTGCCTGGTCATTCCTGACTCCTGAAAGCTTCCATTATTAAAAGCTCTGCACTCCATGACTCATCATAGAAGAGATAAAACGATCCAAATTATGGGGAAAAACTGTTTGAGTGACTGTTCTAAGATTGCTAAAGTGGTTTATAACTAATGTTTGGTTTGGCAAACCCATAATTCTGGTAAGATAATAAAAACCCTCAGGTAATACATTTCTAGCACCTAATGAATCATTTGAACACTTACAGATGAATTTCATTCAATTACCACATTTAACATAGGTTTTATGATTATATAGAAGCTCTCTGATTATACATAAGGCCAATGCTATAAGAGCAACTAAAAGGTTATTAGAAAATATGTTTCCTTTATAGGGTATTTCTGGAGAAATCTCCAGTAATACAGGTACTCATTTCAATGGACAAGTTGTAAAACAATAAGGTATTACAAACACAATAGCATTAAACAAAGCTCATTTCAACGGACAAGTTGTAAAACAACTGAATAAGGTATTACAAACACAATGGCATTAAACAAAGCTAACTGAATTGACTTGATGGCCTTGGTCAAAGGTATTACCAATTGATGGCAATCAGATCCACTCCACTAGAAAACACAGACTGATACCTTATACAACAGTTACTGGAAGGCCTATGTCCCTGATAATAGAACTTCATGTATCTACCACTCTTATATTATTAAACTCTTATATTAGAACCTCATGTATCTACCACTCTTATAATATTGACATGATTCAATATTGAAAGGTTTAAATGCAAGATGCCAAAGTATATTATCATCAGGTAAAAGAAGCCCTCCATGACCCACCAACTGATGACAATCAGACCTTTCACTATCTAGAACCAGGAGCTTAGGTCTTTTGAAAAAGACACCATAGAAAGAATACCCCTGAATTCTGCTGGAAGAAACAATACTAAGTTGTTCTCCGTAGTAAAATTTCAGGGTCTCGAGTCTTTGATCCACATCTCTGAACTTAAGAGGGCCTCTGTAGACTCTTGAGACTGTATACCAATCAGAGACCTCAAGGTAAGGCTGACCAGTAAAGCTTTTTATTTTACCCAGAAGCAGATGGCATCTTGGATGTGAACAGCTTTCCGAAGATTACAGATCAAGACTTCTCTGTCACTATGAAACCTGTGCCTTTTTTCCTCTTTGGCCTCCGTTCCTTTTCTATTTATATAATGGCAAGATAATGTGATGATTAAGATTTCATAGCCAACAGCTTCTGCAATTGAATGTTAGATATGTCATGCTACTAACAGTAGGCAAAACCTATAGTGAGGGTTTTGCAGTTAAATTAGGCCAGAAATTGTATAAGAAAACCAAAGGAAGACGATTTGACAGTTCGTAGGCAAATGTGTAACCCTAATTCCTTGTCAGTAGCCTCCAACCTTGCAATGATTCAATAATGGAGCCTTAGACAAATATTGCTAGTGCTTCTCTAATAGTGACCTCTAATGTACAAAGCATTCCATAAGGGACTGCCTGTTGAGCACCTCCAAGATATATTTTTATCTGTGGAGGATTTTTTATTATCAATCATATATGTACGTAACTACATGTATCAATAAGTGGAAAATAAGGAACCAATGTGGTTTACGGATTCTAATGGTATCAGTGTCACTCCATAACATACTGGAAAATGAACACTGGTCTATACCTCTTAATTTGCACTATAAAATAAAGGGGAATTTGTCAGCAGGTGCAAATCACTCTAAACGGACATTTTTATTTTTATTTGTTGGTAAAATACTCCTTCCCTGGCTTGGCATAAATGTAAATGAGGTTATGATTAGAAATTTGTCTCAAACATTAGCTCCTACAGCTGATTCTACTGCAAAGGCTATAGCTGCCCAGCAAACTTCTTCAAATTATCTTGCTAAAATTGCTTCAGACAGTATCACTGCTTTGGACTCTGCTGTCTGAACAAAGAAGACTGTATGCAATAGCTAACACCTCCTGCTGCACTTGCATAAATACATCTGGTATGATAGAAACTCAGTTGCCAGAAATCAGTAAGTAAGTTACTTTGTTAAAACAAGTATATTTGATTTTGATTGGTTCAACTGACAGGAGCTCCTGTTAAGAAGTATACTTCAGTCTCTCAGTATTACCCTCCTGATAGCCATGATAATAGTCTCCCTGGTGCACCATATCCTCTCAAGAGTATTAAATGCTTATGCATAGCCATCCAATGCACGTCAAATGGCCTCGCTATGGTTAGAATAATAAAAACATGAAAAGAACATAAACGTTCAGCTTACCTGACACTAACAATTGTGAATTCCATAGAGACCAAACAAGTCTGTTATGATGGTGACAAAGAATGGTGTCAATGCCCAAACTTTTGGCCAACTCTCGAAATTGAGAGACTGATCAAAAGGGGGAAATTGTTAAATTAAATTTGGCCTAGAGCTGCCTCTATATGTAGCAAACTGCAATCTAATTTCATATGTAAACAAACTGCAATCTATCTCAAGAGTATCTTCTTGTAACAAGTAGCTGAGCTTTGGCCTATCATAGGAGCTGACCTTTCAGCCAATGACAGGCTGCATACTGCTCAGACATGTCCAAATAATGAAAACACCAACTTGTAAACAAAAAGCTGTTTCTGTATAGCACTTCCATCTGTCTATAAATACTGCCTGCCCATGTGTTGCTGGGAGGAACTCTCTAAACCTGTGCCGGTTTGTCACCAGTAATGGTTCAGAGAGCTGCCCAACTCATGAGTTGTCTCTTTGTTCAAATGAACTCTGCTAACTTTAATTTCTCTAAAGATTATCTTTTAACACTACTAAGAGGTACATCCTAAATTGAAAATCAATAGACTTTAGTAAAAGAAATGTGCAACACCTATGGTTTCTACATTTTAGCCTCCATCATAAAATTACAAAACATGTTTACAACAATGGTGATGCTGAAACACAGAAACAGGGCTAATGGCATATAGAGTGAGTTCTATTATTTAATAGAAACTATAATTTGTCATTTTCTTGTTGAATGTTCCATTAAATTTAATTACTGTATTAATCCATTGTTACACTGCTATGAAGCTACTACCAGAGACTGGGTAATTTATAAAGACAGGAGGTTATTTATTTATTTATTTATTTATTTATTTTGAGACAGAGTCTTGCTCTGTCACCTGGGCTGGAGTGCAATGGTGCAATCTCGGCTCACTGCAACCTCCACCTCCCGGGTTTAAGTGATTCTCCTGCCTCAGCCTCCTGAGTAGTTGGGATTACAGGCGCATGCCACCACGCCTAGCTAATTTTTGTACATTTTTTAGCAGAAATGGGGTTTCACCATGTTGGTCAGGCTGGTCTGGAACTCCTGACCTGGTGATCCACCCACCTCAGCCTCCCACAGTGCTGGGGAGTACAGGCATGAGCTACTGTGCCCTGTCAAGAAAGGAGGTTTAATTGACTCGCAGCTCCGCATGGCTGGGAAGCCTTCAGGAAACTTACAATCATGGCAGAAGATGAACGGAAAGCAAGGCATATCTTACATGGCAGCAGGAGAGACATGGCATGCAGGGAAAACTGCCACTTTTAAAACCATCAGATCTCGTGAGAACTTCCTCACTATTATGAGAACAGCATGGGGGAAACCGCCCCCATGATCCAATCACTTCCTACCAGGTCCCTCCCTCGACACGTGGGGATTACAATGTGAGATGAGATTTGGGTGAGGACACAGAGCCAAACTATAGCACACACTTTAAAAGGTGCGTAAATCCATACTTGAAATAAAAGAAAATCTGAAAAACAAAGAGTCTTATTTCCTAGTCTATTTTTTTTTATTATGCTTTCATGGAAATCATGATTCTTAATGTGATATTTCAGCCTATTATCACGTATGTGAAAAGCAATATAAAATCATAAATGAAAGGAAAAATCCAAATCATTTATAATAAACTTAGTAAGAAAAGTATCAAAGCAGCTTCACCCTGAGATGACAGAAAAGGAACGGTTTAATGCATATACTATTCCTTTATTACAAATAACTCAGTATTCTTTAAGTGTCTAATTAAGCAGTTTCTGATCTTTGACCACCTAATATTTATTCCAAACTCACCCCAATATCTTTCCCAAAAAAGTACAGGAAGTAGACATGGCAACACAAATCACAGTCTGGCCTAATTAGAAGATTTATGAAAATAATAGATATTAAACTAGTGAGTTTCAGCAACAATTTGGGGACCAAGAGTCTCAGTTACCCATAATTCTGAACATTATGAATAACTGCTTAGTCCTTTAATAGAACCAAAAGTTCAAATGGGTAAGGTAAAATTTACAATAAAAATACAACATATTAAAGAATACAAACTTAAAATGCAAACCATGCTGTAAGCAAAATAATTTAAGCAAATCAAATGCCAACAAGTCTAACATGCACCAAAAGCGGTTTATAAAGCAACACGGCAGTGTTTTTTTTAAAAAAAGAAACAAATTAATATGGTCAAGTTATATACTTACAAAACCTGACATTCAAAATTGAAAAATGAATGTTAAGCTTTCTAAAGTTAAGCTCTTCAGAAATAGCAAAGCTTAACTTTTTTTTTTTTTTTTTTTTTTGGGAGGGAGTCTCGCTCTGTTACCCAGGCTGGAGTGCAGTGGCCGGATCTCAGCTCACTGCAAGCTCCACCTCCCGGGTTCACGCCATTCTCCTGCCTCAGCCTCCCGAGTAGTTGGGACTACAGGCGCCCGCCGCCACGCCCGGCTAAGTTTTTGTATTTTTAGTAGAGACGGGGTTTCACCGTGTTAGCCAGGATGGTCTCGATCTCCTGACCTCGTGATCCGCCCGTCTCGGCCTCCCAAAGTGCTGGGATTACAGGCTTGAGCCACCGCGCCCGGCCTTAACTTTTAATTTAGTAGATTTTAATTAACCTGTCTCTTTAAACAGAAATTTTAATTGTAAAAGGACTTTTTAATTATTTCTAAATATATATGTCTTACGTAAAACCCATAAAGGCATTTGAGTGTAATCTTGTAATTTTATTTAGCATTTAAAAGTAATTACTGCAACATATACATTACGTAGAAAAGAAATTTCTACTATGTCTTATAAAAACTAATACTGTAATGGAAATTGGAGACTTAGTATGGAAGAGGCAAGAGAAAGGTGAGAGACAAAAAATTACCTATTGGGTACAACATACACTGTTCAGGTGATAGGTACACCAAAAGCCCAGACCTCATCACTACACAATTCATCCAGGTAACTACAAACTACTTGCACCCCCAAAGACTATTGATATTTTTAATTAAACCAATAAGTAAATAAAAGAACTAAAACTGTCATGTTGTTAACCTTCCAGGGAACTTACCATGCGACCTGGGACTTCACTGCAACCTGTTACCTAGAAGTAACTAATGAATTTCAGACTGGTGGAGGCCAGTGGTATAACAGTTGAGGACAGGAGTTGGCCATAAGCAACCACGAAGATAACTATGGTACTCAATTAATCATCACCTTTATCAACCATATTAATGCACCATCCCTATTAACTATTTAACTCTGACTAAAGTAATAGTAAGTACTAGAGGTACAATAATTTTTCTTTTTTTTTTTTTTGAGATGGAGTTTCATTCTTGTTGCCCAGGCTAGAGTGCAATGGCGTGATCTTGGCTCACCGAAACCTCCACCTCCCGGGTTCAAGCGATTCTCCTGCCTCAGCCTCCCAAGTAGCTGGGATTAGAGGCATGCGCCACCACACCTGGCTAATTTTGTATTTTTAGTAGAGACGGGGTTTATCCGTGTTGGTCAGGCTGGTCTAAAACTCCTGACCTTAGGTGATCCACCCACCTTGGCCTCCCAAAGTGCTGGGATTACAGGCATGAGCCACTGTGCCTGGCCAATAATTTATTTTTCTTGTTGCATTTCCTGGTAGTTTTTTTTTTTTTTAGGATAATCAGATATACTACTGATCTGTGGTTTTACACAAATAACTTGCGTACTTCAACAACTATATATATTTCTAAACACAGAAATTATATTCCTTCCCTTCCTTTATGCCTATGAAAGATAAAAAAATAATTACTATATACAATGATATTCCTTTTTTAAAGGCTAAGATATTAAAACAATAGTACAACTTAAAAAATAATCTTGTTGCTTTTACTTATTAGATATAGAGATGGTACTATACAACTTTTAGTTTAAAAAATCATATAGCTATGGATAATACTGTAAAGAAAAAGCCTAGGGCAAGCTAGAATAAAATAATTTATTTTGGAACATCATAAATGGTAGATCTGTGAGGAGGGCTACACAGATATGCAAAATATATTCATTTTAAAATAAAATCGTTTCATATCTAAGAAGCAGCAGAGGTTTTTCGGTGTATGATATATTACCTTCTTCCCTTTCAATCATGCCCCAAATAAGGATTCTTTCACAGAATGTTGAAGCTGAAAGAATTCTTAGAGACCACTTGCCAGTAGTTCTCAATATGAAGTGGTCCCTCCCCCCAGAAGAGGTTTACATATGCAGGGTTGTTTGGGATATGATAATGACTGGGAAATGTTACCACCAGCATTAAGGATTCTAAACTTCCTACAATGCGCAACAGAGTCCTTCATAATGAAGAATTAGCCAGCCCAAATACCAGAAGCACACTCACTGTGAAATACTGACTTAATTCTCCACTTTGAAGATGTAGCCACTTAGGCCCAGAGATGTTAAGTGACTTACTCAAAGACACACAGCTAGGTCCAGAACTCAGATTCTCATTTTCCCATTCTACTTCTCATTCAGTTAATACATTCTCAATAGAAAAACACGGAAGAACCAAGAATCAATCGTATGTGCATATATAAAACATTGTCAAAACACTGGTTATTCATTAGTACTTGAAATAAAACTGCAATTAGCTAAAATACTAATATCCTTTCCAAACTGCTTTTTTCCCCTCTCATAAAATGTAATTCCCTTCAGATATATTTAAAAAAAAAAAAAAAACATGAAGTTAAAATAAACAGGAGAAAAATCAAATGATACATTATAGTTACCAAATAAAATGTTTTTTGAATGGAAGTATTAGGTGGTTTCTGCTGGATGGTTTCAGAACCACTGGAAACTATTACATGGTTCCAAAACAACTGGATACCATAGCCTAGGGCTAATTCACTGCTAACACTGAAGAAATGTATTAGAGTGAAAAACAGAACTGAACTAAAAACCCAAAAGCCCTAACACAAATACCTACTCTGATATATAATTAGTCACTAAATCTTCAGCAGGTTACAAGCCCTTGGGGTCTTAGTTTTATGTTACAAAAAATGAGTTCAGGTCCTTGTGATCCTTTCACGAGAGGTACCACCTAAACATTCATAAAGAAGCATACTACTTTAAGTAGGGATGTAACCAAATACTGAGTCTCAAAAGGCAAGAGCACTGACAGGTAAGTCCTACTATCAGTTATTGTTCAGCAGCACCTGATCTCCTAGTGATACTGTGTGCCATAATCTATAAGTATCTTATTCTTAATAGAATAAGAGCTTTATTTGAATAAATTTGAATAAGTATCAAATAAGTATTTGAGGGCTAATTAAAATATCTTCAGAATATTTCAAAATTAACATTTTATTCTTCAAAATACATTTGCATTAAATGTTTAACTTCTACATGCAAACTCAGATTTAAAATTTTTAATATTGGAGGTGGCAAAGTAAGAGTATACTGGGGTATTTTTGCAGACAACATACTAATACATCAATGTCTGTGTGTGTGTGTGTGTGTGTGTAAACACACTATGCACCTATATTTCTCTAAAGTTCTTACAGCTTAGTTTTTGCTGTTTTTGCCTGACATCCTATACACAGTCTGAGTTTTATTTAACTCTTCTCCCTACAAAATTTCAACTGGTCCACAAAATATTTCAGACTCCCTTTCATACACTGTGTTATACTTCGTAGGCAAAGTATCTAAATCAAATAGTAATCAGAAATAAATAAAACAGGAACAGAGAGATATTTGTTTTAATCTTTCTCTCTCTCTCACCACTCCCTTTCATAACATACCCCTACACACTCTCTCTCCCCCTCTCTCTCACACACACACACACACACACACACACTTCCACCATCACCATAGCATGTAACCTGAGTTAGAGATCAAGCTGAATGGTGGCTGAATCTAAAATATAGTCTCTCTTTGCAATATATTCTGAAGGTTTCCCTGTGTGTGGCCCTTTTTTCCTACTCATTTGTCCTAAAGAAATTCAGACTTTGCTGCTTCTTATGTTTTACCTGCTATGGTTATTTCAACAATTTTTAAATATTCTATTTAAATATAATTAAATATAAACATTTTTGCCTTTTCTTAAAGTTATAAATTTAATCCTTCAGTTAGTTGAGCATGCAGTTATTATGCCATCATACAGACACTCAAAAACACTAATGCAAAAACAGAAAAATTAGGCATTCTATTTCAAACAAGCAAGAAGTTCCACCAAATAGATGCTTCACTACTTGCAATCAACACTGTAAGATTGTACTATACCAAAACTATCAGGGGTCTCTGCTGAGGATACTTCCTTCGCACGCTTCACAATGGCAATCTCAGGTTTGGGATATCTGCATGCTAAAAGTATTTTAAAATCAAAATATATTCAAGCAACAAAATAAATAATATATATAAACTTTAAAATATATATAAAACTTAGAAGTACCACATGCTAGTATACAGGCAGTCTTTGCTTTGCACAGTAATTTGGGGTCACGTAACTGATAATGCAAGCTTAAGCTGTGCAAAGCAGTCTTAGTAACCAATGGGAAAAGTTGTAATTATTCTGTGACCTTTCAATTTTTTTGTCAAAACATGAAAAACTCTCCTATTGACAGGTATAAATGTAAAGGACAATTTTGAAAATAGTAAAACTAATGTTTATTTAGTATACTTTAAAACATTAGAAACACTGATAAAGTGTGTTCTTTCTTTGAAAAAAACTTACGAGAAGTAGGCTTAACAGTACTAGTCTTCTCATATAACTTCTCATCATATAACTTACAATATGCAGCGAGCATCTTTCTATACCTTGATAAACTGTACATACTTTTCTAAATCTGGATTAGTTTATAACATTTTATCCTTTATATTTTCAACGTCATGAAATATCTCCAAGGGTTCCTTTAATGTGAACTTTCTGCCAGGATCACTTCCCCTGAAAGGGTATTCATCTTTTCACCACAACCTCCTCACTTTCTTCATTTATATCTATAAGTTCACCCTCCCTAACCTCCTCTGGATGTACATCTGGAGTCTCTTAAATGGCAGCAGTTCAATAGTAGTGTCAACATTCCCACAGTCAGCTATTTCTTCTATACTCCACTTACACTTCACTGGAATTTCACTTGAGCATTTTCACTTTTGTTTCTTGGCTGCACTTCCATCTTTTTTTGGTCAATTTCCTTTTGATTATCCATTTTTGTAAAACATCACGTTATCACTAGGAGACAAGGAGGAAACACACCTACATGCTTTTCTGTCTGTGTGTGAACTGAATGACATATATAGTAACCAATCACCAACAGACTATTAAAAATAGCAATGTGATTGATCATGATCATGATGTACATATGTTTTTACAGAGTGGTTTATGGACTGAGGAGCTAGCAGCAAAGTTTATACTTTATGCAATTACTGGAAGTTATTATACTGTACTAAATGAAATTTGAACTCAGTTGTCGGGAACTGGTGTTATTTGACTAAAACATGGTTACTGAGATTCATGCATATAGAAATTATATTAAGTAGGGATTGCCTATAATAATAAAACATGAATTATTTAATGAAATTTGCATAAATCCAGAGAAATAATAGGGCATTACAATTTAATATACATTTTTTCTGCCATACAAATTAATGTAAAATCAAAGGAACAAGATTCTCTTTCTTAGAAGTCAAATGTTTTAAATTCCTTGTACTATCATTCGACTATCAAAGAGTAGCTAATCTATAATAAAGGAGAGTTCAATGATTAAATTTTGTATTTAGAAACAAAAAAAACCATCGTATTTCAACTAGTAGGGTTTTTTGTATCTGCCTTTGCATTTATCACTTAAAAAAAACTTTTAAAAGTTATTAAAGGGAAAAAAAATTACAGAAAATAGCCCCTGATCGCAAAGTATGACATGGAGTCAACAGAAGGTACAAACAGACATGAGATGATTAGAGAACAAAAAAATAGAGTGTAAGTCGGCTGGGCGTGGTGGCTCACGCCTGTAACCCCAGCACTTTGGGAGGCCGAGGCGGGCGGATGGCCTGCGGTCAGGAGTTTGACACCAGCCTGGCCAACATTGTGAAACCCCACCTCTACTAAAAAAAAGATACAAAACTCAGCCAGGCGTGGTGGCAGGTGCCTGTAGTCCCAGCTACTCGGGAGGTAAGAAAATGGCTTGAACCTGGGAGGTGGAGCTTGTAGTGAGCCGGAGTGTAGTGCACTCCAGCCAGGGCAACAAGAGCAAGACTTCATCTCAAAAATAATAATAATAATAAATAATAATAAAATAAAATAAAAATACAGTGTAAGTTTCCAGAATGGAGAAATTATTTCCCTAAGAAGTGGGAGACAGACTCCAAGAAGAGGTAGGATTTGGCCTTACAGTACTGCAGAATTTAAGTAAGTGAGGGAGGTGGGATTTCTCTTCCCTTTCCCAAAAAGTTCTGTCCAAAAGCCATGAGGAAGAAATGAGTGAGGCAGGCATCTGTGTAGGAGGCAGGGGAAGCCACAGTACCCTAGAACAGGCTTTTAGAGCTCAAGCAGTATGAGGTGTATCCACACAGGGAGGTCGGTCTGGTACAAGGTGTCAGAACCCAGTTGGGCCTGGTGCAGTGGCTCACGCCTGTAATCCCAACATTTTAAGAGGCCAAGACGGGCAGATCATTTGAGGTCAGGAGTTTGAGACCAGCCTGGCCAATATGGCAAAACCCCGTCTCCATTAAAAATACAAAAATTAGCCAGGCATGGTAGTGCACACCTGTAATCCCAGCTACTAGGGAAGATGAGGCAGGAGAGTTGCTTGAACCCAGAGAGCAGAGGTTGCAGTGAGCTGAGACCATGCCATTGTACTCGAGCCTGGGTGACAGAGGGAGACTCTGTCTCAAAAAAAAAAAAAGAAAAAGAAAGGAGAAAAAAAAAAAAAGAACCCAGTTGGTTGAGAAAGGCTTCCACATGGAAGGGGAAGGGACTGTGGCTCAGGGTGTCAGGGCCAAAGTTGGTGTGAGGAGGGCATCTGTATAGGAATATGTGGGCAGTAGTGGTGATGAGATTTTGGTGACAGAAGCAGCGATGAAAAATAAATAAATATATTAAAAATAATAGGAGCTAGGCATTTCTCCATCAGAGAATGGAGTTAGAAATACAGAAAGTGAGAAAACTAGAACATGCCCTGTGGTATTAGCTTAGTATTGAAGAAATTGTAAAGAATCTTCATATAGAGAGACACACACAGAACTATAAATAATATAGAGTATATATATATATAAATACATACATATTCATTTATTTACTAGTGAGGTACCCACAAGATCCATTGTGTCTACTGCTCTCTCTCAGCGAATGGGGATTATGCGTAAGTTCTCTCTAGGGTTCCAAAGCTCCATGGATGTATGTTTTGAGATATTTGAGTTTCAGCAATTTTTTTTATCTGAACTGAATTTGGAAGTTGTGACAGAAACTAGACTGGGTCCAGGACAGAATTGGATCTAATTATTAACTGGTCTGGATTCAGTTAGAGGCCTCAGACGTCTGACTGGGTCAGACAGAAACTAGTAGTAAATGGCAATACTGCCGGGGATGCAAGCTTTGGCTTTTGGAAATCCACAGGAATTTTTGTGTTCTACCCCATTTGTTTCTTTTTCTTTCACCCTGAGGTAGGGAAAAATCATTGGTTAAACTGATCGAGGTGATCTAAGAGCCAAAGCCAAATAGATGAGATCCTTAATTTCTGAAGAACTGAGTACTCCACCTTCTGGCTATGCCTACCTCTACATGTATAAATATTAAGCCCTGGAAGCAGCAAACACTTAAAGAGATAGCAAAATCTTACTAAAGGTAATTGCATACATTTGAAAGTGAGGACTCCTCAATTAGTCTCATCTAAGGATGCCTATTGATGTGCAGAACTTTGTAAAAAAGATTTCAACATTTTTACTGCCTCTTTTTAAAGACTATAAAAAGAGAGTAGGCATGGTGTCTCATGCCTGTAATGCCAGCACACTGGGAGACCATGGTGGGCAGATCCCTTGAAGCCAGAAATTCAAGACCAGCCTGGCCAACATGGTGAACCCTGATCTATACTAAAAATATAAAAATTAGCCAGGCATGGTAGTGCACGCCTGTGATCCCAGCTACTCGAAAGGCTGAAGCACGAGGGAGGCTTGAACCTAGGAGGCAGAAGCTGCAGTGAGCTGAGATCACACCACTGCACTACAGTCTGGACAACAGAGCGAGACTCTGTTTCAAAAAAAAAAAAAAAAACAGGAAAGGAAAAAGACTATAAAAGGCAAATAAAAAGCTTAAACAACGAATTGGTAAAAATTAAATCTGCTAACCTTTTGGCTTAGTTATTATACTACACTAAAGGCTAAAAGAAAGCTATCCTGGATAAAGTGTTTATAAAAGTTAGGACCTCAGGTAAAGTAGCCTTGCTTCTTTTTCAGAGCTATCATACTGAGTCTAGGCACCAAGAATGCTTTTTTTGTCCTTTTCCTTAATGGCCTTCAACCTGAACTCAATAATTTTAGCTAGGAAACAGTAGTTAAGTTAAAAAGACTGCCTATTCAACTAAATAAGTCTTCAAGACATACGTTTCTGGCATTTAGCTGGCTATTTTGAAACTCTTTTGTAAAAGAAATTTACATCTATAAAAAAAAATCTTGGCCAGGCGCGGTGGCTCACACCTGTAATCCCAGCACTTTGGGAGGCCGAGGCAGGCAGATCATGAGGTAAGGAGATCAAGACCATCCTGGTTAACATGGTGAAACTCAGTCTCCACTAAAAATACAAAATATTAGCCGGGCATGGTGGTGCGCGCCTGTAGTCCCAGCTACTCAGGATGCTGAGGTAGGAGAATCGCTTGAACCCAGGAGGCAAGGTTGCGGTGAGCCGAGATCTCACCACTGCACTCCAGCCTGGGTGACAGAGGGAGACTTTGTCTCAAAGAAAAAAAATATATATATCCATTTGTAAGGGTGTCGTCTGCCTCGGTGCACCAGGAAGAGAGGGAGAACCGAGTCACTAGAAACTCTTACCATTGGTTTGAATTTACAAAACAAATCTAACCTTTGTTTAAGGTGCTCTTCCTGGCTATCTTGCCTTAGCCGGGCCTTTACCAACAACTTCCTTCCTTGGTTTGGGCAAATGATTACACAATTAATTATTTAGGCCTGAAATCTCAGCTCTGTGCTTTGAGATATAAATTTTCTACCTTGTTTCATCTAAGAGCCATCCCTTTGAAAATGCGAATTGAGGGTTGCCCAGCTAACAACTGAGTAGGGCAATGAAACAGATAATTGGAAGACTGGTAGTAGAATGGGGGAAAAAAATTATTTAAAAGCCAACAAATGAGATTTATGAAAGCTGTAAGATCTGCTTCTGTCTGTGTGTCTGTATATGTGTTAATATTTGATAAATAAAACTAGTTTTTAAATTGTGAGTAAAATTAAATAGGATTGGCTTCCGAATTGTCAATTATATATAATTCATTTATACGGCACAGAAAGGCTAAATATACTTAGATCTGTTAATAAACAAAAAAATTGAGAAAACATCTTTCTAAAAAAATGCAAAATGGTTTTCATTTACAAATACTGATATGAAACAGTTCAAGATTACTTCACAGGTTTTCGCTAGACATTAAGGCTACTAAGAGTTAAAACTGTAGGCTGGGCACAGTGGCTCATGCCTGTAGTCCCAGCACTTTGGGAGGCTGAGGTAGGTGACTCCCCCAAGGTCAGGAGTTCAAGACCAGCTTGGCCAACATGGCGAGATCCTGTCTCTACTAAAAACACAAAAAATTAGCTGGGCGTGGTGGCGGGCGCCTGTAATCCCAGCTACTCCGGAGGCTAAGGCAGGAGAGTGGCTTGAACCAGGGAGGCAGAGGTTGCAGTGAACTGAGATCATGCCACTGCACTCCAGCCTAGGCAACAAGAGCAAAACTCCATCTCAAGAAAAAAAAAAAAAATCCTGTAGTTAATATATATAATTAAAACTACTAGATATAAAAGGAAACAAGTCTGTATACAGAGTGTTTTAAAAAAAGCAAGATTTTGGGCTGGGTATAGTGGCTCACACCTGTAATCCCAGCACTTTGGGAGGCAGAGGCAGGCGAACCACTTGAAGTCAGGAGTTCGAGACCAGTCTGGCCAACAAAGTGAAACCCCATCTCTACTAAAAAAATACAAAAATTAGCCAGGCATGGTGGCATGCACCTGTAATCCCAGCTACTCAGGAGGCTAAGGCAGGAGAATTGCTTGAACCTAGGAGGCAGAGGTTGCAGTGAGCAGAGGTTGCACCACTGCACTCCAGCCTGGGCAACAGAGCAAGACTCTGTCTCAAAAAAATAAAAAACAAGAAATTTAAAAAAGCAAGATTTTTTTTGGTTGGTTTTTTGGAGGGTTTTTTTCAGATGGAGTTTCGCTCTTGTTGACCAGGCTGGAGTGAAATGGCAGGATATCGGCTCACTGCAACCTCTGCCTCCCTGGTTCAAGCGATTCTCCTGCCTCAGCTTCCCAAGCAGCTAGGATTACAGGCATCTGCCACCATGCTCAGCTAATTTTTTGTACTTTTAGTAGAGATGGGGTTTCACCATGTTGTCCAGGCTGGTCTCAAACTCCTGACCTCAGGTGATCCACCCACCTTGGCCTCCCAAACTGCTGGGATTACAGGCGTGAGCCACAGCACCAGGTCAAGATATGTTTTTGATAAGGAAAGTTGTAAAAAGCATGAAAATGTGTATTTGCTGAGAAAAAATAATTTCATCTATCTAGCTTAGAAGATATTTAATGGTTGTTTCAAAATGAAGGAATGTTTTTAAGATATAGATAAAATTAAATTAATATAGTAAACTGGAAAAAGAAAAATAGAAAATATTGGCTGGGTGCAGTGGCTCATGCCTGTAATCTCAGCACTTTGGGAGGCAGAAATGGGTGGATCACTTGAGGTCAGGAGCTCAAGACCAGCCAGGCCAACATAGTGAAACCCTGTCTCTACTAAAAATACAAAAATCAGCCAGGCGTGGTAGTGTACGCCTGTAGTACCAGCAACTCAGGAGGCTTAGTCATGAGAATCGCTTGAGCCCAGGAGGCGGAGGTTGCAGTGAGCCAAGATCATGCCATTGCACTCGAGCCTTGGTGATAGTGCAAGACTCTTGTCTAAAAAAAAAAAAGAAAGAAAGAAAAAATGCTAAGAGATTATAAAAGGTTTATGAAAATCCAATTTGTTTATAAGCTTTTATTAAAATTAGCTTTAGTTTTAGTATTGGTAATACACTAATACAAAAGCAAAATTTGGAGTGAGGTTCCAAGATGACTGAATAGGAACAGCTCCAGTCTACAGCTCCCAGCGTGAGCAATGCAGAAGATGGGTGATTTCTGCATTTCCAGCTACAGTACTGGGTTCATCTCACTGGGGCTTGTTGGACAGTGGGCACAGAACAGTGGGTGCAGCCCACGGAGTGTAAGCCGAAGCAGGGCGAGGCATCGCCTCAACCAGAAGCTCAAGGGGTCAGAGAATTCCCTTTCCTAGCCAAGGGAAGCTGTGACAGACGGCACCTGGAAAATTGGATCACTCCCACCCTAATACTGCGCTTTTCCAACACTCTTAGCAAATGGCACACCAGTAGATTATATACTGCGCCTGGCTCGGAGGGTCCCATGCCCACAGAGCCTTGCTCATTGCTAGCACAGCAGTCTAAGATCAAACTGCAAGGCAACAGCGAGGCTGAGGGAGGGGTACCCACCATTGCTGAGGCTTGAGTACCTAAACAAAGCAGCCAGGAAGCTTGAACTGGGTGGAGCCCACCTCAGCTCAAGGAGGCCGTCCTGCCTCTGTAGACTCCAACTCTGGGGCCAGGGCAGAGCTGAACAAAAGACAACAGAAACTTCTACAGACTTAAATGTCCCTGTCTGACAGCTTTGAAGAGAGTAGTGGTTCTCCCAGCACAGAGTTTGAGATCTGAGAATGGACAGACTGCCTCCTCAAGTGGGTCCCTGACGCCCGAGTAGCCTAACTGGCAGGCACCTCCCAGGAGGGGCCGACTGACACCTCATACGGCCAGGTGCCCCTCTGAGATGAACCCTCCAGAGGAACGATCAGGCAGCAACATTTGCCATTCTGCAATATTTGCTGGTCTGCAGCCTCGGCTGGTGATACCCAGGCAAACACGCTCTGGAGTGGACCTCCAGCAAACTCCAACAGACCTGCAGCTGAGGGTCCTGACTGTTAGAAGGAAAACTAACAGAAAGGACATCCACACCAAAACCCCATCTGTAAGTCATCATCATCAAAGACCAAAGGTAGATAAAACCACAAAGATGGGGAGAAACCAGAGGAGAAAAGCTGAAAATTCCAAAAATCAGAGCACCTCTTCTCCTCCAAAGGAACATAGCTCCTCGCCAGCAATGGAACAAAGCTGGATGGAGAAAGACTTTGACGAGTGGAGAGAAGAAGGCTTCAGACAATCAGCAATAACAAACTTCTCTGAGCTAAAGGAGAATGTTCAAACTCGTCACAAAGAAGCTAAAAACCTTGAAAAAAGATTAGACGAATGGCCAACTAGAATAAACACCGTAGAGAAGTCCTTAAATGACCTGATGGAGCTGAAAACCATGGCATGAGAACTACATGATGCATGCACAAGCTTCAATAGCCGATTTGATCAACTGGAAGAAAGGGTATCAGTGGTTGAAGATCAAATGAATGAAATGAAGCCAGAAGTTTATAGAAAAAAGAGTAAAAAGAAAGAACAAAGCTTCCAAGAAATATGGGATTATGCGAAAAGACCAAATCTACATCTGATGGGTGTACCTGAAAGTGACAGGGAAAATGGAACCAAGTTGGAAAACATTCTTCAGGATATTATCCAGGAGAACCTCCACAACCTAGCAAGGCAGGCCAACATTCAAATTCAGGAAATACAGAGAATGCCACAAAGATACTCCTTGAGAAAAGCAACTCCAAGACACATAACTGTCAGATTCACCAAAGTTGAAATGATGGAAAAATTGTTAAGGGCAGCCAGAGAGAAAGGTCGGGTTACCCACAAAAGGAAGCTCATCAGAGTAACAACAGATCTCTCGGCAGAAACTCTACAAGCCAGAAGAGAGTGGGGGCCAATATTCAACATTCTTAAAGAAAAGAATTTTCAACCCAGAATTTCACACCCAGCCAAACTAAGCTTCATAAGTGAAGAAGAAATAAAATCTTTTATAGACAAGCAAATGCTAAGAGTTTGTCACCACCAGGCCTGCCTTACAAAAGCTCCTGAAGGAAGCACTAAACATGGAAAGGAACAACCAGTACCAGCCACTGCAAAAACATACCAAAATGTAAAGACCATCAATGCTAGGAAGAAACTGCCTCAACTAACGAGCAAAATAACCAGCTAACATCATAATGACAGGATCGAATTCACACATAACAATATTAACCTGAAATGTAAATGGGCTAAATGCTCCAATTAAAAGACACAGACTGGCAAACTGGATAAAGAGTCAAGACCCATCAGTGTGCTGTATTCAGGAGACCCATCTCACATGCAGAGACGCACACAGGCTCAAAATAAAGGGATGGAGGAAGATCTACCAAGAAAATGGAAAACAAAAAAAAAAGCAGGGGTTGCAATCCTAGTCTCTGATAAAACAGACTTTAAATCAACAAAGATCAGAAGAGACAAAGAAGGCCATTACATAATGGTAAATGGATCAATTCAACAAGAAGAGCTAACTATCCTAAATATATATGCACCCAATACAGGAGCACCCAGATTCATAAAGCAAGTCCTTAGAGATTTACAAAGAGACTTAGACTCCCACAGAATAATAATGGGAGACTTTAACACCCCACTGTCAACATCAGACAGATCCACGAGACAGAAAGTTAACAAGGATATCCAGGAATTGAACTCAGCTCTGCACCAAGCAGACCTAATAGACATCTACAGAACTCTCCACCCCAAATCAACAGAATATACATTCTTCTCAGCATCACATTGCACTTACTCCAAAATTGACCACATAATTGGAAGTAAAGCATTCCTCAGCAAATGTAAAAGAACAGAAATTATAATATAACAAACTGTCTCTCAGACCACAGTGCAATCAAACTAGAACTCAGGATTAACAAACTCACTCAAAACCGCGCAACTACATGGAAACTGAACAACCTGCTCCTGAATAACTACTGGGTACATAACGAAATGAAGGCAGAAATAGAGATGTTCTTCGAAACCAATGAGAACAAAGATACAACATACCAGAATCTCTGGGGCACATTTAAAGCAGTGTGTAGAGGGAAATTTATAGCACTAAATGCCCAGAAAAGAAAGCAGGAAAGATCTAAAATTGACACCCTAACATCACAATTAAAAGAACTAGAGAAGCAGGAACAAACACATTCAAAAGCTAGCAGAAGGCAAGAAATAACTAAGATCAGAGCAGAACTGAAGGAGATAGAGACACAAAAAAACCTTCAAAACATCAACAAATCCAGGAGCTGGTTAGCAAGGCTAATAAAGAAGAAAAGAGAGAAGAATGAAATAGACACAATCAAAAATGATAAAGGGGGTATCACCACCGATCCCACAGATATACAAACTACCATCAAAGAATACTATAAACACCTCTATGCAAATAAACTAGAAAATCCAGAAGAAATGTATAAATTCCTGGACACATACACCCTACCAAGACTAAACTAGGAAGAAGTTGAATCCCTGAATAGACCAATAACAGACTCTGAAATTGAGGCAATAATTAATGGCCTACCAACCAAAAAAAGTCCAGGAACAGATGGATTCACAGTCAAATTGTACCCCAGAGGTACAAAAAGGAGCTGGTACCATTACTTCTGAAACTATTCCAATCAATAGAAAAAGAGGGAATCCTTCCTAACTCACTTTATGAGGCCAGCATCATCCTGATATCAAAGCCTGGCAGAGACACAACAAAAAAAGAGAATTTTAGACCATCATCCCTGATGAACATCGATGCAAAAATCCTCAATAAAATACTGGCAAACTGAATCCAGCAGTACATCAAAAAGTTTATCCACTATGATCAAGTGGGCTTCATCCTGGGATGCAAGGCTGGTTCAACATACGCAAATCAATAAACGCAATCCAGCA
Organism: Theropithecus gelada; assembly: GCF_003255815.1. Classification (NCBI taxonomy): domain Eukaryota; kingdom Metazoa; phylum Chordata; class Mammalia; order Primates; family Cercopithecidae; genus Theropithecus; species Theropithecus gelada. Next base: position 126,655,970 of record NC_037676.1, read on the forward strand.
TATAAACAGAACCAAAGAGAAATACCACATGATTATCTCAATAGATGCAGAAAAGGCCTTCGACAAAATTCAACAACTCTTCATGCTAAAAACTCTCAATAAATTAGGTGTTGATGGGATGTATCTCAAAATAGCAAGAGCTATTTATGACAAACCCACAGCCAATATCATACTGAATGGGCAAAAACTGGAAGCATTCCCTTTGAAAACTGGCACAAGACAGGAATGCCCTCTCTCACCCCTCCTATTCAACACGGTGTTGGAAGTTCTGGCCAGGGCAATCAGGCAGGAGAAAGAAATAAAGGGTATTCAATTAGGAAAAGAGGAAGTCAAATTGTCCCTATTTGCAGATGACATGATTGTATATCTAGAAAACCCCATCGTCTCAGCACAAAATTTCCTTAAGCTGATAAGCAACTTCAGCAAAGTCTCAGGATACAAAATCAATGTGCAAAAATCACAAGCATTCCTATACACCAATAACAGACAAACAGAGAGCCAAGTCATGAGTGAACTCCCATTCACAATTGCTTCAAAGAGAATAAAATACCTAGGAATCCAACTTACAAGGGATGTGAAGGACCTCTTCAAGGAGAACTACAAACCACTGCTCAACGAAATGAAAGAGGACACAAACAAATGGAAGAATATTCCACGCTCATGGATAGGAAGAATCAATATCATGAAAATGGCCACACTGTCCAAGGTAATTTACAGATTCAATGCCACCCCATCAAGCTACCAATGACTTTTTTCATGGAATTGGAAAAAAACTACTTTAAAGTTCATATGGAACCAAAAAAGAGGTTGCATTGCCAAGACAATCCTAAGCCAAAAGAACAAAGCTGGAGGTGTCACCCTACCTGACTTCAAACTATACTACAAGACTACAGTAATAAAAACAGCATGGTACTGGTACCAAAACAGAGATATAGACCAATGGAACAGAAGAGAGCCGTCAGAAATAATACCACACATCTACAACCATCTGATCTTTGACAAACCTGACAAACACAAGAAATGGGGAAAGGATTCCCTATTTAATGGTGCTAGGAAAACTGGCTAGCCATATGTAGAAAGCTGAAACTGGATCCCTTCCTTAGACCTTATACAAAAATTAACTCAAGATGGATTAAAGACTTAAATGTTAGACCTAAAACCATAAAAACCCTAGAACAAAACCTAGGCAATATCATTCAGGACATAGGCATGGGCAAGGACTTCATGTCTAAAACACCAAAAGCAAGGGCAACAAAAGCCAAAATTGACAAATGGGATCTAATTAAACTAAAGAGCTTCTGCACAGCAAAAGAAATTACCATCAGAGTGAACAGGCAACCTACAGAATGGGAGAAAGTTTTTGCAATCTACTCATCTGACCAAGGGCTAATATCCAGAATCTACAAAGAACTTAAAAATCAAACATCCCCATCAAAAAGTGGGCGAAGGATATGAACAGACATTTCTCAAAAGAAGACATTTATGCAGCCAACAGACACACGAAAAAAGGCTCATCATCACTGGTTATCAGAGAAATGCAAATCAAAGCCACAATGAGATACCATCTCACACCAGTTAGAATGGCGATCATTAAAAAGTCAGGAAACAAATGCTGGAGAGGATGCAGAAAAATAGGAACACTTTTACACTGTTGGTGGGACTGTAAAGTAGTTCAACCATTGTGGAAGACAGTGTGGCGATTCCTCAAGGATCTAGAACTAGAACTACCATTTGACCCAGCCATCCCATTACTGGGGATATACCCAAAGGATTATAAATCATGCTGCTATAAAGACACATGCACACATGTTTACTGCGGCACTATTCACAATAGCAAAGACTTGGAACCAACCCAAATGCCCATCAATGATAGACTGGATTAAGAAAATGTGGCATATATACACCATGGAATGCTATGCAGCCATAAAAAAGGATGAGTTCATGTCCTTTGTAGGGACATGGATGAAACTGGAAACCATCATTCTGAGCAAACTATCACAAGGACAGAAAACCAAACACAGCATGTTCTCACTCGTAGGTGGGAACTGAACAGTAAGAACACTTGGACACAGGATGGGGAACATCACACATCAGGGCCTGTCGTGGGGTGGGGGGAGGGGGGAAGGGATAGCATTAGGAGATATACCTAATGTAAATGACGAGTTAATGGGTGCAGCACACCAACATGGCATATGTATACATATGTAACAAATCTGTATGTTGTGCACATGTATCCTAGAACTTAAAGTATTTTTTAAAAAGTAGTAAAATTTGGTTTTCTCTTTTGAACAAGAATTTTGTGTAGTATTAAGAAGAGGGAGCAAATATGCTTGTTTACCTTTAAGTAAACTGCAAAAAAAGAAAGAGGGGAGAGGAGAAACAGATTCCATCTCATGCTATCTTTCCTAGGATTTCTGATTGTGTGGAAAACAGAGTCCCTCCTCTATCAAAGAATAAAGGGTTTTGCTTTTAAAAACCTTTTAATTACCACTTTGGCTAAAAGTATGACAATTATTTTACAGTGATCTTTGATCCTATTTTGATTAAGTGCTTTAAATCTTTGACAAATTTGATGCACTTCCAAAATCAAATTTCAAATTCAAAGTTAAGTCTTTTGACCTCAAACTAACTCTGGTACATTACACAGAGGGTCCTTGCAGCATCCAAAAGAGAGATAATAAACAAGCTTATCTGGTAAGTTGAATTACATGGGAGTCATTTTCAAATAAGAAATGATGTTTAACATTCTTTGAGTTATAGTTTATGGATATGTTACTAATACATATTCCAAAATTGCATGAGCCTCCTAAAATTCTGGAGTGTCTTGGTATGTTATCAGTCCTAATTATGGTGATTATTTAAATTAATTATTGTAAGTCACAGAAATAACCAAATTTTCTTGTCAACTGTGTCTTTAACCATGACAATTTTAAGTCATTTCCACAGTTAACTGCTTAATTCTGGTGCATTTTCAGCCAAGCAGCCTGTTCATTAATCCCCTACAACTGAATCTCCATAATAACTGATATATTCATCCACATACAACAAGAAGTGTCAACAACTGCACAGATTCTTCCCCATTTAGCCAGTAGGTAATCTAGAGCAATTCTATTATCTAGTACAACTTTAGTAAGAAAATATAAAGGATTTTGTTGTGCAACCATAGCCTTTGCAGTAGAATCTACTATAAAACCTATTATGAGGGATATTATCAAAAGAAAGATCTTTAGTGCAAGAGCTAAAGAGTCAAAAATCAAGAATAATGTGATAGATGCAACTAGTTAGCTGAAAACACAAAGAGAACAGTGATCCTTAAAATGTCTCTCAGGATTAAACCCTACTGAAAAGCAGAGGGAGGAAGCAAAAAGAGACAGAAAAGAAAAAGAAGAAAATTAAACACAATGGAAGAGTGACAATTGGTAGAAGTAAAAGCAGACTTTAGAAACAATAACAGGATGCCATGAAAGCAGACCTCCTTACACAGCAGAAAAGAGTTTACCATAACTACAAGGAATGAATGAGAACAGAGTAGAAAAGTCTGAGAGCACTGAGGAGGAGGGAGGGGCAGACTAAGCCCAACACATTTCACTACCACTGTGACGCAGTCTACAAAGCATGCCAACTGAAACAGCAGTGTTCTGGAGGCATTTGGTGTAATGACTAGTATGTCTACAAATAGAAGTAGCCCCAAAGAAACTTATTGTATTAAAATACAGTATATAAGGACTCCGACATCTGGTAGAAGCTAAATTATGCTCATTATATTTTTACTAAGGCAGATAAAAAATGCAACATGTTCAAATATTTTATCATCAAAAGCAATCAAAGTAAATGTCTCAGAGCTTAGGAGAAATGATTTTGTTACCTACAGTCTTTTATCTACAAGAACCTCTTATTTACTCTTACCTCTTATTGTCTGTCTGAGGTAATTTTAATATATAACTACTTGTTTTTATGTGTTTTCCTTTACTTAAAGCAGACATAAACCTGTGAGTCAAAGATAAGGCTAGAGTCCTATAAAGCTACATACTAACTAATTCAGATGACTTGGGTAAGATGCTAATAAAATCTACACTCAAGGATTTAGTCCCTATTTGTTCAAGTTATTTTATACCCAAACACACCAAAGGAAACCAGACAAGAGTGTGGTTATGCAATCTCATCACTATTTTTAGAAAAATGAAAACAATCTCCACTAATAATGGCAAAATATCACATCATCCCAAACTTTCAAGATCATGATCTGTAGTTCCACCTGACCCTCTGGGTGACCCTATAAATTGCTGACTTTATATTACTTCAATTTTCCTATCCACAAATTTTTTTGTCACAAAAAATAGGCAATAAATGACTATTAAGGTGAAAAACAGCAAATTAATACTGGTAAATTAAACTATAGATATAAGTGTTTGACTTACCTGGAAGCCGTATTTCCCAGATTTCTAATATTTAGAATTTAGTCAAGAACTGAGAAGTGAGGAGACAACACAATCAAGGAAAACAATTACCCAAAAGTTTATTTAATAGAGAGGTGAAGAGTCTGATACATAAGGAATCGCCTTTCTGTCCTCCTTTTAATTTCCCTTCCCTTGAATCTGAACTGGTTTTAGTGATTTGCTTGACCAATTACATGCAGCAGAAATAATGTTCTGGAACTTCGAAAGCTGGGTCATAACAAGTCTGTGGTAGGATGAATAACGGCCCCCAAAGATACCCACATTCTAATTCCCTAACCTGTAAATATGTTACATTATATGGCAAAAAGAATTTTGCAAATGTAATTAAGGATTTTGAGAGAGTGAGATTATCCTGGATTATCCAGGTAAAACCTAAATATAATCATGAGGGTTCTTATAATAGGGAGGCAAAAAGGTCAATGAGGGAGCAGAGGTTTTAGTGATGTGTCCAGGAACTAAGGAATCCCAAAAGATGAAAGAAGCAAAGAACATACTCTCCCCTGGACTCTCTAGAAGGACAGAACCTCGCTGACACTTTGATTTTAGTCCCTTAAGACTTATTTTGGACTTTGAACTTTGAGAACTCTAAAAGAGTACGTTGTTTTATGCCACTGTATTTGTGGTGTTACAGCAGCAATAGAAAACTAATACACGCCGGGCATGGTGACTCACTCCTGTAATCCTAGCACTTTGGGAGGCCAAGGCGGGCAGATTACCTGAGGTCAGGAGTTCGAGACCAGCCTGGCCAACATGGCGAAACCCCATCTCTACTAAAAATACAAAAATTAGCCAAGCATGGTGGCGTGCATCTGTAGTCCCAGCTACTCGGGAGGCTGAAGCAAAAGAATCACTTGAACCCAGGAGGCAGAGGTTGCAGTGAACCGAGATCACACCACTGCACTCCAGACTAAGTGACAGCACGAGACTCCGTTTCAAAAAAAAGAAAGAAAACGAATACAAAGTTTTACAGCTTCGACCCAGCCCCCTTGGAACATTTTCTCTAGGAGCCCTGACCTAAGTATTACAACCATGCTAACACTGTCATGCTGATGAGGCCATATCCATCTCCTTGGGTCAACAGTTCCAGTTGAGTCCAGCCCTCCAGTCATCTCTACCAAAGTGCCAGACATGTAAATAAATCGATGTTGGACCTTCTGACCAGACCATCAGCCAGCCAAACTTTATGTAATGACCTCCATAAAGGCCATAAGAAACAGCATCCAGCTGAGCCCTGCCTATATCCTTTTTTCTTTTATTTTTTTTATTTCCTATGAACTCTCTACCTGCAACTGCCTATATTCTTGATCCACAAAATCATGAGATATAATAGAAGGGTTGTTATTTGAAGTCACATATAACTCTGGACATCAGTTATATGTAAGTGATGATTAAACATTGTTAAATAGCATATATACCTTTTATAATGAAAAAAAAAAAAAAAAAAACTTTACTTGATTATCTGTCTTCTACTGGCAGTAATCCCTGGTAATAAGACCAATCCAACATACCCAGTAACTCTAAAGAACTCAGAATTAAGTTTGCTGGAATATACTACTGTAATTAGGTTCTTTCCATACTGGTAAAATAACTGATTGTAGCAAAGCTTCATTTAACTGAGCCTAACTCAACTTATAGAAGCCCATGGCTCATCAGAGATCTCTCACTCCTCTTGCCTCAATTCATACCTCTTATCCACGTCCTTGTTCTTCCCCTCTTGCCGGGCCCAGGTGGAGCTATACTTCCCTTTTTCCTTTTTACTATCTCAACAAAGGCACTGAAATATCTTTATTCACGTATCTTAATTTGGAGTATAAAATGTTTTTCTTGCCCTTTTTCTTATTGGACAAAAGCAAACTATTCTCAATCCATTCCAGAGGCTAACAGCTTAAAATAATTTATATTTTCGGCTAGGCGCGGTGCTCACAACTGTAATCCCGGCACTTTGGAAGGCTAAGCTGAGTGAGTCACCTGAGGTCAGGAGTTCGAGACGAACCTGGCCAAGATGGTGAAACCTCACCTCCACTAATAATACAAAACTTAGCCAGGCGCAGTGGTGCACGTCTGCAATCCCAGCTTGAACCCGGGAGACGCAGGTGCACTGAGCCGAGATTGCACCACTGCACTCCACCCTGGGCAACAGAGTGAGACTCTGTCTCAAAAAATAAAAAAATAAAAAATAAAGAATTTCTATTTTCTCACATAATCCTGAGCAATGGGCTGAAAAAAAATGAGGATAATCTTGTTAAAGGTCCAAGATCTCTAGTGAACAGGGATTCCATAAGAAATCCTAATTTATTTTCAAGTGTTCTAGATATTCAATTTAGTATAAGCTCTTTATCTTCTAGTCTTTCATTTTGTCAAAGTCCTCTTATGCTATATGGCAAGTTCTCAAAACAAAGCTCTTCATCCTACCTTAAACAATCACAAAAACTGGGGGACTACAAGATTAAAGTTTAGAATTATTTGGTTAATGTATACAGATGTAGCTAAATGGTAAAAAATGTCAAAAGCACACAATTACCACTCATACAGAGGAACCAAAAAATGCAAGCTAATTAAGATATAACATTGATAGAAAAACTGCTCTGTTCACCACAATACATATTTTATTTGCTATATGTAAAAAGAATCTCATTTTTTAAATATCTTAAGTATACGTATTATAACAAAAATATTCCCTAAGAGGCTCTTTTTTTCAAAACATATCTCTCATTGTACCTCTCCAACACCAGTTCTTGTCTCCCTGTGTAACTCTCTGATGAGCGTTAATTACACCACCTTAAAGTGTGGAAGCCAGCCTCCAAGATGTACCCCCAATGATTCCCACTCCCTTGTATTCACATCTTGTGTAGTACTCTCCCACAATGTGTCAGGACAAAAGAGATGGACTATCACTTTTAAGACTGCGTTATAAAAGTCTGTGGCTTCCAGCTTAGGTGCTCACAGGTGCTGTCTTGCAAACACACTCCCTCTCTCTTGCTCTCTCATCACTTGCTCTAGAGGAAACTCTGAGAATACTCAGGCAGCCCTGTGAAGGACCACAGGGGAGGGAATTGAGACATCCAGTCAACAGCCATGTGAGTGAGACTTCTTGGAAATGGATCCTCCAGCCCCAGTCAAGACTTCAGATGATGCCACCCCAGCTGAGAGCTTCATTTCAACTTCATAAGATCCTGGGCCAGAAATACTCAACTAAGATGCTATAGGATTTGTGAGCCTCAGAAATTAGGAGCTAATACATGCTTGTTTTAAGCCACTGTGTTTTAGGATAATTTGTTATACCACAATGGATAACTAATACAATGAGCACTGTCAATCTTTCAATACCAAATTGCAATATTTTAAAAGCTTTCAAAAATAATTATAAATGGAAATATTAATTACAAAAATTGGGAAGAAAATTTGTTTTAAAATTTTTGGCTAACATTGAAAGGCAACTGTAATAATGACAGCTTGCCAGTACTGCTTGTAAAAACATGAATAATGCTCTATCAGCAGAATATGGTCTGTTTCTGGAAGAAGAGCGATCAGGCTGAGCAGGTAACTTCAAGGCGCAACCTCAACTTTTTTTAAAATTGGGGAAGAAATCAGTTTGTAATTTTAAAAATCACAATATTCTATTTAACTATGATAAGACATCCCACAAGGTCTGCCTTATCTACTACAAACTGATTCCAAAGCTTTACCTCATCACAGATTATATCACATGCCTACTGATAAACATATAAGAAAGATAAGGGCAAATGTGCCAAATTTCAACAGCACATTCCACTGCCGTATCAAAGCATGGATGATATTTTTTCAGTAACATTTCCATACCAAATCCAAAACACTTCATTAGTTTATACAAGCACCTTTTCTAAAGACACAGAAGATTTCGTATGGCAAGAAATAGCTCTTTTAATGGAATTAATTTTGTTAGAAAGTGCACTTAGTTCATACACATTTAATACATTGGTTGAGTACTTGAAAACATTATTTGAAAAGCAACAATAAAAGAAAACACGGGAGTTTTCTATTTATCTGACTGGAAAAAAAAATGTTAATTTCAGCAATGGAATGAGCTGTATGCATTCCCAACATAATAAAATCCCTTTTACCTTAAATGATTAATGAATAAGGTAATTTCCTAAGTGATGATCCTAGTTATCTCCATAATAACTCCACGTATTGATACTGAAAATAAGTGAACACCAAGACTATACTAACAAAGCAGCAGCATCTGTGTCATTTGATTCATAGGACAATCATTTTGTCATCAACATCAGCAAAAATAGCTGATTTAAACTTTGATGTTCTTTAGCTTATAAACAAGAGAGATAAGCATCTGACTAACCATTGTTTCAAATATCATTGACTGTTTCTCCTGAGCAAAGAAAACAATTTAAATTACTAATTTCTCTCTCATATTAGTAACATAACTAACTTTAATTGATGCTAACGATCTCCATTGACTAAAGTGTTTAGGTCCTTTTCAGAATACTTAAAACCATGTTAAATTTAAAAATATTATCTTTATTAGGAAATGTAGCATTGCTACTGCAATACTGCTGGCATGTACAAAAATAATAATGTATGAGAAAAAAATTATTCAGTCACCTTGCAGGACATGATTTTCAAGAACTGCCTTGAAACTATACTCATAGGGCCTTCCAATCTTGTAACTTGTTGACAATGTAGAATTTCCAAGAAATTACTTGGAAAAGGTAAAATGTGTGTTCAAATAGTCGTGTCAGTGGAGAAAGGTTCAAAAGTTAATGTTCTAGTACCTGACCGACTATATGATTTTCCAAGGAGCATATTTTCAGAATTGACTATTTTTGAACTGCATAGAGTGCACACATAGATTATAAATGTGCTAGTGTTTATGATTCCATATAACATCATGATTACATATGGAATAATGGAATTAATCTGATGTTACATTTTCCTGTAAAAGCACTGTGGGTAAACAATGTCTGGAATCAATCGACCACTGTAAATTGGTCCACAATTCCCTGAACCGAGAGGGAAAAAATGTGATTAAAACCCACAACTAAAACAAGTTTCTGAAGTAGTACAGATAACGTCATGCTTACATGAGGTAGATAATTCTTTCCTCCATTCCTGCACATCAGCTAAAGATATACTTTCAAGTCTGGCAAATCAAATGCCAGGATCTAAATCAATGTGCTCTACACTTTGGAATCTATGAGATGTTTATGTACCTACCAAGTTTAGAGGGGGAAGTAAACTTTTTTAAAACTTTCAGACACATCAGAATGTAATACAAACTGAAGCAATGTGTTTTGTTTACATAACTGTATTTAAGTGGCAGAAATATTTTAAGACATCCACTTTAGTCGTCTGCTCCTTTCATCCTTTTTATTTTCTGAACTTTCAGGCTTTTCACGTAGACTCAAATTCTGACCTACCCCATTCTGGACTTATTTTAGAAATACCCTATTTTAACATGCCAGCTTAAAAATTGTTTTGCTTTCATCGTTCCAAATTATTTTTGAGCACAAGTCTGACTTCTACTGCAGAGCCGCAGATTTCCAAAAAATACACCTCCTTATTTCATTCTTTCAACCTCTGGGAAAAACCAAAACTGGAGTTTAACTTGAATCTATCTTTCCATTTCTGGGGAAAATGTTTCCTTTGGCTGCTGAAATTAACGGAACCAGAGGTGTGCGGAAACAGGCAGCTGAGAGCATCCCTGACTTTTGAAGCTACACGCCTTCTTTTGGCTACCCACCCATACATCTTCATTTGATAACCGTTCAAAAAGTTTCTTCCTGCCAGGCGGGTTTGTAGCACTTTCTGGGAGCAGGCACAGCATGCAGGTGCACGCTCGCAAGAAAGCAGCAAGGGCTAAGGGACAGGAGGGTTGGGGAGGGGAGGCACAGGGCAAATCAAAACACAATCCCAACAGTGTTAACTGGCATTTTAGGCCGAACCTCCGGACTCTGAGGCTGGGGAGGAAGTAGCCAGGCGCTGGCCTCGGCTGCCTGGCACGACCCGCGCCCGTCCTACCTGCCTGGGGGAAATTCGGGCGGCGGAAAGTCTCCCCGCCCCCAGCCGTCCCAGGCGTGGGGCCAGACAAGCGAGGGGGGCGGAAGGGGGGCGGCAGCGGGGGTCCAAGATCCTGAGCCGGGGAGGGCTCCAGGTAGGCTGGCGGGAAGAGGAGGGCGCCGGAGTCTCCGGGCTCCCCACCACCGGTCCCCCCTTACCTTGGGCAATGGCAATGGACTCGAAGCGGTGCAGCTCTTTGAGCAGGCAGCTCCTCTCCGTGGAGTGCAGGCTGTAGATGAAGTCGCGCGCGCCCTGCGCCGTGTTCAGCGCCTCCATGGGCTCCTTCTTGGGGTGCGTGCCCAGCCGCCGGGGGCCGCCCGGGAAGCCTCCGGGGGACGCGAGCCCCAGCAGCCCCCGCCCGCAGCAGCACCAGGACGGCGGGCGGGGCGCGGCGGCGGCAGCGGCGGCGGCGGCGGCGGCAGCGGCCGGGCCCGGCCTCAGGCTGCGCGCGGTCCGGCTCCTCAGCAGCGGCAGCAGCCGAGACATGGCGAGCTGAGGAGCGGGAACCCCCGCGGCCGTCCGAGAGGGCGGTTTCTGGGGCGGCTGAGGGGAGAAGAAGGAGCTGGGCTCAGCTCGACCCCGCCCCGAGGTCCTCCTGCCAGGCAGCCGAGGCGCCGGGCACCATGCACTCCGCGGGCCCGAGCGGCTCTCGCCTCCTGTTCCGTCCCCCTTCCCTTCCAAAAGGCCCGCTGCGGCTCCGGCCCCTCCGATGGGAAAAACTTTCTCTGAGACGGCCGGGCCCGGACAGCGCCCGCAGAGGGCGGGCGGGCGGTGCGGGCGGGCGGCTCCCGGCTAAGGTGGAGCGGCGCGGGCGGGCGGGGCGGGCGAGTGTGTGTCTCTGCCAGTCTGATCTTCAAGAGGGATGAGTCAGCCACGCGCCGCCCTCCTCCAGCGCCGCCCTCCTCTCCCGCCGGCTTTCTCACCCTCTAGCCTCCCCACGTCCCCACGCTGTAGGGTTCCCGAGCCCTCAAAGAAACCACGCTCCCGGGAAGCAGCAGCCGCCGCTACCCCTAGCGGCAGCAGAAGTGGGAACGGGGCGGGGCGAAGGGGGAAGGAGGTGCGGGGGGGCGGTGGGTGTGAGCGGGGCTGCGCAGGCGCAGTCTGCAGGCGCTTGGGCCGCGCTCCTGCCTAGGGGAGGAGCGCGCACACGCGTCCCCTCCTGGCTGGTGCGTGAAGGTGGAAGGAGGTAGAGTGCGCCGCCCTGTGCTGGCGTTAAATCTACAGGTCGGGATAGGGAAAAAGAGCTCTGGACCCCTCGCCCGCCAGGGTAGTACAGCTGCCACCCGGCCCCCAACCTGGGGCCAAGCCCACATCTGGAGCTCGTCCTGAAAGGTGCGCCGGCATGCGGCCCTGCTCCGGCCAGGCGGAGAACTGCACTGCCGCCCCAGCCCCGGCGGGGTCACGGCGCTCTGCTCCGGAACGAAGCGCCCCAGCTGCGCCCTTTGCCAAGTCAGCGCCCACCGCCGCTTCGGCCGAGCAGGCCGGCTCTGATGCACCCGCTCTGGGCGCCCCAAAGAGAGAGCGAGGCCAGTTCCACTCCTGCCCAAGGAGGGTCTGACACTGAACCCTTGACACGAGAACAGTCCTCCGCGTTCAGATTCCAGAAGCTGGCGTGCAAATTGTTAATGCTAGAGGCAGAGGCAAGAATGTCATAGACCTTTCCTAGCGGTTGCTTGTGATTTTTTTGTCTCCGTGCTAAAGCGGGAAGAATTCTCTGATTGTCCACGATTTCCCCTGGTCCAAGTCCTAGGCATCTTTCAAGGCCCAGGTTAAAGGTCTCCTACTTCATTAAGCTGCCCGTAATCTATTCCTAAGGGAGGAGATCTCTGCTTTATCTGAACCTGTCTAATGACGCTTAGGCACCCTTAGAGAATAAATCCACTTAATAAATCTGCTCAAGCGTAATCAAGATCTAAATCCCATCCTTATCATAAACAGTGCTGCATTCAGCCCAGAAACTTGTATGTAGTAAATGTGCTACGTGTAAGTAGAATATGAAGCTGAATAATGGAGGATTGTTACCACTAAAGCCTCCTACCTCTCTAACTCTGGTTCTCAAAGTGTGTCCCTGAGCTTCTTAGACATGAGAAATAGTGGACCCCACTTCACACCTCCTGAATCAGAACGTAGGCATTGGACCCAGTCATGTGGGTTTTTACAAGCCCTCCAGTTAATAACACACACGAAAGCTTGAGAACCACTGATGTCACTTAAACATGGAAAGCAATCGCTTCTTTTTTAAAATTCCAAGGTGATGCCTCTGTGATGTAATAACAATAATTAAGAATACTCTCTGTGGAAATGAAAGCTTTTTGAGTGCAGAAAGTATATCTTCTTTGTCTTTGAAATCCCCTTCGTTCCCCAGTGTGCACTGGAATCCTCTGCAGACTTATTTCAGTCTCAGGCTCATGGGAGAAACCCCCCATCCGCCACAATTTCCCTACGCTCAAGATATTCTGATTCACTGGGGCGGGGCCTGGGAAGCGAGGTTTGTAGGAAGCTCTTCAGTAAGAACCCATTCCCAACCACCTCCAGAATAGCAGTTTAGTGTGTAGACTCCGGAGACAGACTGTGGAAAGTTTGATCCCTGGATCAACCATCTCCTAGCTATTTGTTAGTATTAGATTGTTACAGTAGTGATCCCCAATGAATTACACCTTCTGTTATCCACTCCGTTGTGTAGTCCACCTCTACATTGACTGTGGGCTTGGCTATTTGACTTGTTTTGGTCAATAAATAGGAGGACATCATAAACCTGATATGACACATGTTTGCTCATTGGGGGTTGTTGTAATGCTTTTGTTATATTATTATAGAATATTTAATTATATTATAAAACAAGAGAAACTAAAATGTAGAAGCAAGTCACTTATGAGAAATGTTACACATAGAATGAATGGATATGTGTTGAACGTAGATAAAAAGGATGAAACAAATGAAAATGCTGCTTTAGATAGAGGCAGAAAGACAAAGTGGACTTTTAAGTATTAATAAGGTACAGAACATACTACCTTCAGATTGACAGCCATGTCATCCCTAAATTGCACACCTACTGGTAACACCCATTGTGGCGCTATTATGGCCTCATGTAATCTCTGCCCAAGAAAAGCAGATAAACCCCTAGCTACAAAGCCAACTAATGCCAGTTACCATTAAAACCAGACACACTTGCCCCTCAGCTCTCTAACAGAACAGTGTATGTCGAACCCAGGCCCCTTCAGTCTGCTGAGTCACCTTACTTACTCTCCAATCTGGTCCTTGTAACCACACTATGTGCTGAGAAGACCGGATGGTGGAGAGGGATAAGACATGAGAACAATGCATAAAACAGAATTTAGGTGCTGTGGTCCTTCAGCCTATCCTAAGCTTATTAATCTACCCTCTTTCCCCTTGCTTCTCACTCTGTTTTATGTTGGTTGGTAAACTCTTCTGGTTATTACTGCTGCTCTTTGGGTAAACACATTTATGCCAAAACTTAGTAGTTTAAGTAGCCAATTTATTTTGCTGTTAATTTTGAGGCTCAGAAATTTGGGAAGAACTTACTTGGACAGTTATTTTATTGGAGTCGTTTATGTAGTTATCAATCAGATTTCAACACAACTGCTGTCATTTGAAAGTTCAGCTGGGCTTAATAGCTAAGATGGCTCACTCACATGGCTGGCTGCTAGCTCAAATGGGGCTGAGAAGCAGAGCACCTTCATACAGCCACTCCAGCTTGGTGAACTTCTCACCAGGCAGCTGGCTTTCCCAGAGTGAATGTCTGAAAAGAACCAGGCTTGTGGCCTTTTCTGACCTATCCTTGGAAGTCACAGTATCACTTCCACTGTATTCTGCTGGCTACAGGCCAACCCCTAGGGCCAGCCCACATTCAAGGGAAGGGATATAGACCCCACATCTTAATAGGAGTAATGTCAAAACATTTGAGGATATGTTTTAGAACCACCAGATAAACAATGTGATTTAAGCTTCTTAATTTGGCCTATAAGCCTATCTGTTTTGTGACTTGTAGGTATATACATGGAGGCTGCCATTGCATCAAGGTAATTTTCCACATGGGAAAATCGCCTCGAAGACATTTACCTTTTGGAATCCAGCTGCTGCGTAAAGAAGTCTGACATATCCTGCTGGAAAGACCAAATGGAGGAGGAGGCCCCAGCCAACAGCCCCAGCTAACTGGTAGACATGCATGACACCGTCTTGGACCATCCAGGCTCAATTGAGCCCCAGATGGCAGCATTGGGGTCGAAAGCACTAGCTGTAGACCCAGACTGCCTGGATTTGAGTCTTTATACTGTCATTTATTAGGTGTGTAACCTTGAGCTGATCAACCTTTCTGTGGTTGCCCATCTGTTGAATGGGAATAAGAACATGTTCAGTTTGCTCACCTGTTAAATAGAGATAAGGACATCTGCTTTGTAATGTTATAGTGAAACCAAATTAATACATATAAAGTATTTCAAACAGCACCTGATACATGACAAGCATGCAATAAATACTAGCTATTATCTAAATGCCCATAGACCTCTCAAATCTCTAGGATTATGTCTTTGGACCCTCATTTGAGAAATGCCCACCTAGCTATCTGTCATTTAATACATGGATGTGTATTAACTGGATCCCCTAACCACTTCCTTTTCTGAACACCTGAATATCCTAAATATGAATGAATGAAGGAGCTAGGGAGGGAGATGATTTGGGGATCGTTTATGGGGCTGTGGAGAGGTATAGGATAGAGCAGGTCTAGATGCAGGTGGCAAAGGGGAGGTTCCGAGGAAATATGATGGTGCTGAAGAGGAAATGCTAGCTGGCTGGAGGGGGTTACGGAAATGGAAGACAGAAGGAAGGAAGGCCCAGAAGGCAAACTTGGTCTGGCTTCAGCCCAGCCTGTTCTTCGCTTTTAAAGAGGACAGCCATCATACCTCAGTTAACAATCACAGTTTCCTCCTCATGAAAAATTGCTGCTGAATCATCAGTTCATGGCAAGCTGCATCATATAAATACACTCCGGAGCTCCTGGCTCCTCTGTTGCTGGCAGGACACACAGCTGTTTGCTGCCTGCCATTGATGAAACTTTATACACTCAGCTATTCTGCTTTAAAATTCTTGAAATTGTTGCTGTACCTGGTGGAACCTTTAACCATTTCTTCTGCCCATATTTTTGCAATTTCCTCGTTGCACTTCACGTCCATCAAGTTCCTGCCTTAGTTTCCTGACCCCTGGGAGACCTCTGCACCACCATAGTGGTGGTGAATAAATTGTTTCTTCACAATGGAAAACACAAAGTCTTATTAGAAAAATTAAAGAAGACTTAAGTAAGTGGAGGGAAATACCAATTCAAGATTGAAAACCTCAGTAGTATAAGATGTCAATTCTCCCTAAATGCATTTGTCAGGGTTCTCCAGAGAAACACAACCAATAGGATATAGAAATGTATACAGAAAGAGATTAATCATGAGGAGTCGGCTGGTATGGTTATAGAGGCTGAGAAGTTTCATTATCTGCTGTCTGCAAGCTGAAGGCCCAGGAAAGCTGGTGGTATAATTTAGTCCAAGTCTGATAGCCTGAGAACCAGGGGGTCACAAGTGTAAGTCCCAGTCCAAGTCTGAAGGCCTGAGAACCAGGAGCACCAATGTCCAAGGGCTGGAGGAGACAGATGCCTCAGCTCAGGCAGAAATAGTATTTTTACCCTTCTTCTGCCTTTTTCTTCTATTTCAGCCTCTGTGTATTAGATGATGCCCACCCACATCGGTGAATGTGATCTTCTTTACTCAGCCTACCTGTTCAGATGCTGATCTCCTCCAGAAATACCCTTGCCAACATACCCAGAAAGAATATTTTACGAGTTACCTGGGCATCCCTTGACCCAGTCAAGTTAACACATAAAATTAATCATCACACCAAATTAATCTATGAATTCAGTGTGATCCCAGTCAAAATCCCAGCTGGGTTTGTGTGTCTATATGTGTGTGTATGGAAATTGTCAAACTGATATGAAAATTCACATTGAAATACAAATAGATATAGCATACCAGAAAGAGGATTGATCCCCTGAGCTCAAATCCAAACAACTACTAGCTGTATCAATTTGGACATGTTGCTTATCACGCTAAGCCTTTGTTTTTTGGTTTTGGTTTTGTTTTGATTTTTATGAAAATCTACCTCACAGAATCATGCAGGTAAAATGAGAAAATGTATGTTTTAAAAAAGAAAGACAAGGGCCGGGCGCGGTGGCTCACGCCTGTAATCCCAGCACTTTGGAAGGCCAAGGCGGGCGGATCACAAGGTCAGGAGATTGAGACCACGGTGAAACCCCGTCTCTACTAAAAATGCAAAAAATTAGCCGGGCGCTGTGGCGGGTGCCTGTAGTCCCAGCTACTTGGGAGGCTGAGGCAGGAGAATGGCGTGAACCCGGGAGGTGGAGCTTACAGTGAGCCAAGATCGCGCCACTGCACTCCAGCCTGGGGGACAGAGCAAGTCTCCATCTCAAAAAAAGAAAGAAAAAAGAAAGACACAGTACCTAACATGTAGTAGATGTTCAACAGATGACAGGTAGTATTAAAAAGCCTCAAGATTTAAAAACTAGTGTTAGCAGTAGACCGTATACCTAGAAGTGTCAGAGACTAATTCAATTTTAAAGCTAAAAGAAAGAGAACACAACTAGGATCTCTGTTTTCTCAACTTTCCTTCACTCAACAACCCGTTGCATTCTAGCTGTCCAGGTTTCAAAGGAAGAAGTTTGGATGTGTAAATTTGGGAGTCATCAACATCCAGGTATCACTTAAAGCTATAAGCTGATCAGGTTGCAATTGGGGTAGAGATAGAGATGAACAGAGAGTCTGGTCCTGACTCTGGGACTCCTCATGGATGAGAGCTTGTAAGAGGCACAGGAGGCAACAAGGTAGTAGGAAAACTGGAGAATGGTGAGGTTTATGGCCTGAAATGATGTTCACCTAATGTAAGATTGGTCATTTTTGTTGTTGGAAACTTGGGTGATTTTTGTAACTTTCTCCTTTGCATTTGTCTCTCTTGCTCGAATTGTTTATGATAAGCATATACAATTTAAACAAAAACAAAGTAACTATGGAATTCTTTTGGTATAAAATACCTGAGAAATCCTAAATAAATCTCAAACAGACAATCTCCTCTTTTGAGTCCTTTGTACTTCTCTACACCATTCTTTCAATACAGCTTTTCATCATCACCACTGGGGCACTTCATTTCTAAAGATTTAATCTAGACTGGGTGTGGTGGCTCACGCCTGTAATCCCAACACTTTGGAAGGCCGAGGCGGGTGGATCACTTAAGGTCAGGATTTCGAGACGAGCCTGACCAGCATGGTGAAACCCCTCTACTAAAATACAAAAATTAGCTGGGCATGGTGGCAGATGCCTGTAATCCCAGCTACTTGGGAGGCTGAGGCAGGAGAATTGCTTGAGCCCGGGAGGCAAAGGTTGCAGTGAGCCAAGATCATGCCACTGCACTCCAGCCTGGGCAACAGAGTGAGACTGCGTGAAAAAAAAAAAAAAAGATTTAATCTACATGCTAAAAAATGTCAAGCACAGGGCAAGACATATTATTTCATGAAAACAGGATGAAAAATATAAGAAAGGGGCTGTCAATTGGAAACTCAAAACTTCTGTGCTTTATTTCATACTCTATGAGGCTCATGTTTATCTACCTATAATATCACATTTATATGCAACACCTACAATAACGCACCTATATGCAACAAGTCTTTGTTCCACACCCAACATAAAAAGTGCGTATGTGCACAAATACACAGAGAGACACACACACACATACATACACATGCACATACAGGCACAAACACACAAACAACTACCTGACTCTTTGAGGCAATATTTTGTAACTTTTTCCCCTTCCATGCTGACGTTTGCCTTTGAGGTTGGGGAAGGGTTTTTGATTAAAGTAAATATAAGCAAGGCTATAAAACGCCCTCTCTTCAAACTTTAAAGTCAAATTCTTAGCGAGGCTTTGAAATATTTAGGTGCTGCAATAACTATTTTTTTAATTTTTAATTTTTGTGGGTACATAGCAGGTGCGTATATTTATGGGATACACGAGATGTTTTGAAACAGGCGTGCCATGCATAATTATCACGTCATGGAAGATGGGGTGTGAGTCCCTTCAAGCATTTATCCTTTGTGTTATAAATGATCTGATTATACTCTTTTATTTATTTTTAAATGTACAATTAAATTATTATTGGCTATAGTCACTCTGTTTTGTTATCAAATATTAGGTCTTGTTCATTCTTTTGAACTATTTTTTTGTACCCATTAACCATCACTGCCTCCCCTACACACACCCACACTACACCCCTTTCCAATGTCTGGTAACCATCCTTCTACTCTCTATGTCTATGATTTCAGTTGTTTGATTTTTAGATCCCACAAATAAGTGAGAACGTGCAATGATTGTCTTTTTGTGCCTGGTTATTCTCACATTATGTTAATAACATAATGACCTCTAGTTCCATTATTGCAAATGACATGATCTCATTCTTTTTGATGGCTGAATAGTACTCCATTGTGTATAAGTACCACATTTTCTTTATCCATTCATCTATTGATGGACACATAGGTTGCTTCCAAATCTTAGCTATTGTGAATAATGCTGCAATACACATGGGAATGCAGATATCTTTTCGATATACTGATTTCCTTTCTTTTGCTTATATACCCAGCAGTGGGATTGCTGGATCATATGGTAGCTCTATTTTTAGTTTCTTGAGAAACCTCTAAATTTTTCTTCAGAGTGGTTGTACTAATTTCCATTCCCACCAACAGTATACAAGGGTTCCCTTTTCTCCATACCCTTGCCAGCACTTGTTATTGCCTGTCTTTTGGATATAAGCCATTTTAACTAGAACAAGATGGTATCTCACTGTACTTTTGATTTGCAATTCTCTGATGATCAATGATGTTGAATCTTTTCATATGCCTGTTTGCCATTTGTAGGTCTCCTTTTGAGAAATGTTGCAAGAACTATTTTTGAAAAATGGCTCCATCTTTTGAGCCCAGCAGAAAGGTCAATGTTTGAAAGATGTTCAATGTTCCTGTTTGTGTTGAAGGGAAAATAAGGTGTCGATACAGATATGCTGAACACCTTTTCCAAGATACCTATCAAATCATCTTCTAAAACATATCTCAATTCAACACATTGACACCCACTCTGTACTAGCTATCACGCTAGGTACTAGGAGCATACAGATAGAAAGATACTTTGTTTAAAGCCAAATTATCTGTTTAAGGTCTAGTATTTTAAATGTTATGGATTATTGCTATTCAATAGTGTCCAATTCTCAGGATCCAAGGGAACTGTTCTTCCTTGACCCCTTGAAGTTAGAGGTGATCTTGTGGCTTACTTTGGACAACGAATAGAGACCTGACATATTTCATTTCTGAATGTCTGTGCTCAACTATGCAGCTCTCTCATCTCCTACCATGGTGAGATTCGCAACCTGTGCCGAAATTGATGTTCCATGAAATTGTTGAGACTTGGAATAGTGAGCCAATATATGACAGCTTTCCTGGGGATTTTCCTCAACCCACAGCAGACTTCTCATGTCAGAGAAATAAACTCTTGTGTGTTGTCAGTGTGATTTGGGGATTGGTTCTTACTACATCAAAACCTCACATATGCCTGGCATGGTGGCTCACACCTGTAATCCTAGCACTTTGGGAGGCCAAGGAAGGTGGATCACCTGAGGTCAGGAGTTCGAGACCAGCCTGGCCAACAAAATGAAACCCTATCTCTACTAAAAATACAAATAAATAAATAAATAAATAAATAAATAAAATACAAAACAAAACAAAACAAACAAACAAAAAAACCCTCACATATGAGGCTGGGCACGGTGGCTCCCACCTGTAATCCTAACACTTTGGGAGGCCAAGGCAGGCGGACTGCCTGAGCTCAGGAGTTCGGGACCAGCCTGGGCAACATGGTGAAACCCTGTCTCTACTAAAAATACAAAAAAAATTAGCCCGGTGTGATGGTATGCATCTATAATTGCAGCTACTTGGGAGGGTGAGACATGAGTATTGCTTGAACCCAAGAGGCAGAGGTTGCAGTGAGCCAAGATCATGTCACTGCACTCCAGCCTGGGTGACAGAGCAAGACTCCATCTCGAAAACAAGACAAAACAAAACTTCACATATGTGATGCAGTTCTTCCTTGGCTCTGTTTGTTGTTTTTATAAAGTTGAATGCCTTCCTCTATTACTGCTATTTCCTTTACCTAAAAGGAGGACCTATTTTGGCACTAGGACGTTTGTTTGACCGATTAGGATATAGAGAGACAGGGTCCTGTTTTCCTCTATCCGGTTTCTGACCTTTATGTGAGTCTGGAGCCACAGACATAGATTTTCGAGTCAACATTATTAAGGAAGTGATTAAATCCAAGCAAGTGGATGTTATTGTCTATGGCAAATGTGTAAATGAAAACATAAAAGGACTTAGGACAGAGACCTGGGGAACAACAACAGTTAAGGGATACAGAGTGGAAGAAGAAAGAACCTAGGAAAGAAATGAGATGATACCTTAAGAGAAAAAAAAATACTGTGGCCACAGAAGCCAAAGGATAATAACATTTCTAGAATGAGTAGTCTAGAGTTACAAAGACAGCAGCAGAATCAAGTAAATTGAGGACAGAAGTGCTCATTAGAAATGGTGGATTGAACATATATAATTATGATCATGCTGTTGGAAAATCACACTAAAAGGAATGTAAATGGGTTTTTAAAAGACAGCCTCACAAGCCCAGAGTTAACGAGAGAAGAGATGACAATAATACATTAATGTAAGATGGAAAGCAGATGAAAGAGTGGTCATTAACCTAATGGACCAGAGTATGGTGAAAATTAAGCTGGAATGGAACAACTTAGAAGAAGGTTAATTCAAGCAAAGCCTCAAAAGACTGCAGGAATTGGAGGCACCAGGTACTTCTGAAAGTAGAGATACAATTGACCTAAAAACAAAAGAACTACGTTGAGCATGATGACACATGCCTGTAGTCCCCAACTGCTCAGGAAGCTGAAGAGGGAGGATCACTTGAGCGCAAGAATTTGAAATTTTGAGCCCAGCCTGGGCAACGCACTAGAGACTACTCTTAAAAAAAGGAAAAAAAAAAAAAAAAAGAATTAGTTGAAGATATCTAAAAGGAACAGTTGTAAGCCCAGATCCCTCCCCCATCCATGTCTCTTCCTCACATCCCGGAAGTCTAGATGTTTACTAGTAGGGAGACATCATTGGGCTTAGAGTACCAACACATCTAGGAGAGAGGTGGCATACCAAAAGCAAGAAGCTAAGGCCACACTTCCTCATGGATCCCTTGTCAGTCTTCTGGTCTGCTTCAAGAACACTGGTAGCCATGCTTTTAAAGGACTCCATTCTGAGCACCCAGTAAGAGCTCAGCCAGACTACCCTACGGTGAAACCCACCAATGAACCAGCCCTGACAATCATAGTGTGTCCAAATAGCTTTTGGCTGTCTCAGGTTTTTTGTTTGCTTGTTTTTTGTTTTTTTGATACAGGGCTTCACTCTTGTCGCCCAGGCTGGAGTGCAATGGTGCACTCCACTGCAACCTCCGCCTCCCAGGTTCAAGCGATTCTCCTGCCTCAGCCTCCAAAGTAGCTGGGATTACTGGCCACCACGCCCAGCTAATTTTTGTATTTTTAGTAGAGACAGGGTTTCGCCATGCCAGTCAGGCTGGTCTCAAACTCCTGACCTCAGGTGATCTGCCCGCCTCAGCCTCCCAAAGTACAGGGATTGCAGGCATGAACCACCGCACCAGGTCGGCTGTCACAGTCTTGAATATGAAATATGAGCCAAAAGCCTAAAATCATTAAGCAATTGAAGAAAGCCTTAAAAATGGAAAGGCAGAACCAAAATAGTATTGTTTTGAAAAAAAACCCTGAGGACACAGGGAGCAAAATAAAACTTTTGAAAATGCATAACATAGAATAACATTTAACATTTAAATAAGCCTGAATGTTAATCTTTGCAAAATAAGAAGAGAAACTGAATCTGTGAAAAACTGAATCTGTGGAAAAACAGGAATCTATAAAAGCAGGAACATCTAGAAAATGAAAAAGATTTTTTGAAAATTAGAAATATGAGGCTGGGCGTGGTGGCTCACTTCTATAATCCCAGCACTTTGGGAGGCTGAGGTGGGTGGATCACCTGAGGCCAAGAGTTCAAAACCAGCCTGGCCAGTATGGCGAAACCCCATCTCTACTAAAAGTACAAAAATTACCCAGGCGTGGTGGCACAGGCCTGTAATCCCAATTACTGTGAGACTGAGGCAGAAGAATGGCTTGAAACCAGGAGGTGGAGGTTTCAGTGAGCCCAGATCATGCCACTGCACTCTAACCTGGGTGACAGAGCAAGACTCCATCTAAGGAAAAAATATATATATATATGAGAGTTTGGCCGGGTACGGTACCTCTTCCTGTAATCCCATCACCTTGGAAGGTCAAGTCAGGAGGATCACTTGCGCCAAGGAGTTTGAGACCAGCCTGAGCAACACAGGAGACCCTGTCTCTTAAAAAAATTTAAAAAGCAATTAGCCAGGCCTGGTAATGGGCACCTATGGTCCCAGCTACTTGGGAGGCTGAGGTGGGAGGATCACTTGGGTCTGCGAGGTGGAGGCTACAGTAAGCCGTGATTGCTGTACTGCACTCCAACCTGGGTGACAGAACAAGACCGTCTTTCAAAAATGAAATTAAATAAATAAAAATATGACAGTTGAAATAAAAAATGTAGAAAAAGGATTAAGATAACATTGAGAAAAAATGCTTTAAAAGTAGATAATACAAAACATAGAAAATAGAAAATAAATGACGAAATCAGAGAATTAGGTCAGGAAGTACAAGATAGCTAAAGAAGGTATAACAGTTTTGAAAATGTAAGGGAGAAAACTGTCAAAGAAATGTTTGAAGGAAGGTTCCCCAAAGTGGAGGTCATTTGTTCTTGTGCAGTGCGCAGTCCTATGTAAACCTACCCCCAAAGTCTGAGGAAGGTGAGAGGCCAAAGAAAGAGGCTGACCAACCTAGTTTCTTACAAAGAAATCATTTAATAGAGATTTACAAACAGAAGCCATGTCTGTGTCTCAGGCAACTGCAAGATAAGATGGTGGATCCACATACCATTAACCCCAAGACCCAGGGCTTATGTATCATAGGGGAGAGGTTGTTCAGAAAGGATGTTTAGAACAACTGAAGTGTGATAACATCAAGGTTGTTTGACCTAGGGGCAGGATTTATAGTAAGTACCTGCTCTTACACTAGGACAACAGATAAGTTGGAAATCCCAGATGGCTTCCTGGAATAGGGGTTAATTAGAGGCCAACATGGTGGATTAACTTCCAAGATGGAGTTTCTTTAGCCTCCACAGTTCCCAGATTGAGAAGGTCTGCTATGGGCTCAGAAAACTAGATGAAAAAAAACCCCACCCTAAGGCATGTCATCATGACATTTCAGATTACTAGGGACAAAGAGAAGATACTAAGTGTCTAGCAGCAAAGTCAATGGTGGAGGGCAGATAACTATCAAGGAAGGTTCAAGTAAGAAGGATCCCCTTTTAGAATGGTTTTGGACATCTCAACAGCAATGCTAGAAGCCAGAACACAATGGAACTTATTTCCAATCTAGAATTCTATATCCAGCAATCTAGTGTGAGAGCTGATTACAGCTTCTTCACATGTCACTCAAAATACTCATATCTCATGCTTCATATCAAGAAGAACCTGGAAGATGTGCTCTATTAAATTGAAGGAATAAACCAAGAGATCCAGGAAACGAGATCTAAGACAGTAGTGAGGAAAAAAGAATGGATGACAAAGGGAAATTATAGGGGAACAAGCCGAGGAAGCAACCAGTCTGTGGGACCAAGGCAAGGGAAAGTTTTGGAAGGTGTGCCTCTAACAAAGAGATGATCAGTTTATCTGATATGTTTGAAAATATTGAGTGGAGAGTTACACTCTATGGGAGTTTGGAGATTAATTAGTAACAGGTTCCTAGAAAACTTGCCAAATAAAAACTGAGACAGTTTTTAACTCTACTAATAAGAATTCCATTAGAGAAGAAATACAATGAATTAAAAGGTGACAAGCAGTATTTACAGTACCATAATAACACAGAATATTGATTTAACCTAAAATTATGATATATCTAAACTGAGCAGACTGGGGAGAGGAAGTATTAGCCTGCTCAGTCTGCTATAATAAAATATCATGTTGGTGGCTTAAGCAACAGAAAGTTACTAACTTTCTGAGTTCTGGAGGCTGTAATGTCCAAGATCAAGGTGCTGTCAAGGTAGGTTTTATTCTGACACCTCTTCTCTTAGCTTATAGGCAGCCATCATCTCTCCAGGTACTCAAATGGCCTTTTTTTGTGTGTGCATGTAAACGGGGGAAGTGGTGAGGAGCAAGCAAGTTCTCTGTTATCTCTTCTTTTTGCTGTAGCAAATGACTTAGTCTTTAATGGTATATTCCATAAACAACCCCAAAACTATATGGATTAAAATACAACATTACTTTTTATCACACTACCAGACAAACACCATACATTGTAAGTTACAACTGATAGTAAGATGGTTCCTAAATTAAGTGATATGAAACTGTGAAAAAAAAAATCATGCAAGAATTTATCAAATACCCAAAGTCACTTTACTTTTTTATATCTTCTGTTTTTCTGTTTCCAGTGAGCTTGTGGATTCTGTGAGTATAGATCATGATTTACGCTTCTACAAACACCATGGGGCCTATCTGTTTAAAACATTATATGTATTTATTTTTTCCTTTCAATAGCTTTTGGTACACATGGTTATTTGTTACATGGATAAATGGTATAGTGGTGAAGTAAGGGCTTTTAGTTTACCTGCCACCTGCATAGTATACATGGCACCCTGTAAGTATTGTTTTATTCCTAACCTCCCTCCCACGCTCCCCACTTCTGAGTCTTCAATGTCCACTATGCCTGTCCGTATGCTTTCGTGTATGCACAGCATAGCTCCCACTTATAAGTGAGAACATACAGTATTTGACTTTCCATTCCTGCATTACTTCACTTAAAATAATGGCCTCCAGCTCTATCCAAGTTGCTGCAAAAGACATTATTTCATTCTTTTACAGGGCATATATATGTATGCTACATTTTCTTTATCCACTCATAATCACTTAATGGGTACTTAGGCTGATTCCACACCTTTGCAAATGTGAACTGTGCTTTGATAAACATACACATGCAAGTGTCTTTTGTATATGATGACTTCTTTTCCCTTGGGTAGATAACCAGTAGGGGGATTGTTGAATCAAATGGTAGGTCTACTTTTAGTTATTTAAGAAATCTCCGCCTAGGCGTGGAGATTTCTTAATCATGAGATTACAGGCTCATGCCTGTAATCCCAGCACTCCGGGAAGCCAAGGTGAGCAGATCATGAGGTCAGGAGTTTGAGACCCACCTGGCCAATATAGTGAAACCCCATGTCTACTAAAAAAAAATATATATATGAAAATTAGCCAGGCATGGTGACACATGCCTGTACTCCCAGCTAGTTGGGAGGCTGAGGCAGGAGAATCACTTGAACCTGGGAGGTGGAGGTTGCAGTGAGCCAAGATCACGCCACTGCACTCCAGCTTGGGCAACAGAGTGAGACTTCGTTTCAAAAAAAAAAAAAAAAAAAAAAAAAGGATAGGAATCTCCATACTGTTTTCCACAGAGGCTGTACTGATTTACATTCCCATCAATAGAATACAAGCATTCCCTTTTTACCATATCTGCGCCAATATCTATAGTTTTTGAACCTTTTAATAATGGCAATTCTGGCTGGGGTAGGGTGGTATCTCATTGTGGTTTTAATTTGTATTTCCTTGATAATTAGTGATTATGAGCATTTTTCTCATATGTTTCTTGGCCATTTTCATATCTTCTTTTGAGAGATGTCCATTCGTGTCATTTGCCTGCTTTCTGATGAGATGATTTGTTTTTTTCTTGCTGATTTGTTTGAGTTCCTTGTAGAGTCTGAATATTAGTCCTGTGTCAGATGCACAGTTTGCAGATATTTTCTTCCATTCTTTGGGTTATATGTTTACCCTGATGATTATTTCTTCCATTGTTCAGAAGCTTTTTAGTTTCACTAAGTCCCATTTACTTTTGTTTTGTTGCATTTGCTTTTGGGGTCTTAGTCATAAATTTTTTGCCTAGGCCAATGTCTAGAAGAGTTCTCCCTATATTTTCTTCTAGAATTTTTACAGTTTCAGGTCTTAGATTTAAGTATTTAATCCATCCTGAGTTGATTTTTGTATATGGTGAGATATAGGGATCCAGTTTCATTCTTCTACATGAGGCTATCCATTTTCCCAGCACCATTTGTTGAATAGGATGTCCTTTCCTCAACGTAGGTTTTTGTGTGCTTCTCAAAGACCAGTCGTTTGTTAAGTATTTGGCTTTATTAATTGGTTCTCTACTCTGTTCCATTGGTCTGTGTATCGACTTTTATACCAATACCATGCTGTTTTGGTTACTATAGCCTTTTGGTATAATTTGAAGTTGGGTAATGTGCTTGCTGCCTCCATATTTATTCTTTTTGCTTAGGATTGTTTTGGTTATTCAAGCTCTGTATTGGTTCCATATGCATTTTAGGATTGTTTTTTCTAATTCTGAGAAAAATGGTGAATCTTCAGGGTTTTCTAGATACACGATCACATCATTAGCAGTGGTAGTTTGACATCCTCTTTTCCAATTTGGTTGCCCTTTATTTATTTCTCTTGCCTGACTGCTGTGGCTAGGACTTCCAGTACTGTGTTGAGTAGAAGTGGTGAAAGTGGGCGTCCTTGTCATGTTCCGGTTCTCAGGAGGAATGCTTTGAACTTTTCTCCATTCAGTACAATGTTGCCTGTGAGTCTGTCATAGATGGCTTTTATTATTTTGATGTACGTTCCTTCTATGGTTAGTTTGTTGAGGGTTTTTATTATAAAGCAATGCTGGATTTTATCAAATGCTTTTTCTGCATCTATTGAGGTGATCATGTGGTTTTTGTTTTAATTCTGTTTACGTGATGTATCACATCTATTTACTTGCATATGTTAAATTATCCCTGGATCCTAGGGTGAAACTCATTTGATCGTGGTGTATCATCCTTTTGATGTGCTGTTGGAGGCAGTTTGCTAGCATTTTGTTGAACATTTTTGCATCTGTTTGCATTAGGGATATTGATCTTTAGCTTTCCTTTTTTGTTATGTCCTTTCTTCATTTTGGGATTATGGTGACATTGGCTTCATGAATGAGTTAGGAAAGATTCCTTCTTTCTTGATTTTTTGGAATAGTTTCAGCAGAATTAGTACCAACTCTTGTTTGAATGTCTGGTAGAATTCAGCTGTGAATTCATCTGGCCCCAGGCTTTTTTGTTGTTTTTGGCAATTTTTTATTATTGATCAATCATATCGCTTATTATTTTTCTGTTCAATATTCCTATTTATTCCTGATTCAATCTAGGAGGGTTATATGTTTCCATGAATGTATCCATTTCCTCTAGAATTTCTAGTTTGTGTGCATAGAGGTGTTCATAGTAATCTCAAATTATCTTTTATATATCTGTGGTGTTGGTGATAATGTCTCCAATTTTATTTCTAATTTAGCTTACTTAAATCCTCTCTTCTTGTTTAATCCAGCTAATGGTCTATTGATTTCATTCATATTTTCAAATAATCAACTTTTTGTTTCATTGATCTTTTGTATTTTTGTTTCAATTTCATTTAGTTTTACTTTGATGTTTGCTACTTATTTTCTTCTGCTAGCTTTGAGTTTGGTTTTTTTGGGGGGGTTCATAATAAAGTTTTCTTTTGTTTTTATTTATTATTATACTTTAAGTTCTAGGGTACATGTGCACACGTGCAGGTTTGTTACATATGTATACATGTGCCATGTTGGTGTGCTGTACCCATTAACTCGTCATTTACATTAGGTATATCTCCTAATGCTACCCCTTCCCACTCCCCCGACCACACAACAGGCCCCAGTGTATGATGTTCCCCATCCTGTGTCCAAGGGTTCTCATTGTTCAATTCCCACCTATGAGTGAGAACATGCAGTGTTTGCTTTTCTGTCCTCGC
This sequence comes from Theropithecus gelada, assembly GCF_003255815.1. NCBI lineage: Eukaryota > Metazoa > Chordata > Mammalia > Primates > Cercopithecidae > Theropithecus > Theropithecus gelada. Next base: position 126,684,616 of record NC_037676.1, read on the forward strand.
GATAGTTTGCTCAGAATGATGGTTTCTAGCTTCATCCATGTCCCCACAAAGGACATGAACTCATCCCTTTTTATGGCTGCATAGTATCCCATGGTGTATATGTGCCACATTCTCTTAATCCAGTCTATCATTGATGGGCATTTGGGTTGGTTCCAACTCTTTGTTATTGTGAATAGTGCTGCAATAAACATATGTGTGCATGTGTCTTTATAGCAGCATGATTTATAATCCTTTGGGTATATACTCAGTAATAGGATGACTGGGTCAAATGGTAGTTCTAGTTCTAGATCCTTGAGGAATCACCACACTGTCTTCCACAATGGTTGAACTAGTTTACAGTCCACCAACAGTGTAAAAGTGTTCCTATTTCTCCACATCCTCTCCAGCATTTGTTGTTTCCTGACTTTTTAATGATTGCCATTCTAACTGATGTGAGATGGTATCTCATTGTGGTTTTGATTTCCATTTCTCTAATGGTCAGTGATGATGAGCATTTTTTCATGTGTCTGTTGGCTGCAAAAATGTCTTCCTTTGAGAAGTGTCTGTTTATATCCTTTGCCCACTTGTTGATGGGGTCGTTTGGTTTTTTTCTTGTAAATTTGTTTAAGTTATTTGTAGATTCTGGATATTAGCCCTTTGTCAGATGGGTAGATTGCAAAAATTTTCTCCCATTATGTAGGTGGCCTATTCACTCTGATGGTAGTAGTTTCTTTTGCCGTGCGGAAGCTCTCTAGTTTAATTAGATCCCATTTGTCAATTTTGGCTTTTGTTGCCATTGCTTTTGGTGTTTTAGACATGAAGTCCTTACCCATGCCTATGTCCTGAATGGTATTGCCTAGGTGTTCTAGGGTTTTTATGGTTTTAGGTCTAACATTTAAATCTTTAATCCATCTTGAATTAATGTTTGTATAAGGTGTAAGGAAGGGATCCAGTTTCAGCTTTCTACATATGGCTAGCCAGTTTTCCCAGCACCATTTATTAAATAGGGAATCCTTTCCCCATTTCTTGTTTTTGTCAGGTTTGTCAAAGATCAGATGATTGTAGATGTGTAGCATTATTTCTGAGGACTCTGTTCTGTTCCATTAGTCTATATCTCTGCTTTGGTACCACTACCATGCTGTTTTGGTTACTGTAGCCTTGTAGTATAGTTTGAAGTCAGGTAGCATGATGCCTCCAGCTTTGTTCTTTTGGCTTAGGATTGTCTTGGCAATGCAACCTCTTTTTTGGTTCCTTATGAACTTTAAAGTAGTTTTTTCCAATTCCATGAAGAAAGTCATTGGTGGCTTGATGGGGTGGCATTGAATCTATAAAACACCATGGGAAGTATGGCCCTTTTCATGATATTGATTCTTCCTATCCATGAGCGTGGAATGTTCTTTCATTTGTTTGTGTCCTCTTTTATTTCGTTGAGCAGTGGTTTGTAGTTGTCCTTGAAGAAGTCCTTCACATCCCTTGTAAGTTGGATTCCTAGGTATTTTATTCTCTTTGAAGCAATTGTGAATGGGAGTTCACTCATGATTTGGCTCTCTGTTTGTCTGTTATTGGTGTAGAGGAATGCTTGTGATTTTTGCACATTAATTTTGTATCCTGAGACTTTGTTGGAGTTGCTTATCAGCTTAAGGAGATTTTGTGCTGAGACAATGGGGTTTTCTAAATATGCAATCATGTCATCTGCAAACAGGGACAATTTGACTTCCTCTTTTCCTAATTGAATACCCTTTATTTCTTTCTCCTGCCTGATTGCCCTGGCCAGACTTCCAACACTATGTTGAATAGGAGTGGTGAGAGAGGGCATCCCTGCCTTGTGCCAGTTTTCAAAGGGAATGCTTCCAGTTTTTGCCCATTCAGTATGATATTGGCTGTGGGTTTGTCATAAATAGCTGTTATTATTTTGAGATATGTCCCATCAATACCTAATTTATTGAGAGTTTTTAGCATGAAGGGATGTTGAATTTTGTCGAAGGCCTTTTCTGCATCTATTGAGATAATCACTTGGCTTTTCTTTTTGTTCTGGTTATATGATGGGTTACGTTTATTGATTTACATATGTTGAACCAGCCTTGCATCCCAAGGATGAAGCACACTTGATCATGGTGGAAAACTGGATTCAGTTTGCCAGTATTTTATTGAGGATTTTTGCATTGATGTTCATCAGGGATATTGGTCTAAAATTCTCTTTTTTTTTTTTGTTGTGTCTCTGCCAGGCTTTGGTATCAGGATGATGCTGGCCTCATAAAGTGAGTTAGGGAGGATTCCCTCTTTTTCTATTGATTGGAATAGTTTCAGAAGGAAAGGTACCAGCTCCTCCTTGTACCTTTGGTAGAATTTGGCTGTGAATCTATCTGGTCCTGGACTTTTTTTGGTTGGTAGGCTATTAATCATTGCCTCAATTTCAGAGCCTGTTATGGGTCTATTCAGGGATTCCGTTTCTTCCTGCTTTAGTCTTGGGAGTGTGTATGTGTCCAGGAATTTACACATTTCTTCTAGATTTTCTAGTTTATTTGTGTAGAGGTGTTTAAAGTATTATCTGATGGTGGTTTGTATTTCTGTGGGATAGGTGTTGATAACCCCTTTATCATTTTTTATTGCATCTATTTGATTCTTCTCTCTTTTCTTCTTTATTAGTCTTGCTAGCAGTCTATCAACTTTGTTGATCTTTTCAAAAAACCAGCTCCTGGATTCACTGATATTTTGAAGGGTTTTTTGTGTCTCTATCTCCTTCAGTTCTGCTCTGATCTTAGTTATTGCTTGCCTTCTGCTAGCTTTTGAATGTGGTTGCTATTGCTTCTCTAGTTCTTTTAATAGTGATGTTAGGGTGTCAATTTTAGATCTTTCCTGCTTTCTCTTGTGGGCATTTGGTGCTATAAATTTCCCTCTACACACTGCTTTAAATGTGTCCCAGAGATTCTGGTATGTTGTATCTTTGTTCTCATTGGTTTCAAAGAACATCTTTATTTCTGCCTTCATTTCGTTATGTACCCAGTAGTTATTCAGGAGCAGGTTGTTCAGTTTCCATGTAGTTGAGCAGTTTTGAGTGAGTTTGTTAATCCTGAGTTCTAGTTCGATTGCACTGTGGTCTGAGAGACAGTTTGTTATTATTTCTGTTCTTTTACATTTGCTGAGGAATGCTTTACTTCCAATTATGTGGTCAATTTTGGAATAAGTGCAATGTGATGCTGAGAAGAATGTATATTCTATTGATTTGGGGTGGAGAGTTCTGTAGATGTCTATTAGGTCTGCTTGGTGCAGAGCTGAGTTCAATTTCCAGAAGTTCTGATTGTTTTTTCTTTAAGATATATATCTCTTTAGAAAATTTTTCGTTCATATTCTGAATTTTTTTAAATTTCTTTATTCTGGTTGTCACCTTTCTCTTGTATCTCCTTGAATAACTTAATCATCAGCTTTTTGAATTCTTTATCTAGTATTTCAAAGATTTCATCTTGGTTTGCATCCCTTGTTGGAGAGCTAGTGCAATCTTTTGGTGGTACTATAGAACCTGATTGTGTCATATTGCCAGAATTATTTTTTGGTTCCTTCTCATTTGGGTAGACTGTTTCGTCTAATTATTCTTCCCTCCCCCACCCCGTCCCCCCGAGATGGAGTCTTGCTCTTCACCTAAGCTAGAGTGCAATGGTGCAATCTTGGCTCACTACAACCTACGCCTCCCAGGTTCAAGCAGTTCTCCTGCCTCAGCCTCCTGAATAGCTGGGATTACAGGCGTATGCCACCACATGTGGCTAATTTTTTTTTTTTAATGTACTTTTAGTAGAGACGAGGTTTCACCATGTTGTTCAGACTGGTTTTGAACTCCTGACCTCATGATCTGCCTGCCTCAGGCTCCCAAAGTGCTGAGATTACAGGCATGAGCCACTGCACCCGGGTAGCCTCTTCTAGTCATTCTTAAGTTTATTTTTGATTCAACTGTCTTTAAAAAAAAAAAAAAGAAAGAAAGAAAGAAAGAAAAGAAAATTCTTTCTTTTTTCCCTTGGGGATGTGACTTTAATGTTTACAGTTTACTGTAGCCAAATTCAGCTCTCATTGCTTTCAGGGGTGAAGACTCTGTATGAGTTTCTTTGTTATAGACAGTCTTTGTATGATGGCTTTCTCAGATGCTGGTTGTAGTAGAAATATGCTGAGTGTGTGAGCAGGTTCATCATCTCCTGTAGGGTTGGAATGTCAGAGCTCTCTTGAAGCTTATCTCATTCCCCAGTGATGTGCACTTTTATATTTACATATTTACATATTTGATTTACTGGGTTGAGGATTTCAGACTTCAGACCAGTAAGGAAGGTATCCCTGGGTAGAAACTGGTTGTGGCTAAAGCAGGTGGGTAAAAGCAATACCAAATGGTGGGCAGAGGTCCCAGTCTTGACAGAGGCAGCTGAGGGAGCTCTCAGTGAAATGTACTGAGGTTTTATCAGGGGGAAGGATGGAAGCCACCTCAGCTCAGGCCACCTCAGGCCAGCAGGAAAGTGATCCACCTCCTTGTTACATTCTTGACCCAGTGTTCCAGTAATTCAGACCAGATAGGCACCTCTTTTCGGCTGCAGCAATTTTGATATTCCATGTAGAAAGGAACTGTGACTCTACCCCTTGTGCAAGCCTAAACCTGGAGGGTACTCCTCCTGTGGGGATGCAGTCACTCCAAAGTGTTCCAGAAAGGCTGTCTGTAGGTACACCCTCACTGAGGTCCCGTGGGAGTATCCCAGACATATCTTCAGTGGCAGATGAGAGAGAAGTCCCCTTCTCCAAAACCCTTCACAAGTACCAAAGCTGCCTGACTGCTGGGGTACAGCCGGAGACTTTTCCTGCTGAGCCCAGCACCGCACCTGCGCCTCTGCTGAAAAAAAACTTCCCACAAGCAGAAAGTTCTGGGACTCAAGGCCTTCCTTCTGGATTATTTTGTCCCATGAGGTGCTCTGTTGATGTGGTGCGCTCCGCCTTCCCCTAAGAGTAGCAGTCCCTGAGAGCCAGACTACTGTGAATGCTGCTGCTCCTCTGGGTCTGGCCACCCAGTGGGGCTGCCGCACTCCAAGCTGGTGCTGGGGAATGTCATCAAGGGATCCAGTGATGTGACTTGTCCTCGAGTCTTCCAGCAGTGGGTACCAGCACTAGTTCTGATGGGGTGACGGGAGTGATGAAGACTTTGTGACATTCCTTGGTTATAAATAGCCTTATTGTGTTGGCTTTCTCAAATGCCAGGTGTAGTAATAATGAACTGGTCACGTAGACAGACTCAGGATCTCCTGATTAGCCAGGGTAGTGCACGCAATGGTGATAGCTGAAGTCACACACACATTTTCTCCTTCCTGAGCACGTATTATTCTACCTGTGTCAGTCGGCCTACAGCCAGGCAGCGGTCTTTTTTGAAAGAGTGCCAGCTGCAGTGGTAGAGGTGGGATTTATGCTTGCTTTATGTTACCCAGGGGAGGTACTCTGATGTCTCAAGCAATGGTCAGACCCACTGAGCTCCCAAAAGTTTCTGTCCTTTGTGTAAAGCTACCAGGGCAGGTGGAGGGGTAAAGCCAGGTGGGGGCTGGGTCAGGCAAGTCTGCATTCTGGCTCTTCGTGTGCGGGGCAAGTAGCAGCCCCAGTGGGGATTGGAAAGCAATTCTCTGGCCACTGGGGTAATGTCTCCAGGAAGGGCACAGCTATTTCTGCTGGACAAAAGAATCCACATGGGGAATGGGGTATAGTAGGTGGCGGTAAGCTCCATCCAGCTCCCATGCACTTGTCGAGGCAAGCAGGTCTCACACCGGCAGTGTTCTACTATCAGCAGCTAGCTTGCTTCCAGACAGTCTGCACTCAGAACTCAAAATCGCCCCAAGCCATAAGCTTTCCTGACCAAGACAGAAACCTTGACTTTCAGGCCATGCCCCTCCTGGTCCACCCATGAAGCAGGGGCACCCAGCTCCTGTCCTCATGCCTGCAGCACACTTCCCACTCGCCCCTCAGTTCTGGCCAAGGGCATTTGTCCCCTCTCGACATAATATCGCAAATCTCAGTTGGGAGCTTCTCACAACCCGTGACTGTCCCCTGGGTCTAGCAGACTTCCAGGAGGTCCCCTGTGAGGTAGGTTGGTACAGGAACCGCCTTGCTCCATCCCTGCTGGAGCCTGGGGATGCACACAAAGCCTGTCCAGGTGCCACTCCTTCTCATATACTCCCCACCACTCACTAAATCAGCTCAAGAACTGGGTAGGGTTAAAGGCTTCCCCCATGGCCTGGATTACCAGGTCCCTCAGTAAGCGTATATCCCTGGGGCAGTTTATCCCCCTTTCACACTCTGGGGACTTACAGATTTCCACCTGGCTCACGGTGTAGGCCTTAGGTTACCACTTCCTTCAAAGGGCCTGTGGTTTATTTCACTTCTCCTATTGCTTACTGGAAAAAAGTTCACAGTGTGAATCTGTACCACTATTTTCTACACAATATGTTGTCTTCCCAAGTGGGAGAAGTATGCTAATAATGCTTCCAATTTTCCATCTTCTGTTATCTCTTTTTGGTTTGCTTGTTTGTTGAAACAGAGTTTTACTCTTGTTGCCCAGGCTGGAGGGCAGTGCCATGATCTCGGCTCACTGCAACCTCTTCCTCCCTGGTTCAAGCCGTTCTCCTCAGTCTCCCGAGTAGCTGGGATTACAGGTGTCCACCATGCCCAGCTAATTTTTCTATTTTAGTAGAGACGGGGTTTCATCATGTTGGTCATGGCTGGTCTCAAACTCCTGACCTCACATGATCCACCCACCTCGGCCTCCCAAAGTGCATTTACAGGCGTGAGCCACCGCGCCCGGCCTGTTCTCTCCTCTCATAAGGGCCCTAATGCCATCAGACCAGGGCCCCACCTTCCTAACTTCATCTAAACCTATTTACCTCACCAAAGCTCCATCTCCAAATACCATCACATTGAGGGCTAGGGCTTCAACATAGGAGTTTAGGGGTACCCATTCGATTTATAACAGGAAGAGAGAGAGAGTGTGTGTGTCTATGTGTATGCACCCCATATATATGTTGTGCAGCAAGGAAGCAAGAGTAGTTAAACTAACTCCTTCTCTTCTATATCTTCCATAGTGAGCTATACCAGTGAGGGTCACAGCAGGACACCTATGGTGGTATACCCTAACTCAGATCATTTGAACAGGGGTTATTTTCAGAAGGACCATTTACAAAGGTATGGGTGTAGAGGAGCCACAAGAGATAGCACAGTAACCCAGAGTTTAGTCGTAGTTGTGCTGCTACCAACCCTGGGCTCAAGGAGATAAGAGGAGTACATGGTGGGTATTTATAGTGTAAATAAAGGTTAAGAGCAGAGACATCAGAGACAGACTAACCTAGACTAACATTTTGCCTCTGCCCCTCACTAGCTGCAAATTACCTTGAACAAATTACTCTCCTTGAGCCTCAGTTTCCTTCTATGGCAAAATTTAGGCAAAAATGCTACCTACCTCCCAGGGCTGTTTATATGTAGTCATGCATTGCCTTACAGTGGGGATATGTTCTGAGAAATGCATCATGAGATGATGTTGTCATTGTGTGAACATCATAGAGGAGCTTACACAAACCCAGATGGCATAGCCTTCTACACACTAAGGCTATATGACATAGCCTGTTGTTTCTATGCTACAAATCTGTACAGCACATTACTGTACTGAATACTGTAGGCAATTGTAACACAATGGAAAGTATTTGTATATCTAAACATAGAAAAGGTGCAGTAAAAATACAGTATAAAAGTTAAAAAATTATATAACTGGCGGGGCACAGTGGCTCACACCTATAATCCCAGCACTTTGGGAGGCCAAGGCAGTGGATCACCTGAGGTCAGGAATTTGAGACCAGCCTGACCAACATGGCAAAACCCTGTCTCTACTAAAAATATAAAAATTAGTTAGGCATGGTGACACGCACCTGTAAACTCAACTACTCTGGAGGCTGAGGTAGGGGAAGCACTGGAACCCAGGAGGCAGAGGTTGCAGTGAGCCGAGATCACGCCACTGCACTCCAGCCTGAGTGACAGAGTGAGACTCCATCTCAAATAAATAAATAAATAAATAATGGTACACCTGTATAGAGCACTTACTATGAATGGAGCTTGCAGGACTGGAAGCTGCTGTGGGTGAGTCAGTGAGTAGTAGTGAGTCGAGATAGTGCCATTGCACTCCAGCGTAGATGACAAGAGCAAAATCCCATATCAAAAAAAAAAAAAAAGTGATATATATACACCATGGAATACTATTCAGACATGAAAAGAATAAAATAAGTCTTTTGCGGCAACTTCAATGGAGCTGGAGGCCATTATTCTAAGTGAACAACCAAATACTCTATGTTCTCGCTTATAAGTGGGAGCTAAGCTATGGATATGCAAAGGCATACAGAGTGGAGGTAGAGGCAGGGCACCATGGCTCATGCCTGTAATCCCAACACTTTGGGAGGCTGAGGTGGGTGGGTCACCTGAGGTTGGGAGTTTGAGACTAGCCTAACCAACATGGTTAAAACCTGTCTCTACTAAAAATACAAAATTAGCCAGGCATGGTGGTGCATGCCCATAATCCCAGCTACTCAGGAAGCTGAGGCAGGAGAATTGCCTTAACCTCGGCGGTAGAGGTCACAGTGAGCCAAGATCGCACCATTGCGCTCTAGCGTGGGCAACAAGAGCGAAACTTCATCCTCTAAAAAATAAAACGAAAACAAACCCAGAATGGATGTATAATGGACACTGAAGACACAGAAAAGGGAGGGTGGGAAGGGTTGAGGCATAAAAAACTACTTAGGAGGTACAATGAACAGTACTTGGGTGACAATGCACTACAGTCTCAGACTTTACCGCTATACAATTCATCCACGTAGCCAAAAACTACTTAAATCCCAAAAGCTGTTGAAACAAAAAGAAACTTTAAAAAACTTAGCTTAAAACACAAACATATTATACAGCTGTATAAAAGTATTTTCTTTTTATTCTTTTTTTTTTTTTTTTTTTTTTTTTTTGAGAAGGAGTTGTGCTCTATTGTCGCCCAGGCTGGAGTGCAATGGCGCAATCTTGGCTCACTGCAACCTCCACCTCCTGGGTTCAAGCCATTTTCCTGCCTCAGCCTCCCAAGTAGCTGGGATGACAGGTGCTCGCCACCGCACCTGGCTAACTTTTTGTATTTTCAGTAGAGACAAGATTTCACCATGTTGACCAGGCTGGTCACGAACTCCTGACCTCAGGTGATCCACCCGCCTCGGCCTCCCAAAATGCTGGGATTGCAGGCGTGAGCCACCGCGCCCCAACGAAATATTTTCTTTTTTTTATGTCTTCATTGGATAACCTTTTTTTCATTAAAAAAAAGTTACTTATTTTTTACTTTTTAGACTTTTCTTATTCAAAAGAAGACACAAACATACACACTAGCCTAGGCTTACACAGGGTCACAATCATTATCACTGCATTCCACCTCCATATCTTGTCTCACATAAAGGTCCTCAGGGACAATAACATGCATGGAGCTATCATCTCCTATGATAACAATGTCTTCTTCTGGGTACCTCCTGAAGGACCTGCCTGAGGCTGTTTATCTTATAAGTAGGAGTATACTCTAAAATAATGATAAGGGCCAGGTGCGGTGGCTCATGCCTCTAATCCCAACACTTTGGGAGGCTGAGGTGAGTGGATGACTTGAGTTTGAGACCAGCCTGGCCAATATGGTAAAACCCCATCTCTACTAAAAAAAACACACACACAAATATTAGCCAGGCATGATGGTACATGCTTGTAATCCCAGCTACTTGGGAGGCTGAGGCAGGAGGATTGCTGGAACCCAGGAGGCAAAGGTTACAGTGAGCAGAGATCATGTCACTGTACACCAGCCCAGGCAACACAGCGAGACCCTGTCTGAAAAATAAATAAATAAAGATAAAAGAGTATGGTAAACACATAAACTACTAATGTAGTTGTTTACTATCAAGTATTCTATACTGTATCTAATTGTGAAATCGACTTTGCAAATGCGACTGAGACAGTGAAATTTCACTGACTGAGACAGTGAAAGAGATCTAACTTAGCCGACTCTTGCTTCTAGCCTCCAAGCTGTCCTTGTTCATTCCTGGGCATAGGCTGAACTATCTTTGGGAGAAAGTTAATTTATAGTTTATTGTTTAAAACAGAGATGATGGCAGCCCTTTCCCAAAGCAGACCTCCTTCTTGCCTGGGGCTAAATTGCCTCTGTAGGACTAACATTAGCCACAAGATTAGAAATTATGGTTTAGGAGTCATGTAGCTGGAGGCTACAAGTTACTGATCCTCTCTAAACTGCTCCGAAGAGCAGTGCTGGAGGTATTTTGCAGACCCTGCACTTGATGGATCAGCTGGCACCACCTAGATCAATCAACAGGCTCATCTGATCTTGCAGCCCCCACCCAGGAACTGACTCAGTGCAAGGAGACAGCTCTGACTCCCTGTGATTTCATCTCTGACCAATCAGCCCTCCTGGCTCACTTGACTCACCCCACCCACCAAATCATCCTTAAAAACTGCTCCCTAGGCCAGGCACGGTGGCTCACGCCTGTAATCCTAGCACTTGGGAGGCCGAGGTGGGTGGATCACAAGGTCAAGGGATCAAGACCATCTTGGCCAAACATAGTGAAACCTCATCTCTACTAAAAACAAAAATTAGCTGGGTATGGTGGTGGGTGCCTGTAGTCCCAGCTACTTGGGAGGCTGAGGCAGGAGAATCACTTGAACCTGGGAGGTGGATGTTGCAGTGAGCCAGGAGCGCACCACTGGACTCCAGCCTGGCGACAGAGTGAGACTTCATCTCAAAAAAAAAAAAAACCTCTGCTCCCCAAATAAGTGCTTGAGAGACTGACTTGAGTAATAATAAAACTCTGGTCTCCCGCACAGCCAGCACTGCGTGAATTACTCTTTCTCTATTGCAATTCCCCTGTCTTGATGAATTGGCTCTGTCTAGGTGGTGGGCAAGGTGAACCCCTTGGGCGGTTACAACTGTATGTGCTATACTTTTCTATGACTGGCAGTGCAGTAGCTTTGTTTACACCAGCATCACTACAAACACGTGACTAATGCTTTGTGCTGTGAAGTTATAATGTCTCCAACATCACCAGGCAACAAGAATTTTTCAGCTTATAGGTTAGATTATAAAGACTATAATCTTTCAGGACCACCAGCACATAAACATGTGGTCTGTTGTTGACTGAAATGTCATTGTGTGGCACATGACTGTACTCAAATAAGATAATGTATATGAAGAGTTTCTCATAATGCCTGGAGTACATCACATAAATTCAGTAAGTGAAAGCTTTCTTTTCAGTGGTGACGTCCCTATTACAAAGTTGCCAAGAACATTGGCTTTGGAATTAAACAGAGCTGCAGAGTTCTTATCATGAAAAAAAATGAGGGTTATTCGTTGAAATGCTCATAACACTTTGATCTGCAGATAGAGAACAGATGTAGGCTCTCAAAAAGAATGTGGCTAATTGAAATTGTGCTCGCTTAAATCTTCCTCATCGCTTCAGACACATCAGGACTCCTATATCCTGAAGCTATTTCCATCAAAGTTTCTGCTTTACCATTTGGAAAGACTTTCTTTCTTTCTTTTTTTGAGACAGAGTCTGGCTCTGTCGCCCAGGCTGGAGTGCAGTGGCACAATCTTGGCTCATTGAACCTCTACCTCCTGGGTTCAAGCAATTCTTGTGTCTCAGCCTCCCGAGTAGCTGGGATTACAAGTACATGCCACCACACCTGGCTAATTTTTTGTATTTTAGTAGCGACGGGGTTTCACCATGTTGCCCAGGCTGGTCTCGAACTCCTGAGCTCAGACAATCCACCCTCCTCAGCCTACCAAAGTGCTAGGATTACACGCGTGAGCCACCGCACTCAGCCCGGAAAGAATGTCAAAGGCTAACATTAATGAGTAAGTGGTTCAAGAGAGGGAGGGCTCTGCTTTTTCCCTCTATTACTTCTCAATTGCTCTATCACTTCTCAGTTAAATGATTAGATCATTAGATTTGCTGATCAATTTCATAGAAATAGCTAATAATTTGTTAGAATTCAATGCATGGCAGATACTGTGCTGGGTATTTTGTATTCGTCATCTCATTTAATTCTGTTAGCCTTGAAAAGTGACTTTTGGTGTCTCCAACTTATAGATAATATTTAACAGTAATAACAGTGATTATAACTCACCATTATCGAGTGCTTACCATGATTCAGTTACAGTATTAAACCCTCAATACAGATAATTACTCACCATTATTGAGTGCTTACCATGATTCAGTTACAGTATTAAACCCTCAATACAGATAATGTCTCTTTATCTTCATTAATAACTCTATCAGGTAGGAACTATTTTTAATCTCCATTTTTTAGATAAGAAACTAGAGGTGCAGATTCAGTAACTTGCCCAAGGTCACACAGCTAATAAATGATGGACAGGATTCAAATCTCTGGTCTCTGTGGCTCCAGAGTTCAAAGCTTTTTCTCCTCAAAGGCCCAACAAGTTCAAGCATGGACATGTTTTTACAGCTGAGAGACACCGAGTCATTGCAACCTTTCCGCATGAGTTTCAAGTTTTCTCAAAATCAAAAGTCTATTTATCCTCTTTATAGCTCCAGTAGCAACTTCACTCAATAAATTATCTGTTGCCTGACTAGCTCCATGTTTAATGACTTTATTACTCTCCAGTTTGAATTTCCTATTCTCACTACCCTTCTTAATCATCCAAAATAATTTGTTCCTGCAATGTTGTCCCTGAAGCATTAGAAAACATATCATTTGAGGAAAAGTTCTGTAACATAAATGCACTAAATACGAGGTCCATTAAGACCAATGACAGCATGGTGGCTCATGCCTGTATTGCCAGTACTTTGGGAGGCCGAGGTGGGTGGATCACCTGAGGTCAGGAGTTCAAGACCAGCCTGGCCTACATGTTGAAACCTCGTCTCTACTAAAAATACAAAAATTAGCTGGGTGTGGTGGTGCATGCCTGTAATCCCAGCTACTTGGGAGGCTGAGGCAGGAGAATCGCTTGAACCCAGGAGGCGGAGGTTGCAATGAGCCGAGGTCGCACCACTCACTCCAGCCTGGGCAACAGAGGGAGGCTCTGTCTCAAAAAAAAAAAAAAAAAAAAATAGCCAGGTATGGTGGTGCATGCCTGTAATCCCAGCTACTCAGGAGGCTGAGACAGGAGAATCGCTTGAATCCAGGAGATGGAGGTTGCAGAGAGATGAGATCGTGCTACTGCATTGCAGCCTAGATGACAGAGTGAGACTCTACTTCAAAAAAAAAAAAAAAAAAAAAAAAGAGAGAGAGATTGAGAAATGCAAATGTAATTACAATGAACCATTTGGGGCCAGGTGTGGTGGCTCACGCCTGCAATCCCAACACTATGGGAGGCCAAGGTGGGCAGATCACCTGTGATCAGGAGTTAAAGACCAGTCTGGCCAACAAGGCGAAACCCCATCTCTACTAGAAATACAAAAATTAGCCAGTTGTAGTGGCATGCGCATTTAATTTCAGCTACTCAGGAGGCTGAGGCAGGAGAATCCCTTGAACCTGGGAGGTGGAGGTTGCAGTGAGCCGAGATTGTGCCACTGCACTCCAGTCTGGGCAGCAGAGACTCTATCACAAAAAACAAAAACAAAAACAAAAACAAAAAAACACCGAAATACAAAAACTGTTATAAAGGATTAACGTAACTTTGTTTTGTTTTAGAGGTAGTCTTGCTCTGTCGCCCAGGCTGGAATGCAGGGGTGCAATCTCGGCTCACTGTAATCTCCGCCTCTCAGGTTCAAGGGATTCTCCTGCCTCAGCCTCTCAAGTAGCTGGGATTAAAGGCACATGCCACCAAGCCCGGCTAATTTTTGTATTTTTAGTAGAGATGGGGTTTCGCCATGTTGGCCAGGCTGGTCTTGAACTCCTGACCTCAGGTGATCCACCCACCTCAGCCTCCCAAAGTGTTGGGATTACAGGTGTGAGCCACTGCGCCAAGCCCAGTCTTTCATTTGTGCCTATTTATTGGTATTGGTAACTTTCTACCTAGCTCAGTGCAAAGCATCCTGATCTCTCCTCTCCCTGCAATGATCCTTTACTCCCAGTATTTCGGCCACTTTCCTCATGGTCATACCTGGCCTGGTCAGCACAAATAATTTCAACAACTTCAAATTCAGTCATAGCTCTGTACCCTGACCACCACTTCCTATTCTTCTAGATGACTTATTCTTACTCCTCAACATCTACGATTGTTTGACCCTATCAGGGTCTCTAACCTATTGACTCTTAGAACTTTTTCATTACCCACCAACCCTCTTAGGTCCTCCCCTCCCTTTGAGCCCCGTCTAAATCCCATGGCCTTATAATTACTATCTTTGAAACAAATAATTGGCTAATTATCCACATCTGTTCCTGAGCAGAAGCCTGCGAGTAAAGAGCATCACGATCACAATCTTTTCCTTCCCTCCTCTCTCTCTCTCTCTCTCTCTCTCTCTCTCTCTCTCTCTCTCTCTCTCTTTCTTTCTTTCTTTCTTTCTTTCTTTCTTTCTTTCTTTCTTTCTTTCTTTCTTTCTTTCTTTCTTTCTTTCTTTCGACAGGATCTTGCTCTCTTACACAGGCTAGAGTGCAATAGTGTGATCACGGCTCACTGCAACCTCTGCCTCCCGAGCTCAAACAATCCTCCCACCTTAGCTTCCTGAGTAGCTAGAACTACAGACATGCTCCACTGTGCCTGGCTTATTTTTGTGTTTTTTGTAGAGATAGGGTTTTGCCATTTTGCCTAGGCTGGTCTTGAACTCCTGGACTCACGTGACCTGCCCTCCTCGGCCTCCCAAATTGCTGGAATCACAGGCATGAGCCCCTGCACCTGGCGCGATCTTCTTTATTATCACAACTTTTTTTTTCTTTTTCTTTTTTGTTTTTGAGACAGAGTCTCGCTCTGTTGCTCGGGCTGGAGTGCAATGGTGTGATCTTGGCTCACCACAACCCCTGCCTCTGGGATTCAAGCTATTCTCCTGCCTCAGCCTCCCAAGTAGCTGGGATTACAGGTGCGTGCCACCACGCCCAGCTAATTTTGGTCTTTCTACTAGAGGCAGGGTTTCACCATGTTGGCCAGGCTAGTCTTGAACTCCTGACCTCAGGTGATCCACCACCTCAGCCTCCCAAATCGCTGGGATTACAGGTGTGAGCCACCACCTGGCCCTTTATCACAACTTTCTCTACGTCTCTGGGCCTTCTCACCCTTTACAATAGGTAAATGGTTTCTGGGTTTTTTGCTTTGTTTTGTTTTTGTTTTGTTTTTGTTTTTGTTTTTGTTTTTTTTTGAGATGGTGTTTTGCTCTTGTTGCCCAGGCTGGAGTGCAATGGCACAATCTTGGCTCACCGCAACCTCCGCCTCCTGGGTTCAAGTGATTCTCCTGCCTCAGCCTCCTGAGTAGCTGGGCTTACAGGCATGCTCCATCATGCTCGGCTAATTTTGTATTTTTAGTAGAGACTGGGTTTCTCCATATTGGTCAGGCTGGTCTCAAACTCCCAACCTCAGGTGATCCACCCGCCTCAGCCTCCCAAAGTGCTGGGATTACAGGCGTGAGCTACCGCATCCAGCCACAGTTTCTGTTCTTATCAGAGGCTTGTTCATTCAATCTTGTCTGCTTAGGAAGACAACTTCTAGAATTAACTCTCAGTTTTGGCATCTTCCAGTTCTTCTGCTGAATACTTCCACAAGCATAAAACCATCTTCAAAACAAAAATAGATCTTCCCTTGAACACACATTCACGTAAAGCCAAAGCCCTATTTTTTCCACTTCAGGGAAAAACTTCTGGGAAAAGATATTACTGGTTAGCATTTTTACTTCCTCTTTTCCCCTTTACTCTTTAACCCTCTCAGCTAGACTTCCACCCTAACCACTCCACAGAAACTGCTTTATCAGACGATTAATGAGGTCAATGTTTCTGTGATGGTTAATTTTATTTGTCACCTTGACAAATAAATCTGGATGCCCAGATAGCTGATGAAACAGTATTTCTTAGTATGCCTGTGAGAAGCATTTGAATCAGCAGACTAAGCAAAGAGGGCCCACCCTCACCAATGTAGGTAGGCATTATGTAATCAGTGAAGGGTCAGAATAGAATTAAAAATGCCAGGCACAGTGGCTCACGCCTATAATACCAGAACTTTGGGAAGCTGTGGTGGGAGGATTGCTTGAGCCCAGGAGTTAAAGACCAGCCTGGGCAACATAGTGAGACCCTGTCTCTCCAAAAATAAATAAATAATTAAAAAAGTAGAAGGGCTGGGTGTGGTGGTTCACACCTGTAATTCTAGCACTTTGGGAGGCCAAGATAGGTGGATCACTTGAGACCAGGAGTTCGAGACCAGCCTGGCCAACATGGTGAAAACCCGTTTCTACTAAAAACACAAACATTAGCCGGGTGTGGTGGCATGCTCCTGTAATCCCAGCTAGTCAGGATGCTCAGGCACGAGAATCACTTGAGTCTGGAAAGTGGAGGTTGCAGTGAGCCAAGATCATGTCACCGCACTTTAACCTGGGCAACAGAGCAAGACTCTGTCTCAAAAACAAAACAAAACACAAAAACAAATAAATAAGGTAGATGAAGGGCAAATTTGCTGTCTTTTTGAGCTGGGACATCTATCTTCTCCAGCTCTTGGACATTGGCGCTCCTGGTTCTGAGGCCTTAAGGCTTATACTGAGTATACCTGCACCTTCTGGGTTTTCCGGCTTGCTGATGGCATGTTGTAGGACTTGCCCTCTATAACCACATGAGCCAATTCCCATAAGAAATCTTCTCTTATATATCTCTACATATCCTGTTGGTTCTGTTTCCCTGGAGAACCCTGACTAGTACAGTTGCCAAACCTAGCGTTTATTTCTTCTGTTCCGATTTTCCTTCAAATCTCGAACATATGTGAAATAGTGAATGACTCCCTCATTCTTCACTCTAGAAATACTCTCTTTTCTTGACATCTGGGGAGACACTCTCCTGATTTTCCTACTATCTATCTAGGAAGAAGGCTATTTCTTCATCTAGCTTTTCTTCTTTTTATTTTTTATTTACTTTTTTTAGAGAGATAGGGTCTAGGCTGGCACAATGGCTCACACCTGTAATCCCAGCACTTTGGGAGGTAAGGCAGGAGCATCACTTGGGTCCAGGAGTTCACGACCTGCCTTGGCAACATAGCAAGACCCCCATTGCTACAAAAAATAAAAAATTAGCTGGGTGCGGTGGTTTGTGCCTGTAGTCCCAGCTACTTGGGAGGCTGAGGCAGGAGGGTCACTTGAGTCCAGGTGGTCATGATTGCAGTGAGCCGCGATCGTGCCACCACACTTGGCCTGGGTGACAGAGCAAGCTCACCAAGCTCCACTGGGCCTCCCATGGCCTCTCTGGCCCCTGTCCACACCGAGATTCCTCTCCTGCATGCTCCCTTTTGCTCTTCACTTCAGCCATACAGGCTTCTCTTAGGTTTCCAGAACAGATCAAACTTGTTCCTATTTCAGGGCCTTTGCAGCTGTTGTTTCTTCTGCATGCAACAGGCTATTTCTCCACCTCCCCAAAATTGCACTCTTGTCAAAACCTTTTCTGACCAGCCTACATAGAGTTACTTCTCCCAAATTTACTCTAGATAATGTCATTTCACTTTATTATTTAAAATAGCTATTTTAGTTATCAGAAATCATTTATTTGTATTTTCGTTTACTTTTTATTGTTTTATTATTTATTTATTTATTTTGAGGCAGGGTCTTCGTTTGTTGCCCAGACTGGAGTGCAGTGGTGTGATCATGGCTCACGGCAGCCTCAACCTCCCAGGCCCAAGTCATTCTCCCACTTCAGCCTCCCGGGACCATAGGGGCATCCCACCAAGCCCAGCTAATTTTTTATTTATTTATTTATTTTTGTAGAGATAGGGTCTCCCTATGTTGCCCAAGCTGGTCTTGAACTCCTTGCCCTAAGCAATCCTCTTGCCTAGGCTTTCCAAAGTGCTGGGATTACAGGCATGAGCCACCAGGCCTGGCTAAGATGGTATTTCAATAGGAAGAAAAACCACTGGGAGAGTCCTTGGAGGAAAACAGGTAAGTCAATTTCCTTATTGTTAAAAAGATTAGACTAAATGAGCCCAAAGGTCCCTTTCATTAGACAATTTTGATTCCAAGATTACATGTTGGGCATTTGGTATAGGTGGTGTCTGAAGTTACTGAGAAGTAATTGGGTTCATGGGACACTAGTGTAATTGACACCCCAACTAAGTATTGGCTTTTCTCAGGGCATTAGCAAGGACTTTGTGCCAACTGTCTTTGAAGCTTGACGACTACAGTGTTCATATTAATAGGTTATCTTGTGGCTTAGGAACAGTTTTTCAAAGAGACCAAGAATGCTTTAAATTCTTCCTCAAAAGTACTAGCTTAAGATGTCAAGGCCAAGTACTGAAATAGAAAGAACATTGGTCCTGGAGCCAGAACTGGGACACGTCCTCGCTCTGCTTGCACTATTTGTATCACCTTGGCCACATCATGGAATTCCTATAAGATTTAGATTTTTTTTCACTCTTAAGTAAAATTTTAGTTAAGCAATCTCTAAACTCCCTTTAAGTTTTGAAGACCTGTGATCCAAGATACTGTGAAAGTTTATAAACATGAGCATGTTATTCCTGCGCTTAAAAATTCCCAATGCTTCTATTTGTACTTAAAAGAAAACCTAGACTTCCTATGCTGATTATACAATCGGCACAATCTAGCCCCTGCTTACTTCTCCACCTGATCTCAACCTCTGCCTCTCGCTGTTTTGATAACATGCCAGGCGTGCTGCTGCATCAGAATGGAGCATGTATTACTCCCACCACCTGCGTTATTCTGCGCCCAGATCTTCGCATCACTGGCTCCTCTTTATCATTCGAATTCAGCACAGATGTTACCTCCTGAGAGAGGCCTTTCCCAAACACTCAAGCCCAAGTAGTCTTGGACCTAGTCTGACTGTCCAATACCCCATTGCGCCCCCAGTACCTAGCCTAGTGCCTGGCACCAAAGTAGATTCTCAATAAATACTTACTGATTTCAGCCCCAGAATCAAGTACAGCTGTTCTCTTTGATTTTTTTTTTTTTTTTTTTTTTTGCATAATCAAGATAGGTAGGTCCCCAAATATGAAAAGATTTTTGGAAAGATGAAAAGTAGAAGTCACATTAGCTTCCCCGCCCGCCCCCCCGCCCCCGCAAAAAAATATCTTGTTATAGCGGCCTCGGCTTGAAGAACAATCACTAAAGAGAATGGATAGGGGCCAGTGATGACATCACATAAAAGCCATGGTACTCCAAAAATTAGCCGAGTGTGCTAGTGCAAGTCTATAATCCTAGCTACTTGGGAGGCTGAGACAAGAGAATCACTTGAACCTGGGAGGCGGAGTTTGCAGTGAGTCAAGATTGCACCACTGTGCTCCAGCCTGGGTGACAGAGCAAGATCCTATCTCATAAATAAATTTTAAAACGTCATGATATTCACCAGGTATTCAAAATATTGACCTTCATCAATAAGCAGGAAAAGACTTAGATAGGTATTATTTATTTACATTCTAATACATTTTACAGTCCTTAAATACAACTGTCTTTGTACTTCTCTGCATTTTATTTTATGGATTTAAACTTGTGCAGCTCTTCCATTTACTAGCAGGATGAGCCAGAGAAAATTACTTCCCCTCTGTTTCCTCATCGATGAAATGAAGATTTAAAAATGTGCATCACAGGGTTGTTATGAGAATTCACTGAGATGATTTTCATAACGAACCATAGAGCACCAGACTCATAGTAGGTACCCAACGAGATATTCTTTCCATTGCCTGTCTCCCCAAATCCTTATGATTACGGAGTTCTTAATGAATTTCAAGACAATAATCAGTGTATGACATTATGACATTTCCAGACCTGAGTAGTGTTATTAAATCTTAATTGTAGCTACTGCTAAAAATATCTAAGACTGGTTGCTTAATATGACTTTGACCTTGACATATTTAAATACTGACAGGGTGTTTGGAAGCCTAGTTTCAGTTTTGACTAGTGTTTTCTGAATAGATTTGGGTAAATAATTTATTGTTTCTATCTATAACAATGTTCCCTTGCCTTTGCATAACCTTCAGTACATAAGTTTAAATGTAATTTATAAAATTGAGATGGTTACTAATAAGAATAAAGAGATAAGGTATTTTCTCAGAAAGCAGGCATAATTAATATTATTGCCTTAATGATTAAACTGTACTTAGTGAACCATATTCTGTCAGAGTCTGAAGTAGTCCCTTGTTAATTAGAATAACCTTTGAAATCATTACCTTTGGGTGTCTATTTGATATCGGCAAGGTGTGACATATTAAGTAGCCAGGTTACCCAGGCTCCAAAGATTAGTGCATTATACATCACCAAGTACTTATGAAATGCCTACTTTTCTGTAAATTCTTTGAGAGCAGCAGCCATATATTTTTCATCCACTACCATTTATGAATCATCATGATCAGAGATGTATTAAATTTAGTGGTTTGTCTTCAAGGATTTATAAGGAAGATACAAAAATTACAAATGTTTTTTTTACAATGGTTTCCCTTTTCTTAACATAGCTTTCTATAGAAATGTATGCATATGTGTATTTCTATACAAATGCATACTTTTTACAGAAATAACTATATAAATGAAATGGTAATAAAAATATATTAGTAATATGTAACATATTACTCTCTGTGTGTGTGTATGTGTATATATATATATATACACACACACACATATATATATATATATATATATTTTTTTTTTTTCTCTTTGAGATAGGGTCTTACTCTGTCACCCAAGCTGGAATGTAGTGGCACAATCTTGGCTCATTGAAACCTCTGCCTCCTGGGTTCAAGCAATTCTCCTGCCAAGGCCTCCTGGGTAGCCGGGACTATAGGCATGCACCACCATGCCCAGCTAATTTTTGTATTTTTAGTAGAGACGGGGTTTTACCATGTTGCCCAGGCTGGTCTCGAACTCCTGACCTCAAGTGATCCACCTGCCTTGGCCTCCCAAAGTGCTGGGTTACAGGCATGAGCCATCACACCTGGCCAATAATAAGTATATGATATAGTAAACATGCAATGTGTTGTGTTTTTAAGCTAGTCTATAAACTTGAAGTGATCCCAAAATAAAACAACCAAATTGCTACTTCCTTTTGAACATAATACAATATATAAATGTGTTGACTCTTTTTTTTTTTTTTTTTTTAAAGAGACAGGGTCTAGCTCTGTTGCCCAGGCTGGAGTGCAGTGGCATGAACACGGCTCACAGCAGCCTCAACCTCCTGGGCTCAAGCGATCCTCGTGTGTTGGCTCCCTAGGTGCTGGGAACTAGGTGTGAGCCACCATACCAGGCCCATATATTTTAACATATAACAAGATGCCTAAGGATCATCACTAGGCCAGGTTTCCCTCCAAAGTGAATCTTTGGTTCACAACCACTATGTAAATCCCCAAACAGGATGGTGAGACTGACCTGGGGGAAGAGAGAGACAGAAAGCATAGGGAGTTGCCATGAGTCACACTCCAGTGGCAGAAAAGGGACCGGGAGACTTTTGGTTTGTATTCATCTGGCTCCCAGGAAATAATGTTGGTAACAGGCTCTACCAAAGTTAGTGTTTATGATTTATAGGGTGTCTCTCTCTTGTGCATCAGGTATTTACGACCCAGAGTCTATGGGATGTGTCGTGGATTCATCCACCAGACAGAAAGGAGTTCTGGAGTTCAAGGGTGACTGCCCTGAAATCTTAGGCAAAGTCTAGATTGCATATCCATTACTCTGCAGAGGGTCATGCCAAAGCGTTCTGTGACTCAAGAGCCCAAAAGATAGAGTTTCATTTGCCCCCATAATTACTTGGTGAGGGGGATAGTGTGAGGATTATTACCTCAGGGTCCTCCCCCAATCAGGGCCTATGGATAACAATTAGTGGTCCCACACAGTCCACCAACCAGCTGCTCAGGTAAGCGGGAGCCAAAGTGCATAGGAGCCGGGAGCAGGACTGCTGTCTGGGGAGCGAAAGCGGGAGAGAACGGCCAACAAGCTGGAGGGAATTCCTCATGGTAACTTTGTGAGAAGGAGTAGAAGAAGAAAGGGGAGCTCAAGTGGAATTGAAGATGTGATGTGATATAGTAAGAAATATGTATTTGTTCTCTGCCCTGAGTCCCTGGCACAGAGCTCCTACAACCCTTGTAATTTGCTGAGCAATAGAGGTGCTAGCTGCATCTTTTGTTGTAATATATTGTTTTTGACTGTGGTTCCTGACACGAACTCCTAAATACTTTGGAGTTTCTTGGGTGATTGGAGTGTCTTTTGTTCTAATGAGGTGGCTCTTGCTGGGTCCCTGGATGGGGGCTGCTTACCAGAAAGACCAAGCCATGATTCGAATCTTGGAGCTTTCAGGCCCGGCGCAGTGGCTCACGCCTGTAATCCCAGCACTTTGGGAGGCCGAGGTGGCTGGATCACCTGAGGTCAGGAGTTCGAGACCAGCCTGGCCAACATGGTGAAACCCCAGTCTCTACTAAAAATACAAAACTTAGGCCGGGCGTGGTGGCTCACGCCTGTAATCCCAGCACTTTGGGAGGCCCAGCAGGCGGATCACCAGGTCAAGAGATGGAGACCATCCTGACCAACCTAGTGAAACCTGGTATCCACCAAAAATACAAAAATTAGCTGGGCATGGTGGCGCACGCCTGTAGTCCCAGATACTGGGGAGGCTGAGGCAGGAGAATCACTTGAACCCGGGAGGCGGAGGTTGCAGTAAGCCGGGATCGCGCCAATGATCTCGTTGTGAGACTCCATCTCAGAGAAAACACACACACACACACACACACACACACACACACAATTAGCAGGGCATGGTGGCACGCACCTGTAATCCCGGCTGCTAGGGAGGCTGAGGCAGGAGAATTGCTTGAACCCGGGAGGCAGAGGTTGCAGTAAGCCGAGATCGCGCCACTGCACTGGCAACAGAGCGAGACTCCTTCTCAGGAAAAAAAAACAAACAAACCACAATTAGCAGGGCGTGGTGGCGCGCACCTCTAATCACAGCTGCTAGGGAGCTGAGGCAGGAGAATTGCTTGAACCTGGGAGGCTGAGGTTGCAGTGAGCTGAGATAGTGCCACTGCACTCCAGCCTGGGTGACAAAGGGAGACTCCATCTCAAAAAAAAACTAAAAAAAGGCCAGGTGCGGTGGCTCATGCCTGTAATTCGGGCACTTTGGGAGGCCGAGGCGGGCGGATCACATGAGCTCAGGAGTTCACGACCAGCCTGATCAACACAGTGAAACCCCATCTCTACTAATATACAAAAATTTAGCTGGGCGTTGTGGCGTGCGCCTGTAGTCCCAGCTAGTTGGAAGGCAGAGGCAGGAGAATTGCTTGAATCCGAGAAGCGGAGGTTGCAGATTACGCCGCTGCACTCCAGCCTGGGTGGCAGAGCAAGACTCCATCTCAAAAATAAATAAATAAACAAATAAGTTGGGTTAAGTGCGTAACACTATAAGTTGACTAAAGGTAAGTACTATTTTATAGATCTTGCCATATCTCACAGTATTTATCTCAGTGTACAATTAGGGGCTCAATAAGTATTTTGTTTGTATATTATGTTCACAGCCGCCACTATGAGGAGAAAAATAAAATTTTAAAATGATATGGTTATAAAAATAAACAATAATAAATTATTATATCCATTATTATAAATAATAAGTATGTGTTATATTGTATATTATAATTATTTATAATAATAATACATTAAAATCAAATTAATTGTTTGGCATCATTAGTTAATGGTTAATTAATGATTGATGCACAAAAAAAATCGGGCAATTTTTTTTGAAGCAAAGATGCAGTCAAATGAATGTGTAGATAAATACTGCAAGCAGTGGTGCTATTATTCTGATTAAAATTCAGGGAGTTGGCTGTACACGATGGCTCACGTCCAGCATTTTGGGAGGCCGAGGTGGGAGGATCACCTGAGGTCAGGAGTTTGAGACCAGCCTGACCAACACGGTGAAACCCCGTCTCTACTAAAAATACAAAAATTAGTCAGGTGTGGTGGCTTATGCCTGTAATCCCAGCTATTTGGGAGGCTGAGGTGGGAGAATCACTTGAACCTGGGAGGCAGAGGTTGCAGTGAGCTGAGATCGTGTCACTGCACTCCAGCCTGGGCAACAGAGCCAGACTCTGTCTCAAAGGAAAGGAAAGGGAGGGGAGGGGAGGGGAGGGGAGGGGAGGGGAGAGAAAGAAAGGAAAAGAAATTCAGGGAGTTCAAACTCCTGTGTGAGGGGGAAGATGATTTGCATAAAGGCACATCCACATAAAAAGTGGCACATTCAGCAATACACTCAGCATTCTTGATTCCCAGAATTAAGATTTTCCACTACTCTATGCTGCTGTGTTGGAGAGTAGTGAGAAGTAAGACGGGACAGGTGGAGCCTGAGGGGGTTTGGGCCTTGAGAATCCAAACTAAGGTACCTGAGTAGAGGAGCATCACAGAAGAGGCACTAGCCAATGGAGGAAAGCTATCATGGGTTTACACAATGAAGAAAGAATTGATTTCTAGGCCAGGCACAGTGGCTCATGTCTGTAATCCTAGCACTTTGGGAGGCTGAGGCAGGCAGATCACCTGAGGTCAGGAGTTCAAGACCAGGCTGGCCAACATAGTGAAACCTCTTCTCTACTAAAAAACAAAAATACAAATATTAGCCGGGCATGGTGGTGCATGCCTGTAATCCCAGCTACTCAGGAGGCTGAGGCAGGAGAGTTGCTCGAGCCCACCACTGCACTCCAGCCTGGGCGACAGAGCAAGACTATGTCTCTAAAAAAAAAAAAAAAAAGAAGAATTGATTCTATTCTATAATCAGTAAACATCTGTTGGTTTGACAAGTATTCAGCATCAGAATGAGAAATTTTGTATTTGGTAGTTTATAATAAACGCTAAAGATAAATAGGAAATATGACAATGTGGCCCACATTTGATAGCAGACACCTGTGCCTAATGGATGATGGGTGTCTGCCAACATTCATAAGCTTCAAAGATGCATCCCAAGCACAGACATAAAGCACTGATACATAGGATGTCCTTGGGTACACAGGGCAGTTTCCTATGCTAGGGACATATCTAGCTCTAATTTCTCAGCAATGTTTTGTACTTTTCAGTGTAGAGGTCTTATACACCTCCATTAGATGTATCCCATAGTATTTTGTGTTTCTGATGCAATTATAAATTATTTAAAAATTTTCATTCCATTTAAGTTTCTTTACCTTTCCCTTTTAAAATACAATTCTTTTAAGTATTTACATATATTGAACATCACATTAGATAACATATATATTTTTTTAACCATCAAATATGAAACTCTCAGTTTTAGAGGCTTTCTTAAAACTTGAAAAGTGTTGCTGCGGTAAAGAAAGAGGGGGAAAATATTTGCATAGAGACACAGTTGAAAATATGAATTCCCTTATTATGACCATAATTTTTTGTTAAGACATGGAACCAGAAGATTTTGTATCAGAATATAATTGATTTTATACCAGCAATCAGTGATAAGACATATGATTCATAATAGCTAGCTAGTTGTACTCTCGTCTGATAGTTTTTTATTCCAGATGCAAAGGAAAATTTAATATACCAAATGTAATTTTGCCACTGGTAACCATTATAAAATTGAAGACAGGTCTTCAAGAATATTTTAGTTTTCAAAACAAAGCCATACGAAAAGATGGAAAAACATTCTTAAACATCCAAAAGGTAATTAAGAACATTATAATATAATTTAAATACTATAAAAAGTAACATAAAGTTAAAGCACCAGATTGCCTACTTATTTCAAAAAGTTATCAAAAAGAAAAAGACGTGTGTGGCAGACATTAATTGCCTACTAAAAATCCATTCTTCCCTGCTTTCTTATTAATACAGTTGGTTGGTTGGTTGGTTGGTTTTGAGACAGAGTCTCGCTCTATCGCCCAGGCTGGAGTGCAGTGGCACAATCTCGGCTCACTGCAACCTCCGCCCCCTGGATTCAAGTGATTCTCCTGACCCAGCCTCTGGAGTAGCTGGGACTAAAGGCATACGCCACCACCTGGCTACTTTTTATATTTTTGGTAGAGACGGGGTTTCGCTATGTTGGCCAGACTGGTCTTGAACTCCTGACCTCAAGTGATCCGCTTGCCTCGGCCTCCCAAAGTGCTGGGATTACAGCCGGAACCACCGCGACCGGCCTATACAGTTCTGATTAGTGTGGATGTCAATGTCCCCTGTTACAGCGTACCTCCCCAGACTCCCTTGCTATTGGTGACCAGTAACCCACCTCTGGCCAATGAGAAACGAGTGGAATTCACTGGGTGGAACTTCTAAGGAAGTATATTAAAGATGGCCGACTCAGCACCAGGCCTTTTGGGTTTCTCCCTTACTCTTTTGCCTGTTTCCTTCCCAGAATGTAGCTCAGCACTTAGAGATGGAGCAGCCATTTTGACACCATGAGAATAAAAACATGTAAGAAAGCCAGAAGGATCTCTGGCCTCAGATGGCAGCATGAAGCTGCCATTACTACCCTCGTTTACCTACTTCCGGACCTGTTTCTATGAGGAAAAGAGAAAAACTAAAACCTTTTGGTTAATCAACTATGTCGGGAAGGTCCTCGCCATCAAGATTTCTGATTCAGTGGATTGGAGGTAGGAACCAGGAACTTACATCTTTTACATGAACCCCAGATGATTCCCATGCCAGTAATGCCAGGATTATCCTACAGAAACTCTCCTTTGGTAGGTGTGAATTGGAAATTTAATGTTAACTGGGGAGTCAAGAGGATTATGAACTTGGGTGGAGGGGTAGCAAGTCAAATGATAAATTGCCAGTGGCATACAAAGGTTTACAAATGACCGCTTAGGCTTGATGTTATGATTCACTAACATTTTCCTTGAATTTTCTAAATTATGCTATTTCACAGAGAAATGAATGCTGATGGTAAAACTGTAAACTGTTTGCAGCAGCAGATTAAGTCCTTCAATCCTGGTTTAACTTTATTATGAAATCCCATTGAATAACTGAAACGAGTATTTCTTCCTGAGGACAGTTGCTCTATAAAATATTGTCTTGGGTGACTTATACCAAGAAATATAAGATCTGTTTGATTCACAGAAATGTAGTTCAGGCAGTTCTGTTTCTAAAAGGCAATACTAAATATAATAAACGGATGCCACACCGGTTTAAATGGATAAATGGTTTTCATTGTCAACATCAATGCCAAAAAATTCAATTTGTTTCTTCCTGAGATTATTATCTTATTTAGACATTAACCCATTTTATTTATTTATGTATTGACTCAGGATCTGGCTCTGTATCCCAGGCTGGAGTGCAGAGGTGCTGTCATGGCTCACTGCAGCCTCAAAGTCCTGGGCCCAAAGGATCCTCCCACCTCAGCCTCTGGAGTACCTGGGGACTACACGTGTGTGCCACTATGCCCAGCTAATTTTTTTTTAAAGATGGGGTCTCAACCAGACGCGATGGCTCACGCCAGCACTTTGGGAGGCCAAGGCGGGCAGATCACTTGAGGTGAGGAGATCAAGACCATTCTCGCCAACAGGGTGAAATCCCATCTCTACTAAAAATACAAAAATTAGCTGGGCGTGATGGCGCATGCCTGTAATCCCAGCTACCCGGGAGGCTGAGGCAGGAGAATCGTTTGAACCAGGGAGTCAGAGGTTGCAGTGAGCTGAGATCGTGCCACTGCACTCCAGCCTGGTGACAGAGCAGAGTGAGACTCCATCTCAAAACAAAAAACAAAAAACAAAAAACATGGGATCTCACTATGTTGCCCAAGGTAGCCTCAAACTCCTAGGCTCAAGCAGTCTTCCCAAAGTGCTGGGATTACAGACATGAGCCACTGCACCTGGCCCCCAGTTTTATTTTTTAACCATGATAGTTGTAGCTTTGTCTAGCTACGACAGCTCCCTTCTTAAAACAAATCCAGCAACATACTGTTGTTACACAAAGATAGGCTAATGCTATTTTTCCTTTTCTTTATAAGATAGTAAGCTCCTTAATGATTTTTTTTTTTTGAGATGGGTATCTCACTATGCCACCCAGGTTGATCTCAAACTTCTAGGTTCAAGCAATCCTCCCCTCTCAGCCTCCCCAGTAGCTGAGATTACAGGTGTGCACCACCACACCCAGTTCAGCTAATGCATTTAGAAGTAAACTTTATTGAGATGTAGGATTACAATTCTTACATTGAAAAGTTTCGTAAAGTGTGTGTATGGCAGGTATAAAATTGTTACAGTAGAATTCTATCTTTTTTTGGTGGTGTGGGGTGGGTGGGTCTCACTCTGTCACTCAGGCTGGAGTGCAGTGGCATGATCTCAGCTCACCACAACTTCTGCCTCCTGGGTTCAAGCGATTCTCCTGCCTCAGCCTCCTGAGTAGCTGGGACTACAGGTGCCCACCACCACCATGCCCAGCTAATTTTTGTATTTTTAGTAGAGATGGGGTTTCACTATGTTGGCCAGGCTAGTCTCAAACTCCTGACCTCAGGTGATCTGCCCGCCTCGGCCTCCCAAAGTGCTGGGATTACGGGCATGAGCCACTGCACCCGGCCAGAATTCTTTCTTATGCAAGAGTTAGGTACTTAAATGTGCTCAGCTATAGACAGAAATTGAGTTTATAAGTGTCTTAAATTATCCATGCAGTGTAATACAAATAATAGTTGTCCCTGGTCTTCAAAGATATGAATCCTTAAATACAGAATCCATACTTTCACCCTTTCAGAACTAAAAAGGAACTGAGAAGAACTGACTGACAGGTTCAGACTGCCCATATCTGCCAAGGGCAGGGCATTCAGAGGAAAAGAAGGAAGTCATGGCCCTGCAGCGGTTCAGTCTGTTGGGGATGACAGCTTGTAAACAAGTAATTATAGTGGCTGTATCACAGGCCCATAAAGGAGAAAGCTGTGAGTTTGAGCCAGGGAGAAGGGGAGGCAGCTCGGGAAGACATCTGAGAGGACGTACTGGCATGGGAGCCAAATTGTAAAGGATGGCAAAAATAAGTCTGTGTGTGCTGCTCAGACAGAGGAAGGGCGCGACATGGGGCAGGGATTATTTTCCAAGGCCAAGCACAGGGTGTTTTTGAAGAGGGGCTAGATATCATGTCAGAAAGATTAAGCCCACAGTGCAAAACCTCTCAAACACAATGCCAAGAAATGTTAACTTTATTCTGTAAATAATGGGCAGCCATTGAAGGATATCCAGCAGGAAAATGAATTGACCAGATACACATGTTAGAAAATTTCCTCTGATTATATTTGTTGTTTACAGTCCTTTTTGTTTATCAGTCAGTATGAGAACCTTGGTAAGGAAATTGACCTCTTAATATAACCACTCTAATTTCTTTATATTTCCTTTGAAATTAGCACACAAAATACGACAACTTCTCATGTACCTCTATGTAGTGTTCTGATTATGACCCTTAGAGACTTCTCTCTGAATTTTTTCTTTTTTAAATCAATGCAAGGCCAGGTGCAGTGGCCACCTGTAATCCCAGCACTTTGGGAGGCCGAGGCAGGTGGATCACTTGAGGTTAGGAGTTCAAGACCAGCCTGGCCAACATGGTGAAACCTTGTCTCTACTAAAAATACAAAAATTAGCTGGGCTTGGTGGCAGGTGCCTGTAATTCCAGCTACTGGGGAGGCTGAGGCAGGAGAATCACCCCAGGAAATACAACCCCAGGTTGCAGTGAGCAGAGATAGCGCCACTGTACTCCAGCCTGGGCGACAGAGTGAGACTTTGCCAAAAAAAAAAAAAAAAAAAATTCATGTAAAAAGGAATTTATTCTTTTAATCTTTTTTAATTTTTACTTTTTTGGTAGAGAGGGAGTCTAGCTGTGTTACCCAGGCTGGTCTTAAACTTCTTGCTTCAAGAAGTCCTTCTGCTTCAGCCTCCCACAGTGCTGGGATGATAGGGGTGAGCCACCACACCTGACCCCAAAAAATAATTTAATAGAAACTATGTATCCAGTTCTTTTCATTTATGTAGTTCCTAAGGCCAGTTTTTAAGTGGATCTATATAGAGAAAATGTTACCGTGAGAATGTAAATAACCGCTAATGGTGAAAATAATGAAAAGTAAGCTCAAATCTCTAGTAATTGTGCAATACTTGCAATTACATGACACTGATTTGATTGTTCTACACAAAGGAAATTTAGAATCAAACCCAGTTATAAAGGAACCAATTTGTAGGATTGGAGTCCTGAATAATTATCCCATCTGTCCACAGACCAGACAGAGGGGCAGCCTGTTTATCTATATTTATCATATACATATGTGTGCATTTATGGACTATAAAACCACAAATAGAGATAATCTCTAAACTGAACATACTTTGAAACACAATCCAAAATTCAAATAGTAGGCTGAGTACAGTGGCTCACGCCTGTAACCACAGCACTTTGGGAGGCCGAGGCAGGCAGATCACCTGAGGTCAGGAGTTCGAGACCAGCCTGGCCAATATGGCAAAATCCCGTCTCTACTAAAAATACAAAAATTAGCCAGGAATGGTGGCACACATCTGTAGTCCCAGCCACTCAGGAGGCTGAGGCAGGAGAATCACTGAAACCCAGGAGGAGGAGGTTGCAGAGAGCCAAGATCGTGCCACTGTACTCCAGCCTGGGCAACAAGAGCAAAACTCCTTCTCAAAAAAACAAAAACAAACAAACAAAAAATGATGCTATGGCTACATTCCTTCTGAAGGCTTCAGACGAGAATCCATTTCCTTCCCCTTCATAGCTTCTAGAAACTTCCTGCATTCCTTGGCTAGTGGTTGTTTCTTTGCCTCATTCCAGCCTCTTGCTTCTGTAGTCACACCTCCTACTACTCACTTTGTTGCTCCTGCCTTTCTCTCATAATAGCCCTGTGATTACACTGGGCCCACACAAGTAATCAAGGCTAATCTCCCCATCTCAAAATCCTCAATTTCATAACAACTACGAAGCCCCTTTCACTGTGTAAGGCAACACATTCACAGTTCCGGGAGTTAGACCATGGACATCTTCGGAGAACCATTATTCAGCCTACCATAAGGTCTAATGTTCCTGAAAATCTCCTGTGTTGCATGAACCTTATTTTGAAGGTGACCAGTCTGAACATCCCCAAGAGGCCAAGCCCACAGTGCTTCACTAGAAAGGCCTCCTGGACCATCTCATTTCAGGCTAGCAAATCCTGACAGGCTCTAAACAAATATTGTTATTCATATACTTTATTAGTATTCAGGAAAAAAAGCAGTGGACACTAGAAAAGAGGATCGATTTATTCTTATTCGCTTTGTTTTCTTTTTGTTTTGTTCTGTTTTGTTTTGTTTTGAGACAGAGTCTCGCTCTGGTGCCCAGGCTGGAGTGCAGTGGTGTAATCTTGGCTGACTGCAAGCTCCTCCTCCCAGGTTCAAGCAATTCTCCTTCCTTAGCCTCCCGAGTAGCTGGGACTACAGGTGCATGCTAGGCCCGGCTATTTATTTATTTATTTATTTATTTATTTTAGTAGAGACAGGGCTCCACCGTGTGAGCCAGGATGGTCTCCATCTCCTGACCTCATGATCCGCCAGCGTCAGCCTCCCAAAGTGCTGGGATTACAGGTGTGCACCACCATGCCCAGCTTCCCTTTGAATTCTTTCCTGATATACAAGTCTGTGGCCTGGGTCTCTGAGCACAGGGTGCCTTTCCTGGAATCCCGGAGGAACAGAATTGGGGGATCCAATCTTGTCATCTGTTGATCAATATCTTCTATGGTTCCCTATCACCTTCTGGACTAAGCCCAAGGCCTGCATAGTCCTTCCAAAGCCTTTTGAGAGCTGACCCATGTCTATCATCAATTCTCCCTGAGCACCCCCTAGTGGTACTTTAGGCACTAGCACTCCCAAAGTCCTGTTGATGTCCAATCACCCATATGCTCTCCACCCCCACTCCCCCACCTACCATGCTTACGGACACATTGTTCCCTCTGCCTAAATGACCATCTGGCAAATGAACCTTGTCTGTGAGTGAACGTTTCCTTTAATGTATCCTACCTCACTGCCTTAGTAAAACAGGCCCCCAGATTATGGGTTCTCCTCTCTATCTGCTCGACAGCACCTGTGATTCTGTAATTATTCAAGTGAGGACCAGCTACATAATTTGTGGGGTCCAGTGCAAAATAAAAATGAGGGGTCCCCCTGCTCTAGGGTGACGGCATCTGTTTGCCATGTGCCTGGATGCAACCGGCCCCTGGGGAGCTGCCCTTGCCCCATCCTCTTAAGCCATGGCACGGCCCTGCATCCCCAATACCAAATCTGACTCCAAAACTGTGGGGTGTGACATAGAAGTGACTGAACGCTTCCTGGGGAGCTGGCGGGGGGCACTTCAGTCACCACACAGCACAGCTTCGTCAAAATGCAGCTCGCAGCTTCTCCCCCAGGTGCCTTCCCACTGCTGCGGGCCTTTGCTCCTTCACCTCCAACATCGCTCAAAATTAGAATCCCTCCTCCGGCTCGGAGCGATTCAGCTCTGCCTGCAGCTTGTACATGTCTGGCCCCTGGCAAAACAATTCAGCTCTGCCTGCAGCTTGTACATGTCTGGCCCCTGGCAAAACAATTCAACTCTGCCTGCAGCTTGTACATGTCTGGCCCCTGGCAAAACAAGAGCTGGGTAGTTTAGCCAAGCGGCACCCCCTCGAGTCCACTGCAGATCCTTCATTCACCCCATCACATGCAGAGGGGTTCTGAGTAAAAACAAAACGTTCTGCTGCTCAAGCCAGTGTGGCAAACACTCAGCCAAGCCTCCAGATCCTTCCAGGGAGAGCGTAGGTAGACGGTATCCTGCTCGTGAGGCAGGGGTGGTCCAAGGGCTGACTCGCCTGCTGCCTGCTCCTCCTGGCCCCTGGCCAGACAGCAGCTGGACTCCCTCTGGACCTGCATCCTCGCCCCAGCAGAAGTCTTTTGTCCAGGGGGCAAAAAGCCAGAGATTCTGCAACAAGAATTCAAAGCAAACACAACAAAACAAAATTCATGGAAAGTAGATGACTGCTAAGTTATGGCATGGGGGCCTGGAGGGAGCCTCCGGCTCTGACCTGCTCTGGGATGGACCTTCTCCTTGCACGTTGCTTCGTTTCTGCCCCTGACGCTGGAGCTCACAGAGACGACTTCCTTGTCCTGGTTCTCAACGGAGCTGTAGCTGACGCTGGCATTACCGTGCCTCCCCACATGCCCAGTCCCCTCGCTCCAAAATCCTACTGGCTGTAACAGAGGATACCTTTGAACCAAGATTCTGTTTTAATCATCATTTACATTGTTTTCTTTCCGAAGGCCCCCTCATGTACCCTCCCTAACCCACAAACCTGTTAACATTGTCTTAAGGTGAAATGGCTGTAAAATCAGTATTTAACTAATACATTTATCTGTATTCCTCTTTCAAAAAAAATGAGGAGTCTCTAGTTCAAAAACTATTAAGCATTTCAAGACAGCAAGAGAAGAGCATTAAACTGAGCACGGGGTCCTCCTGAGCCCCGTGCATGTACGACTGCCCAGCTTGCACACCCACGATGCCTGCCCTGACCCTAGCGTGTGTGTACTAAGGATAAGGACAGAAACTGCATCTGTGATCCATGCGTTCTCCAGGCCTTGGTCAGTGCCCGCCGACCCCTGCACACACACACACACACACATAGACACAAAAATGACAGCTGAGTGGATGTACAAATGAATGAATGAGCAATGTTGAGGATAGTTTTTATTCTACAGAAGACTGTATGTATGTAGTAGTTTCCTAAGGCTGCTGTAACAAATGGCCACAACTCAGTGGCTTAAAACAACAGAACTTTATTTTCTCGTAGTTCTGGAGGCTGGAAGTCCAAAGTGAAGGTGCTGGCAGGGCCACTCTCCCTCTGAAGGCTCTAGAGAAGAATCCTTCCTTGCCTCTTCCTAGATTCTGGCAGCTCTGGCTATCCTTGGTGTTCCTTAGATTGCAACCACATCACTCCCATCTCTGACTCCACTTTCACATGGCATTCTTCCCTCTGCGTGTATCTTCAGGCATCTCCTCTTCTTATAAGGGCACCAATCATTAGATTGAATGCCCACCTGAATCCAGTATAACCTCATCTTAACTGTTTACATCTGTAAAGACCCCCATTTCCAAAGAAGATCACATTCTGAGATTCCAGATGAACGTGAATTTGAGGGTGGGCACTCACTATTCAACCCACTACATTTGTTAATAGGATATTCTTCAGAATGCCCCAAGGGTATTGGTTGCTGATATATGTTTAACAATGATGTGACTTGTAACTTCATTTTATTTGCCAAGGGAACCTCGAAGGATCCATAAAACCGTACAGGCTGTAAAGAGGCATGTATAATAAATGAAGTATAACCTGGGGAACTAAACATTTTTAGATGTGGTCATGCAACCAATTATTGTTGAAATATCTTGGAAATGTGAAGGGCAACAACAACAACAAAAATAAATGGGAAGATGCCCAATTTTCCATAGAAAACTTAAGTGAAATCCAGGAACTGCCAAGTTTTCCGCCTGCATTTATACAATGGCTTCCTGGGTTAGGGCTTCCTCTAGCAGAGCCCTAACACCGATGGTTCCCCTCCTTCTAGGTGGAGACTAGGGGAAAGTCTAGCATGGTTAGAATGCCCCTGAGGCTCAGCAGTTTGCATAAATTGTTTATTAAGGGTTAGGAACAGTCTATCACTTTACATATGTTAAGTAGATAAGGATCTCAGCCAGGCCTCTTGGGGATTTTAATTAAAATAAACTGTTAACATTTATTTTTATTTGTGGAATGTTTATTGTTTCATTAATTGTTTAAGCTATCACAGAAGCATGGAGGGTTTAAGGTTTTGTTAATATGTTCCCCTGTAAAAGAAAGAGGAGAATGTTGGTTGGGTAATAAGAGGAATCATGTTTAATACTCATTTGATAGTAAAATAGTTTAATACTCATTTGATAGTAAAAACAAGGGGCGTATGGACCATTTCCCATTCCCCAGGTGCCCAGCCAAGTCACTTGGTCTCTTTTATTATTTATTTATTTATTTTTGAGACAGAGTCTTGCTCTGTCACCAAAGCTGGAATGCAGTGGCACAATTTCAGCTCACTGCAACCTCCACCTCTTGGGTCCAAGCAAATCTTGTGCCTCAGCCTCCCAAATAGCTGGGACTACAGGCATGCTCCACAATATATAGCTAATTTTTGTATTTTTAGTAGAGACGGGTTTTCACCATGTTGGCCAGGCTAGTCTCAAACTCCTGACTTCAAATGATGCACCTGCCTTGGCTTCCCAAAGTCCTGAGATTACAGGCGTGAGCCACCATGCCAGGCCAGATCACTTAGTCTCTTAAGTCACTTAGTCTGCCTTTAACATGAGAAGCAGAGACATAAAGGCTTTACATTAGAACTTCTGACTCACAGCCAGGCTCAGTTGTTACTGCCAGAACTGTTATTCCAGAATTTTGGGAGGCTGAAGCTAGAAGATTCCTTGAAGCCAGGAGTTCAAGAACAGCCTAGGCAACATAGCAAGACCCCATTGCTACACAAACTTTTTAAAAACAATCTCAGCTTCTTGGGAGACAGAGGCAAGAGGATCACTTGAGGAAAGGAAAGAAAAACTTCTGAGTCAAGAAAGAAAGAGAGAGAAAAGAAAGAAAGAAAAGAAAAAGAAAGGAAGGAAGGAAGGAAAAGAAAGAAAAGAAAAGAAAGAGAAGGAAGAAGAAGAAGGAGAAGGAGGAGGAGAAGGAAGGAAGGAAAAGAGGAAGGAAGAGAAAAAGGAGGGAGGGAAGGAGAGAAAGAAGAAAGAAAAAGAAAGAAAGAGAAAGGAAGAAGAGGAGGAGAGGAAGGAAGGAAGGAAAAGAAAGAAAGGAAGGAAGAAAGGAAAGAGAAAAAGGAAGGAAGGAAGGAGAAAGGAAAGGAAAGAAAAGAGAAAAGAAAAGAAAAAGGAGGAAGACTGACTTTTGAGTCACCTAATGCTAATAGAGTTCTGTGGGCATCCATGCTGTCTTGTTCCACCTTACCACCCCTTCCCCTGTTTCCTCCAAGTGCAGCAGAAAATGCCGCAGCCCCTCAATCAATCAACCATGCTAGTTTGTGGTGGATTTATTTGTAGGGAGCTGACGGCTCTCGTCTTTTCTCTCAAGATTCATTTCCCTGAAATGGGGGCTGTAGACTGGAACTGCTTTGCTGCCTCAGTGTTGCCAATGCCCCTTGTCTGGAATGAATTCCTCTGGTGTAGCCTCAAGGGCATTGTTAGGAAGTATGGTAAGATAAATCTCTGTTACTGTCAGGTTGTGTCCTTAGATGAGAATACCCCATCTCATGGGCTGAGTCTCTCAACCCCACCATACACAAAATGGAGCAAAGATTTTTATCCAGGACTGGATCTAGGACAATGGGAGTTTACTAGGACCAAACACCATTTATTTCATCATTCATTCCCTTGTGTCTTCCTTTTTCATGTATTCACTCAATCGGGAAGTATTTATTGAATGTTTGCTATGTACTGGTCACTGTGCTAAGCTCTGGAAGAGACAGTGATGAATAAGGCCATTCTGCTTCCTTCCTTGACTTGCTGGAAGAGAATGGAAGTACATAATATATAAGTAATGAGCAGGTAAAGAAGAGAGCAGGTTATAAGAATGCACTAAGGAAATAAAGAGGATGCCGAGAAAAATCAGCTTGGGAAAGGCACTTTAGGTGGGCAGGTGAGGCCGCTTTGAATGAGGAGGTGACATTTGAGCTGAGACTCATGAATGAAAAGGGAGCCCTGTGAAGATCTGAAGGACAGCATCCCCAAGAGGGGAAGCAGGGATAAATGCTGTCGGACAGCAGAAGATCTGGATCATTTTAAGAACAAACTGCAGACCAATGTGGCTGGAGGAGAGTGAGCAAGGGTGAGATTGATGTGAGATGAGTTTATAAGGCTGGGCAGGGGCCAGACTGTGCTGGACTTAGAGGGGGCATGTGGACAATGGCCTAAGTACAATGGGAAGACAGTGGAGGGTTTTAAGTGCATGGAAAATGAATTCCAGGTACAAATGAGGACTGCAGTTTCTGACTAGAAATCTGGACCAAAGATAATGGTGACTGTACTAGGGTGAAGAAATAGGTGTGGAGAGTTGTGGACACATTCAAGGTATGCTTTAGATTAGAGTAAACAAACCTTGCTGACAGAATGGTTGTAGAGAATTAGGAAAGGAAAGATGCAAGGATGACTCTTATAACTTTTTGAAAATCTGGGCAACCAAGGCGTCAAAGAAGAAATCGAAGAGAAATTATAAAATATCTTGAGACAAAAATGAAAACAGAAGATACCAAAACTAACAGGATACAGCAAAAGCACTACTGAAAGAGAAATTCAGAGCGAAAAATACCTACATTAAAAGAGAACAAAGATCTCGAATAAGCAACCTAACTTTACATTTCAAGGAACTAGGAAAAGAAAAACAAATCTAAGCCCAAAGTTAGGAGAAGGAAAGAAATAATAAAAATTAGAGCAGAAATAAACGGAATAGAAAATGAAAAGCAATGGGAAAAAAAATCAACAAAACTAAGAGTTGATTTTTTGAAAAGATAAACAAAATTGACAAACCCTTACCAAGACTAACTAAAAAAGAGAACACTCAAATAAACAAAATCACAAATGAAAGCAGAAACTTTACAACTGGTCCTACAGAACTAAAAAGCATAATAAGCGACTACTACGAATGGTTGTGTGTCTATGAACTAGATAACCTGGCAGAAATGGGTAAGTTCCCAGAAACGTACAACCAAGACTAAGTCACAGAGAAATAAAAGGTCTGATCAGTACCGTGAAGATTGAATTACTAACCTGAAACCTCCCAAGAAAGAAAGGCCCAGGACTAGAGGCCTTCACTGGTGAATTCTACCAAACATATAAAGAAGAAATGACACCAATCCTTCTCAAACCTTGAAAAAATTGAAGAGGAAAGAACATTTCCAAACTCATTTTATGATGCCAACATTACATTGATATCAAAGCCAGACAGAGATATCCCAAGAAAAGAAAACTATTGGCCAGGCATGGTGGCTCACGCCTGTAATCCAGCACTTTGGGAGGCCGAGGTGGGTGGATCACCTAAGGTCAGGAGTTCAAGACAAGCCTGGCCAATATGGCGAAACCCCATCTCTACTAAAAATATAAAAATTAGCTGGGCGTGGTGGTGGGTGCCTCTAATCCCAGCTACTCAGGAGGCTGAGGCTAAAGAATCACTTGAACCCAGGAGACAGAGGTTGCAGCGAGCCGAGATCGCACCATTGCACTCCAGCCTGAGTGACGAGTGAAACTTCATCAAAAAGAAGAAAGAAAGGAAGAAAGGAAGAAGGGAAGAAGGAAGGAGGGAAGGAAGGAAGGAAGGGAGAGAGAGAGAAAGAAAGAAAGAGAGAAAGAAGGGAGTGAGGAAAGAAAACTATTCACCAATAACCCTGATGAACATAAACGCAGAAAATCTTATCCATTTTGTCTTGGGATGATGATGATGGTGATGCTGTTGATGATGATGATGAAGCAATAATAGGCAGAATATTTTTTGTAACCTCTGAGAAACAGAGAAGTGGCCAGAAATTTTTGATCATTCACTAATGTGCCAGGAACTATACAGAAGATTTCATACATTATCATTTTTAACTCTCTTATAACCCTATAATATCAGCTCAATTATTAACACCAATGTAAAAATGAAGCTGAAGCACAAAGTGTTTATGTGACTTGCCCCAGGTAACACAATAGAAAGCAACAAGGACAGAGAGCTGGACTCAGTGGCTCACATCTGTAGTCCCAGCTACTCGGGGGGCTGAAACAAGAGGATCACTTGAGCGCAGGAGTTTGAGGCCAGTCTGGACAACATAGCAAGACCCCATCTCTTAAAAAATAAGAGAGAGAGAGAAATGAAGGCAGAAATGGAATCCTACCCACAAGAATCTCCCTAAAGATCCAAGTACATGACTACCTTGTTTCCTCTGCATCCCCATTGCCTAACACAGTGCCTGTTATAGAGTAGGAACTCAACCAGTGTTGATCGTAAGGGTATGGCTAGGTGTGCCTGATGCCAAGTCCACACACCACGATGTCCATCCACACAGATGTGGCAAGAAAATAATATAAAACTACTCATGAAGTCATGACTCCCTGGCTCACCTATTTTCCCCCCTCTATCTCCCTTTCTGCTTTAGGTCAGGCCCTGTGAAGCATCTTCATGATTTTGGTTAGAGAAGAGAGTGCTGCAGGCACCTATATGAAACAGGACCCACTGAGCAGGAGAAGAGATGATTATGAGAAATCCAGGGAGAGCTATTTCCTGAGATAGAGCTGAAAATAAACTAGACTTCTCTATGAGGAGATGATAATAGCAAGTAACATCTTCTAAGAGCTCATCTGCTCTATTCAATTAATCACAAAAATTTATGAGTTGAGGATTAGTAATATTATCACCATTTTATAGGTGTAGAAACTGCAGGAAGGTAGGCTGGGCAAATCGGTTCACACCTGTAATCCCAGCACATTGGGAGGTCCAGGTGGGTGGATCATGAGGTCAGGAGTTCGAGACCAGCCTGGCCAACGTGGTGAAACCCTGTCTCTACTAAAAATACGAAAATTAGCTGGGCGTGGTGGTGGGTACCTGTAATCCCAGCTACTCAGGAGGGTGAGGCCTGAGAATTGCTTGAACCTGGGAGGTGGAGGTTGCACTGAGCCGAGATGGCATCACTCTATCCTGGGCGACAGAGTGAGACTCTGTCTCAAAAAAAAAAAAAAAAAAAGGGAAATTGCAAGAAGGAGAGATTGAATGACCTCTCTAAGGCATCCTGGTTGTTGGCACAACTGGGGCTCAAATCCAGGCAGTCCCTCTGCTCATGACCATTACACCAGAATCTGGAAGGCATGTACTGTGGGTGAGATGACTCTTCAATAATCGGCACTGAGGAGAAGCCACACTAAAATATGCTCATGAAAATGCAACTCTGCAAGAGAAAAATGTCTGCCTGTTGCTTTTTTAATGGTTGAAATAAAATTATATTCCTGTCACAACCAAGAGAAAGGCTTAGAGCCTAGAGAATGGCTTAGATTATGCAATTGCTTCTTTGTCCTTGCCAAGGTAAGGACATTTTATCTAATGGACATGAACACTCCCATCACTAAAAAAGTACATTCTGTCTCAGGCTTTGGTCAATTTGTTTTCCCAGATTAACTTCTGCATCTATCTAATACTATCTCTCTAGTCAGACTAGTCTATTCACTTCCCCCAAAACACCCATTTCTGGACCTTTTCTCAAACCAGTTATCTTCCTAGGATGTTCTTTTTCTCTCTCCCCTTATCGAAATCTTACCTTGCTTCAAGTCAGTAACACAAAATCTTACCTTGCTTCAAGTCGGTAACACAAGGTACATTTTAGATTGTCTGAGATGTAGCTTGTTAAATACAGGTTCTTGTGTCCTACCCCTAGAGATTTGTGTTCAGACTTGCTTAAATCTTCGGTGATTCCAGGAATTAACTTTTTAAGCATGCTCCCTAGATTCTGACAGGGTGTATGTGGTGTGTGGTGTGTGGTGTGTGTGTGTGTGTGTGTGTGTAGGTAGGTAGGTAGGTAGTGGGATCATTTTGAGGGACATTGCTTTGGTAATGGGAATTTAAAACATGGTTGGAGGCCAGAAGACCTCTGGACTAGAAAGAGCATTTGAAGCCATCCAGTTCCGCATTATAAATTTTCTTGTGAGGAAACTGGGGCCCAGAGAATGTAGCTCTACCTTGTAAATTTACTAATGCAGAAACTGAGGCCCAGATAATTTAAGTGATGTGCCCAGGATCACACAGTTATGAATTGGCTGAGCTGGTACAGCCACAATCCCAGCTCTGTCTTTCTCTGACACAAGATTTTCCCTAGATTCCATAGCAATAAGCCCCAAACCCTACCCTCACCACACGATACACCACCATCACCACAGGAGGATTGCCTAGGCTGGGTTAAGACCCACACACGAGTTGTGTGGTCTTGTGCAAGTTACCTGGTCTCTCTTGGGCTCAGTTTCACTGTTAATAGAGCAGGTATAAAACTCAGCTCACAGGGCTGTTGATATGGTTTGGCTGTGTCCCCACCCACCCAGATCTCATCTTCAATTGTGACTCCCATAATCCCCACATGTTGTTGGAGGGACCAAGTGGGAGATAATTGAATCATGGGGGCAGTTTCCCCCATACTCTTTTTGTGGTAGTGAAGAAGTCCCACAGGATCTGATATTTTTATAAGAGGAAACCCCTTTTGCCTGGCTCTCATTCTCTCTTGCCTGCTGCCATGTAAGACGTATCTTTTGCCTTCGCCGTGATCGTGAGACCTCTCCAACCACGTGGAACTGTGAGGCCATTAAACCTCTTTTTCTTTATAAATTATCCAGTCTTGGGTATGTCTTTATCAGCAGCATGAAAACGGACTAATATAGCTGTAATGCAGATTAAGTGAAATAGAATGCAAGGTTTTTCTTGGGACAAGGCCAGAGAAAAATACTAAGAATAAATATATGCTTTGGGCTATATTTTGGAGTATTAGTTTACATTGTTTTCTTTTTCCCAGTTATTCTTTTTCCCTTTGTTGCCATGCATGTTTGTGGCCTGCTCCCTGCTCGTCACCCCAGGACGGATGTAACAGGAGAAATTAGAAATAGCCTGCCCATCTTCCTGAAATTGTTTCCCAGAAGCCTAATCCCCAGGATCAGGAAGGAATCCCAGGGGCAAACTAAAAGTCTTGACAAGAAGCCTGGGGACAAAATGAAGAAAGGAAAATTCTGCTTGGGATGGGGATTTGAGATTTGGGATGGGGGAAATGAGGGATGAGAAAGGTCTATAGGTCCTGACTGAAGAGGGTGAAGAAAGGAAAATTCTGATGGGATGGGGATTTGAGATTTGGGATGGGGGAAATGAGGGATGAGAAAGGTCTATAGGTCCTGGCTGAAGAGGGAAGTAGGTCCTACATCCCAATATAGTCTCTGGGTTTATCTGGGCAGGCAGAAATGCAGGAAAACTCCTTCGAAAGTCCCTTGACCCAAGTGCGGTGAGGAACGCTTAAAGGCCATGCAGATGTAGACAGTGGTAATCACAGCTGATCACCCACCATCCTTCCACAGTTTGGCATCATCAAAATCTTAAAATCACAGCAAAATCTCAGGTATCAGGAGGGCTTGCATAACTATGGCCCAGCCCTCAGTGGAGAGAAGTCCAGCAATGAGGTCAGGCCAGATGCAGTGACTCATGCCTGTAATCCCAGCACTTTGGGAGGCCGAGGTGGGAGGAAATCATTTGAGCCCATGAATTCAAGACCAGTTTGAGCATTATAATAAGATCTTGTCTCCACACACACACAAAAAAGTTGACTACATTTTTAATTTAAAATTAAAATTTTTAATTTAATTTGAAATTTAAACCACCAGTGTGGTGGTGCAGGTACCTGTAGTCCCAGCTACTCAGGAGGCTGGGGTGGGAGGATCACTTGAGCCAAATAATTTGAGGCTGCAATGAGCTATGATTACACCACTGCACTGCAACCTGGGCAATAGAGTGAGACCCTGTCTCTTAAAAAAAGTGTGGGAGGTTAGGGGGATGAGGTCAGTTTTCTATCAGCCAGGAGGAAGGTCACCTTGAGATAGAAATAAAGTTGAATTATAGAAAATAAGGCAGCCACTACTTGTTCCAACTGTAGGGGCTAAGTGTCCACTCACAATCAAGAGAATGCATGAGTGGCCTGTGCTTCTCACATTCCTTATTGCACTGCTGGCTGGGACTCCCTGAGCTGTTAAGGTTGAGGGAACAGTGCAATCTCAGGCCCTTATTCCAGCACCCCCATGCCATTCCCAGAACAGCCAGGAGCAGATCCAGGTTTAATGGGGCATTGAACTTAAACATTTGTGGCCCTGTTTAAGAAAAAGAGTACAAAATTACACATACAAAGTTAGGAACAAAAGTGACCTCTGCTGGCTTCTGAAGTCATGCCTGGCTCCTGCTGCTGGCACCAGCCTTCAAGTGCCCACGGCCCGTCCCTGCGTGACAAACACACTTGCAGCCAGGCTCTCAGTGCTACCTGCCCCTAGACCGAGAGATAATACCAAGGACCTTGACAGCCCTGGTAGTCACTGCAGTGCTTGTTGCCAAGGGCGATGCAGTTGTCCATGTTCCAGAGCCCAGCTGCCTGAGCCAACAAGACATAGCACCTGCCAGAGCCCGCAGCAGGCATGAGCCCACACTTGGCCCTGCTGGAGGGACAGCCACAGCGTGCTGCAGCTTGGTCACTGTAATCACAAAAATGTGGTGACGATTCACAATGTAAAACAAGTAAACTCTGCCTTCAAGATCACGTTGTCGGGCCAGGCATGGTGGCTTATGCCTGTAATCTCAGCAACTCAGGAGACTGAGGCAGGAGGATCACTTGAACCCAGGAGGTGGGGTTGCAGTGAGCTGAAATTGCACCATTGCACTCTGGCTTGGGTGACAGAGTGAGACTCTGTCTTAAAAAAGAAAATGCTTTAAAACTTGGA
Organism: Theropithecus gelada; assembly: GCF_003255815.1. Classification (NCBI taxonomy): domain Eukaryota; kingdom Metazoa; phylum Chordata; class Mammalia; order Primates; family Cercopithecidae; genus Theropithecus; species Theropithecus gelada. The sequence continues at coordinate 126,728,190 of NC_037676.1, forward strand.
ATGTAAATACATAAGTGTCTACTATATTATTTTCAGTACATTTGACATATGTTGTAATTAAAATAAACAATAATATATTTAAAAATAAGTAAATAAATATTTCCAAAAGAAGACTAGGAATAGTCTACACCTCACAGAAACCTTAGAAAACTTAATTAACATAAAGCATAGGAATCAGGGCCAGGCACATGGCAAACACTTGTTGAATATTTATTGTTTTCCTCAGTGCCACTGTTTTACATAATTTTAAAGCTTTCTTTTCTTTTTTCTTATATTTTAACTGTCCTAGAAGTCAACCGAGGTGGGACAGAAAGGAAAGAAAACCCTGGAATGTCTTCTTGAAGAAGGCGATCCTAAATCTGAATCCAAATTTTCAGAAATATGTCTCCTGGGTGAAGGTGAAGGTAGCAAGAGTCTGCCCAGCAGCCCCCAACCCCTTTTTTTTTTTTTTTTTTTTTTTTTGAGACGAGTGGAGTTGTGCTCTCTGTTACCCAGGCTGGAGTGCAGTGACATGATCTTGGCTCACTGCAACCTCCCCCTTCTGGGTTCAGGTGATTATCGTGCCTCAGCCTTCTCAGTAGCTGAGACTACAGGCGTCCGACACCATGCTCAGCTAAATTTTGTATTTTTAGTAGAGACAGGGTTTCACCATGTTGGCCAGGCTGGTCTTGAACTCCTGACCTCAAGTGATCTGCCTACCTCAGACTCCTAAAGTGCTGGGATTACAGGTGTGAGCCACAGCACCCAGCCTCACCCAGCTCTCCCTAGTCTCTTTTAACCTCGCCTGTCTGACTCACATATTTTCCCAGCTGCTGATCTTTGCTCTTCCTCTCCTCTCTGTCTTTAATGTAAACCCCGCTCCAGAAGCTCTGTTGTTCCCAGGGCCTTTCATGCACTGCCTAGAGAAAGGCCACTTACTGGCTAGTGTTCACCACTCTCCCTCATGTGTCCTTGATTACAGGGACCGAGAGGTAAAATCAAACCATTTTCCAGCCTCCCCAGTAGTCAGGAGTAGCCATGGGAACCCATTTTGCCCTCCAGAGGCAGGCGGAAGTCCATGGGGCAGATGCTTCCCCTGGACCCCTTTAATGAAAAGTATTGGCAAAAACCGTGATTACTTTTGCACCAACCCAGTAAAAAGGGGTCCAGGGCTGGTGTTGCTGCAAAGGGAAATTGTGTTGAAGTTTCCATTACTTGTTGCCAAACACACTCACGAACCTGACTGTCCTGTCAGTAAGGGATGTTTTTGGGTTTTTGTTTGTTTGTTTTTGTTTGTTTGTTTGTTTGTTTTTGAGACGGAGCTTCACTCTTGTTGCCCAGGCTAGAGTGCAATGGCGCGATCTTGGCTCACCTCAACCTCTGCCTCCGCTTCCTGATTCTCCTCCCTCAGCCTCCCGAGTAGCTGGGATTACAGGCATGTCCCACCATGCCCTGCTAATTTTGTATTTTTAGTAGAGACGGGGTTTCTGCATGTTGGTCAGGCTGGTCTGGAACTCCTGACCTCAGGGGATCCGCCCGCCTCGGCCTCCCAAAGTTCTGGGATTACAGGCATGAGCCACCGTGCCCGGCCATAAGGGATGTTTAATGGAGATGCATAGACAAAAACCTGTGGGGCCCTTGAGGAGCCCTGGACATCCCTTCCAGCCGAAGGCCAAGTACCGCACATTCCTCACCATCCTCAGCTGCCTCGGTGCAGGTGCCTGCTTCCATCTAGTGTCCATATTTTAAAACTACACCACTGCTTTGGGACGTGAACTATTTTTCCCTCAGCATTTTCTTCTTTCCTTCCGTCACTCATTCATTCATTCATTCATTTGTTCATTTATGAAAGGAAAATAAAATCTCAGGACCTCAATTTAGCCTGCCAAAAGGAAAAAGAATAAGCCAAAAGCCGAGTCATGCAAGAAGCTGCCTTTTCTTTTGTTCCTAAGCAGATGCTACAGATAAAAGGCCAGATATCTCCAGCTGCTCGATGTCCACCTTATCTATCAAGTGCCGATTTACTGAGCATAAACAAATACACAACTGACTATTCCCCCACCTGCTCCTTGTCTCTTGCAACATGTGGATTCTGTGATGTGACTGGACCTTCCCTCTTTCCCCTCCAGCCTACTCTTCCCCTTTAGACACTGAAGCCCACAAAATCACCTTTGGAGAAACGCACAGATCACAGACTGTTTCTGTGGTTTCTGTGTTGCCTTCTTTTGGTATGTGCCTTACATTGGCTTCTAAACTTTACAAACTTCTACATTGACTGAGACTTGTGTCAGACATATTTTGGTTGACAAATCGGCATCCAACAGAAGGGACTCTGAGTGGAGGTGGTCCTGACCTTTGATGAATCTGCCATCAGTGCTTGGTACCAGCCTGGGCTACTTTTATTGCTCAAACTGTTACTGGAAAGGGGTCTGGAACCGATCACAGAGTGAGTTCTTGGATCTCTCGCAGGAAAAAATTCTGGGCCAGTCACAGAGCACAGTGAAAAAAGCAGGTTTATTAAAGACTACTCTATTATAGAGTAGAGCATCCTCAGAAAACAAGAAGAGGAGGCCAGGCACAGTGGCTCACACCTATAATCCCAGCACTTTGGAAGGTGAGGTGTGATAGTTGCTTGAGCCCAGGATTCAAGACCAGCCTGGGCAACGTAATGAGACTCCATCTCTACTAAAAATAAAAAGATTAGCCTGAGTGGTAGCATACCTGCAGTCCCAGCTGCTAGAGAGACTAGGCCATAGGATCTCATGAGTCTGAGATGTTAAGGCTGCAGTGAGCCATTATCATGCCACTGCACTCCTGCCTGGATGACAGATAAGGCCTGTCTCAAAAGAAAAAAAAAAAAAAAGGAAAAGAAAAAAAAAGCAAGAGTAGGACTGTGAACACAAATAAAATGCTATATAAAAAGGGAGCTGGCCAGGAGTGGTGGCTCACACCTGTAATTCCAGCACTTCGGGAGGCCAAGGCAGGTGGATCACTTGAGGTCAGGAGTTCAAGGCCAGCCTGGCCAACATGGTGAAACCCTGTCTCCACCAAAAATATAAAAAATTAGCCAAGTGTGGTGGCATGCACCTGTAATCCCAGCTACTCAGGAGGCTGAGGCAGGAGAATCATTCGAACCTGGGAGGCAGAGGTTGCAGTGAGCAGAGATCATGCCACTGCACTACAACCTGGGTGACAACACGGGACTCTGTCTCAAAGAAAAAAAGAAAAAGAAAAAGAAAGAAAGCTAAGAATAATGAACTTATGTGCTTTATTATAAAGGCTTGTGATCAGCTTGTGACAGGCTGATGTTATCTTCTTGTGTAACTATTGAGTTCAGCAGGATTTTAGGGATATACTATTATCTATTAGTATAAGAAACCTATTGTCTATTAGTATAAGAAGCCTATTCTTAAACTAAGAATACTTTTTGGTCTTGAGATATCAGGACATCAAGACTTTTTGTTAAGTTCCACATCTTGTTTACTTAGCAAATATCATTAACTTATTCTCTCAACCATAAAGGTCTTGTGAAGGAGAGTGCCTAACTTCCTGGGAATGGAATCTAGCAGGTTTCACTTCATTTGGCCTTATTCAAGATGGAGTCATTCTGGTTTGGACACCTCTGATATATTTTCCTCCTCTGTTTTATAAAGGGATCCTTAATTCTAAGTACAGAGGAACAGAGGTCCATCTTCAGAAATGTCTTCAAGCTGAACAGGGGCAATGATATTCCTCCCTAACCATTGGGATCCCTTGTATTTAGATTGGAGAGGAGTTCACTCAGCAAGTGTTGGCATGGTGAGGACCAATCATTATTGTGACTTTCAACAAAAGGTGAAATCTGGAAAATTAGTAAGTGTTCAATTTGAAGAAGCTATTTAATAGGTTTACCTTGTTTCTTTTTCTTTTTTTCTTTTATTTTTTTTTAGATGGCATTTTGCTCTTGTCACACAGGCTGGAGTGCAATGGCGTGATCTTGGCTCACTGCAACTTCCGCCTCCTAGGTTCAAGTGATTCTTCTGCCTCAGCCTCCCGAGTAGCTGGGATTACAGCTGTGTCGCACTATGCCCTGCTAATTTTGTATTTTTAGTACAGATGGAGTTTCACTATGTTGGCCAGGCTGGTCTTAAACTCCTGACCTCAGGTGATCCGCTTGCCTTCGCCTCCCAAAGTGCTGGGATTGCAGGTATGAGCCACTGTGCCCGGCCAGGTTTACCTTGTTTTCTTGCACAAAAATTACAACAGCAATACATTCCATAGCAACAAAACAGAATCTGTTCCAATCATCTGAAAAAAAAAAAAAAAAAAAGGTTTTCCATGAACCAGACAATTGCTGGAACCACCCTGATATGAGGTCAACTGACAGTGTGTCAACAGCAGAGATAAGGGTGTCTAAGTCCTTCATGGCCTGAGTAATATTATGTGAATGGTATGGAATATACAAACAACATTCCACTTTGATGATAGCACAAGATCCCCCTTGAGCCGCTGTTAAAATGCCCAAAGCCATGCTGTTTTGTAACGCTACCTGTCTAATTTGAGAAGTCTCTTCAGTTAGTAGGATAATAGCATGCTGTGTCGTATTGAAAGCTGTAGCTGTATGTTGGAATAGGGATTCGACTTGCCACTTGACATCCATTACAGCTGCCTCTGGCAGTAATATAGCCCCCGAGTAAAACCACCAAGGAGGGTCGGGCGCAGTGGCTCACGCCTGTAATCCTAGCACTTTGGGAGGCCAAGGTGGGTTGATAGTCTGGGTTCAGGAGTTCGAGACCAGCCTGGCCAACATGGTGAAACCTCCTCTCTACCAAAAATACAAAAATTTAGCTGGACGTGGTGGTGTGGGTGCCTGTAATCCCAGCTACTCTGGAGGCTGAGGCAGAGAACTGCCTGAACCCTGGGGGAGCGGAGGTTGCAGTGAGCCAAGATCACACCACTTCACTCCAGCCTGGGTGTAAGGGTGAAACTCCCTCTTGGAAAAAAAAAAAAAGAAAAAAAAATCACCAAGGAGACCACTTTGGTCACCTGTGATGAGATATCCCAACTTTCCAGTTAGATGAGAGAGAGTCTCATTTAATGAGGATATGCCCTGAGAGATAAGGATGACCCCATGTACATCTTCCAATCCAATTACAAGGTAAATATGGCCAGCCATGAGACCGGCATGCCCATAGCCAACCCCAAGGAGAAAGACAGGCAACCAGTGGCTAGGACTTATTCTGCCATCCCATCCACACTTGGTCACTTACAAGGGCGTGATTACATTTTTGGGGTGGTAACCTTCCCATATTACGGGTCTCAGTCTCTTTGTAACTGTTACTGTCTCTTTCAAAGCATAGAGGTACTATGCTTGATACCAGCACTTGGACAGCTGTCATCCACCCAAGTCCATCATGCACAGCATGACAGGGCAGGGTGGAATTTAGCTGTTTCCTCATTAAACCAAAAAGATGCTTCCTTGTTTCATTGTGAGAAATGAAAGGGTTGGACCCTTTGTTTTTGTAGTACATGGGAAAACGTGATGGATGTTCATTCCAATCATAATGATGATCCCATGAACTCATATTGGCTGGTGGGATGTGTTATGGCAGCACCACGGTGGAGGAGAGCTGTAGTTCTCCGCACACCTGGTGATCCATTTGGTTGTGTAGGGAGGCTGGAGTTTGTGCCCATTCAGCAAAGAGATTGCCTCTTAGCTAATACCAAAATATGTCCAGAACTGGGATACTAATCCAGATTCTTATGTTATTCATCTTTCTTGTTTCTTCTGAGCAGGAGCTAGAGATCACTGGTTGGTTCACAGGAATAAGTGGAATCAGTCTCTTACGTTCCAGCAGCCTGTGGGACTTCATGAGAAACAGGCTTAATTCAAGATCAATGAACCCAGCTGCTTCTTCCTTGAAGTGTAACTGCGGTTGAGGTACTAAGGAGTACTTACTCGGTAGGGTCCTTTCCACTGTGGGAAAGTTGATCTACTGGGGACCATTCTTTTCAAGTCATTAACAGGAGCCCATTTCCTGGCTGGATTACAATAGGATTTTTTTCCTTAGTGAAGGAAGGAAGTCTCTCATTTCTGTATTCAAGAAGAGCTTTTTGCACATAACCTAAGTTGGCAACATAATTCTGTAATTTGAAAGTATCTATATCTACTAGGAAATCCGCAATTCTTTCAGAAAGGGCTTTCCATACATTATTTCAAAAGAGCTGAGCTACAGCCTTCCACTGGGGCAGCCCAAACTTGCAGCAAGGCCACAGGCAATAGACACAGCCAGGTTTCTGATGTTTCCTGTCAGAGCTTAGCAGGGGTCCTCTTTAGAGTTTGATTGGCCCTTTCTGCTTTTCCTAAGACTGGCCTCCATGCAGAATGAAGACCATATTGAATTCCTAGAGCGGATGCTGTGTCTTGGGTTATTGTTGCTGTGAAAGATGGGCCATTATCACTCTATAAGCTTTTAGGCAACCTGCATCTGGGAATCATTTCCTTAAATGAAAATTTAGAAACCTTGATTGACTTTTCAGGCCAGATAGGAAAAGCTTCAATCCAACAGGTAAAGAAAGGTGTCAACCAACACTAATAAATATTGGAATCCTTTACATGGGGGCATTTGGGTATAGTGTGTTTGCCAATCTTCTTCTGGGTATGATCCCCTATGCTGAACAGGCTTTACTAGTGGAGTAGGTAAAGGTTGGTTCTTTGAGTTTTTTAGGGGGGCACACAATTCACAGGCCCAAGTCACTTGTTTTACTGTTCTAAGAAAGTCTTTTCAGCTAGGCGCGGTGGCTCACTCCTGTAATCCCCAGCACTTTGGGAGGCCGAGGTGGGTGGATCACAAGGTCAGGAGTTCAAGGCCAGCCTGGCCAACATGGTGAAACCCCGTCTCTACTAAAAATACAAAAATTAGCTGGGTGTGGTGGCAGACGCCTGTAATCCCAGCTACTCGGAGGCTTAGGCAGAGAATTGCTTGAACCTGAGAAGCAGAGGTTGCAGTGAGCTGAGATTGCACCACTGCACTCCAGCCTGGGTGACAGAGTGAGACCCTATCTCAAAAAAAAAAAAAAAAAAAAAAAGTATTTTCCTATAAACAGATGAACCATATTAATTGAAATGAGAAATCTCTTCCCAAATGAGTAGAGCCATGCCAATACTTAACTATTTTCCATTGATCGGCCCTTGGGACATATCATCTGTCATTTGCATCAGCCATCTGGAAGTGTTTGGAGTTAACCCATGGGTTTTAGCCCATTTTTATTCTTTTCTAGTATTAACCATGCTCTAGCTTTATCGTCACCAACGCAGTGGGCACCAACATGCCTACCAGATTAACTGGTTCCCTCAAATGCAGCTGTCTCAGCTGTAGCATCTACAAAATAAAAGAAAAATGCCCTTTTATTATTTTAGAGTTTTCTTTTCTTTTTTTTTCTTTTTTTTCTTTTTTCTTTTCTTTCTTTCTTTCTTTCTTTTTTTTTTTTTTTTTTTTTTTTTTGAGATGGAGCATTGCTCAAGTTGCCCAGGCTGGAGTGCAATGGCACTATCTCGGGCTCACTGCAACCTCCACTGCTCTGGTTCAAGCAATTATCCTGCCTTAGCCTCCCAGGTAGCTGGGATTACAGGAATGCACCACCACACTGGACTAATTTTTGTATTTTTAGTAGAGACGAGGTTTCACGCTGTTGGCAAGCCTGGTCTCCAACTCCTGACCTCATGATCCGCCCGCCTCGGCCCCCCAAAGTGCTGGGATTACAGGCGTGAGCCACCGCACGTGGCCTATTTTGGAGTTTTCCTTTTGATGTCCCCTGCAGTGAATCACAGCAACTTCTTTAGGCAGCGAGGAAGCATCTAGTAGATTTAAAATTCCGAAATAATGTTCTATAGGGGAGCCCTTAGCAGTTAAAGAGTCCCCATTATTTCCAAATAGCAGCATGAGCGTGAACACCAGGAAGCCATACTTGGAGTTTATGTACGTGTTAATTCTTTTTTTAAATTATTATTATTTTTTGAGATGGAGTCTCGCTCTGTCTCTAGGCTGGAGTGCAGTGGCACAATCTTGACTCGCTGCAACCTCTGCCTCCTGGGTTCAAGTGATTCTCCTCCCTCAGCCTCTCAAGTAGTTGGGACTACAAGTGTACACCACCATGCCCAGCTAATTTTTGTATTTTTAGTAGAGATGGGGTTTCACCATGTTGGCCAGGCTGTTCTGGAACTCCTGACCTCAAGTGATCTGCCTGCCTCAGCTTCCCAAAGTGCTGGGATTACAAGTGTGAGCCACTACACCGGCCCCAGTAGCCCATCTTTTAAATCTGGCCAGCTGGAGTAAATTTGTTCCATAGCTTGTGTACATGAATGATCTAGGGTGCCTGTGGATCCAAGTAGATAGGTTGCCAAGATTAAGTTCTTCTGTTATACTTTAAGAGTTATATCAAGAGTATTTAGCGATAAAGCCTGATACTTTAATAACTACCCCCTACTCATCTATTGGTGCCATTTAGCTTCCAGGGCCTCTTGTTATTTGGTGTGGGGTCAAAACCTCCAGATGTTGTCCCAAAGTTAATTTATTGTCTTCATCTAAGAGAAGAGCAGTTGTTGCAACTTCCCTGAAACATCTGAGTCATCCTGAAGCCACATGGCCAATTGGTTAGAAAAATATGCCATGGGTCAAAGGATGTATCCCTGTTTCTAGACAAGAACACTCAGGGCTGTTCTTTGTTTCTCAGCCACATAAAGGAAGAAAGTAAAGGCTGTCCCTAAACCCACGGGGAAGAATTGTCCAAGTTGACACAGAAACCAAATGATTATTAGGTAATCAAAAGTAAAGACCACAATAGGGGACTCAGAAAAAGAAATGTTTCACTAGGGAAGGGAAACGACAAAGGTCTACAAAGGACTGTCCAAGTTCAGGTCAGTAGTGGCAAGCAGGACAAGATTCACATGGCCTTGCCATTTGTAACCAAAAAGCAAAAGTCATTCCATTAGCAAGGAGATGAAAAAGAACTGCTGAAAAGCAATCTCCGGTTTTCCATCCTGGAGCAGTTCACCTACAGGGGACTGGTATAATTACTGCCAGGCTTAATCTTTCACATTAGACCTTTTCATTTAAAACTTGTAAATGCGAAATTCCAGGTAATCTTTGCAGAAAAGGAGAGACAATAAACAATTCATTTAAGTGGTCTAGATCTAGAGAAAGTAAATATTGCAGAGTCATTTGTCCCCAGTGTCTTCTAGCAACATGCCAGAACAGACAGGCAAATGGCCCATAACCCAAAGGCAAACAAGGAAAAGGAAAGTTAAAAACCTCAGGACCGGTTCAACGAGACCTCTCTCATAAAGCAGCAGTAGAGCGGAGAAAGCAATCAGGAAACTGGCAAGCAGCAGCCTTTGGAAAGCTCTTACAGAGAGCACAAGGAGGACAGATCCACAGTTGAATAATGGTTAACATCCCATTGTGCTGAACCCATTTTCAGCTGTGAGGGGCCTTTAACCCTCCCAAGTAGGCCTCAAACCCAATCTTAGATAAGTCCTTGTCCTTCATCGGTATAAAAATATATTCCCCTACTTACCCAAAGTCAGTCAGTTGGTGCTGCGCAGTCTATTTCTTTTGGGTTGAAAGTCTCACCTCAATAAAGTCCTTGGAAGCTGCCACAGGAAATGTTACTTAAAAGGAATTTTGTTCCAGACCCAAAAAGCAGGTTCTTGGATCTCAGGCAGGAAAGAATTTAGGGCCAGTCACAGAGCACAGTGAAAGAAGCAAGTTTATTAAAGACTACTCTATTACAGAGTAGGGTGTTCTCAGAAAGCAAGAGGAGGACCCCACACCAAAAATTATGTAGCTAGCTAAGAATAATGGTCTCATGTGCTTTAGTACAACAGCCTGTGATCCGCTTGTGACAGAGTATTAGTGGTGTTATTCTCTGTGTAACTATTGATTTCAGCAAAAAGTTATGAATATATTATTATCTTTGAAGAGAAACCTATTCCTAAACTAAGAATGCTTTCTGTTCTCAAGATATCAGGACATCAGGACATTTCCTTAAGTTCTGGGTCTTGTTTAGTGAGTAAGAATCATTAGCTTGTTCCCTCAACCAAAAGGTGTTGTTACGGGTAGAGGGTGTCCAGGTTCATGGCATCTTGAACAAAGAATTGGACAAAATGTACAAACCAACGAAAGAATGAAGCAACGAAACCAGATTTATTGAAAATGAAAGTACACTCCACAGGATGGGAGCAGCCCCTATCTAGGGGCTCAATAGCCAGGTTACAGAATCTTCTGGGGTCCAAATACCCACTAGAGGTTTCCCGTTGGTGACCTGGTGTTCACCCCATGCAAGTGAAGTAGTGGCCTGCAATCAGAGGCTGAAGTGAAGTTACAAAGTTGCATTTCTATGCAAACGTCTGATCGCAGGTCATTATTTCATTTGCATGGAGTGCACACCAAGTGGTCAATGGGAAACCTCTAGTGGGTATTTGGATTGACTGGTGGCTTTCTGCAACCAATCAGAGGTACTTTCAATTTTCCATTTGCCCTGCAGAAAAGCAGGTTTGCAAAGGGAGTAACCTCTGGTCCTTTTTGTTACTTAGGCATAGAAAGTTGAGGTTTTCCTTTTGATTTAGTTCTAGGAAGTCAGTGTGAATCAGCCTTAGGTTTCCTGCCTCCACACCCTATTCTCCTGCCTCAGTCTTATGATGGAGAATACTTAACTTTCTGGGAATGTAACCCAGCAGGTTTTGCTTTATTTAGATTTTATTCAAGATGGAGTCACTCTGGTTTGGACTCCTCTGACAGTGGGAGTGAAGTAGAAGTGATAGGGTTTCTTTACAGTTCTTATATCCAACTATTTGATTTAGTCTATAGGGAATTCCCCTTTATCTTCTTTAGGCATATTGAAGCATTTCAACAGGTATTTAGTACCTGTGAGCTAGCCAACTTGTTACTTTGTATCTTTTTAAGTACCTACTCTTTACTAGTTATTGTCTGAGGCACTATAACATTTCTATTCACTATAGCAATCTTCTGAAGATTAGATTCCATTTTATAAGTGAAGATTACAATTTTGAGGGGTGATATGATTTATTGGAACTCAGATCCTTCTGACTTTCAAATAGCTGTTTCTTGGACCAAAGGACAGTGAAATGGTGATGACTGTATCTGCATGAAAAGGGAACAAAGAAGCTGTCTGACTCTTCACTTTCAGCAAATAAGGTGGCTGCTGATGCTAACCTGAGCGCAGCATTAGGCTATGGGAAAGCTTTCTCCAAATTCAAATAATCATTTTGTTACAGGAAAGGGGTCCCAATCCACTACAACAGGGGGTCCCTGGATCTCATGCAAGAAAGAATTCAGGACAAGTCTGCGTGCAAAGTGAAAGCAAGTTTATTAAGAAAGTGAAGGAATAACAGCATGGCTACTCTATAGACAGAGCAGTCATGAGGGTTGCTTGTTGCCCATTTTTATGGTTATTTCTAGATGATATGTTAAACGAGGGGTGCATTATTCATGCCTCCCCTTTTTAGACCATATAGGGTAACTTCCTGACGTTTCCATGGCATTTGTAAACTGTCATGGCGCTGGTGGGAGTGCAGCAGTGAGCACGACCAGAGGTCACTCTCGTGCCTGTTTTGGTTTTGGTGGGTTTTGGCCGCTCCTTCACTGCAACCTGTTTTATCAGCAAGGTCTTTATGACCCGTATTTTGTGCCGACCTCCTATCTCATTTGGTGACTTAGAATGCCTTAACCATTTGGGAATGCCGCCCAGTAGGTTTCAGCCTCATTTTACCTAGCTCCTATTTAAGATGGAGTTGCTCTGGCTCACACGCCTCTGACAATTTCATGTTCATTTTTCTCTTTGAATTCATGAGCAGCACTGAAGAGAGTGCATGAGGTTTCTGGAAAATGCCAATTTGAAGTCTTTTAGTCCATAAGATTCCCTGTTATAAATTTCCTCCCCGGCTGAAAAAAAGTAACGGTTGACCATAAGAAAGATGGCGGCCGCAGCTTCTCCCCGGCAACCCGACGCCATTCTCCAGCAATCGCATCCATACATTTAGTGCCTGCCTGTTGCACGTCATTTCCGGCACCGGCATGGCGGGGTGAGCAGCCGGCTGCCTTATTAAGACTCAGAATTTAATCAGCCTGGTGAGCCCACTCTGAGGAGATGGAGTATCGCTGAGGTGATGGGAGAGAATGTGGTCGTTAGCAACATGGAGAGAGAAAGTGGGAAGCCCGTGGCTGTTGTCGCAGTTGTGACTGAGCCTCGGTTTACCCAGCGATACAGAGAATATCTCGAGAGGCAGAAACTCTTTGATACACAGCACCGTGTGGAAAAGATGCCGGATGGCTGGGTGGCGCTACCAGTGCTGGGAGAGACGCTTCCAGAGCAGCACCTGCAGGAGCTGAGAAATCGTGTTGCCCCAGGCAGTGCCTGTATGCTGACGCGGCTCCCGGATCCTGTTCCTTCAAAGAGGGCCCAGGGTTGTTCACCTGCCCAAAAATTGTGTCTTGAGGTGAGTCGCTGGGTGGAGGGCCGGGGAGTCAAGTGGTCAGCCGAGTTGGAGGCTGATTTGCCCCGATCATGGCAACGGCATGGTAATCTCTTGTTGCTGAGTGAAGACTGTTTCCAAGCCAATCAGTGGAAAAATCTGGGACCGGAACTCTGGGAGACCGTTGCCTCCGCACTTGGCGTCCAGCGTTTGGCAAAACGCGGGCGGGTATCACCGGATGGCACTCGAACTCCTGCAGTGACACTGCTGCTGGGTGACCATGGCTGGGTAGAGCATGTGGATAATGGTATCCTTTATAAGTTTGACGTGACCCAGTGTATGTTCTCCTTCGGAAACATCACTGAGAAGCTTCGAGTGGCATCCTTGTCCTGTGCTGGAGAAGTGCTGGTGGATCTCTATGCAGGGATTGGTTATTTTACGTTGCCTTTCCTAGTTCATGCTGGTGCTGCCTTCGTCCATGCTTGTGAGTGGAATCCCCATGCTGTAGTTGCTCTGAGAAATAACCTTGAGATCAATGGAGTAGCAGATCGGTGCCAAATACACTTTGGAGATAACAGAAAACTGAAGCTCTCAAATATTGCAGATAGGGTGATTCTGGGGCTGATTCCCAGCTCTGAAGAAGGCTGGCCCATTGCCTGCCAAGTGTTACGGCAAGATGCTGGAGGCATTTTGCATATCCACCAAAATGTGGAATCTTTCCCAGGGAAGAATCTTCAGCCTCTTGAAGTCAGCAAAACAGAGAAAGAACATTGGCTGTATCCTCAGCAAATTACCACCAACCAATGGAAAAATGGAGCTACCAGGGATACTAGGGGAAAAATGTTGTCACCAGCCACCAAGCCAGAGTGGCAAAGGTGGGCAGAATCTGCAGAAACTCGAATCGCCACTCTTCTTCAGCAGGTGCATGGGAAACCGTGGAAGACACAAATTCTGCACATCCAACCAGTGAAATCCTACGCTCCCCATGTGGATCACATAGTCCTGGATCTGGAATGCTGCCCCTGTCCTTAAGTTGGCTAGAGGAGGTGGACCCTGGGACACATGGGATCCATGTACGAGTGGTCCTTACTGTATCAGTTCAGTCGAGGTTGTCATCCCTTTTGTCCCCTGGTGATCAGTTTTTTTCATATTTTGTAGCCCTGAAAGCAGGCTCTAGATCAATTCAAATTATTTCATATGTCTTCCATTGATAACATAGAAAATGAAATACCTATTTGGGAGAAGCAGCATGGCCCACTGAAATGAGGCTCAGTTGTGCAATTATGAATTCCAAATTCTGACCTCAGTTCTGGAATTGAAGTTTCAGTATGTTTTGGCCTCGGGTTTTGTTATTTGCAAAAGGAGAGTTTCTTTGAATTGTCTCACATCGCTATTTATTAAGCAGCTATACACAGGACATTGATTATTTTAAGAGTGAAAGACACAGTACTTTTTCCAAATTGCTCTGGCTACCATATAGAAAATTGACTGGAGGAGGGCCAAGATGGAAACAGGGAGACCAGTGAGGAGGCTTCTATGGTTGTCTAGGTCTGAGGTGATGGTAACTTGGACTAGGGTGGTGGTAATGAGACGTAGATGGATATGATAAATAAAATTGACAGACCAAGCAATGGAATCAGAATTAAGTCCTTAACATGATGGTGCTTTGTTATTATGACTAAATTAGAGAGAGAAGGGAACAAAAAATATTTTAGTGTATTTACATTCCCTTACTGTGGCATTCCTAAATGATTGTGGGGGGATGTCTTATAAATTTGATTTGTTGTGGTAGAAATATGGTTAAGAATCACCAGTCTATTTTTCTTTTTTTTAAAAGCTCATCTGCTGAGGACGAATCACTGTTCTAAATCATAGGGAATCTAGATTTCTAGCCTCAAGCTTGTGCAATAGCTGCCAATTAATAGCTATTAAAGTTCCTATTAAAATCTTAGATTTGTATAGGCCTCATACTCCCTCTTCATCTTCCTACCGTGGCTGAGAACACGAGGGACAACCTAAGAAGCTATAGGGAATGTGAAATATTCTGCAGAGCATTTCCAGCCTCACCTTATTTTATGGCTGTCTGCCATAAAGATGGTTTGCCATTGGAGTGACTAATTGTTCGTTGTGTTTTGTTTGTTTGTTTGCTTTTTTGTTTTTTTGAGACAGAGTCTTGCTTTGTCACCCAGGCTGGAGTGCAGTGGCATTATCTCAGCTCACTGCAACCTCTGCCTCCCAGGCTCAAGCGATTCTCAAGCCTCAGCTTCCCAAGTAGCTGGGATTACAGGTGTGCACCACCATGCCCAGGTAATTTTTGTATTTTTAGTAGAGATGGAGTTTCACCAGTTGGCCAGGCTGTTTTGGAACTCCTGACCTCAAGTGATCTGCCCACCTCGACCTCCCAAAGTGCTGGGATTACAGGTGTGAGCCACCATGCATGGCCCTGGGTGCCTAATTGTTGATTACCACTCAGAGCTTTGTTTTGGTGTATTTTAAAGCTATCTAGGCTGATTTGCTAGGTGAAGGAAATATAGAAAATTGTGGCCTTATATGATTGTACCTGACATTTGGCTGACTGGATTTGGGCATGGCTACTCATCTTTCTCTTGCAACAGTAGCAGTAAGGACAGGTTGGTGCTGTTTGTGTTATCCAACAAATATTAAGTGCCTATTATATACAGAAGCCACAGGAAACATAACGATCCATTAGATAGAGTTCCTGTCTCTGAGGAACCCACAACCTAGCAGCCAAAATAACACAGGTACTCAAAGACTTGGAGTGCAGTAAGATAGGTGCCATGGAAGTGGTAGCATGTTGTAGGAATGCAAAGATGGGAAAGAAGAGTTCTCAGAACTGAATAGGGAAGTCTTCAGAGGTAGTGTTTGAATTGGTTCATGAAAACTGGGTAAGATTTTGATGGGCAGGTTGCAGGTAGAAACAGGCACTAGTAGAAGAGAATAACAGATGCAAAAGTTTGAATCCTCAGAAAATGGTATGTTGTCATTAGATAAGTTTGGAATAGAGGAAGCAGTGAGAGATGTGTTGAAGATGGGGGCTGTTGTAAGGATTAAAAAGCACTGTGTCTTATACACAGTAATCCCCTAGGGAGATGTTAGCCAGCATGTGATCCCACCACAAAAGCAAACAGCCTGCTTATTTCCATTCCCATCTCACAGAGTGGCCTTCCTGTGTTACCTTAATCATCTTCTCTTGTTTCTTGTTTTGTTTTGTTTTTTTCGAAACAGAGTCTCGCTCTGTCACCCAGGCTGGAGTGCAGTGGTGCAATCTCTGCCCACTGAAACCTCTGCCTCCTGGGTTCAAGTGATTCTCCTGCCTGAACCTCCCAAGTAGCTGGGACTACAGGCATGTGCCAACACACCTGGCTTTTTTTTTTGTATTTTTAGTAGAGATGGGTTTCACCGAATTAGCGAGGATTGTCTCGATCTCCTGACCTCGTGATGTGCCCGGCTCGGCCTCCCAAAGTGCTGAGATTACAGGCATGAGCCACCATGCCCAGCCAATCATCTCCTCTTTTACATAATGGGTTTTTCCTCACTTGTGTGCCCATGGCTTGCTGTCCTCACATTAATGCTAAAGATAGCAACCTGGAGGTTAAGCCAATGTGGGAAGGGAACAAGGAGAAACAATGGGGAAGATGAGCCAGAGAGTCAGTCTGGGGACTGAGGATTTGCCTTTTTGCCATAAGCGCTGGATAGATACCTGATGTCAGGTGTGGCCAGTTGAATTCATTCGACCAACAGTTGTTGGACTCCTGCATGCTTGTGCTCTCCGTCTCTCATATATATATAATATATATAAAATGTAAACATATATGGGCCATGTGTGTGCAGTGATGAAAGACTGACATGGCTCTGCCTTCATATTATTTATTTATTTTTATTTTTTGGAGATGGAGTCTCACTCTGTCGCCCAGGGTGGCATGCAGTGGAGCGATCTCAGCTCACTCCAACCTCCACCTCCCAGATTCAAGCAATTCTCCTGCCTCAGCCTCCTGAGTAGCTGGGATTAAGGCATCTGCCACCATGCCTGGCTAATTTTTGTATTTTTGGTAGAGACAGGGTTTCACCATGTTGGCCAGGCTGGTCTCAAACTCCTGACCTCAGGTCATCCACCTACCTTGGCCTCCCAAATGCCTTCATAGAATTTAGATTCCACTCATTCAACTCCTGACTCCTCTACTTTCTGTGTGACCTCAGGCAAGTCATGAATCTCTCAAGATTTAGTTTCCTCATCTGTACATTAGGGTAAACAATTGTACATATCCTATAGGGTAGTTCTTAGGTGTAAATGAATATATGTTAAGCTGTCATCATCGTGACTCACTGAGTGGTGAATACTTTTGTGAAATAAAAAGTATCTGAGGTCTCAATCAGTTTAGAGGCTTATTTTGGCAAGGTCGAGGACACACGGGAAAAAGACACGAGTCATAGTAGGATCTGTGGCCCGCACTTTTTCCAAAGAGGATTTTGAAGGCTTCAGTATTTAAAGGGGAAAGTGAGGGTAGGAGGGCTAGGGGTAGAGGAAAAAAAAAGGAGTGTAGGTAGTGAGTTAGGTGGTCATATTCTTATGAGGCTTTGATTAGTACTCACTGAATCCACGTTACATGTGAAGTGGGGTAGAGGAACAGTCAATTATGTATTTGTCTGGACTCAGCACATCTGCATGTCTGGGGTGGGCAGAGGGATGGTTTCTAGTCTTTGTGCTGTATCTGTGAAGATAAGCTGTTTACATTGTCAAGGGAGGGAGACCAACTGAGGAGATATGTAACCTTCTATCTTGCAGCTGTGTTTAGGCAAAAGGAAAGGCAGTTTTTTTGCATGATTGAGTTTCCAAGCTTCACTTTTCCCTTTGGCATAGTAAGTTTGGGGTCTCCCTTTTTTGTTGTTGTGGTTGAGATGGAGTTTCACTCTTGTTGCCCAGGTTGGAGTGCAATGACGTGATCTCGGCTCACCACAACCTCCGCCTCCCAGGTTCAAGTGATTCTCCTGCCTCAGCCTCCCGAGTAGCTGGGATTATAGGCACGTGCCACCATGCCCGGCTAATTTTTGTATTTTTAGTAGAGACGGGGTTTCTCCATGGTCAGGCTGGTCTCGAACTCCCGACCTCAGGTGATCCCCCTCCCAAAGTGCTAGGATTACAGGTGTGAGCCACTGCGCCCAGCCTGGGGTCTGACATTTTCTTTTCCTTTCACACTTCATTCTATCAGTCTTTGTATATGATGAACCACCATTTCCCAATTTGGCTGTGAGGGGTTGCTGTATGTCTGGCCTACTTGAGGCAGAATGTCATTATTTTGAAAAGTCATTCACTGGTTAATTAGGAGATACTGTGTACTCTCTCCATTAAGAGAGAGTGCTTGGAGCCAGTGACATAGAGATGAATAAAACTGAGTCCTGCCCACAGTGGGATCACTCTCTGGTGACACGGATACAGAGAAAACAATGTCAGTGCTGTTTACTAAGTGCTTAGATAGAAATATGGGTTTTTATGGGCACACATAGGAGAGGCAGCCACCCTCATTTGAGGATGTGGGTTGAGGATTGGACAGGGTGACTGGGAAGGTGGGAGCAGGGATGCCTAAGGGAGTGTTAAAAGAATGAGCAGGAGTTAATGTGTGAATGGAAGAACAGAAGCCTCCCTTAAGCTTTTTCTCTACTTAAGCATGTTCATTTACATTTCAATTTTCTTTGAGGACTTGCTGGGTTGCCCTGGTTGGGAAGAAGCATCTTATGGAACCAAGGAAAAAAGACTGAAGGGTTCAGGAGGCTCA
The DNA here is from genome assembly GCF_003255815.1 of Theropithecus gelada. Taxonomy (NCBI): domain Eukaryota; kingdom Metazoa; phylum Chordata; class Mammalia; order Primates; family Cercopithecidae; genus Theropithecus; species Theropithecus gelada. Next base: position 126,746,433 of record NC_037676.1, read on the forward strand.
CGGGGTCCTTGTCATTTCAGTCCAGCAATTTGTATAAGCTCTAAAGGCTTCCCATGCAAGCTGCAATATTAGTTGCCAGTCAATGCAGCCACTTGACAGCGATATTGTGATTTTTTAAAAATTAGTAATTTTTGAAAACTCCCTCAAACTTGAGCTGCTTTATTAACTTTGTAATTTTAAAAAATTATATGACTTAACTAATATATGAGTACAATATGTGCCTTTGAAACACACAAATAGGCCTGGTGTGGTGGCTCATGCCTGTGATGCCAGCACCTTGGGAGGCTGTGGCGGATGGATCACCTGAGGTCAGGAGTTTGAGACCAGCCTGTCCAACATGGCAAACCCTGTCTCTACTAGAAATACAAAAATTAGTCAGGTGTGGTGGTGAGCTCCTGTAATCCCAGCTACTTGGGAGGCTGAGGCAGGAGAATCTCTTGAACCCAGGAAGTGGAGGTTGCAGTGAGCCGAGATTGCGCCACTGTACTCCAGCCTGGGCGATAGAGCAAGACTCTGTCTCAAAAACAAAAAACAAACAAAACCATACACGAACAGAAATTAAAAATGGTAGAATTTAAATTTCATTTTCTCCTACCCTGGGCACACATGTGACAAAATCCAGTGTATATTGTTCTGAACAGCCTCAGGGTACAGCCATTTTATATTGCACAAGCTGTAAAAGTAGTCATTTTCAAACTAAATTATTACTTAAAATGATCACAAGTATTTAAAATGTTTAAAATAAAGATCCAACCCTGTTCACTTGGGAAAGTTTGGCAGTTCCTTAAAATGTTGAACATAGGGTTACCATATGACGCAGCAGTGAATTAACCAAATAAATAAGACATGTGATAGAGGTATATACACCCAAGAGAATGCAAACATATGTCCACACAAAGGCTTGTACATGAGTATTTGTAGCAGCATTATTCATAACCAAAATGTGGAAACCCAAAGTCCATCAACTGATGAATGGTTAAACAAAATGTCATATCTATACAGTGGAATCTGTAAAAAGGAATGCAGTACTGATACATGGTTTCTGGATGAACCTTGAAAACATTATGCTGAGTGAAAGAATTCAGTTGCAAAAGGTCATTTATTGGCCAGAATAGGCAAATCGAGGAAACAGTTCCCAGGTGCTGGGGGGAGTGGAGACTGGAGAATGACTGCTAATAGGTACTGGGCTTCTTTTGTGGGAAGATGAAAATGTTCTGAAAATAGATGGTGGTGATCACTGCACAACTCTGTAATATATGAACCAGCTATTTAATTGTATATTTTTAAAGGGTGAACTTCCCTACTTGCTTCAGCAACATATATACTAAAAGGGTGCGTTTTGTAGTATATGAATGATATCTCAACAAAGCTGTTGGGGAAAAAAAAAAAAAAAAAAAGGAAAGAAGTTGGAAACATTTCCTACAGGAAGCAACACCAGAGCTGCATTTTATTATTTTTAGGGTCTTGCTTTGTTGTCCAGGCTGGAGTGCAGTGGCGCAATCAAGGTTCACTGCAGCCTGGGCACGGTGGCTCCCACCTGTAATCCCAGCTCACGCCTGTAAACTTTGGGAGGCTGAGGAGGGCGGATCACCTGAGGTCAGGAGTTTGAGACTAGCCTGGCCAACATGGTAAAACCCTGTCTCTACTAAAAATACAAAAATTGGCCAGGTGCAGTGGCTCACGCCTGTAATCCCAGCACTTTGGGAGGCTGAGGTGAGCGGATCACAAGGTCAGGAGTTCGAGACCAGCCTGGCCAAGATGGTGAAATCCCATCTCTACTAAAAATACAAAAATCAGCCAGGGGTGGTGGTGGGCGCCTATAGTCCCAACTACTCGGGAGGCTGTGGCAAGAGAATCGCTTGAACCCAGGAGGCAGAGGTTGCAGTGAGCTGATATCATGCCACTGCGCTCCAGCCTGGGTGACAGCGAGACTCCTTCTCAAAAAAAAAAAAAAACAAACCCCACAAAAATTAGCCAGACATGGTGGCAAACACCTATAATCCCAGCTACTCAGGAGGCTGAGGCAGGAAAATCGCTTGAACCCAGGAGGCAGAGGTTGCAGTGAGTGGAGATCGCACCACTGCACTGTAGCCTGGGTGACAGAGTAAGACTCTGTCCCCCCACCAAAAAAAAAAAAAAAAAAAAAAAGACTCACTTGCAGCTTTGACCTTCTGTGCTCAAATGATCCTCCTGCCCCAACCTTCTGAGTAGCAACCTCCCCCACCCGCCCCCACCCCCCGAGTTCAAGCAATTCTCCTGCCTCACCCTCCCAAGTAGCTGGGATTACAGGCATGCACCACCATGCCCTGCTAATTTTTGTGTTTTTAGTGGAGACGGGGTTTCACCATGTTGGCCAGGCTGGTCTTGGACTCCTGACCTCAAGTGATCCGATCCACCCACCTCAGCCTCCCAAAGTGCTGGGAATACAAGTGTGAGCCACTGTGCCCAGTCATAATTTTTAAATTTTTTTATAGATATAGGGTCTCACTATGTTGCCCAGGCTGGTCTTGAACTCTAGGGCTCAAGTGATCCTCTAACCTCAGCCTCCCAAAGTGCTGGGATCACAGGCATGAGCCATGGTGCCTGTCCTAGAGCTCAATTTTGAATAGGATCAACCAGGTAAAGGCAGAGGAAGTGAGGGCCCCTTAACCTCTTCTCCAAGATAAGCTATTTGTCTCATTGAAACTTTCTCTTGAATCTTACAGTTACCATTGTGTGTTTCCTGTAGGCCCTTCTCCAGATTCTCCAAGTTGATCCCAAGAACCTTTTCACTGAGCCCAGAATTGACTCACAGTATCCATCCCAATTCCCCTTTCTCTTAAAAAGGAGAAGCTGGAAAACTCAAGTACTAAATTTCCCAGCCTCTCTTGCACAGACAGTGGCCATGTGAACCAGTTCTGGCAAGGAGCTGCAGGCAGAGGTTCCCAGGGAGGGCTTTGGGTCTCTGACCCTGGAGATGTAGCAGCCATCTCTCCAAGCATGCTAAGACTGGCAGAGCAGCATTGTAGGACTCTGATTTCTTAAGGGGATCTCTGATCAGCTACACAGCCCTGAAATAGGTCTATCTCTGAACTTGTCATGTGAAAAAAAATAAGTAAAATAACTTGCAACCCCACCCCCAAGTCTATTTAAGTCACTGTGGGAATTTTGTTTTTTAACTTACAAATATTTCTACCTGATATTCTGAGTACTAGATTAACCAAATAAATGAGACATATATAATAGAGGTGAGTAAATACAAACTGAGCAGGAATGCTCACAGAGCTCATACGACCCAAAACAGGGCATCTTGAATCAATTCTTTTTTTCAGATGTTTCAACTGTTAATGCTTCCATCCAGTGAAAATGCTGTGGAAATAAAAACTTCATTCATTCTTGAAATTAATTTATCCATGACTCCAAGGACTGACTGCCTTTGGTCTTTTTTTTTTTTTTTTAATCGAAGTAATAGATACTCAATAATGGGATTCGTTCCCTGAACAGAATCTAACTCAGGCTGTAGCCATAAAAGCACAGAAGCTTAGCTACTAGACCACAGGCTGGAGTGTTTTGTTTTGTCTCTTTTCCCTTCTCTCTCTTCTTGCCCTTTCATACATGTTTTTGGGGCCCCATAATGTACCAGACACTGTGGCAACCACTGGGAGTAAAATAGCCAACAAAACGAGACTCAATCCCAGACTCCATGGACCTTATACTCTAATGAGAGGAATAGACATTTATCCAATAATCACACACAACATACAACATTTCATATAACAACTTGCATTCTAGTAAATGCTGGGAGGAGAGATTCTCAGGGTACAATTGGAACCTATGACAGGGGTTGGCCTGGTCAGGAAGGTCAGGGAAGCCTTCCCTGAGAATTTGATGACTTAGCTGCGAGCTGAATGGTGAGTAGGAATTAATGAGTGGCTAAAATGGGGAACAGTTTTCCAGGCTCTGACAGTGTATGCAAGTGCCATGTGGAGGAGTTTGAGGGGCCAAAATGAAGGGTAGGGTGGATGGAGAGGAAAGAGTAAGGGGTGAAGGAATGTTAATTAGGCTGCAGAGTTAAGTGATGGTCAGATCAGGCAGGGCGCAATGTAGGCTATATTAAGAACACCATCCCAACAGCAATGGGATGTCATTGAAGGGTCTAAGCAAAAATGTGACATGGTTAAATATGTGATGTCTTGCAAATTCAGTTCATCAAAATCCTAGTATTCTAAAACATTTTAAAATATACTCAACACATACATTAATCCCCAATATTCCTTAATCTGCCCACCCTCATTTCCAACAACTGTGGTGACATGGGATTGTACAAGGAATTGGCTTCATATACATAATTCATAGTCAATACATTTTGTGTTTACCTTCATGGGAAAAATGCTGGCTCACAGAATTAGTTGACTCAGTTGGGATGTATTCTTCCATTTGCTGGAAAAGTTTGTGTAAAATTGTTATTACTTCCTTAATGTTTGTTAGAAATCCTCAATGAAGCTATCTGGGCCTGGATTTTTTTCTTTATGGGAAGATTTGTAACTATAAATTCAATTTCTTTAAAAGAGTTTTTTAGGGTATCTATTTCTTGGCTGAGCTTTCGTAGTTTGCATCTTCAACGAATTTTTCTGTTTTATCTAATTTGCCAAATACACTGACACAAAGTGTTCAAAATGTTCCCTTTTAACAACTGTGGAATCTGTAGTATTATCACCTCTTGTTACCTATACTGATAATTTGTCTTCTCTATCTCTTTCCTGATCAGTCGGCCTAGAAATTTATCAAACTTACTTAGCTTCTGAAAGAATCAGCTTTTGGTTTCATTGATTTTCTCTATTGTATTTCTACTGTGTGTTTTATTTTATTTTATTTTTTGAGACGGAGTCTTGTTCTGTCGCCCAGGCTGGAGTACAGTGGCATGATCTCTGCTCACTGCAACCTCCCCTTCCTGGGTTTAAGCTATTCTCCTGCCTCAGCCTCCCAAGTAGCTGGAATTACAGGTACGTGCCACCAAGCCCAGCTAATTTTTTATATTTTTAGTAGAGATGGGGTTTCATCATCTTGGCTAGGCTGGTCTTGAACTCCTGACCTCATGATCCACTCTCCTTAGCCTCCCAAAGTGCTGGGATTACAGGCATAGCCACCGCACCCAGCCTACCTTTTCTTTTGATTTCTGCTCTCATATTTCTTTTTTTTCTACTTACTTTGGACTAGACCACCACCATTTTTTGCTCCCCACTCTTCTCCTTCAAGGACTGCAATTATACACCATGCATTTGGCTGCCTGAAGTTGTCCCACCCTTTAGTGATGCTCTTTTTATTTTGGTAGGAGGTGTGTGTCTTATTTTGTTCTTTTTACTCTGTTTCAGGGAGGTTCTACTGCTATGTCTTCAAGTTCACTAATCTTTCTTTCTGCAATATCTTATCTGCCATTAATCTCATGTAACATATTTTTCAATCTCAGACATTGGAGTTTTCATCTCTAGAAGTCTGATATGGGTCTTTTTATACCTTCTCTGTCTGTAATATCTTCAGTCTTTCCTCTGGTTTCTTGAATATATGGAATGTAATTATAATAATTGTTTTAATGTCCTTGTCTAATAATCTTCATCATCTGTAATTTCTGAGTCAGTTTTGACAGAATGTTTTATTTTATTTTTTGTTTGTTTTGAGACGGAGTCTTGCTCTGTTGCCTAGGCTGGAGTGCAGTGGCACGATCTCACTGCAACCTCCACCTCTTGGGTTCAAGCGATTCTCCTGCCTTAGCCTCCTGAATAGCTGGGACTACAGGTGAGTGCCACCACACCCTGCTAATTTTTGTATTTTTAGTAGAGACAGAGTTTCACCATGTTGGCTAGGCTGGTCTCGAACTCCTTACCTCAGGTCATCCACCTACCTTGGCCTCCAAAAGTGCTGGGATTACAGGTGTGAGCCACCGCACTCAGCCTAGAATGTTTTATTTTTCTTATTATGGGTTGTATTTTTCTGTTGCATGCCTGGTAATTTTTGATTGGATGCCAGCCATTGTGAATTTACTTTGTAGATTATTTTCATATCCCTAAAACAGTTTGAACTTTCTTCTGGAGTATGATTAAGTTATTTGGACACAGTTTGAATGTTTTTGGGTCTTGCTTTTAAGCTTTGTTAGGTTATTCTAGAGCATTTAGTCAAGGGATATTTTTTCCCACTACTGAAGCAAGACCCTTCTTAGTACTCTAACTGGCACCTTGTGAATTATGACCTTTTCCACTCTTGCTGACGGGATCAGGAATCATTCACCATCCTGTGTGAGCTTTGAGTATTGTTTCCTCTAATCCTTTCTGATGGTTCTTTGCCAAGCCTTTGGTTATTTCCTCTCATGCATGTACTGATCATTTAGCTTAATACTTTAGAGGAATGGTCAGCAGGTCTCTGGAGTTCTCTCTGTGTCACTCTGTCCTCTCTAGTATTCTACCCTGTGAACTCTAGTTGCCTTGGGTTCTCAGGACTCCCACCTATATCTCCTCACCTCATGGAGTCTTCTGGGTTCCCTTTCCCCATGCCAAAGCCTTTCTTCAGGCAGCAAGTTGGAGCAATTATATTGTGCATCTTGTTTGCATTCCATCTCTCATGGATCACTGTCCTTCACAGCCTATGTCCAATGCCTTCAGGGCCATTGTTTCATATATTTTGCCCATTTAAAAAAGTATTTGGACGTTTATAATTACTTTCTACTTAAATTTACTAGCTGTCACAATCATTATTGAATAAATTCACTCTTGCAATAATATACATATGTACTTCAGTTGACACAGAATTTCAACATGTGAAGCATATAAGAATTTCTTGCCACAATCATGTTTAGAATGCTTACCTATATTATAAGGGGAATATTAAAATGTTAGTAAATACAATGACTTTTTTCAGATTAGACATGATAAACAGCCTGCAAGGTTACTTGACCATTGGTCACACAGAATTTCAGACAGATCAGAACCAGTGTCAAAATAGGTATTTGTCCTTTTGGCTTTTTAAAGGTCAAGGCTGAATCAAAGGTAAATGAAAATATTGCATGAATATGAAGCTAAAATTGAATTTTATTAACACACACAACAATAGCATTAGGTAAACAGAGATAGGTGGATAGACAGACTGTCTCAGTTTCTTTTTAATAATTGAGTTTTTTTTTAAAATCAAAGCTTTACACATAATTTAAAAACTCAAAGGTAACAAAACCTGATATGAAAAGCTCCCACACCACCATGATGAAGCAGCTATTCTGCAGGTGTTTTGCCCTCATTCTGTGTGTCCACTTTCAATTCCAAATGGGCTTATATGACCAAAGAGATGCAGGACCTAACCAACATGTACCAACAGGAACCATGAGCACGGGTATGGAACTGGGTCCTGAGGGTGCTGGGTAAGAATTAAGTTTGTGTTTATATAGGACAGCAGTACCCATTTATAGTATTGCCCTAGGGTTATGTTAACTATTCCACACTGCATCATAATCCAAAGAGATCTAGACCATCTGAACATCCCACATAATGTCACAATGACCTACCACATTGATGACATCATGCTAGCTGGGTGAGGTAAATAATAAGCAGCTAGCATACTGTACACTGGAGGATGGGAAATAATCCTTAAGACCCAGCAAGCTGTTACATCAGTGAAATTTTTAGGGCCCAGTAGGCTGCTTGAATGCCAACATATACCCTTCACAGTAAAGGACAAATTACTGCTTCTCACCCACTCATTTCACCAAAATTATTCTGCCACCAGGGAAGCATACCAAGTTGTGTAGGCCTCTGTGGGAATTCAGAAGTTGGCAATACTGTTCTGACTTGTAAACTGGGTGAGATAGAAGTCTGCCAGTTTTCAGTGGGATCCATAGCACGTAAAAGTTCTCTAGCAGGTATGGTGTATTTAGCCCTGTTGCATGGACCAATTCAGGATATTCTATGGGACGAGTAAATGAGATAAGAAACCATGAAAGTTGATGGCAAGCTCCAATGGGAGAATCACAAGGTCAACTCCTGGCATTCTGTGGCAAGGCTGGGCCATCTGCAGTGCAAAACCCCAAAAACAACTTATCCATACTAATGTGCCTTGGTAAGAACTGATTATGGACATCAAGTGACGATGTAGCCAGAGATGCCCATCATGAGCTGGGCACAGGCAGGTGGTCAGGCTCCCATGTCATATCTGATTCTTTACCGATGTCCCTTCCTCAGCTCACAATTATGGCCATTTGGGAGGCTCTCATGTCTAGCTTATGGAGGACAAAAAAGCCTGAGCTGAATTCACTGCGTTTTCTTGGAATACAGGTTCAAAACTAAAATGGACTGCTACTGCCCTACAGGCCCACACAGGACAGGCCTTAAAAGACAGCAGTGAGGAGAACCCTTCCAAACGACATAATGTGAGGCAGTATTCCTGGTCATCAACTTTGTGTGGAAAGAAACTGTCTTGAAGTAAAACATATTTTCATGGCAAATGGCAAATAAGTTGGCCAGTTGATCAGGGGTCTGGAATAAGACTGGCATATCAAGGACAAGAAGTCTGGAGAAGCAGTGGAGAAATATATGACATATGGCACATAAGGAGGGGTTTGGTATTGTATAACAGAATCTTTACCTGCCAGAGACAATCCAACATGTAAGCAGCATTAAATAACCAAGTCGACAGATTTAGCCAGTTAACTTCAGCAGCTACAGCCATCAGCTCCACCGTCTCCTCCCTCTGCCCCCAGGAATGGCATAGGGGGCTCATGACAAAGTAGTCATCTTGCAGGAATGCAAGTGAGCAAGAGGCCAATAGACAGCCTCCACTTATCCAATAGCTACTCCCCAGGCCGGGTGCGGTGGCTCACGCCTGTAATCCCAGCACTTTGGGAGGCCAAGGTGGGTGGATCACCTGAGGTCTGGAGTTCAAGACCAGCCTGCCCAACATGGAGAAACCTGTCCCTACTAAAAATACAAAATTAGCTGGCCGTGGTGGCGCATGCCTGTAATCCCAGCTACTCGCGAGGCTGAGGCAGGAGAATCCCTTGAACTCAGGAGGCAGAGGTTGCGGTGAGCCAAGATGGCGCCACTGCACTCCAGCCTGGGCAATGAGTGAAACTCCGTCTCAAAAAACAACAAAAAAACCAGCCACTCCCCAATATTAAACACCAAGTTCCCGATACAGCCCCAACCCTCAAGGATACCCAACAGCTACTTGGGCAGCAAGCTGACTTATGTTGGATTCCTTCCATCCTAGAATGGGCAGTGATTCTCCTTGACTAGAAACTGCCCATCTGCATTTATGAGTTTTGACTTCCTTGCCTATAACTTGTTGGCCAGCTCTACTATTCAAAGATTTACAGGTATTTGATCCATCAACATGTATCCTGTGTAATATTGCCTTTGATTTAGGGACCCACTTTACAGCAAAGGAGGTGTGTCAGCAGGTACATAACCATGGGATCCACTGGTCCTATCACATACTATACAACCTAAAAAGTGCTGGCCTAATGGAAAACCCTTTTGAAAGTGAAAATGAAGCAAAAGCTTGAAGATAATAGCCTGTGAAATGGAATGACCCTGTCCACCAGGGTACAGCATATACTCTAAATCAATACTCATTGTATGGTGCTGTGCCTCATATATACATAGCATGCATGTTTGGGGATGGAAGGATATAAATAGAATTCCCACTGTGTAGTAGGCTGAGTAATGGCCCCCAAATGTGTTCAGATCCTAATACCTGGATTCTACAAATATTTTACCTTCATGATAAAAAAAACTTTGTGGATATGACTAAGTTAATGACCTCATGATACAGAGATTATCCTTGACTATCCAATGGGCCCAATATAATCATAAAGATTCTTACAAGGGAGAGGCAGGTTTGCTTAGTAGATGCAATGACTTAAGCAGGAGGATGGGGTGATATGAGTAATGGGCCATAGCCAAGAAATGTACGTAGCCTCTAGAAATTGAAAAAGGCAAGGAAACAGACTTTTTCTTGAAGCCTTCAGGAAAAGCAGTCCTGTTGATACCTTGATTTTAGGCTTCCAGAACTGTAAGAAAATAAATTTGTGTTTTTTGAAACCACTAAGTTTGTCATAGCACAATAGGAAATTAATATAACCACATACTCTTACTCCCAGTGACCCATGTGAGAAGTTTGTACTTCTCATCCCCACAACTTTGAGTCTAGAAGTCCTGATTCCCAAGAGAGGAATCTTTTCATCAAGAGACACAATAATAGATCCTTCAAACTTTAACTTGCTGAGGTTTCCCAGTTCAGGGTCCTTGTGCCAGGAGACCAGCAGGCAAGGAAAAGTCACCATGTTAGTTGGGGTAATTGAATCCAATTATCAGGAGGAAGTAGCGTTATTGCTACACGATAACGGAAGGAAGGAATGTACCTGTATTTTACATTCAAGGTATAGTGGTCTCTTGATACGTCCCAATATCAAGTAAAATGGACAACTTCCAAAACAGCAGGGTAAACATCTCCAAATATCGGCTCCTCTATAAAAGCAATGAGAACACGGGCAAAAATGGTCAGTCAACTTTTTCAGAACTCTACAAAGTAACTAAAAGCTTGAAATAATCTGAGGTGCCTTTATTCGAGAAAACCAGCTAAATCTTGGTAAACAGGGAAGCATTTTAACTTGCCTTATTCCCAGCCCCCACTTCTAATACAATGATAAATAGTAATGATGACAGTGAGCAACCTTACCTTACTCTTAACTTTAGGGAGAATGCTTCCAGCGTGTCTCACCATTAAGTGATACGCTGTCCTTTGTTAAGCAGTATCCAGAGTCCTATTATATTGTTGGCTTATCCGTTTCCCACTGCACTCTAGTGTCACTTTTCTAATGAATCAAGTGACCCTATATGTGTGGAGTTTTTCTAGACTTTCTGTTCTGTTCAGCCTCCCACCATGCCAGGCTAATTTTTTGTATTTTTAGTAGAGATGGGGTTTCACCACGTTGGCCAGGCTTGTTTCAAACTCCTGACCTTAGGTGATCTGCCCACCTTGGCCTCCCAAAGTGCTGGGATTACAGGCGTGAGCCACCGCGCCTGGCCTGGGACTGGTAGTTTCATAGAGAGAGGAGGAAAGGCCTGAGTGGGCATGCTCAGCCCCTTCACCATATGATTCCCTGCAGTCCCCATCAGCAACAAGGCTCTCCCCAGATGTGGTCCCTCCACCTTGAAGTTCTCAGTCTCCTCCCTAACTGCAAGAAATGAATTCCTTTTCTTTATAAATTACCCAGTTTCAGGTATTCTGTTATAAACCACAGAATACAGACTAGGACACTACCCTTCCTACCAGTATCCCTATCTTCCACTTGAAGAAAATACATATTAGTAGAAAATACATATTAGTGAAGGGGTTAAATCCAAGTGCATGTTTCCTACTGCTTCCTCCCACTAAGGAAGCTAGGGTGCAGATACATGATCCAGTAAGCTTAACCAATTGGATGGTGATATAGTTTGGATCTCCCCTGCACATCCCATGTTGAGATGTAATTCCCAGTTAGAGGTAGGGCCTGGTGGTGTCTGGGTCACGGGGACTGATCCCTCATGGCTTGGTGCTGTCCTCACCGTAGTGAGTTCTCATGAGATCTGATTGTTTAAAAGTGTGTGACACCTACCCCCACCCCCTTGCTCCTGTTTTTGCCATGTGAAGTGCCTGATCCTACTTCACCTTCTGCCATGAGCAAAAGCTTCCTGAGGCCTCCCCAGAAGCAGATGCAGGCACTAGGCTTCCTGTACAGCCTGTAGAACCGTGAGCCAATTAAACTTCTTTTCTTATAAATTACTCAGCCTCTGGTACTTACAGCAATGCAAGAATGGCCTAATATAGATGGTCTCTCCTGTGACTTGAAATCTTGAGGAATAATGAAAATAACCCCTTAATAAATTCCTTTCTTGCTTAAGATAACCCAGAAGAATCAGTTTCTATTGTAGGAAAAAAAGACTTCATTAATGCAAATGTCAAGAGAAAATTCAAACTAATTTTTACACATCCTTCCTCTAAACGTTTTGAAAGCTACTAAAAGGCTTTCTGAGCTGTTAAATCTGAAGGATGTATAACAGATTGTTATTTTCGAACACAGGTATTCTATGTATACAGTTTGTATGTTTGTGTGAATACACACACACACACACTCATGAACCACACTGTTTATGCAGACTCAATGTAAATGTATACCTGAGTTGTGCAACATTCCAATCAATGCAGAAATCAAGCAAAGATTAGATTCAGTTAATTGTAGTTATTTCTTGGAAACACTACCTATTTTTTGAGACAGGGTCTCACTCTGTCGCCCAGGCTGGAGTACAGTGGTGTGATCTTGGCTCACTGCAACCTCTGCCACCCAGGCTCAAGTGATCCTCCCACCTCAGCCTCCTGAGCAGCTGGGACCACAGGCGTGTGCCACCACGTCCAGCTACTTTTTTTTCCCCCTCAAGACAGAGTCTCACTCTGTCACCCAGGCTGGAGTGCAGTGGCACCATCTTGGCTCACTGCAACCTCCGCCTCTCAGGTTTAAGCAATTCTCCTGCCTCAGCCTCCCAAGTAGCTGGGATTACAGGTGCCCGCCACCACACCTGATTAATTTTTGGATATTTAATAGAGATGTGGTTTTGCCACGTGGGCCAGGCTGATCTTGAACTCTTGACTTTGTGATCCGCCCGCCTCAGCCTCCCAAAGTGCTGGGATTATAGGTGTTAGCCACCGCGCCCGGCCCACACCCAGCTATTTTTACAATTTTTTTGTAAAGATATAGTTTTGCCTTGTTGGCCAGGCTCGTCTTGAACTTCTAGGCTCAAGCGATCCACCCTCCTTGGCCTCCCAAAGTGCTGGGATTTCAGGCATGAGCCACCACACCCAGCTGGAAATATCTTTTATCTTAAAAATTTCTAAGCATCCTATCAGTTACCTCATTACTATAAATTTAATTTTAATGTAATATTTTAACACAGTTGCCAGGATCTTATTCAAACCTTCATTTTATAGATGGAAAAAGAGAGCTCACGCAGGGGTGTCCAAGGGAGAGAATATAGTCTTGGGTTCTTAGTTTCCGTTTCTGGTTGGGCCAGTAAATACTTCCTCATCCCTCTTTTCTGCTTATCACTAGAAACAGAAGCTAAAAACCATGGCTTCAAACTGTTAAAAGCCTAAAACAAAACAGAACAACAACAGTAACAAAATAAGGTGGGCTGGACAAGCTTGGCAGAGAGCCTGCTTGGAGAAGCTGTATGAAAAAGATAAAGACTCTGCCACCACTCCTGAAGGTTCTCGGCCCAAGATGGAATTTAGTCTCAGAAACTCTTATACTAATAAAATTTGTACATCAAATTAAGATCAGCAACAGTTAAAACATTAATAAAGACCGAAGCATTTGTTCACTTAAAACAATTTTATTTAATATTTAGTATATTTACTTTTAAAATAAAAATTAGAGGAAAGCCCATGAACTTATTTTCCATGAACATAATACAATAGTAGTCACCTATCTCCTCTACCCAACTTGTGTTTTAGGAGTCCTTTTGGATCTTTTCCCCCATAATGGCCTCTCTCTTTTTGCTTTACAGTGCAGTCAGGGCAGAATAACAGATATGTTGAGTAGCTAATTTATATCTCTGAAGATCTCCACAGAACTCTTAAATTCTAAGTCTTCATAGTCTTTGCACCTTGCCAAGTTTGCTTTCCTTTGGGAATTTCGTCATAACCACAAGGTTATTCCCCAGATACGCAGTCTGGGGAAATTAACCTGGCAGTAGTAAACAGACTGGATTAGAAAAGGTGGCAATCGTAATGAGGATATTGCAATAACCAGGGAAAGCTACAGAAGGATCTTGAGTTAGGATGATGACAGTTACAATAGAAAGGAGACCAGTACAAGAGACAGTGAAAACAGAATGGATACAATTTAGTCGAAGAATTGGCTGTGGGTGAAAAGAAGAAATCAAAGATGCCCGAAGTTGTGAGTTTCAGGTAGCTCTGGGTTTATAATCCTAGTTCTGACTCGCACTATCTTTAGATATACTCGCTGCTGACTACTAACTGAACAAGGTAGTAACCCTGTCATCTTGTAACTTACCTAAGTCTCAGTTTCCTCCTCTGTAAAACAAACTACCAAAATAAAGCTGACGAAAAGATTGAAGTAACATATAAAACCCTTAGGACAGTGCCTAGTATCCATTAAGCAGCAGATAAATGGCGGTCATTGTTAGGGAGTAGGGTAAACGATAAGAACAGAAAGTTAAAAAAATGAGTAGCAGCACGGACTTTTGCATGGGGATTCGATCTTTCTACTACACGTTACACATACCTCTAAGCAGAGAAAGGGGTTGGAGGGGAGTTTGATAATGTGACTAATAATCCTCCTCCCCTTGGGGGGGAATCTTGATAAAGTATAGCCACCCACATGGAGGACTAATATAAACTGGATTGCAGAATGCACTTGGGCTGGGCGCTCAAGTGGGTCAGGCTTCTTGATTCCTATTTTATCCCCCTTAAACTAGGATAGCAAGGTCTAACTTACACTTTCATTTGCTGCTGAAGTTTCGGAACAGAAAGATAACCAGATCATATTAATTACGTGGATAGGCAAGAAAACATGAGCCCTGAGGAGGAAGGAAAGGACTGTCCAGGTGTACTTATCTCAAAGATGAGAAATATCAAAGACAGGAAACCCTAGGTTCTTGCCCTTCAGTCGCTATCTCCTTGCCATTAGTAAAATGCGGCCGATGAATGTCCTCACTTCTGGACATCCCCATCTGGGCAGGAGGTGGGAAGGGTGATGTGCAAATGGATGGGAGGAACCTTTTTCTCGGCAGTGCCCACCACACGCAGCCCAGTGCCACGCACCGCAAGCGCTCCATAAACGCACACAGCGTCGCCCCTACCAGAATCCCGGGCGGCCTTCGCGGCATTTCTCCTGGCGTCGGCTTTCAGACTCCCGCGGGTGGGATAGGTCGAGAGGGCGGCATCTTTTGGCTTTTCTTCTCCCTGGAAGCTCTGAACCATGTTTATGCAACGTTTAATGGGCTCTAATAAAACGGCTAATATTTTGCCCAGCGGAAGCACCTACCCCTTCGCTAAGCCGACTCTGCGAGGGTGAAGCTGCAACCCCAAGGCCGGAAAACGCGGCTACCGAAAAGTGCGGCTACCGAAAAGCGCATGCGCCACGGGGTGGCATGAAGCTAGAGAAACCCGCGGAGGTGGGCGGAAACCATGGCAACCCTGCGTGATGACGACGTGGTGACCGTCCCTAGCGCTGGATTATGACGCAGGCAGTGGGCGCGGACTCTGCGGTTCGCTTGACGGACGGCGCAGCCTCCGGGCCTCGCCACAGCAGCAACGGCAGAGGCCAGCGGGCGAGGTCAAGATGGTGGCTCCGCGGGCGGGGGAGGCGGTGGAGGGAGGAGGAGTCAGACCTTAGCCTGCCGGAAACACCGAAACCCAGAGACCTCCTGGGGAGCCGCCGCCGCCGCCCTCTCGGCCGTCGCTGCCTCCGCCGCCTGCTCCACTTCGAGGGACGCGAGCGGGCGGCGGGGCGGGCCGTGAGAGAGACAGGAGAGGAAGGAGCGCAGGGGCGGAGTTGCCCGCCTTAGCCCCCGCCCCCGGCCGCGGCCCCGGGCCCTGCCCCGCGTGGCCCTGCCCGGCCCGCCCAGCCCCGGTGTGGCAGCGGCTCATGGCGGCGGTGGGGCCCCCGCAGCAGCAGGTGCGGATGGCCCATCAGCAGGTCTGGGCGGCGCTCGAAGTGGCGCTCAGGGTGCCCTGCCTTTACATCATCGACGCCATCTTCAACTCCTACCCCGATTCCAGCCAAAGCCGGTTCTGCATCGTGCTCCAGATCTTCCTCCGGCTCCTTGGTAAGGGAACAGGGTACCCTGCGTCCCGGGACCGCTCTGCGGGCCGAGATGTGCCCCGAGGAGCGGGCAGGCGTGCGAGGCCATGGGTCGAGTATGTGTCTTTGGGAACTACAGTTTCATCTCTGAAAGGGTCGTCTTTACGGGGTGGGAGGGGGAAGGAGATGATACTTGTCTGAGTTGACAGCGGAGCAGTCCCCCTAGCGAGGACTCAGTGTTGTACCTCAGTGAGAGGGGGAGAAAGCAAGAATGCGTGAGCATGCAGCTCTTTGCCCGTTTCTCTTGGGAAATGAGTACTGGCTTACCGCGTCCTATGCGACAGCCTTCGAAAAAACAACTGTATCCCAGGCTCGTCGTGTGTGACCTTGGACTTCTGCCAAGGCGTGGGCCTCAGTTTCCCTTTATTACAAAATGCAGAGTACTTGTATATTGTCACTTCTGCTGCACCCAAGGGTCCACAGGATCGTGAAGTGTCTGCAGTAAATGACATCCAAGCGAAGGAGACAGGGTTTCGAATGTCAGACCTTGAAACCGTTACCAAAAATTCTCATGAAAGCGCGATGCTAAAATTTTCCATGAATAAACGAGAAGGTATTGAAGATGACTGTAAAAAGTGATGAGCCATTTGCCAAAGAAACGTCTGAAAATCATTCTTTGTTTCGTATGGATGGTGTGTTAAAAGTATCTTATATTTCATTTCTTCCTCTCCATCTTCACTTACATCATCAGAGTGAGATGCATTTATGCGTAAAATAATTTTTTAAGTAATTGCAACCTGGCAATTTTTGTTGATGAGGTAATTCTGGTGATCGGTCTTAAGTAGGCTAGTGCTTTTGAAGTGTTGCTGAGGGCAGACAGAGGGTGAGATCTTTACCAAGCCTTTCTGAATTACAAGCCATCTGTTGCTTTTATTCTTTCAAAAGAGGAGTGGCAATAAAGGCCGAATTTTGTTCTTAGCAATAAATAGCCATATTTTACATTTCTCTGGTACTTTCCTTTTGCAAAACATTTTCACTGGTATTATCTAACCTAACCTTCAAACATCCCCCAGAGGTGGGTGGTGGTATTCTCATTTTACAAACCAGGAAACAGGGTCATAGAGGTTAAGTGTTGCTCTTGGTAGGCAGCCGGTAAGTGGTTGCCAGAGCCTGGGGCTTAAAAATCTTTTGACATTAAGTATGGTTTACTTTTCTCCCTAACAGCTGCAGTCCAGATACAGAATGCTATAGTAATGATCATATGCTAGATCTTAAAACTAAAGATGTGAACGTGATGTTCATGTAATCCACCGGCTACCTGATTCCAGTTGCTCCTACTTGCCACTGCTAACGTATACCACCACCACAATTTGTGTTAAAAATTGGGCTCTGTTTGAGAGGATTCTGCATATTCAGCCCAGAAATAGTGTAGTGACTGCTTTGAATATTCTTACAGCATGATGACTGCAGATTCTCTGAGAATCCCTTTGGGACCTGGTGCTTTAATGCAATACTCTGTTGAGCTTCAGGCTAGGCAGCTTCAAGGAAAATAAGTATTTTCTTTAATTAAATAATTTGTAGTTTGAGAACATTGAACGAAGTAATCTGGTATTTTCCTTGTACTAGCCATACTTCTTTTGTAATAAGTCTTGAAAGTTTGTGTTTGACGGTTTAAAGAAGGGCGTGACTTAAGGCGACTGCTCAGTGCTTTGGTTTATTTTTGCCTTTTAAAAAAATGGACAATGATGACATCTGTTTCATAGGGTGTTAAAGACAATAAAACTATTTTAATGCTTCATTTAATACCATATTTTGTTAGATATTTTGGTCTTTTGAAATCATCAGCAAAGTATTGGTGCTGTTTATTTGAAAATTTTGATCCCAGAATCTCTGGATCAGACTTTGAGAAATACAAAATATTTTTCAGATCTATCATCTGACTCTTCTTATATTATGTCATGTAATTATGCCAATTTTTCATATTTGTAAGGATGATAAGAATGAAAAAAACTGGTTTTGGTGCTAAAAAATTATATGTTACTAAAAGACACAGGTTTGTGTGTAAAATATGCCAATGGATAGTTGAAATTAATCGTTCTGCCTTGTTAGTTTTTTTGTAGTTGTAGACTTCTCAGTACTACTGTGTATAAGTCTTACCACTTGTCAGCCTCACCCTTTTCTTTAAAATTAATGTGTAAAAATGGAAATCTATCTCTTAAGTAAAAAGCATTACCAGTTTTATGTATGGTGGTAGAAGTATTTACTCCCTTCTACCTACAAAGTGGTGCTACAACTGTACCTTCATTTGATATCAAAACTAATTTGAGATTTCAACCGGTTGGAAAATAAAGCAACTCATTTTGGAGATCCAAATAAAATTCTATGACAATATATAGAATATTTAAGAACATAAAGCCATGTCTTAAGGGGCGTTAAATACTAAATGAAACTCAACCCAGAGCAGCATAATGCTGAGTTAGCAAATTTAAATTTTTAACCAAGGCAGAAAATGCAAGCCTAGGAGTTTGTTTTAATAGTATTACTCATGGTGATAATTCATTGAGGTGGGAAAAGTCTTTAAACATAACAGCAAACCTAGAAGTTCCAAGGAAAAATCTGATACATTTCAGTACATAAAAATGAAAAGCTTTTTAATGGCAAAACTTTAAAAATCCTTAAATGACAAACTGAGAGAAAATACTTGTATCATAAGTGACTGACGTTCTAGTAAGCGTTTTACTCTGCCAGGGAAGTTGAGGCAGGAGAATCACTTGAACCAGGGAGTTGCAAGTTGCAGTGAGCCGAGATCGCGCCACTGCACTCCAGCCTGGCGACAGAGCGAGACTGTCTAAAAAAAACAAAACAAAACAAGAAAAAACTTATACTCCCTTAGGAAAATCCCTAAGACAAGCAATTCACAATTAACAAAATGCAGATGTTCAATAAGCAAGAGAAAAAGTATTTAGCCCTTCCTGCAGGAGCTTGATTTTATGGGGGGAAAAAAAGGACTTAGCCTTTCTTATAGTTAAATACAGTCAAGACCAGGTATGGTGGATCACACCTGTAATCCCAGCACTTTGGGAGGACGAGGCGGGCAGATTGCTTGAGGCCAGCAGTTTGACACCAGCCTGGCCAAATGGCGCAACCCGTGTCTACCAAAATATTAGCCGGGCGCAGTGACTCCTGCCCGTAGTCGCAGCTACTCTGGAGGCTGAGGCACGAGAATCACTTGAACCGGGGAGGTGGAGGTTGCAGTGAGCCAAGATCGTCCCACTGCACTCCAGCCTAGGCGATAGAGCGAGACTGTCTCCAAAAAAAAAAAAAAAAAGTCAAAAAAAATTTTATCAGATTGGTGAAAAGTTCAAAGTTTTGCAAAAGCATTTACCTTTTTGAAATAGGTAAATTTATACAATTTTGGAAGACTCTTTTTTTTTTTTTTTTTGAGACGGAGTTTCACTCTTGTTGCCCAGGCCGGAGTGCAGTGGCGCGATCTTGGCTCCTCACAACCTCCGCCTCCCCGGTTCCGGCGATTCTCCGGCCTCAGCCTCCGGAGTAGCTGGGATTACAGGCAAGTGCCACCACCCCCGGCTAATTTTTTTTTCTAGTTTTAGTAGAGACGGGGTTTCTCCATGTTGGTCAGTCTGGTCTTCAACTCCCGACCTCGGGTGATCTGCCCTCCTCGGACCCCCAAAGTGCTGGGATTACAGGCGTGAGCCACCGTGCCCGGCCCGGAAAACTGTTAATATCAGTGTAAAACTATTTGGCACTATCAGCTGTCATTTACAACTGACTTTTTTCTTTGTTTTGTTTTAAAGACAGAGTCTTGCTCTGTCACCAAGGCTGGAGTGCAGTGGCGTGATCTTGGCTCACTGCAACCTCCACCTCCCAGGTTCAAGCGATTCTCTTGCCTCAGCCTCCGGAGTAGCTGGGATGCCTGGCTCGTACAACTTTGGACTCACAATTTCAGTTCTAGAGAATTGGCCTAGAGATATAGTTGTACAAAAGGACTATGGGCAAACACTACTGGAAATAACAAAGCAACAAACTTAATCTAAATATGTATTGATACAAATCTGTTCATTGTATTAGGTCCAGCCATGCAATAAAGTTCTTGAAAGGAATGAGATAGCTATTTTTGGTGCTGAAAAAGACCTCAGAAAACCTATGAAGTGAAAAAACAAAGCCGAAGTAATTATAACTGGCAGAGGAATAGACAGAGATTTCTCAACAGTTGCAGTATTGACATTTTGGACAGGATAATTCTTTGTTTGCGGATGAGAGCTCTTCTGAATGCACTGTAAGATTTTTAGCAGCCTCCCTTTCCCCTGCCCATTAGATGCAGGAGCACCTTGCACCCCAACAACCCAATGTGACAGCCAGAGCTGTCGCTAGATATTGCCAAATCCTGGTTGAGAACCACTGGGATAGACAAATAGATTAGTACGTAGCCTTATTTATAATTAAATACATAGCCCAGAAACAGACACAAATGTATATATAGATATAATGTGTTTCAGAGAAAGAATTGAAGTACCTTGAGGTAAACATGGACTGTTGAATTAATGATCATTTTGTTACACCTTTGGAAATAAATTATACTAGATGTCTACCTCATGTCAATATATAAACAGTCACTTCTAGACTGGGCAGTGTAGTGAGACCCTGTCTCTCCAAAAATAAAAGTTTAAAAAAATAGCCATATTTGGCGGTGGGCGCCTGTAGTCCTATCTACTCAGGAGGCTGGGGTGAGAAGATCGCTTGGGCCCAGGTGTTCAAGGCTGCAGTGAGCTATGATTGCATAACTGCACTCCAGCCTGGGTGGCAGAACAAGACCCTGTCTCTTAAAAAAAAAAAAGTCATTTCTAAGTGTATTCTTACCTAGATGTATATGTAAATATGAAATGAAGAACTTTAAATTTTTAGAAAAAAATATGGAATATCTTATTTTTCCAATCTTAGATTAAGGGAGAAATTCTGTAAAAATATATAAAAGCAAATACATAATGAAGATTGATAAACTGAATGATACTGAGGTTAAAAACCTATGTTAATCAAAAGATCGCACCACTGCACTCCAGCCTGGGCAACAGAGCGAGACTCCATCACTAAAAATAAAGAAAGAAAGTGAAATCTCGGGTAAGGGGGAACTACTGTACTTACATTTACCGATTTATTATAAAGGCAACTACAAAGGACACAGATGAATTAACCAGATGGAAGGAGATGTACTAGGTGAGGCAAAGAAGGAGAGAAGGGGAGAAGGGGCGTGGAGCCTCAGTGTTCAGCTGAGAGCTGACAGAACTCAGTCCTTTTGGGTTTTTATGGAAGCTTCCTTAAATAGGCATGATTGATTAAATCACTAGTCATTGGTTTATGGACTCAAGCTTCAGCTTCTTCCCCTTCCCCAAAAGTGGGGTTGGGGGTAGGAATCAAAGGTATAACCCTTAATCACTGGGTTGATTCTCCTGGCTACCTAGCCCCCATCCTGAAGCTATCTAGGGGCCCCCAGGCACCAGTCATCTGATTATTGTACAAAACAGTCATCACTCCAGAGATTCCAAGGATTTTAGAAGCTATGTCAGAAAATGGGATAAAGACCAAATATTAATTTTTTTTTTATGATATCACAGATGGGAAAGACAAACTAGAAAAACTTGCTTTAACTCTTCATTTAACACCTCTCTGTAGGGTTTGGCTTTTTAAAATCCATGTTCATATATTTTTGATAAAAGCATACTTGTTATAATTTCAGGTTAAAAGCAAAAGTTTAATTTTGTGTTATTAATACTTAGAATACCATTTTTTTTTTTTACCTAAAATAAGAATCCAATAGAAATTTTTTCTTTATAGTTTATCAAGTATGCCAACAGATTAACAACATTTCAAGACACTTTGTTGTAAACTTCATTGCAGAAGGCTCCCTTGGGAGTAAGGTAGTAATAACATTTATTTCTGTGCTTTTCCATATTCTGTCAGGTATTGAAATGTTTTTCAACAAGTTGCTTTTTGTTTTAAAGGTATTTTGGGTACTTGGAGAATTGTAAATATTATGTTTTGTACCCTGATTTTTAGTCATAAGTTTCCAGAAGAGGGTAAGGGTATGAATAGACTTTACACATGAAAGAGTGAAACACTTTGTTATGTAACATGTATAGTAAGTTTTTTTATTTTTTCCTTTGTTTTTATTTGCCTGTTTTTGGTAATCCAGATTGAGAAGGCCTGAACTTTCATGAGTTGAGTTCGTATATAGTTTCAAAGTTCCTGAATTGATTTGGATACCTCCCTCTTTTTGACTACCTTGAAAACTCTAGTGAACTCTCTTAATCACAGGAGAATTGGACTGGGATCTCTGAGTTGTGATTTCAGTAAATTCTGTTCTGTTTTAATTTTTTATGAAGCAGCATTTATATACAGCCTTGATTACTTGTGCAAGTCACTTCCAAATCCTAATGAGAAACTGTCTCTGGACTTTTATATTTTCTTAGATCTACAGTGTAAATACCAAGAAAGCATTTCATATCTAATGTAAGAATGCACTGAAACTTTGATATTATTCTGCAAAGGCCATGAGAAAGATGATTACTTTGGAGACTTATTACTTGGGATGTTTGCTTTTAAAATGAGAGCAGATTCTTCCCAAACTCCATAAGTAGGAACGTGACTATAAGGAAAATCTGTGAACCCCATATACCTACAAACTTTGGGTAGGAATTAAAACGTGTACTATTCTTGAAATGTTAACTCACTGTTACATCTTGGGGGGTGTGATTTTAATCAGGATAGAGTATTGTCAGATTGTTACTTGCTGGGACACATCCAAATTTTGAGGTTGTAGTCTTACTACATTATTTGTCTATTTGATGCCTTCCCCTTTTTTCTTTGATACATTTGCATAAAGCACAATGGCACTTTTTCACTAGAAATGTTTCTAAAACCCAAGTCATTTCTTCATTTGTGTGTGGTAAAAACAAGCTTCAGGAAAAAAGTTATTAGAATTTTAAAAAATAGTTATAAAATTATAGCAAAGCTCATGAATAGTTACTGAAGATTACTTTACTACTTTGTGAATAGCAAGTTGACAAAAGTAATTTACGGTTCCTGCTTGACTTTCTCTCCTCTAAGTGACATAAAGTAGAACTAGAGTTTTTTTGTTTTGGTTTTGACCCAACTTAGAAGATTTGTTTTAAAGTTTCTGAAGTTTTGTCTCAGGAAAATAAGGTTGTTTTCCATGTAGAGAATGTAAGATTACATATGGCATCTGGTAGGCTGAATTAATTCCATTTCCTTGTTACCTTCCATGGAAGAAGTTTCCAATAAAAAAAATCTTTTCTGGGCAGGAGTTCGAGACCAACCTGACCAACGTGGAAAAACCCTGTATCTACTGAAAATGCAGAATTAGCCGGGCATGGTGGTACATGCCTGTAATCCCAGCTACTTGGGAGGCTGAGGCAGGAGAATCGCTTGAACCTGGGAGGCAGAGGTTGCAGTGAGCCGAGATCACGCCATTGCACTCCAGCCTGGGCAACAAGAGTGAAACTCCATTTAAAAAAAAAAATACCTATTTCCTGTTAAAAGAGCCTGTTCTGCGTTTACAACTCTTTGGGAGATTATTAGTGGCCCATTTGCTTGGGGAATCAGGTGGTTTGTATTTAGAGGTTTATATGTCTTCTACCTTATTGTGTCCTTTTGTTTTCCTTTTCACAAATGACTTGACACTTTGGCACAGAATACATTTTAAATCCCTGGACAGAGTCATCATTTAAAGGAACTAGCCCTTGCCTATATGTGCAATGGATTGTGAAATGCGTCCACTGTAATAATATGCAGTGTCTTAATTACCTGCTGAAATAAGGTGGATAGATGGATTTTTATTTTATTTAATATTTATGTATTTATTTGAGACAGGGTCTCCCTCTGTCACCAAGGCTGGTGTGCAGTGGCGTGATCTCAGCTCTCTGCAACTTCTGCCTCCTGGGTTCAAGCGATTCTCCCACCTCAAGCCCCTGAGTAGCTGGGAGTACAGGCATGTGCCACCACGCCTGGCAAATTTTTATATTTTTGGTAAAGACAAGGTTTCACCATGTTGACATGGTCTCGAACTTCTGGCCTCAAGTGATCCACCCGCCTCAGCCTCCAAAGTGCTGGGATTACTGGTGTGAGCCACCGCGCCTGGCCAAGATGGATTTTTAACTTGGAGTTTGTCACTTTTTCTGTACTCCAGGGTGTGGTTTCTCATTGTCTTTTTCATAGATTTTATTTTTCAAGCAGGCTGTATTTTGTCATTGCCTTTAAAAACATCCAGAAGTGACAGACATTCCCACTGTCATTCCCAATGTCCCAATAAGTACAGTGAATACTATTGTACTTACTTTGTACAAAATATTGTAGGATCCATAGATGGACAGGGTAGGATCCTTGCTTTCTGTTACAGATACATGTATAATAGGGTAGATTACGCTTAGATAACTGCAGACTACAGTATCAGGTAGTATGAGTGTTAAGTGTTTCACTGAGTTCTGCAGGTATGCTGAAAGAACAGTTTCTATCAAAGAAAGTAGGATGCTAGGATAAGTAGGATTTGAACAGTCAGGGATTGGGAAGTTGGTGGGGACATCATTCCAAGCAAAGAGAATGTAAACACTGCTGTAGCTATAGTGGAGAAAAGAATGTGTTTGGGGAACCCAAGTCTGTGTGTGTGTGTTAGGAGGAATATTACTGTAAAGCAAATTGGATCCTTGAGTGCCAGGAGCAAGAATGTAGATTTTAGTTAATAGTAATTTCAGAGCCGCTGAAGTATTTTGAGCAGAGGAATGAAGAAAGGCAATTTGGTGATGGCTTGTAGATGGATTTGGACAAGATGAAGGTTTTTTTGAGACAGACTAATTGATTGGTGTCACAGAAAAGGGGGATAGAGGTGTTAGAAGAATTTGGCAACTAATTGGCAGTTTGAGCATGTGGGGCTGGGTTGGGAGTATCTCTAAGAGAACAATATGGTACCTTCAACTGAAATAGCAAATCACAAGGAAAAGCTGATTCTAGGTTAAGGCAAGTTGAGTTTCAGAACTTTGGAAATTTGCAGTTGTAATGTAGGAGTGAAAGTAGGTGAGTATTCAGATAACATTCCCATTGTTGAAACCTTGGATAATAATGTGTTTATTGTAATCCTACTTAAAATGTGCATTTCTGTCAGAGTACAAAGAAAAATGGTGTCTATGGAGTGGGGGAAGGAGAATTATCATTTTCTAAAAACATGTCTTGGTTTTCTGAGTGTTACTTTTGTAATGTGAAGAACAATAAAAAGAGATGACTATTTTAAGAAACAGATTCAGCATTGTACAGGAAAAAGGGAACTTGGAGGATGTTTCTAAGTCTGAAGGAAACTATGTAGGAGGAAAGAAAAACTGAATTTTGGATCCTTTGGAGAATGCTCAGAGTTAAGGAGTAGGAAATAAGAGCTGCCATGAGTTCACAGTTTGAAGAAAAGGAGGAATTAGGTGGAAGTATAAAACTTGAACTTGATTTCCTAAAGAATGCTTTAAAAAAAAAAAATCTAAAACTTGGCTGGGTGCGGTGGCTCACGCCTGTAATCCCAGCACTTTGGGAGGCAAGGCGGTCGAATCACTTGAGGTCAGGAGTTAGAGACCAGTCTGGCCAACATGGTGAAACCCCGTCTCTACTAAAAATACAAAAATTAGCTGGGCGTGGTGGCAGGTGCCTGTAATCCCAGCTGATTACAGGAGGCTGAGGCAGGAGAATTGCTTGAGTCTGGGAGGCAGAGGTTGCAGTGAGCTGAGATTGCATCGCCAGCGTACTCCAGCCTGGGCAATGGAGTGAGACTCCGTCTCAATCAATCAATAATAAATGAATCTAAAACTTAATAGGAACAAATGTTTTCCATTTGGGTTTTTAACCCAATTTTTAAAATTATCTTAATTTTAATGATTATGAAATGATAAAGGACATATTCTTTTGAGTTTTAAAACTTGTTAAAATGTATGTACCACTACACATTCATCTTGAGGAGATAATTTAGTAATTTGGTGCCTTGGACATATACAGTGTTACTTGAAATACTTTGGAAATTAGAAAGTAAGGAATGAAACTTCAAAGAACAATTTATTATGTTTGGTCTGTCCTCCTGAACTCTGACTTTACAAAACCTTTATTGCCCTTTACGCCTAAATCGTCTTGAGGCTTAATGTTCATAACTGAAAATATTCATATTTCCTAATTAAAGAATATCATAACTATTAGTGGGGAAACATTCTTACAAAGACTTCATTCAAATGACTTTTTCTTTCTTTCTTTCAGGTATATTTGTATCCAGTATTGTTCTGATCTTGTCACAACGATCACTTTTCAAGTTTTACATGTACAGCTCAGCCTTTCTATTAGCTGCAACTTCAGTGTTGGTGAATTATTATGCTTCTTTGCACATTGACTTCTATGGTGCCTACAACACATCAGCTTTTGGAATTGAGCTGCTTCCTCGAAAAGGTCCCTCGCTGTGGATGGCACTTATCGTTCTACAGCTAACATTTGGAATTGGATACGTTACACTACTCCAGATTCATTCCATCTATTCACAATTAATTATTTTGGATCTCTTGGTTCCTGTAATAGGCTTAATCACAGAGCTACCGTTACACATCAGAGAGACTTTAGTGTTTACTTCTTCCTTGATTCTCACATTAAATACAGTGCTTGTCTTGGCAGTGAAACTGAAGTGGTTTTATTATTCCACACGATATGTTTATCTTTTAGTGAGGCACATGTATCGAATTTATGGATTACAGTTGTTGATGGAGGACACATGGAAGAGGATTCGTTTCCCAGACATACTGCGAGTCTTTTGGCTAACAAGAGTTACAGCTCAGGCTACAGTGTTAATGTACATCTTAAGAATGGCAAATGAAACTGATTCCTTCTTTATTTCTTGGGATGATTTTTGGGACCTCATTTGCAATCTTATAATTAGTGGATGTGATTCTACACTAACTGTACTGGGCATGAGTGCTGTAATTTCCTCAGTAGCCCATTATTTGGGGCTTGGAATATTGGCCTTTATTGGATCAACTGAGGAAGATGACAGGCGGCTTGGCTTTGTTGCACCTGTTTTATTTTTTATTTTGGCTCTTCAGACTGGGTTAAGTGGGCTAAGACCAGAAGAGAGACTTATTCGCTTAAGTAGAAACATGTGCCTTTTATTAACTGCAGTCCTGCATTTCATCCATGGAATGACAGACCCTGTATTAATGTCTCTCAGTGCCTCTCATGTGTCATCTTTTCGTAGACATTTTCCTGTGCTGTTTGTCTCTGCTTGCCTGTTTATTCTTCCTGTCTTACTCAGTTATGTTCTTTGGCATCACTATGCACTAAATACATGGTTGTTTGCAGTTACAGCATTTTGTGTGGAACTGTGCTTAAAAGTAATTGTTTCTCTCACTGTTTATACGTTATTCATGATTGATGGCTACTATAATGTCCTCTGGGAAAAGCTTGACGATTATGTCTACTACGTTCGTTCAACAGGCAGTATTATTGAATTTATATTTGGAGTTGTAATGTTTGGAAATGGGGCTTACACTATGATGTTTGAGTCAGGAAGTAAAATTCGGGCTTTTATGATGTGCCTACATGCATATTTTAACATCTACTTACAAGCCAAAAATGGCTGGAAGACATTCATGAATCGTAGGACTGCTGTGAAGAAAATTAATTCACTTCCTGAAATAAAAGGGAGCCGCTTACAAGAAATAAATGATGTATGTGCAATCTGCTATCATGAGTTTACAACATCTGCTCGTATTACACCATGTAATCATTATTTCCATGCACTTTGCCTTCGGAAATGGTTGTACATTCAAGATACTTGTCCAATGTGCCATCAGAAAGTATACATCGAAGATGATATCAAGGATAATTCAAATGTATCTAACAACAATGGATTTATTCCACCCAATGAAAATCCAGAGGAAGCTGTAAGAGAAGCTGCTGCTGAATCTGACAGAGAATTGAACGAAGATGACAGTACAGATTGTGATGATGATGTTCAAAGAGAAAGAAATGGAGTGATTCAGCACACAGGCGCAGCAGCTGAAGAATTTAATGATGATACTGACTGATGAAAATAGCATTTATTAATCATTGAGGTATTTGTTTAAAATTCAGTTCATCCTAAATGGAGTGATATCCTTCACCTTCAGTGTGTAACCAAGCACAAAAACAGTATCAATGTTGAATCTGTGAATGGTTTTCCGTTTACTGTGATGTGCTACTGTAAATATACCTCTTTAATTACTTCTGGTCTCTTTGGTGACCTGTTTAAATTTGTGTACATTATTGTACATAGAATAAAATGTTTTCACATTTTTATGACAAAATTTGAACAAATAGCTTTTTAATAG
Source organism: Theropithecus gelada (assembly GCF_003255815.1). Taxonomy (NCBI): domain Eukaryota; kingdom Metazoa; phylum Chordata; class Mammalia; order Primates; family Cercopithecidae; genus Theropithecus; species Theropithecus gelada. The sequence continues at coordinate 126,774,660 of NC_037676.1, forward strand.
CTGTAATGATCATATGGTGCGTCAACTGTGCCAAAGATTCTTCAATGAAATCATATAACGTATCTAACTTTGGACCTCAGTTTTTCTTCAGAATGGGTGGGAGAATGAAAATGCAAATCAGGAAACCACATTAAAGTTAAGGAAATAAAATAATTTGACCAGAGGATAAGGGACATGAGAGAGTATTTTAAAACTAAAGAAAAAATTAGCCTGCCAGAAGCAACTGAGGAACTTTTTTGAAACTTGAGTAGCAGTGTAATTGAGCTGAGTTTGAAAGTCATGATTCAGAGACCGAGGGTTGGGAAATAAACTGTATCAACTAAACTTTGATATAAACCAGAATGTGCTAAATGTTTTTTATGTAAAATTGGTATATTTGTTAGCCATTCTGTGTCTGCAGTATTGTCATAAAATTGTCCTTTCATTCTTTTGGAGATATTACAGAACAAAAATAGTTTATTGTTATTATTATTGTTTTAAACTAAGGTACTCAATGATATAAAAACATCCTGATCTGATTCTATGAGAAAAAGAAGGGGAATGGTGGAGAATGCTGTGTACCAATATATAGTATTTCTTTAGACAACTTGCAGATAATTTCTTTATTGAAACTATCAGTAAGTTTTACTATGAAATTTTACATACATGATGGAAAGTGGAAGACATATACCAATTATATTCCAGGAAAAAATACTTTAATAGTATTGTTATATAGGGTATTGGCTAATTCCAGTGGATCCTCATCTCTCACTGCTGACATTATCTCCAATATTTGACTAAAACAAAACAAAAACAAAAATGGTTAAATCTCCAAGTATATATTCTGTTTTAAAGCTACATAATAATTTTCCACACAAAGGGAAAATATTAGAGCACCTTTAATAGAATAAAGCTTAACAGTTATTAAGTTTTTCAGCAGCATCAACAGAAAAACTTACTGCCAGTAACTACAAACAGATTTATGGACTGTCTTGCATGTAACTAGAGCTAAGAACCAGGTTCAAGTAAATTATTAAAGCAGACATCTGTATTATGTACACCACTTCTGGCATTAACTGAGTGGAAATGAAGAGTCCTTTTCAATTGTGAGTCATAGCATGTTCATTAGTGGGTCATGATGAGCATTTCAAACATTGACAAGTACACTGTACTTAGTAAGGGTAAGTACTGTTCCATTTTTTGTTTCATTTTATTATGTATGTTCATCCTAAGTCACAATGTAATTTGTACTGGGGGACAGCGGCCACAGTTGGAAAGCCACTGCTACAGAACTAGTCCTTGAGAGACAGCAAATGAAGGTATTAGGTTGCTGCAAAAGTAATATTTACTTGGAAAAATGTGTGGTTATTGAGGGGGAGGGCTTTCTGTGCTTCTACCCCTGCAAGAGAGAGAAGTCCAGGTGTCCATCCTTCAGTTTCTTTCTTTCTCTTTTTTTTATTTCTCTCTCTCTCTTCCCTTCCCTTCCCTCCCCCTTCCTTCCTTTTCTTCCTTTTTCTTTTTCTTTTTTGAGATGGAGTCTTACTCTGTCACTCAGGCTGGAGTGCAGTGGCGCGATCTCAGCTCACTGCAACCTCTGCCGCCCGGGTTAAAGTGATTCTCCTGCCTCAGCCTCCTGAGTAGATGGGATTACAGGCGCCTGTGATCAAACCCAGCTAATTTCTGTATTTTTAGTAGAGATAGGGTTTCATTCACCATGTTGGCTGGGCTGGTCTTGAACTGACCTCGTGATCCACCCGCCTGGGCCTCCCAAAGTGCTGGGATTACAGGCGTGAGCCAGGGCGCCTGGCCGCATCTTTTCAGTTTCTGTGCTTACAATAATAACGATCCATAGTGTCTCCTAGCAATATTATATATAACATTTTAAATACTGAACTGGAAAGTTCCAAAGTCAAAATTGAACATTTAAATATTCTTTGCCCAAGCTTTTTGTTCCCTTAGTGGGTATCTTAAATGTTAACACCTAAAGGAATTAAGGATGGAGATCTAAGATTAATAGGAATTTAAAAAATTGTTTTGTAATAGTGACTTTCAAAAGCCTTGCTTGATGTTTATACAAAGCAAACATTATGCTGAATTTTTATCTGACAGTCAAGATATGCTGAAAGCAAATCTATTAACATTTAAATTAAGACAGTGAAAATCCATGTTTCTTCGGAAACTACCAAATGTCCCTCTGTATGCACTCAGAATTGGAACTCTTGATTAGTGCTGCTGATGACACAGTTTTGAAGGTCACAGCAGCTTTGCTAAGATTATATTGCATAGCAATTTTATTGAAATTAATTTATAAGAAATCTATTGGGCCGGGTGTGGTGGCTCATGCCTGTAATCACAGCACTTTGGGAGGCCAAGGCGGGCAGATTGAGCTCAAGAGTTTGAGATCAGCCTGGGCAACACAGTGAAACCCTACTTCTACTAAAACACAAAAAATTAGCCAGGCGTGGTGGTGGAGGCCTATAGTCCCACCTACTCGGGAGGCTGAGGCAGGAGAATTGCTTGAACCTGGGAGGTGGAGGTTGCAGTGAGCTGAGATTGTGCCACTGCACTCCAGCCTGGGCAACAGAGCGAGAGACTGTCCCCCCCACCAAAAAAAGGAAATCTATTGGAGCTTAGGACATCGTATTTTACTATTTGATAATGCAGTTTATGGAAATCTTTGAATAACCCTTCTGTAGCCAAGCCATGCTGTTTCCATACATCTTCAGTGGTCAAAGCTGCAGTTACTCCAAAATGAATATAAAGTTGTTTAATATCCCTGAGAATTTAGTGGCTTTTGTTTAGTGTGGCACTTTTACAGTAGGCACAGGTTTTGCTTTTTTTTTTTTTTTTTTTGAGACAGAGTCTCACACTGTGGTCCAAGCTGGAGTGCAGTGGTGTGATCTTGGCTCACTATAACCCCTGCCTCTCAGGTTCAAGTGATTCTCCTGCCTCAGCCTCCCGAGTAGCTGTGATAACAGGCGCCCACCACCATGCCCGGCTATTTTTTTGTATTTTTAGTAGAGACAGGGCTTCTCCACATTGGCCAGGCTGGTTTTGAACTCCTGACCTCAAGTGATCTGCCTGCCTCGCCTCCCAAAGTGGTAGGATTACAGGTGTGAGCCACTGCGCCCAGCCAGGCAAAGGTTTTTAAAGTCTTACAAGATCTGTATGATTCCTGCCACTATTTCCTTTCCAGCCCCTCCCCATACTAATACCAGTTATAGCTTAAAAAAATAATAATTGCTTCTGTCCTGCTTAAAATCCTTTGGGTAGTGATAAAATCTAAGCAAAATGCTGGCATATAAGAGGCCTCACAATCTGGGCTCACTCTACCTTCCCAGACTTGACTTCTTCCACTTACCCTGTGCATCCCACTTTCTGCCACACTTGTTCCTCTGGATTAGCCAGGCCCTTCTGCAGTCTGCCTTTGCTCCAGGTGTTTGTCTTTCTCTGACCTAACTCCCAGTCACGCCTAGTAAACAACTGAAATGTCACCTTGGTGTAGCTCTCTCCTATTTCCCCTCAAAGCAGACAGTTGATGTGCCCTATGGTCTTGGTCATATATTCCTATTTGTATAACAGCACTACTATCTTGGACTCTGTCTGCTTATTTGCTCCAGGAGGGCAGGGGTCCTCGCCTGACTCACTGAATGCCTTATCTAAAGTGCCAGGCACAGGTGGATGGATAAAGACAGGTCTTGGTTCTTCTGTGTAGCCTTAGTAACTTGTACCTTTCCTGACATATTGGGCAGGGGCTCCAAAATATCTGTTGCAAACAACTTATATCTAAAAGACTTCTATAAACATAATTAGAATGTAAAATTGTTAACAGAATGGAGGTTGATAAAATGACTTTGTAAGTAGGAATTAACTTGCCAACTCATAATTAGCAGTAGATCAGATGATTGTGTATTTTTGAAATGTGGTTTAAATCTTTTCAGCTTGCAGATGCTAAATTTTCCTAAGCTCTGCAGCTAACTGAAGAGCAGGTATTCATGAAGCCTTCACAGTTTTTTTTTTTTTTGAGACGGAGTTTCGCTCTTGTCACCCAGGCTGGAGTGCAATGGCGCGGTCTCTGCTTACTGCAACCTCCGCCTCCTGGGTTCAAGTGATTCTCCTTCCTCAGCCTCCCGAGTAGCTGGCATTACAGGCATCTGCCACCAGGCCTGGCTAATTTTGTATTTTTTTTAGACATGGGATTTCACCATCTTGGCCAGGCTGGTCTCAAGCTCCTGACCTCAGGTGATCTGCCTGCCTCAGCCTCCCAAAGTGCTGGGATTACAGATGTAAGCCACCATGCCCGGCCAGCCTTCATAGTTCTTAAACAGTCTACATTTAAAAACACCTTGAAATTTTGTCTTGCAAATGTATAGCTAAAGTCAACAGCTATAATCTTATACAAGATTAAAGAAATATAAAAAACTGACTTGGATACACTGTTGGCAACTACTTCCTGTAAGCTGGCTGCTGGCAAAATAACAGTTTCTTTTCTCTAGTGTCCTCTTAGATCCCCCAAAAATTGGCTGGGTGTGGTGGCTCATGCCTATAATCCTAGCACTTTGAGAGGCTGAGGTCAGGAGTTTGAGACCAGCCTGGCCAACATGGCAAAACCCCGTCTCTACTAAAAATACAAAAATTAACGGTGTTGTGGCACGTGCCTATAGTTCCAGCTACTTGGGAGGTTGAGGCAGGAGAATTGCTTGAACTGGGAGGCGGAGGTTGCAGTGAGCCAAGATCACTCCACTGCACTCCAGCCTGGGCAACAGAGTGAGATGGTCCCCCAAAACACTATTTAGAAATACTGTTTCATCACTGAATTTGCAAGTACTTACATTTCTTTATTTTTTAAAATTTTTGTTACTTCTTTAGAGACAGGGGTCTCCCTATGTTGCCTGAGCTGATACTGAACTCCTGAGCTCAAGCAGTCTTCCCAAGTAGCTGGGATACAGGCGTAGGCCACCCTGCCTGGCTGCTTCAGTTTTAAAGACTTTGTCAGCTGAAGCATGTTAATAAAGGAAAAGAACCTTTCAAACGTATTTTTATAGAGTAATTCTTCACTGTTCTGCCTGCTGGATATTAGATCTGGCTTATCTTCTAATACTATTTTCCTGTTAAAAACTACTGAAAACAAAAGATGGTGCATATGCAATGAATAGTCTTAAAAGCAACAATCTATTTTGTTTTCTTTTTTACCCCTCATGAAGACACAGTACCAATTAGTTTTTGTGAATGTGTTATAAGTATGCCCAATTGTCTGAACTGATAAATTATGTAAGACTGATATAATCTAGATTAAATTATCTGTGCAAACAAAATAAATTGGATTAAGTACCCATTAAAATGATATAACCACCTTTTCCTGTTGGTTACCTTTACAGCTCTTTGACAGATGGATAATAGTCCCTCTTTTCACCTGTGCTATACATCACAATTTAAAAGATGATTCTGATCTGCTGCTTTTTTAGGAAATAAAATGTGCTAAAGTCCCACCCCCTTTGATTGGAAAAAGGGTGTCTACCCCCTTTGATTTGGAAAAAGGGGTTCGTCCTTAAGATCACTTATCCTTTTGTTCTGAGGCTTAAAGAAATGTGTTATTTCTTAGATTTATAGCGGCTGTCAAATCATTTAAATCCAAAATATTCTGCTAAGGCTTTCTTGTTACCAAAGAGTAGCAGGAAGTTGCAGTGAGAATGGGACTTAAACTAGGTATACAAATTCCTCCAAATCACTGCATTAATATGGCGGCCTTGAACCTGAACTTCACTTGGATTTTGCAAAATTTTAATTCTGTCCCTTGCGTTCATTTTGTAAGTGGCATCTGGTGGTTGACTAATGATTTTGAAGACCGTGAAAGCAAAATACTCACATTATATGGCAGGGTTCATTTCTGTCTTTTAAGCAGTGCCCACTTTCCCACTTCTTTTTGGTAGGAAATGCAGTTTTTATGTATTTTGATCCAGCATGTGTACTTTTGACTCCACACCAAGGTGCATCTAGTTAAGCAAAGAAAGTGTCTCTTAAGGGCTTTACATTAAAAAAAATTTTTTATGACCATTATCGAACTAATACATAACCTGTAAATGATAAACCATGATTGAGCTTCCAAAATGGCACAATTATTGCAACAGAAAACAGTTCTAAGAAAAGCACAAATTCTTGAATTGCATCTTAAATACCTTCTAAAACTCACTTTTATTCCTTTTTTCTGCTAGCATTGTTGGTGTGCAGCATGCTTTAAAAAAAAGACCTAAACCTTAAATATAATTGTGTAACAACATTAAAACATTTAAACAGATTTTTTTTCTGTTTTCAAAATCTTTTTCGCTATGCATGTAGTGAGGTTTACATAAGTTAAACAAATTTCCATCTTTACTGAATGTGAAACTGGTTTTGAATATTTTTAAATAAAGAATTACAATAGTTTACACATTTTACAAGCATCGTACTTTTAATCAAATCATTTTGTTTTCCTGACTGCCCAAGGAAATGAACGTGATTTCTCCAGAAAGGCTCAGTCTTGATTTTCCTAAAGTCCATGAGGACAGCCTTGACAGGGTTTAGATAGAAAGTTTTAGCTTTTTACCTTATTATTTTTTTGAGATGGAGTCTCACTGTCTCGAAGGGTGGAGTGCAGTGGCGCAATCTCGGCTCATTGCAACCTCTGTCTCCCAGGTTCAAACGGTTCTTGTGCCTCAGCCTTCTAAGTAGCTGGGACTACAGGCATGTGCCACCACGCCCAGCTAATTTTTTGTAATTTTTTTTTTTTTTGAGATGGAGTTTCGCCGTTGTTGCCCAGGTTGGAGTGCAATGGCGCGATCTCAGCTCACTGCAACCTCCGCCTTCCGAGTTCAAGCAATTCTCCTGCCTCAGCCTCCTAAGTAGCTGGGATTACAGCTACCATGCCTGGATAATTTTGTATTTTTAGTAGAGATGTGGTTTCTCCATGTTGGTCAGGCTGGTCTTGAACTTCTGACCTCAGGTGATCCGCCCACCTCGGTCTCCCAAAGTGCTAGGAATACAGGCGTGAGCCACCGCGCCTGGCCTCACCTTGTTTTAAGAGGCAACAGATTCTAAAATCCTTATACTAAACCAGTATAAATTGTCGCACTGTAAAAAGTGCTGTAGAATTAAGCCATTATAAAGACATTGTGTAAACAAAATTCTGAACAGATTTTGAAACTTGGAAGTGTGATGTGCTTAGTCAAGGCCCCTTGTTTATGTACTTGTAACTACAACCTCCTGAGTTACATATATATATATTTATTTATTTTTTTTTGATATGGAGTCTCACTCTGTCACCCAGGCTGGAGTGCAGTGGCACAATCTCGGCTCACCGAGTAGCTGGGACTACAGGTGTCTGCCACCATGCCCGGCTAATTTTTTGTATTTTTATTAGAGACGGGGTTTCTCCATGTTAGCCAGGATGGTCTCGATCTCCTGACCTCGTGATCCACCCACCTTGGCCTCCCAAAGTGCTGGGATTACAGGCGTGAGCCACCACACCCGCCCTCCTGAGTTATAGTCTAACATCTCATTTTCTAAGTGCTTAGACATAGCAAACTTCTAAGATTGAAAAAAATCATTTGCATATATTTTTCCATTAATAACCCCCAAAGATCTTCTGGAAAGCACAATTGTTGAGGTTGAGCATGCTGTTTTAAAATACTTGTCCACTTAAAGTTTGAAGTCAAATTTCTTTTTCTTTTTTGTTTGGTATGGTTTAATATGAAACAAAGTTCTGAAAACAAACTTACCTGTCTCAATCATTAATTTTTCACTAGGAATTGACTTCAAAACTTCCAAATTAGCTTCAGTTTTCAGTGAACTTAAAAAAAGAAGTGTATACATATATTTATTTTAAAAGGCAGCAATTAACGAATACCTTTTTTCATATCACAACTTGTCTAAAGTACTACAAGACCAATCCAAAACCCCATAGCATTTTGTTTTCAGTATACTTTAGAAAGTATTTGCATACTACCATACTTCAACAATCCAGATTAAGATCTATTTTAACCCTATCTGCCTTCCGGGAATGCAATTTTCCATGCTTATTAGTTGGTTTCCAACAGCATTCCATATCAGTCTAAGTAAAATTTAACTTTTTTAAAAAATAATTCATTTGCTTCTGAGTAATCTGCATAACTTAGAGGTGCTCCTAAGGCTGTTAACGTTCGTTTCCTGAATTTTCCATTTTTAGCCCAAGACAGATTCTTCACTCTACTTGAGCAGAATTATGTATCTGCACCCTTGCCATGGTTTCTTTGTAGGATGAACTCTACTCCTTGAATCTGGCTTTGGCCTCAAGTCTTGCTATGGCTGCCTGAGCCTCTATCAGCCAAAACCCAGCTGACTCAAAGATCCATGAATGCAAACATAAATGCTTCCTGTAATGTGGCAGTGAGGTTTGGGATGGTGTAGCATATAATGTGATGGCAACGAATACTGCTCTTGTATTACTTTAAAAACACAATTTTTGTAACCACAAATTAATTTTTTAGAGCAGTTTTAGGTTTACAGCAATAAAAAGTATAGAGATTCCCCAACCATGTGTCCCCACTCTCAAAATTCCACACCATAATGGTAGGTACGTTTGTCATTGATGAACCTACCTTGACACAAAATTGTCACCCAAAACCCACAGTTTACAGTTTACATTAGGGTTCACTTGGTGTCATGTGTTCTGTGGGTTTGGACAAATACGCAATTACGTCTAGCTACCATTGTATCATACTGAGTAGTTTCATGGTCTTAAAAATCTGTGGTCTGCCTATTCATCCCTCCTTCTCTCTAACCCCTTATTTTTGAACCGTCTCCATAGTTTTGCCTTTTCCAGACTGTCACACAGTTTGAACTATACAGTATGTAGTCTTTTTCAGGGTGCCTTCTTTCACTTGAAAATACACATTAAAATCCCATGTTTTTCATGCTTGATAGTTCATTTCTTTTGGCATTGAATAATATTCCACTGGATATACCACAGTTTATCCATTCACCTACTGAGGAACATCTTGGTTGCTTCCTTATGTAGCATTTTTAATTTCAGCATTTGTTATTACAAAGCATTTAAGATATACATTAAATTAGGTAATATGGACTTCTCATATAGTTATCACCCAGCCCCATCAATCATCAACACAGGACAATCCTGTTCCATCCACTTACCCCTACTCTCTCCTGTATTATTTTAAAAGGAAATTCGAAATGTACAGTTCTAATATTTCAGCATTTAATTCAAGATGTTTCAGCATGTATCTCTGAGCATAAGGATTCTCTTTAAAAAATGCAACCACAATACAATTATCATATTTAAGAAAAACCCAAGTCTTCTAGTATTCAAATTTCCAGTCATCTCAGAGTCATACATTCTTTTTAAGTTTGATTAAATTAGGACACAGAGAGGCCTACACATTGCAATTGGTCATTGTCTTCTAAAGTCTCAACCTATTAAAATCTCCTGCATCTTTTCCCCCTTCAAATTTATTTGTTGAAGAAACCAAGCTGTTCACCCTGTGCAGTGCCCTAGTCTTGATTTTGCTGATTTTATCTGTGTTCCAGTTTAACAGGTTCCTCTGGCCTCTGTATTTTTTTTTTTGAGACGGAGTCTCACTCTGTTGCCCAGGCTGGAGTGTGTTGGCAAAATCCCAGCTCGCTGCAACATCCACCTCCCGGGTTCAAGCGATTCTCCTGCCTCAGCCTCCCGAGTAGCTGGGACTACAGGTGCCCGCCACCACGCCCGGCTCATTTTTGTATTTTTAGTAGAGAGGGGGTTTCACCATGTTGGCCAGGCTGGTCTCAAACTCTTGACCTCAGGTGATCCACCCACCTCAGCCTCCCAAAGTGGTGGGATTACAGGCACGAGCCACCGCACCTAGCCTGCCCTCTGTATTTCTTATAGGAGATCTAGAGTACCATCTACAGGCTGGATAAGATTTGGGTTGGATGTTTTTGGGGGAAGACCATTTCATAGGTGGTGGTGTGATCTTTCATCTACAGGCATATATCTGGTTCTATTTTTGTGATCTAAGGCAGCCATGGATGCCCAATGCATAATTCACCAGGAGCTACTAAATGTTGATATAATTCTATCAGCCCTTTACTTATTAGAGTACTTCCATAAAACGAAAATTCTCTATTACTTGATTGCTCAAATATATGTAGTTTGTACAGAAAATATGTATCTTTCTGTCAAATGTGTTGATTCCCTAACTTCTTCCATTGGTGCTATTATTTTAACATCACCATTCATTTATATAAGGAGCTCTTATTCTTTTATGTTCTTTTAGCATTCTGTTCATATTTCACGTGCGTAACATCTCAAATCCCACTATGTTGGGTATCACTGGGGTTAGGTTTTCTATTTATCTTGGCCCTTTTCTTTCATGCTTCTGGTTCACCGCATTTGTCTGGTGGTCCTTGGATATCCATTTATATTTAGGGAGGTTGCTAGTGTTGCGTTTCCTTTGCTTTTGTGAAAGCAGGACTGTTTTACTACCAGTTCTCTTCTCTGAGTGGGGATTCTTAGTGAGACCTTCTTGTGGGAGAGGGTATATTATGAAACTACATTTAAAGGTAAGAGTATAGGGAGCTAATTGTTAGGCTCATGGTTCTCTAAATGCTTTCCTTTGTGGATTGATAATAAGCACTTCAAGCCTTAGTCCTCACCATAGTTTTTTCAATTTTCTTAAGAAAACCCCTGCCCCTGGCCCTTGTGTAAATGTTTACTACTTTTGTCCTCTATGCACAGGAGTGGATATGGGAGTGAGATCTTTTCTCTATATAGGCCCTCAATTGATCATCCTTTGTAGTCCTATTTCACACTAATTCTAAGCTTAAATTCCCCCCTATTGGATTTTGTTTGCCAGACTTGCTCCCATCTCTTCTGAGGCCCCTTAGTGGTGTAATCTAAGCTTTCTCTTTCAGTTTTACCCGTCTTCAGAAATCCACAGAACAGACGGAGTGTCTGTCACCTGGGCTGGAGTGCAATGGCGCAATCTCGATTCACTGCAACCTCTGCCTCCCGGGTTCACACAATTCTCCTGCCTCAGCCTCCCAAGTAGCTGGGATTACAGGTGCCCACTACCACACCTGGCTAATTTTTTGTAGAGACAGGGTTTCACTATGTTGGCCAGACTGGTCTCAAACTCCTGACATTGTCATCTGCCTGCCTCGGCCTCCTGAAGTGCTGGGATTACAGGCGTGAGCCACTGTGCCTGGCCTCTTCTTTTTTTTTTTTTTTTTTTTTAAATTTAAGAGATGGGGGTCTCGTTAAGTTACCCAGACTGGTTATACCTGTAGCTCTAGCTACTGAGGATGCTGTGGCAGGAGCATCACTTGAACTCCTGGGCTTACCCAGCTACAGAACATTTATTAGCAAAAAACTGGCCTTTTTTCTTTGCTATTATAGATTCTTTCCTTTTTCAATATCTATAATTTTATTTTAGTAGGATTTTAGGAGGGGTGGGTGGGATGTCATTAGTTTGACATTAAGTAGCAATTGGTGCTCTCTAGGAAAAAAAAATTATTATTTTCAGCCAGCTTGGTTAATATAGATATTTTGTAAAATATATTGATGTGGTTGGTATGGATAGTATATTTAAAAGTTTTCTTTTTTTTTCTTTCTTTTTTTTTTTTTTCTTTTTAAGACAGAGTCTCGCTCTGTCACCCAGGTTGGAGTGCAGTGGTGTGATCTCGGCTCACTGCAAGCTCTGCCTCCAGGGTTCACGCCATTCTCCTGCCTCAGCCCCCCAAGTAGCAGGGGTTACAGGCGCCCGCCACCTTGCCCGGCTAATTTTTTGTATATTTAGTACAGAGGGGGTTTCACTGTGTTAGCCAGGATGGTCTCAATCTCCTGACCTCATGATCCGCCCGCCTCGGCCTCCCAAAGTGCTGGGATTACAGGTGTGAGCCACTGCACCCGGCCTATTTAAAACTTTCACTAAATTTTTAGATTTGTATTTTTGATCTCACTAAATCATGTCTGATTAGCTTAATATTCTTCTACGTCTATCCTATGACTGTAAAAATTTGCCCAAATATATATACTAATAAATATTTTAAAGAGAAGCCAGTATTTCTGTTTAATAAGGTTTCCCATTTAATGATGAGCAACTACACGATTCTGAAGTCAAGTCTGAAATATATCTTCCCATTTTCTTTTTTTTTTTGAGACAGAGTCTCGCTCTGTCGCCCAGGCTGGAGTGCAGTGGCGTGATCTCGGCTCACTGAAACCTCCGCCTCCCGAGTTCAAGCGATTCTCCTGCCTCAGCCTCCCGACTAGCTGGGACTACAGGTGCCTGCCACCACCCCAGCTAATTTTTGTATTTTTAGTAGAGATGGGGTTTTACCATATTGGCCAGGCTGGTCTTGAACTCCTGACCTTGTGAACCACGCACCTCAGCCTCCCAAAGTGCTGGGATTACAGGTGTGAGCCACGGTGCCCGGCCATCTTCCCATTTTCTTGGGGGAAAAATTCTAATTTAACTTTTAGGAACCAAAGACTTTATGTGATATGTGGATTAAGTTATATTATGATAAGTTATCATATTAAGTTATACTAAGTTATATTATAAGTGGATTAAGTTATCACATCTCAGAGACTCAGATTAAGATGACAATGAATAGATTTCAAAATAAGAATATAAACATTCACTTTAATAAATGACTAACCCATTAATTCTGAAGCTAATATTAATGTAGGAGAAAAGAATCTTTTGTGATTAGCTTAAAGCAACATCATAATAAACTCAAGATCATTTAGAAATATCTAAGACAGGAGCCAGGTATGGTGCCTCATGCCTGTAATCCAAGCACTTTGGGAGGCAGAGGCAGGTGGACAGCCTGAGCTCAGGAGTTTGAGACCAGCCTGGGCAACATAGTGAAACCCCATCTCAACAAAAAGTACAGACATTAGCCAATCATGGTGATAGGAGCTTGTGGTCTCAGCTATTATACTTGGGAGGATTGCTTGAGCCCAGGAGGTCGGGGCTGCAGTAAGTCGTCCAGCTTGTAAGACAGAGTGAGACCCTGGTCTCAAAAAAAAAAAAAAAAAAAATCTAAGAATTAATGGTTTTAAGTTGGTGAAATAAAGATCTTCTACCCCCTTCTCTTAAAAAACACTTACAAGGAGAAAAGCAGGATTTTTAAAAATGAAACTAGGAGACATATGTTACCCCAAATCACAACATATAAAGTTGAAAGTGGACAGAGAAATGATAAACGACCAGTGTTTAAGTGCCAAGTGACTTGAATGCTATGTGCCTGGAGAGAAAGACAAGCAAACCCAGAAGCAGATATAGTCCCTAGAAAGTGGAGTAAGGCAGGGACTGAAATGGAGATTGTTTGAGAAAACTTCAAGAGAAGATAGATGGGATTCCTAGGTTACATATCTGTGACTTGGTGCAGAGAAAGAGGTGCTGGGTCTCAAGAGAACCTACATCAGAAACAGGTGGAGAACAACAAGCACAGAGGAGTACAGGCATCAGGCACAGGCCTAAGCATGGAGACCGGGGCAGCCCACTGAACAGGAAGACCCTCTAACCCATCCTGCTCCAAAACACTGTCAGGGACATTTATAAACCCCTTCCCTCCACTGTTCCTCACTTTTCCAGCAGAGAACACAAGATCCCTTTCTGGAGAAACTGAACCAACCCAGAAAAAGATCTCTACAAACTGATATTTGGGAATCCCTAGCAAAAAGTCAGTTGGCCATCTGAGTCTGCCAGTTGCTGGAATGCCTTCTAGAGAGCTTCCAAATGGCATTTTTTTTTAAATAGACAGTGAGGACTGCCTGACATTTGAAGAAAGTTTCCATCATCACAGAGACCAAAGGAAAGAAGAAGAGGTGACTGTGAGGAAACAAATGCAGGAAGACAAGCAGAAAGTCACTTTATAGTTCATGCCTTTCGAGAGATGAGAAGACACTGTAGTGTAAGAATAGTGTTCAGAAACTGAAAAACGCTGAAGTAAATTTCATAAAAAGGGTTACAAAATATAGCACTTTTTTTGGAAGGAGGGAAACAATGGAAGTTATCAGTCTGGTATGCCCAAGAAAAGAATAGAGAAGAAAAATCAAATTCCAAGGATGGGTAAAGATGAGGCCCCCACTGGAAGGGGTAATGAAAAAGCAACACTAGGCATGATGAAAACCATCAACACACACCTCCGTGAAATTCCACATCAGAGATGAAAAACTAAAACCTTTCACAAGAGAAGAAAACTAGGTCACAGGTAAAGGATTAGGAATCAGAGTAGCAACTTTTCATCAACATAGAACCTACTGATGGAACAGTATAAATTCTCAATGAAAATGATTTCTGATCTTGAATTTTATGCACGGAGAAACTATCAATTGAAAGTGGGGTTCTCTCCCCTTTCATTAACTACCCAGGCTAACTTGAAAGAGGAAGAGCAAAAAAAAAAAATTCATTTTCAAACATGCAAAATCTCAAGAAACTTAATTCCCATGAAAACGTCCTCAGAGGATGTTGTAGAATGTGTTCCACTAAAACAAACACACAAGGAATACATGGGATCTAAAAATAGGAACTAGCCCAAACTGAAACAGACAGATGGAAGGGTCTGCAACTGATGGAACTATTATATCTAGACAAGTTTGCTCATGTGGTATACCGTGCTTAACATTTCTTGGACTACTTTTTGTTTTCCTGGATTAACCTCCCTCATATTTTTATTTACCTGGCTTTCTTAAACTTGAAGCCCAGCCTGGGCACATAGCAAGATCCCGTCTCAACTTAAAATGTAAAAAATAGCCGGGTGTGGTGGCACGCACCAGTAATCCCAGCTACTCAGGAGGCTGAGGTGGGAGGGTTGCTTGAGCCCGCGAGGTCAAGGCTGCAGAGTTGTGATCACACCACGGCATTCCAGCTTGGGCTACAGAGCAAGTCCCTATCTTAAAAAAAAAAAAACAAAAAAACCAAAAAACTTGAAACCCTCTCATACTTGGCATAGCTCTGTGAAATTATCTACTTATATAGAAATAATAATGAAACATTTATAGAGACATAATAATGAAAACATTGAGTATGCATATAACCAAAAATTCTGAAATGACGACACTGAGAGTGATATGCAGAGAATAATGGAGGTAGGGAATTAGTACGGGATATAAAAACTAACGTGCTCATATACCCCAATGAGAATAGACACAGGGGATGAATCAAGAGACAATAGTATATGGATATTATTTAGAAATATGGCGACAAATAGCAAAATCGTTGCCGCTAGAACAACTGACCTGGGGTAAGGTCATGCTGGGGGGACTCTGATATTTGTTTATATCTGTGAGTACTACTTGACTTTTTAATCACTATGCATATATTCCCTTGCATATTAATTTTAAAGTTATTTAAACCTTTAAATATGAAAGCAGCTTAGACATTTAAACTTTGAACTCTAGAGCAAATATGTAATTCCATGATTCTATTTCCCTAGATTTTAGTCAAAAATAATGCAATTGGAAACACAATAACTTTAAGGGTATGAGACATTGAAGGACTGAAAGTCTTATACTATTTTGCAACTGATTAATGGGATACATTGATATCCTGTGAAAAGACACTGGTCGAAGCTCTTACATATTTGACAAAACAAACCCAGGGACCTAGCTGTGCTAGCTGAGTGTACTGAGTGTGTAAAGTTTAGTGTGATATAACAGCAGAAAGGTCACAGAGTGAGAAGCCAGAGGACATGGGTTCTCATACTTGGAGAAACTCTATACCTGTTTCCTAATTTATTTGAGCCTCGGTTTCTTTGCCTGCAGAGATGTATGACTGTCATAGAATAACCTTTCGTCCACAGTCAGACATGACGTGCATATGTATACATAATGCTATGAACACATTTTCAAGGGATCAAATGATCTGAGAATAAATTGGATTACCAGAGAAAGCTAGCTGCTGATCTCAACACAAAATAATTTTTCATTATTAGGACATAATGTACTAGTCTATAATTTTGAGCTTTAACTTGTAATCGTAATGTACTGTTTAATTTCTTACATAATTACTGAAATTCCCAGCAAAGATCAGTGTAAACACACACAAACTTTAATGAAAATCGTCTTCATCAGCAATTCACTGTAAAACGATTTAAGAAATCTGCTTAAATAAAAGTTAAAAACAAAACAACCTAAGAACGTACCAACCATTAAATCCTATATAAAGATCCAAATCAATCAAAGCAGCTGCTGCTTCCTTGGTACCATCAAATGAATGCACCTGGGGACATACAGGTATAATTTTATTATTATAGTAATTACTCTTTGAAATTCTAAATAACATTAATAAGACTTTGTAGGCAAAAATATAGATCCCTGTAAGTTTTTGGACCTCAGGATTTCAAAGGTGGTAGTCCCTATAATTTTTATTTTCGTATCAGATTTCACAATTATAACCAGTCATCATCTCCAGTGACATGATGCAAAACGTTAGCTGCTGAGAATTTCTCTCTTCAAAGTTGCAGTGTTGCAGTCTCCACACTAGCATTAGTGCAGAAGCTCCAGGAGGGGGTTTAGGAATAGACATATTCTTAGGCAAAAAATGAGGAAAGCTTAGAAATTTTATGGCACCATTTAAAACACGTTTTAAAATACTGATGAATTTTCTGTTACAGGAATTTTTTTTTTTTTTTAAGATGGAGTTTCACTCTTGTTGCCCAGGCTGGAGTGCAATGGCGTGATCTTGGCTCACCGCAACCTTCGCCTCCCTGCTTCAAGCGATTCTCCTGCCTCAGCCTCCTGAGTAGCTGGGATTACAGGCATGCGCCACCATGCCTGGCTAATTTTGTATTTTGTATTTTTTTTTTAGTAGAGAGGGGGTTTCTCCATGTTGTTCAGGCTGGTCTCGAACTCCCGACCCCAGGTGATCCACCCGCCTCGGCCTCCCAAAGTGCTGGGATTACAGGGGTGAGCCACCATGCCCGGCCAAGAATACTTTTTTCTGGAAGAGAAATTACTTTTAAGAGGCAAGGCTGGGCCAGGTGCGATGGCTCATGCCTGTAACCTCAGCACTTTGGGAGGCTGAGGCCAGTGGATCACCTGAGGTTGGGAGTTCGAGACCAGCCTGACCAATGTGGAGAAAACCCATCTCTACTAAAAATACAAAATTAGCAGGGTGTGGTGGCGCATGCCTATAATCCCAACTACTCGGGAGGCCTGAGGCAGGAGAACTGCTTGAACCCAGGAGGCGGAGGTTGCGTTGAGCTGTGATCGCATCATTACAGTCCAGTCTGGGCAACAAGAGTGAAACTCTGTCTCAAAAATAAAAAGAAAAGAGACAAGGCTGAAGAAATTCTTATAAATGGGTAAGACTGTTGCTTAAAAAGCATAAACCGTAATCCCAGCACTTTGGGAGGCCGAGGTGGGCAGATCACAAGGTCAGGAGATCGAGACCATCCTGGCCAACATGGTGAAATCCTGTCTCTACTAAAATGCAAAAAATTAACCAGGCGTGGTGGTGCGCGCCTGTAGTCCCAGCTACTTGGGAGGCTGAGGCACGGGAATCGCTTGAACCCGGGAGGTGGAGGTTGCGACGAGCTGAGATTGCGTAGAAGTGAATTCAAGGGCCGGGCACAGTGGCTTACACCTGTAATCCCAACATGTCGGGAAGCCAAGGTGGGCAGATTGCTTGAGTTTAGGAGTTCAAGATCAGCCTAGGCAACATGGTAAACTCCATCTCCACAAAATATACAAAAAAATTAGCTGAGCATGGTGGTGCATGCCTGTAGTCCCAGCTACTGGGAAGGCTGAGGATGGCTTGATCCTGGGGAAGCGGAGGTTGCAGTGAGCTGAGATTGTGCCACTCCACTTCAGCCTGGATGACAGAGCCAGACCCTTTCTCAATAACCAAAAAAACCCCCAAAAAAACCAAAAACCAAATTTCACAGGGTTTTCTTGTGAATGGAATTCTGTGCTCATTCTTGTACTTTGAACAAAGGAACTATAATTAAAACTGACTTGTGTTTATGCCACATCTGGCCCATACATTCAACAGTAAATTTACATGTCTTTCAAAGGATGGGAAAAGAAACTCCTAATTCTATTGAGTTCTATCTAATTCACATGTGTTTCTTTTTTTTTTTTACTTTTTTAAAAAAAATTTAAATGTTGACATCTGAATTAGGGGCCATCCTTAATAACCAAGATGCTTTATGTGTCACATAAATGTTAAGTATCCCTTATCCCAAGTATGTGGGACCAAAAGTGTTTCGTATTTCAGATTTTTTCAGATTTTGGAATATCTGCATATACATAAAAAGAAATCTTTGGGAAGGGACTCAAGTCTAAACATGAAATTCATTTATGTTTCATATACACCTTATACCATACCCTGAAGGTAAATAATTTAAATAATTTTGTGCATGAAACTAAATTTATGTATAATGAATAATCAGAAAGCAAAGGTGTCACTATCTCATGTCAGTGCTTAAAAAGTTTCAGATTTTGGAGTATTTTGTACTTGGGAGTATTTGGATTTTTGGATTAGAGACATTCAACCTGTATTAAAAATGACAATTTTATACTTACCACTCCCCCTACACAGCGATCTCTATTTCTTTTCATTATGTCTGTAAATTAAAAACAAAGAACTTTTAGCAGATAGCTTGATTTCTACAAAATTCTTAAGTTCTAAATGAGACTTTGGTTTTAACTCACCCAAAAATTCAGCATGTGAGTTTCGACAATGAAGAAACATTGGTAATTTTGTTTGTTCTGACAGTTCAAATTGTTTTTCAAAATATCTGCATAATGCAAAAAAAAATTCTCATTACAAATTTAATTTTAGCATGAGGAAGGTAATGATGTCAAAACAGCTTTTAAGTTAAAGGTATTTAATTCTCTATAAATTACAGGACAATAATCATGAATATTTAAAGCACATCAGACTTATCAAAGGGCTTTTATAACTTACAATTTTTGGAAAGAAATACTTCATTTTCTGGGCTGACAAAATTATTTTCATAAAGTAACATCTACTGGCCCCTTGCCCACTGGGAGCACCATCAGTGGAAGTCAACTCACCAAGCGAGAAGCCCAGCAGAGCTTCATACTGCATGCTAATCTATTCCATTTTGCAACCAGTGTTTTATGTGCTGTTATAAAAGAAGTTACTGCCACTAGGCAAAATGAACAAGGTTTCCCTCAAAAACCAAATCTAAGTATTTGCTAAACAGCAAATAACTCAATTATGCTATGAAAAAAAGAAAATTACACGATAAAGTGGTAGCCCTGAATATCTTAGAGTACTTGATAAGAAGCTTTTTCCAAGTACCACATACTTTTGTCTCATTTGATCCTCAGAATAACCCAAGGATAAAAGCTGGTGTCATACTTTGTCCAACATAACAATACCTGGCATGGCCACTTGGAACCAGAACTTCAGTGCTCTCATTCCAAGTCCCAGCCTAAACGGCAAAAACCTGTCACATTTTCGAGACGCTTCCTTCTGGTCCCGGAGTATAATGACAATATTCAGAGGATATAATGAATGTTCATTCTGTTTGTTTTTTCACTTCAACACAGTGCTCCCTCTTGTTCTCACAAATGGTAGGTTCAACTGAATCAGGATAACAGGTGGCTTATTATTTTCTTAGATGTGCTTACCTCTTCTAAGTCCTTTAATTTGGGGAAACAATTTCTCTGTTTAACTTAAGCCTCTTTTGCTATATTTTCCTATATCATATTTCCTCACATGCAGGACTATTTTACCCCCTTTGCACTCTTGAAAATGCTAAATTTTAAAATTAGAAATAGAAATGTACTTCTTAAGGAGCAGTCTCCAGGCCGGGCATGGTGGCTCATACCTGTAATCCCAGCACTTTGGGAGGCCAAGGTGGGTGGATCACTCGAGGGCAGGAGTTCAAGAACAGTCTGGCCAACATGGTGAAACCTTATCTCTACTAAAAATACAAAAATTAGCCAGCGTGTTGGCACACGTCTGTAATCCCAGCTATTCCATGGGCTGAGGCACAAGAATCGCTTGAACCCAGGGTCAAAGGTTGCAGTGAGCTGATGTCACACTACTTGCACTCCAGCCTGGGTGACAGAGCAGCACTCTGTCTCAAAAAAAATAAAAATAAAAAAAATTAAAAAAAATAGAAACAGTCTTCCTAAAATTGGTGGTCTATCTCTGTATTACCAAATGTTTGGGTTTTAAAATCTCCTTTTCAGATTCTGCTGGGTTAGAATAAGCAAAAATATTTTCCTTTCATTAACAAAGTGCTGAAATTTTGCAGTGTAGGAAATATTAATGACAACTTGGACAAAAAGATATTTTAATAATACAACCAGTCACTATTTCCATAACCTCTAAAGTAAACCAAATGTCAGCAATTAAGTGTGCTCTAGTCATTATGTCAACTTTACTAATATATTTGGCTTTTGGCTACACACAGCAGGCAGTCCTCTTCATTGTGTGCACTGCTCTACACTATGCTGGTTATTTTTTCCACACAAAATTTCATGGACCAAACCACATGACCAAGCTACAAATTCACAGTATCTAATGGTCGGATGGAAAATTAGCTTCCTATCTCAAGGTAGGCAAAAGTACAGTTTATGAAAATAACAGAGGCCAGCTGGATGCGTGGTCCACGCCTGTAATCCCAGCACTTTGGGAGGCTGAGGTGGGCAGATTGCTTGATCTCAGGACTTCAAGACTAACCTGGGCAACATGGTGAAACCCCATCTCTACAAAAAATACAAGAATTAGCCAGGTGTGGTGGCATGTGCCTGTAGTCCCAGTTGTTGGGAGGCTGAGGTCGGGGGATTGCTTGAGCCTGGGAGGTCAAGGCTGTGGTGAGCCATGATCACACCACTGCACTCCAGCTTGGATGACAGAGTGAGACCGTGTCTCAGAGAAAAAAGAAAAAGAAAATAACAGAAGCCCAAGCAGTGGGCCCACAGAATTTGACATAATTCAAGAAAAGAAAGGTCCCTGAATTCATGCTAGCTATGTATCATAAAGAAGCCATGTGGTTAAAAAAATAATAATAAATTAAAAAAAAAAAAAAGTAAAAAATTATTCCGAATGATACAAACTGAGGATAACTAGTACTAAACATCAAACAACTATTAGAGAAGAAACATCTAAACAACTTTAGAGAAGAAAAACCCACCATGGTAACTAGAAATAACAACGTAAGCTACAGGGTAGGAATTGGCGTCTATTAAGAGACCTCTCTGCCTGTTTTACTCATTTATTATTTTTTTAAAGTTTATAAATGAAAATCATTTTCCACTTGAGTTAGATTTGCTCATCTTAGTGAAGCTTCTGATTGTATTACTGTTTCTTACAGTTGAGGTTTAACTATCTAAGGACAAGAGCTGGAAAAGTTCAGCTTCAGAGGAGCAGTTGCTATTAATTAGGATCAAGGCAAATCCAAAAAGCGCAGTGAGTTTCATGGGTATACCTCAACCCAGGTAGTAATCCCTCCTCTGTAAGCTGCTTGATGGCAACGTGGCCTCAATTGCTCCTCTCGACGGTCCCCTAAACCTCCAAAGGACTGTTTTAAAATCTTCTTCTTGTAGTTTTTAAGACCTGCACAGCGTTAACATTTTAAAGCCCCAAGAAAAATGCCCAAAGCAAATTCCTCCTATCCAAGAGAACAGAGCTCTAAACTGCAACAAGGAAAGGAATGTAGCATAAGGCCAGGAAATTGAAAATACAGGGTATGGCTTAAAGGATAAACTTTCCATAACTACATCAGGCCTCTTCCTTGTTTTCACTCTTTGCTTCTCTTTCTTAGTCTTTAAAAAATCCTTTTTCCAGAAAAAGTCTAGGTACTAAAACAAGAAAAAAGTATTTAAAAAAAAAAACACAAAACCTTTAAAAAGTTCCAAACAAAAGCAATAGCTAGCATCTTCCTTTAGGGTGATAATAGTATGAGTAATATAACAGCCATGATTGTGCACGTACTATGTACCACTCATGTCACTATGGGCTTTATGTGCCTTATGTTAAGAAAGGTAGGCAGCAATCTCCCCATTTTAAAGGGGATGCACAAAGGGACGAAGTGACATCAAGGGCAGTTGTAAATCTCACGAAAAGATCTGCTGATTCCAAAGCTCATCCTTTTAACGTCATACGCCGCCTTCACTTACCATTATTTTTCAGACACATCTATTGTATATTGATTTTTCTGTCTTGCCTCCTAATTTTCTATTTTTCTTTTCTCGTACATCTCCTTTTTCCTGACTACATTTTTACTTAAAAACAAATCATGGCTGGGCGTGGTGGCTCACACCTGTAACCCTAGCACTTTGGGAGGCCGAGGCGGGCAGATCACTTGAGATCTGGAGTTTGAAACCAGCCTGGCCAACATGGTGAAACCCCATCTCTACAAAAAACACAAGAAAATTAGCTGGGCATGGTGATGGGCACCTGTAATCCCAGCTACTTGGGAGGCGGAGGCAGGAGAATCGCTTGAACTGGGAGGCGGAGGTTGCAGTGATCTTAGATCGCACTGCCTGCACTCCAGTCTGGGGGACAGAGTGAGAATACATCTCAAAACAAAACAAAACAAAAACAAAACACCCAAACCATACACCGGTTGTTCCAGATGGTAGAAAAGTGCAGACCAAAATCTGAAGTCTTCCAAAAATAAACCCAATAGTGAAAGTTGAATTATAGGCTTTTTATCCACACTGCTCAAAAGGAATAAAAAAGAACCTTCCCTTTGTATTAAATATTCAACAGACATTTACTAAGTACCTACCATGTGCTGAGAATACTGTGCTAAATGCTATGGAACTGTCCCATGAGTAAGCCTTGGTGTGTGCCTCTGAGGAACTCAAAGACACTTGTCCGTTGTGGGGAGGAAGGGATAACCTAAAACCCATTTCTGTACAACGTGGTTAAGTGCTGAAACAAACAGAGTGCTGTGTACACAGAAAAGACTGCATGCTGTAAGTACACGCTAGGGGAAAAGAAGTGAGGGGCAGAGAACGTGGGTATTTGTGTCCTTAACAACAATCAAAATGTGATTGTTACTAGAGTGTCTTTTTTTTTTTTTTTTTTTTGAGATGGAGTCTTGCTCTGTTGCCCAGGCTGGAGTCCAATGACACAATCTTGGCTCACTGCAACCTCCACCTCCCCAGTTCAAGCAATTCTGCTGCCTCCACCTCCCGAGTAGCTGGGATTACAGGTGCTCGCTACCACGCCCGGCTAATTTTTGTTTTTAGTAGAGACAGGGTTTCACCATGTTGGCCAAGCTGGTCTTGAATTCCTGATCTCAGGTGATAGGCCTGCCTTGGCCTCCCAAAGTGCTGGAATTACAGGCATGAGCCACCATACCTGGCCATTTTTTTAACCAAGTCATTTGATGTTTTATCATTAAAGATTAAAAAATCTTCACCGCCATCTTATCAAAATTTCCTTCTACTTATTTTGTCATTAGCTTATTCACTCTGGAAGAAGCCAGTGTCACATGCTGTCACTGAAAGTCAGTCCTTCCCTCTGCTGTTCACACACTTTAGTGTCAGCACTTCCAACCTACTTTATTTATGTCCTCTCTTGTCTACAGTGGCATTGGGAAAAAGTCTTATTTTCCTTTGTGTCATGCTGAGGAGGCACTTGGTAATCATTTACTGAATGGAGTTTGAACTTGTCTATTAGCAATTAACACCTGGTATGTGAGTTCAAGCACAAGCTGTGATAGGCATATTCTAAGATCAGACGCTATTCTGAACGTGCTCTGATGATGGTGAAGAATCTTCAGAACAGTTAAATTAAACTGATACTGTCAATGTTTTCAATTAACCCCAAAACTGAGTTTAAAGTATTCAGGTTGCATTTTAGAATCAGTTCTAACTCATTTTGGATGAAAAGTCATATAGGCAAAAAAACTTGGGGACTCTGCCATTGCCCTTGCTTGTCATAACACATAGTCTATTAGACTTACAAGGCTTATCCTGACAAAAACCAGACATTAAAGTTGAGGAATATGATCTGTGGGCTTAACCTGAGGAAATACTAAAGACAACTGTTTTTCTATTTCAATGTGAACATGAGAACTTTTAAGGTTAAGTAAGCTGGCCTACATAATATTCGACAGAGGTATAGGGCTTTAGTAACCCTGCTAGTAACCACATGAATGTCCCTGAAAGACACAGCAAATAATATGCCATAAACTAAGCAGTTCTAAAAGGGATGTATAAAGGAGCGACCTAAAAGAGACAGTACGTGTCCACAGAGCATTACTCTAACCCATCCTTTTCTACTTGGTTATAGATCTTCACACTCCAGAACTCTGGAGCTTGAGGTCTAGGGTATGACAGACTCCACTAGTAGATCTGCTCCTCCCCACAGTGATTTTCAACCAGGGGGGACATATCAGAATCCCATTTGTGGGGAGCAGGGAGGGAAGGGGGAGGAAGTACACTTTTGGCATGCGTAATCTTAAAAAATCCCTTTAGGCCATCAAGTCACTGGCTTAATCATATGATCGTATCACCATATGACAAAATTATTAATTATTAAATATTATGATATAGCTGGATGGTATCTTAAGAGAGAATCTGATCCTAATTCTCTGTGTATAAGAAACTAAGGAGGACAGAGGACTGTTTATTCTTAAAGGTCTCTAGGGACAGATATTCTACCTTCAGATTTCTGCATACTCTGAGTTCTTGGCAGTGGCTGGCACACAGTGCTCCATAAATATTTGTTGAATGGATGAATAACTAAATTAACCCCCTTTAGAAGCTCAGTCTAATGTTTTATCATCTTCATAATTAAGATCTTTTTGAAATTCGACAAAATGCTTACGTTTTAAATTCAGACTATGACCTAAATTTTCTTTTCAATCTTTAACACTCATTCACCAGTATGATGACAGGAGCTCCAAATTTAGCTCCAGGCAATGGGTTACAGGAAGTCCTGCAGGGTTGTGAGCTTTGGAGTTTTCTCAGAAGCCACCATTCAACATGGCTCCTATTAAAGGAATCTCACAGTTCCAAACTAACAATATTCAATGCCCAGCAAGAGTAAACTATGCTTTTCTAGCTTTGGTGATTGATCTTATAATACTTTTGTCGGTTTTTTGTTGCTGATTTTTTTTTTTAGAGGTGGAGTCTCCTTATGTTGCTCAGACTGGTCTGGAACTCCTGAGCTCAAGCAATTCTCCTGCCTCTGCTTCTCAAAACAGCTGCGATTACAGGTGCAGGCTGCTGTGCCTAGCTTGTAATACACTTTTGTTTTTAAATTATATCTTCCAATTTGGGAGGCTGAGGCGGGTGGATCATTTGAGGTCAGGAGTCTGAGACCAGCCTGACCAACGTGGTGAAACCCAATCTTTACTAAAAATATAAAAATTAGCCAGGCATGGTGGCATGTGCCTGTAATCCCAGATACTCGGGAGGCTGAGGCACGAGACTCATTTGAACCCAGGAGGTGGAGGTTGCAGTGAGCCGAGATCACACCACTGCACTCCAGCCTGGGCAACAGAGAGAGACTCTGTCTCAAAAAAAACGAAACAAATCACATTCCCCAAAATAATTTAATTCATTCCATTGGAACTGTTCATGTAGGAATGCATGTGTTAAACAAGCAAACAAAAAATGTAAAGTCTCTATCATGTAAAACTCATCCCTAATTTCTACCATTAAAATAAAGTTAAATGGTTAATCGACCAGGGAACTATGTGCTTCCGCCCCTTATGAATTCCATGCAAGTATGCATGGAATTGGTTTCACTTAACGTTTCATATACAGAGGGAAAACCAAAAATATTCTGATGCTTAATCCAACTATATTCTCAACTGATAAAAGTTATTTTAAAATCACTCATGATTTTACAATAATTTGTAAAGCCAACAAATTTCCTTACTTGAGTTGAGTATCTTTGGGACAAAACTGTAGTCGGTCAAAATCTTTAAAAAGATAAAGAAGAATAATTACTCCTAACTTATACAGAAAAAAATTATTTATTTTCAAACAAAGTCATTCTAAGAGGCGAGGCTGGCACTCACCAAGTCCACATTCTCCTATTGCCACAACTTTCTCTTTATTGTTTTCAGCAAGATTTAGCAACTCCTTTAAGTAAAGATCAGGGTTACTCTTTTCAAATTCATCACATCTTGTAGGATGACATCCAACTGTACTGAAAAACATATCTAACACAAAATAATGTTTTAGGATTATTTTCAAAGTATTTTCTCATATTTATATTTATTATGATATTTAGAGGATATCAAGTAATTTCAACTGGTTTTCAACATGGTAATAGATTATTCACATTGTAAGAACTGCATTATGTTAATCATATGACAATTTTTAGAATACCAAAACAAAGTAGGATACAAATATGAAAATTGCTGTAATGTATTAATAAAATAATTCAGCTTTTTCTAAAGTTTGGCATTTAGGGCTGTAGAATGCAAAGTGAAAATTTTTTGTTTTTGAGACAGGGTCCCACTGTGTCAACCAGGCTGGAGTGCAGTGGTGCCATCATGGCTCACTGTAGCCTTGACCTCCTGGGCTCAAGTGATCCTCCCACTTCAGCCTCCCAAGTAACTGGGACAACACATACATGCCACCACACTTGGCTAATTTTAAAATTTTTTTTGTAGAGACAGGGTTTTGCTACGTTGCCCAAGCTGGGCTCGAAGTCCTGAGTTCAAGCGACCCACCGGCCTAGGCCTCCCAAAGTGCTGGGATTACAGGCCTGAGCCACCATGACTAGCGATGATTTATCTTTTATATTCACCATTCATGTGACTATCTTGATTCATATATTTTTGTTTAACACCAATTCCTCCATTATTGATTCATGTATTTAACATAGCATAAAAATGTATTCCCTTAAAAAGGTTAATAGTGGAGGTTAAAGAGGTGGAAAGGGGAATTTGTTTTTCTAATAAAAAAATGAGGTTCACCTATTTGGAGGACACTCTGACAGTCTGACTTGTATAGAATACAAATGAGAAGTCAAAAACACTTTTTGAATGGCTTAGCTGAGTTTGAACCATGGGAAAGGTATCAAGCCTTCCTCAGGCTCTCATGCAGATATTTAGAAACAAAGGAAGAAGCACTTTTAAGGCTATAAGAACACAAGTTACATGGAGAGGAGTGGAAGAGGGCTGATAATGGAGGTGGGAGAACTTTAAAAAGCCTAGATGTTTGGGGATAAAAAGTAAGGATAAAATGTTCCTATATATCTCGAAAACTCCCTGGGAGATATTCTATCTTTAATCACTAAGAAAAAGTGTCAATGGGCTGGGCGAGGTGGCTCAGGCCTGTAATCCCAGCACTTTGGGAGGCCAAGCCAGGCAGATCACGAGGTCAGGAGTTGAAGACCAGCCTGACCAACATGGTGAAACCCTGTCTCTATTAAAGATGCAAAAATTAGCCAGGCGTGGTGGCGCCCTGACCAACATGGTGAAACCCTGTCTCTATTAAAGATGCAAAAATTAGCCAGGCGTGGTGGCGCACGCCTATAATCCCAGCTACTCAGGAGGCCGAGGCAGGAGAATCACTTGTACCCAAGAGGCAGAGGTTGCAGTGAGCCGAGATTGTGCCATTGCACTCCAGCCTGGGCGACAGAGCAAGACTCTGTTTCAAAAAAAAGAAAAAGTGTGAACGGATCCTAAAAGAGAAGTATGGATTTTAGAGAGATTTCCATAAAAATATAGCTTTTAGTAAGTTTTCATAAACACATCAGTATTTTAAAATACAACATTTAAAAATTATGTAGAATGTTTAATTCCTCAGTGTCTAGCACATAAGGTATGCAAAAAAAAGTTAAATTCATGAATGCCAGATAAATGAGGTTTTACGTAACTAAGATTCCTTTAATAATCAATCCTAAAACTTTCAAGATTTTAAATAAATGCAAAATGTATGAACATAAAGCAAGCATATGAGGGGTTATACAGCATTATTATTTGCATTCTTGGTACCTTGCACAGTATCTGGTCCATCTAGTAAAAATTTAATAAAATAATCCTTCACAGCTTAAGCTAAAAAAGAATAAATAAAAAGCAACTCGTATCTTTTTGTTTTTTGGGGTTTTTTTTTGCTTGCTTGTTTTGAGACGGAGTCTTGCTCTATTGTCCAGGCTGGAGTGCAGTGGCACTATCTCCGCTTACTGCAAGCTCTGCCCCCCGGGTTCACGCCATTCTCCCACCTCAGCCGAGTAGCTGGGACTACAGGCACCCGCCACTATTTTTTGTATTAGGCGCCTGGCTAATTTTTTGTATTTTTTAGTAGAGACGGGGTTTCACTGTGTTAGCCAGGATGGTCTCAATCTCCTGATCTGCCTGCCTCAGCCTCCCAAAGTGCTGGGATTACATGCGTGAGCCACCGCGCCCAGCTAGCAACTCATATCTTAAACACGTTAAAACACACACATGAATTCCACATCAAAAACACCTGAGGTTAAACTGTGTACCTGGAGAACTTTATTCTCATTAGCTGAAATCTTAAAATAATCTTCATTGAGTACTATGAAATGGTTTTATAAACAGCTGATATACCAGTGAGTACTTTGAATTCTGTCATCTTAATCATGTCCCACTGAAATCAGTCTATTTTCCTGTTGTTTCCACAGTCATGATCCATTGTATTGTACCTGAAGCAGTTTTCAGAAAGACTTCTTCAAAATTACTTAATTCATATTTTTTTTGGTAAAAGAAATATGAGGATACCATTTGTTTGTGCCAAATGCAGTGCATCTTTACTGTCTTGTAGATTTCCACCTGTAATCATAAACTGAAATAGAAAGAAAATAAAATAAGCTGACTTTAATAGGGCAGCAATAAGTTTCCTAAACATGCCTTCCTACCACTTCCTTATTCCAGACTGCTCTCCTCTGTGACTGTCACACACCTACCCTGTTTAAAATTCAGCTGGGAGATTGCCTCCTATGCAGAGTGGTATCTGACTACACCTCAGGGATGTGTGTATGTATGTGTGTGTACATGTAGAGGTGCAGAATTCATCACTAGATTCTGTTAAAATGTTAAAATGTATTTACATGTCTACCTTTCCTATTAGACAACAAGTTCCTTGAGGACAGAGATCAGGTATTATGAAAAAGCGAGTAATTCATCAGTGATTCAATAGTGTTGATTGATTCGATAATTCTCCAAGTGTAGTCTGGTAACTCCCAGTAGGTATGTGAACTCAAAACTATTTTCATAATAATAATAAGACACTTTCTGTCTTTTTTACTCTCACTCTACTGCAAGTGTCCACAACGTATACAAGAAGCTACACGATGTGTGATACCACCAGACTGACTACAGAAAAAGATATGAAAATTCAGCAGGCTTCTAGTAACACAGTCATTAGAGATTTGAAAAAACAACTGTACTCATGTTGTTAATTTTTTTGTTCTGGAATACACTTGTTTTTCATAAAAATATGCTATTTATGTTATTCAGTAGTTTCTTGTTATTTTAAAAGGAATTAATATTCAAAATTTTTTGTTTTAATTTTTAATATAGTATATACAGTAGGTAAGACTCACACAAACAAAAGCTCTTTGGGGGTGCTCACTAATAAAGAATGTGAAGGGGACTGGAGAGCAAAAGGTTTGAGAATCAGTGAGTTAATGCATGCTGATGAATTCTCTGTAGGA
Source organism: Theropithecus gelada (assembly GCF_003255815.1). Lineage (NCBI taxonomy): Eukaryota > Metazoa > Chordata > Mammalia > Primates > Cercopithecidae > Theropithecus > Theropithecus gelada. The sequence continues at coordinate 126,804,236 of NC_037676.1, forward strand.
AAACATATGGCTTTTGGCAAATAAGCATACTTCTACATAGACCCATTAGGATCCACCCAGTAACTAGACTGCCATCTTTCCTGTTAAAATGAAAGTGTCACTAAAGAGCTTTGTGTTGATAGTGAGAGCACTGAAGCAGTGCTGCGTAAGGGGCACATTCTTCTAAGCACATGATTCAAGCACAATGACGTACATTTTTTCATACTTCAAGAGTCTCACTAAAATGATGAACTCATTCTAGGTACAACTTAGGGAGAAAACACAAAACAAAGGTAGACCTGCAAATGATAAATAGATGTTTTCATATAGCTATTTAAATCTTTAATATGATTAGGTATTCAGTATCCGTTCAGGAAACATATAGCCATAATTAAATCCTTGACTATCTGTAAAACATAAGATACAAGGCAGGGCGCAGTGGCTCATGCCTATAATCCCAGCACTTTGGGATGCTGAGGCGGGCGGATCACCTGCGGTCAGGAGTTCAAGATCATCCTGGCCAACATGGCGAAACCCCGTCTCTACTAAAAATACAAAAATTAGCCAGGCGTGGTAGCGGGCCCCTGAAGTCCCAGCTACTTGGGAGGCCGAGGCAGGAGAATCACATGAACCTGGGAGGCAGAGGTTGCAGTGAGCCAAGATCGTGCCACTGCACTCCAGCCCGGGCAACAGAACAAGACTCTGCCTCCAGAAAAAAAAAAAGGCATTAATAAAAATAGTGGGAAAACTTTCTTTTTTGCTGACATACCTAAAACTTTAATACTAGAACAGATATCTACATCCAGTATTTAAATTATGTAAAATACTAACCAAGTCTACTTTTTATTTTATGTGTAACTTTTCTAAATAGTTGAAAAAAGGGCAAGACACGAGGGCATCGTCTCCTCTCCCGGTGTATAGGATAATGATAATGATCATCTCATGGTGGCAGCTTCCAGCATACACATAACGTAGGTTGTTTATGCCAGGTATAATACCAAATGCTTTACGTTCAATATTTTATTTAGCCTTCATAACAACTCTATTAATTAAGTACTATTATCCTTCTCATTTTACAGATGAGAAAACTGAAATCTAGTGAGATAAAAGACCCCAGGTTATAAAGCTACAAAAAATGAAGCAGGGGCTGGACACCAGGTTTGTTATGCCCTAACTATGCTTTTAACTACTATAACATAAATGCAAGGTATTGAATTAAATTTCAGTTTGGAACCATGTCCAAGTAAAAATCACTTCAGTTCCGTCATTCCTAAGTGTGTGTGTGTTGTGTGTGTGCATGTGTGTGAATAAACATTAAGATTAAATTACTCATGGCTAACACATGAAAATTTAAGAGCTTAGTATTTTGGAGTCTTCAGAAAACCATTGTTTAAAGTGATTTACCAAGCAGAATGACTCCATAATGAGAAATTAATGTAACTTCTATCTTTTCATATTATTTGTGACTAATAACAAATACAAGTTTGGAGTTGGAGACTGCAAAACTCATTTAGTCAGCAGTGTCACTTTCCAAAACATGTTATTCAACTTGGAGGCAGTAGCTATCAAGTGTCCTGACAGCATACTATGGAATTTAACCTTATTTCTTACGTGTATGTGTGGGCTAGCGCTCTGTTTTAAAGCTAATTTAAAGAAATATCTATTCATTTGCTTACTAGAACTCTCTAAAAAACCGGAGACATTTTATTACTGTAAAAATTAAAGTATTATCTCCATTATTTGAAGTGGTATACCCAAACTATAAATAGCTACACTTGGTGTATTTTTGATTATTGCTTAATTCTGACAAATGCTAAATTATATTATAAAATTGATTAAAAGTTGCCTTTTTACAAACCTGGTAATTCACATAGGTTTAAAAAATTTTTTTCAAAGAGGTTTTGCCATTTATCATATATAAGAACTATATATGAGATTTGTGTAACTTAAATTGCTATGAACAGAATATTTGGATATTTTGTTTCAATTAACTTTCTAATATCACAAGTAGACAATTTGTACTCCCAAGTGTGGCATTGGCTTGTTCCCTTCTACTCTGCAAAATTTTAACTAAAATTTAGTTAAAAAATAAATTTAAAATTCTCAAGAAAAACAAAACAGATGTTACCTTTTTAACACCAATCTCGACAGCTCTCCCTATTACATCCTGTAAGTCATCTGTAAAAGATAAACTCTGCATTAAGAAAACCTGGCAGACAAAAATTTGACGTTTTTTTAGCTTTTGTGCAAATGGCTATTTGAAGTTTTATATTTGAAATTATAAACTTCTATAGGTAAAAAGACCTTAATTAAACTTCATTATAAATGTTCATGATCATGGTTTATCAATAAATGTGTTTCACTTTGTTTACAGTTTTATCCAAAATGCATAGGGAGTTCTCTCTCTTTTTTTTTTTTTTTTGAGACGGAGTTTCATTGTTGTTGCCCAGGCTGGAGTACAACGGTGCAGTCTCGGCTCACTACAACCTCTACCGGCCGGGTTCAAGCGATTCTTGTGCCTCAGCCTCCCAAGTAGCTGGGATTACAGGTGCTTGCCAGCACGCCTGGCTAATTTTTTTTGTATTTTTAGTAGAGATGGGGTTTCACCATGTTGGCCAGGCTGGTCTCGAACTCCTGACCTCAGGTGATCTGCTTGCCTCGGCCTCCCAAAGTGTTGGGATTACAGGCGTGAGCCACCGCGCCCAGCCATGAGTTCTTTATTATTTCAACTTTAAGAGTGGATTATGTTGCCCAGGCTGGTCTTGAACTCCTGTGCTCGGGCAATCTTCCCGCCTTAGACTCTCAAAGTGGTGGGATTACAGGTGTGAGTCACAAGGCCCAGCTTGGATTATGCTTTTCAAGATCTCCTGAGGCAGAAAATTTGTCTTCATAGAGAAACTATTCGCCTTAATAAAGGAAATACTTACCTTGATGCTTTTGAACCCCCCTATAAATTCCTCTGAACATAGGGTCAGTCAAGTTGATACCAATATCTGTAGAAAGCAAAAATCACTAATTAATTATTGAGTCTCTAGTTGAAACTTCTACTTAAATAAAAAGCTTCTGTTACTAAACTTTTTGTTCACACACTCATCTACTCAAACAATATCCAAGTGCCTACCATTTGTCAACTACTGTGCTAGAAACATGGGATACAAAGATGAATAGGATATAATTCCTGCTTTCAAGAAACTCACTGCAGAATTGGTAAGGCAGATCCATTATCACACAACTATGAAATATTAGAAGTAAACACTGGTACTATGGGACACAGAAGGGGAACACCCAACCTAGTCTGGTGGCTGGCTCAGAAGAGGCTTCCAGAAAGAAGTAATCATTGAACTGCATCTTAAAGGATGAGTGGCTACTATCCAGTGGAACAGAGGTAACTGCAGACAGAGGAAGCAGTGGGAGCAAAGCCTTCAGGATGGGAAAAAGCACAGTGCTTGTAAAGAGCTACAGGCTGTTCCGGCTGCTGGAGAGAAGAACAATTGACCCTCCATATCTCTGGGATCTGGAGCTGCAGATTCAGCTAACCACAGGTCAATTGAAAATATTAGAAAATAAAAATAAAAATACAACAATAAACAATATATAAATAAAAGTACAGCAAGGTATAAAAACCATTTACATAGCATTTACCTCAAATTAGGTATTTTAAGTAATCTAGACATGATTTAAAGCATACATGAGGATATGCATAGGTTATAGGCAAACATCATGCCATTTTATGTAAGGGACTTGAACATCCGAGGGTTTTGGTATCTGCAGGAGGTCCTGGAACCAATCTCCTGCTGATACTGAGGGAAGACAGTGTAAGGAAGGGAGGGGTCAGAAGACGCCAGACTCAGCTACGGTACAGACACTTGTTTTTAAAATACTGGATGCAACAGGAAGCTCTGTCCTGCTGCAGAATATAAGGGAACATGGGGAACAACAAGATATGAAGTCAAACTGTGATTGATCACAGGCAAGAAGAAAAATGCCCCCGTTATTGAAAATACGTATCATTTAGCTTTTAGCAGGAGAATCTCAAAATGTGTGGTGGTGGTAGGCAGCTGATTACCAACAGACTCCCTACGTTATTTCTGCGAAGTTTCAGTTTCTTGGTATGTTCTCATTTTAATTTCTGCCAAGCTGGTCCCCAGGAATGTCTGCTCCACCAATAAGACACACCTTGAAAGTGAATGGGAGTTTAGAGAATTTACGAGATAGTGAAGAGAGTATTCCAGGCATTTGAAACAACAGGGGAAAAAGTAAAATGCAGAAAACGACAAAGGTATTTGAGTGCCAACATGTCAGCAAAGATGGGTGGGATGTGGTACCCTTTAAAAGGGCTACTAACATACAAACATCATCTAATACGATACATACTGTAGGAGTTTGGTGGAATGGCCCAATCAGGAGAATTACTATCTAGTTTTTTTAAAAGTAAGGAAAGGAAATTAGATAAAGGGGTCCGACTGAGAAAGGAAACCCAGGGAAGAGGAGAGGCCTTTCTGCCTAAAATAATCCTTCACAGAGGTTTAGTCTAGGGTCACCGATCATCACTGATCATTAGGAAAACAGAAATGGTCTGTATCGCTTCTAGACCATTTCCCCTTTGTGCAGTGTTAAGCAAACAATTATTCATAACACTCGTCAAAGACTATGAGGAAGCCTTTATTCAAGAGAGACTACTGACGGCAGGGAAGCTTTTGCGGAAGCGGGAGGGACTGGGCTCAATTTTGAATTCAAGGACAAGTGAGGATTTATTGCCACCAAGTAGAATGGGGATCAACAGATGAAAAATTACTAAGAGGAAACATCAAAGGTGAGGGAAGATTCTGGGTTTACTCAACTTGACGGATTTCTGCTGAAGGCAGGCCAGAGTGATAGGATATTCTGCTTGGGGATTTGAGATTTGGGATGGGGGAAATGAAGGATGAGAAAGGTCTATAGGTCCTGGCTGAAGAGGGAAGCAGGTCCTACATCCCAGAATAGTCTCTGGGTTTATCCGGGCAGGCAGAAATGCAGGAAAACTCCTTCGAAAGTCCCTTGACCCAAGTGCAGGGAGAAGTGCTTAAAGAACACGCAGATGTGGACAGTGGTAATCGCAGCTGACCACACACCATCCTCCCACACTTTAGCATCATCATAATCTTTCTTTTTTTTTCTTTTTGAGACAGAGTCTCACTCTATCACCCAGGCTACAGTGCAGTGGCACAGTCTCGGCTCACTGCAACCTCCGCCTCCCGGGTTCACGCAATTCTCCTGTCTCAGCCTCCCAAGTAGCTGGGATTATAGGCGCCCACCACCACACCCAGCTAATTTTTTGTATTTTTAGTAAAGACGGGGTTTCACCATGTTGGACAGGCTGGTCTCAAACTCCTGACCTCAGGAGCTCCCCCTGCCTTGGCCTCCCAAAATGCTGGGATTACAGGCGTGAGGCACTGTGCCCAGCCAGTCTTGATAAATTCTTGTAGCCTCGCACTGCTGGCCCAGATAGTCACAGCTCACTCGCAACAAATAAGTGAGTCTTTCTGAGCCTCCGTTTTCTCACTAGTAGGATGGACATAAACTTTTTCCTTCCAGCAACAAAATGTGGCTCAAATCCAAAAACGAATATGAACGCATTTTGCAAATTAAAACTCCTATTAACATGTAATTATTGGGAACAGTGTTATTACAAACACTGTAACATGCCAACAACAAATGGAATTTCAATCAGCTTTAGCCATACTGCCATACCACCTTAAGTGGTTAAGGCTCCTGATCCAAGAATGCATTATCAAATACCCAAATGTGAGTCAGTATGTTTTGAACATTAAGACTCATGATGTAATCACGAAAATAAAGCCACTCAAAATCCTATTTATTTAACTTGTTCAAAACGTTCTTATCTATGTTAAGGGATAGTGAGAACAAAAACCTTGTATCTGAGAAATGCAAGCACCTTTAAATTATCAGGCCCAGAAGGCATTTAAAATGTTCACAGCAGTCCATGTTCACTCCCCTTTGAGCTAAGTAATTACTTCTCGAAGCCAGTTGCTATGTGGGCTCTAGACTGAAGCCAAGTGGCCGTAAAATGCCATACACCCTATAGTTCAACAATACATAGCCAATCACTAACCAATGTTATTTCTGTAAACCAATGAGAATCCCTGATTAACAATTTTTGTAACTGCGGATTTGTCCTTTAAAAACTTGAGCCTCTCTTTTGTTCTCTGGAGCAGTACCCAAGGCAACTTGGAAGTGTGTCCTGGGCTGCAGTCTTCAACTGTTGTGCTTGAATAAACTCTGTAAACTAGATTCTGACCTTTTTGGTTATTTGAGGTTAACAATAGTATATTTTAAATTAAAAGTCTCTGACTGGGGCGGTAGCCCACGCCTGTAATCCCAGCACTTCAGGAGGCTGAGGTGGGTGGATTACGAGGTCAGGAGATCGAGACCATCCTAGCTAACACAGTGAAAACCCGTGTCTACTAAAGAATACAAAAAATTAGCCGGGCGTAGTGGCGAGCGCCTATAGTCCCAGCTACTTGGGAGGCTGAGGCAGGAGAATGGCGTGAACCCAGGAGGCGGAGGTTGCAGTGAGCCGAGATTGCGCCACTGCACTCCAGCCTGGGCGACAGAGCAAGACTCCGTCTCAAAAAAGAAAAAAAAATTAAAAGTCTCTATTAGACGTATGCCTATTGGCACGTAAACTCAAACAAAGTAGACAAATACTGTATGAAAACCAATGTCTAGCCAGATCCAGCTAAAGATAGTAAGTAGCTTGAAAAGTTAAGAAAGCAAGAGATATGGGTGGGAAGGAATGACAGGAAGAAAAACAAGGCAAAGTGGAAAATTACTACTTCCGATTAGGGGAGAAAAGTGAAGGATTCATACATTCGGTAGCATGTCCCCTATATAGATCAGTAATGTTTCTTTTTCATTAACTTTCTTCAAATAGCTGGCTTGAAAAGCAGCACTTACTTTATTATCTAAGAGTTCTTCAAATATTGACTTTTAGTTTTCAAAACAAAGTGAGAGTAGAAAACGGCACTGTTTGTAACCAGGAGAAGACGGTAACTCTTCAGTTGAAGCCTCAGTGTTTGGGCTCACTGAATCGTGTCACATCACTGTCACCTATGATCTAGGGATACAAAGGGACAGCAAATAGGGCATAATTTGTTTTTTTTTAGATATGGCTAGTCTTTAGATATAACCCTGAGTTTATAGCAAATACAGGGGATTAGAGAACAAGCTCAATGACACTACTATTTAGCAAACAGACAAAGCCGGGAGATAGGACTCTCTGTAGGGTGTTGACTTAAAATCATGAGATCTATACATTAGGGAAGAACTTTATTTCTTATATTGAGGTGCAACCTGCAGGCTGGGAAGCAGAGCCTTTGGCTGGGAACAAAAGCAACCATTTCAAGGGAAGAAGTGGGGAACAGGAGTTTTACACTAAATGGGCTGGCTAACGTACATATTTAACAGGTTATAGAAGGAGCTATGCATATTCATGAAAGGTGGACTCACGCATGTATAAGCAAACATACATGCTACACAAACCCCATGTTCTCTTGGGGTGGAGACTTAACATTAAAACGCAGTAAAATTAAGCTTTATATGTCAAAAGGTGCACAGCCTGAGTAAACCAGCCAGAACTAGTCTGTGACTGCTGGTCATTTGTCAGGAAGGAATGCGCAGTGAAACTGGTCAGCTGTCATGTCAAAAGCACGAAAAAGGAGGGGAGTCTGGCTGTGGTGTCAGGTGGTTGGCTGAAGTCAGGAGAGGAGTGAGTCTTGTTTCTGTTCCAGGGCTGGTATCTATTTAATGCTTACAAAGTCTGGTATCAGTTAGTGAGGAATGGGGTGTACTGAGGTGTAACCAACCTCTCATCATGGCTGGAAAACTTAGCTTTCAAAGTTTTTCTGGGGTCTCCTTGGCCAAGGTGGTGTCCATTCAGTCAGTCGGTGGGGCAGGGGGGTGCTTAGAATTTTATTTTTATTTCATGTTTCCCCATTTTAGCCACGATCTACTGCAGGCAGCACCAATAGCCAAATCTTTATTTTGTCCCATGTCATTGCCAGGGTGGTGTGGCTACCTGTCCCAGATCCACCCATTCCCTAGGACAGCCATTTGGACATCCTAGATCAGGCAGGAATAGAGAGATGGCAGGCACTCATTAACCCATAAGGTATAAGAGATATAAGAGCTAAAAGGAATGGCTACAGAATTAACTTGCCTGTAAGTTCTATGCACTGAACCATCATAATTCCGGTTTTAACCAGGGACTTCTTGCAGTCCTATCGTAAGTAATTTAAATGTTAAGAAAGTATGATGGAGACTATGAATATGACAAACACTTAGAGAGCAGTTTGAAAGGGATTTCCCAGGCCACTTGGAAGCCAACTAAATAGATTGTTGGGAGGATTAGTAGTTCATACCTCTTGTAACCATTTAAGTTTGTTTGGATAGTCTTTCTCTAACAGTGTCTTTTTTTTTTTTTTTTTTTTTTGAGACGGTGTCTCACTCTGTTGCCCAGGCTGGAGTGCAGAGGCACCATCTCGGTTCACTGCAAGCTTCGCCTCACGGGTTCACACCATTCTCCTGCCTCAGCCTCCTGAGTAGCTTAGACTACAGGCGCCTGTCACCATGCCCGGCTAATTTTTTGTACTTTTGGTAGAGATGGGGTTTCACCGTGTTAGCCAGGATGGTCTTGATCTTCTGACCTTGTGATCCGTCCACCTCGGCCTCCCAAAGTGCTGGGATTACAGGCGTGAGCCACCGTGCCTGGCTTCTAACAGTTTCTATTTCACCTGAAGTACTTACGTAACAGGAGGTATGGACCAAACGACTCCTTGTTTGCCTAGGAGAAAATCTACAGCAATTTTATTATCTAATACTACTTGAGCCAAGGAGTTTTGGGATTTTTGTTGAGCTACAAGGCTTTTTGCAGCATCTGCAGCTATCTTGAGGTGGGAAATTAAAGAAAAATAAAAGTAAAAAGAGAGAGAAATAAGTTTTCCTGTATTAGGCTGACTTGTCTCAGAGGCAGCAACAGGCACATCCCAGACCCAGGAACTCTTGATATTATCTAATGTGCTCTGGAGACTCTCCCAGCACTCCCTCAACATAGGGAGAAGAAAATCAAATTTTCCTTTGTTTTATGGTATGAGTTTATAGATTCTTGTTCTCTGTAACTAGTAACTTCAAGTATTTTGTTGTATCTAAGAAGTATAACAAAGGTCATGAGAAGCCTGAGTAGGCCTGAACTACAGCTGCCTGGGCACCAGAGTGAAGGTTATGGGATAAGCCCGTGCCTAGGCAAACCTAGATAACGGACGTCTGGGTTGCTTGGCAACGGTCATGAGCAATCCTGAGTTTGTCCTGCCTCTGTATCCTTGCTTTCACACCACTGTAAGCTTGCTTAAGCTAGCTCACCTCCTTTTGTGAAGTGTGTATTAAAAGTCAAGTGCTGGCTTTGTTCCGGGCTCAGTCTTTGGACATGAGTCTGCTGGGCCTGAGTGCACTCAATAAAAGATTCTCCTGTTTCAACCTGAGGTCTCTCTCATCCCCCTAAATCCTGCAACAATCTGACTAATAGTAGCAGAGACTTTTCAAATAATATCCTTATTGACATAAATCCCAACACTTGGAATTAATATTCCCAGGACGCTTTGATCTGTATCATCTTCATACCCTGCCAATACAGACCTTTTAGTTTAATAATGGAGAGAAAGGAGGGGGTCCTTCTGTAAGTCTGTGGAAGGATATGGGGGTTACAAAACATCCCACCAAGCAGGAACCTTCTAACTGTAGGCTGTCAAGGCAACAGTGTGCCCAAAGCTGTGCAGATGGATCAGACCCTATGCCACATACAAACACAGAGCCTGAATGGGGGGCACAAGTGATACTCCTGAGGGTGTCTTAATCAGCAGATGCATTCGTGAGGAGCGCTGACATCACCAAACTGAACCATGGGTCATTTCTCTTGCAAGCTTTCCAGAATCCACTCACTTATTTTAAATGTAAATATTGTGGGCACTGTAGGGATATCTTTTTAACTTTATTTATCTGATGTAGATGACACTTGTCTATCCAGTAGTTCTTAGGTCAAGAAGGTCCCCTAGTAGGCCGGGTGAAGTGGCTCACGCTCGTAATCCCAGCACTCTGGGAGGCCGAGGCAGGTGGATCACTTGAGGTCAGGAGTTTAAGACCAGCCTGGCCAATATGGTGAAATCCAGTCTCTACTAAAAATACAAAAATTAGCCGGGCATGGTGGCAGGTAATCCCAGCTCTTGGGATGCTGAGGCAGGAGAGTTGCTTGCACCCAGGAGGCGGAGGTCACCATGAGCTCAGATCTCACCACAGCACTCCAGCCTGGGTAACAGAGCAAGACTCAGTCTCAAACACAGGACAAATCAAAACAAGGGGTGACAACATCTGGGCTTTGAAGCAATTGGACCTGGAAAGTCAACAGGGAAAGGGGTTGGTCTGGGTAAGTGGTGAATTAGGGACATCTGAGAAGTCAGTGACAGATATTACCAATGGCACATATCTATCATGAATGGATCAGCGCAATTGTTGGCAAATTCAGCAATCCAACAGGTTTCCTTCTACTAGCAACATTTGGGACAGCTTAACTAAAGTGTTATCATGCCATTCTCTGCACTGAGACAAGACAGAGGGGGGAAGGGGACAGTATGGGTATAAGAGTAAAAGGAACGGAGGGAACAGCCATTTAACAATTCAGAAAACTGAACCAAGGGAAAAACCATAAATCCCATACAAATCCAAGGGGATTATCTGACAAACTTTAGGGACTGACCTTAAGTAAGAGAATACCTCACTGCAGGAACAGAACAATGATGTCCTCAGGCATGCAGGGTCACAAGCCCTGCTCAGTTCTGATAAAGACAGGAAGAGGAAGCACACAGGTAGCTAACTAAACATTGAAGTTATCTAGTAGAAAGGCATGGAACAAATTCTATTAGTTTAGATAGAGGCAAATTATTAAGTAAAAGACCCAGTGTCTTTGAATACAGTCCTGGCCCTGGGTGTCACGAAAGCAGTTTATGTGGACTATTGCCTTCTTCTGGGTCTAGAGATAGGCTTTGGTTAACTGAAGTCTCGTGTAGAGACCGGCACCAACTTCCAAGTTTCAGCAAGGGTTGTTTTCAGATGAGACATGTGCGACTAGGAGTCAGGTCTCTGTAATTTAGCAGCACAAGGATTAATTAATAGCACCCATCCAGTAGGCTGGAGGAAGTATTTTAACTGATGTCTCTTCCACTACTTGTCATCACCAAGCTGGAGGCAGTAATACTGGAGTTTATGGCCTGTCGGGGAAGCTGTAAAAAGATTCTACAACCTGCAGTGATTCATCTTTACAGCTTGAACAAGCCCCTGGCAATAAGCCTAAAGTTCCCTCCTGTAATTGGGCAGGAGAAAATACTTCCTGGTCTAAGTGCACAGACCAACCAGTAACAATTTCAAAAGGGGAGAGCTGACATTTACTGGTGGGAGTGGACTGCAGCATCAGTAAGGCTAATGGGAGAGCTTTAGGCCAGGAAAGGTTAAGTTTGTGTAACTTTTGCCAGCTGGTTTTCAATGATCCCATTAGACTGTTCACCTAGCCCAGAGGACTGGGGGGAGCAGGCACAGTGAAAGTGCTATAAAAGGGCACATTTTAAAAACTTGTTCTAGTATTTGGCAGGTAAAATGAGTGCCTCTATCGCTGTGGAATTCAGTGGGAATGCCTTAGAGAGGAATGGTTTTTCTCAAGCAGCATTTCGGCCACCACCACGGCTGTTGCTTGTTTACAGGTGGAAGACTTACCTCAATGAGAATACATCATCAACCATTAGAAGAACAAAATTTAATCTGTGGGATGGTGGCAACTAAATGAAATCAAGTTGTCACATGGTTAAGGGACCCTAGGGGAGAGGAAATTGTCCTGGAGGGAGCTTCAGGAGTTCACCTGGGTTATACTGAGGGTAGATATTGCAAAGTTTATATAGCTGAGGGGCAAGAGCTGGAGAGAGTCACCAACAGTAGTACTGTCTACCCCGCTGAATCACTTTGTCTGGATTCCAATGGGTTAGATTACATATAAAGGTTGTTTGTCTTTGCAGGGTGCTGGGTAGCACTGGATGTCCATTTGGACCTTCCTGTAATTTTGTCTGGGGATTGGAAGTGCAATTTTGTTTAATCCATTTCCCTCTTCCAGACTCCAAGACTGTCTTTTGTGAAAATGAGTCTGCAAAGGTCTTCAAATGGGAAGGAGAGCAAGGAAGAAGAGCAAGGGGAGGAGGAGGAGAAGTGGGTTGAATCCATGTAACTTGGCAAGGAGCCACTTGCAGGGTGGCAGCTTTAGCTGTGGCATCCACTAGGAGGTTGCCTTCGCTGTCTTCTGTTTTGTCAGAGAAACGTCCCTAGACAATGACAACGGTTAGGGCTCAATGAGCCTGAATGGCATCTAAGAGAAACAAAACAGTCTTTGTTTTTGTTTTTTTTCTGAGACAGAGTCTCACTCTGTCACCCAGGCTGGAGTGCAGTGGTGCGATCTCAGCTCAACGCAACCTCCAGCTCCCAGGCTCAAGTGATTCTCCTGCCTCAGCCTCCCTCGTAGTTGGGCTTACAGGTGCGTGCCGCCATGTCTGGCTAATTTTTGTGTTTTTTATAGAGACGAGGTTTCACCATGTCTCCACAGGTGAAAGCCCCCTAAACTTGGTCAGGCTGGTCTCGAACTCCTGACCTCAAGTGATCTACCTGCCTCGGCCTCCCAAAGTGCTAGGATTACAGGCGTGAGCCACTGCACCCGGCCTAGTCTTTGTTCTTAAAAGGTTGTCCAGAGGAAGTAAAAAAAAATCCTCTTTGTTTCTAGAGCATGCCAAAATCACGGGCAACTCCAAAGACATACAAGCTGTCTGTATAAATATTAGCCATTTCATCCCTGGCCAGAGGCAGGCCCAAGTGAGGGGATGCTAATTCTGCTTGTTAGGCACATCAGGCAGTTGGCTGGGGGCCTGATTCAGTGGTTCCCATCAGAGACCACCACATAGGCTGCACAATGGAAGCCAGCAGAATTTTTCAGACAGGATCCATCAGTGGGTAAGGGGGTCTCCCTTAAGTCTATATAGGTGAGAGAAGGGTGTCTGTAAAGACAACGCAGTCTTTGGGTGCATAAATCTCCTATTAAAGGCTAAATGGGGCCGGGCGCGGTGGCTCATGCCTATAATCCCAGCACTTTGGGAGGCTGAGGCTGGCGGATCACGAGGTCAGGCAATCAAGACCATCCTGGCAACACAGTGAAACCTCCTCTCTACTAAAAATACAAACAATTAGCCGGGCATGGTGGCGGGTGCCTGTAATCCCAACTACTCAGGAGAATGGCATGAACCCGGACGATGGAGCTTGCAGTGAGCCAAGATGGTGCCACTGCACTCCAGCCTGGGCGACAGAGTGAGACTCTGTCTCAAAAAAAAAAAAAAAAAAAAAAAAAAAAATGCAAAATGGTAGTTACATTAAGGAGGTTACAGTAAATTATGGTCAGAAGAGGAGGAGAAAAGTATCTCATAGGAGGTCAATCAACTGGCTTAAAGATGCTGAGTGAGGGGACAGGTGCAAAGGGCCTAAATCGAATGAGAAACATATACAATGAGGGGAATCTCAGGAGTATTTTTTTGGTAGCCTTGATGAGGGCTGAGGGGGTGGTGACTGCCCTCAGTACAGGAAGGAATGCCTCGTGAAACTGGTCAGCTGTCATGGTGAAACTGCAAAAAAGGAGGGGAGGCTGGTCACAATGTCAGGCAGTTGGCTGAAGTCAGCAGAGGAGCAAGTCTTCCATTCTTTGTTTTTCCAAGGCTGGTTTCTGTTTAACTTTTAGGAAAAAAGTCTGGTATTTGTTAGTAAGGAAGGAGACCATGACCATCTTATCATGTTTGGGAATTTGTTTTTCATGTTTTTCTGGAGTCTACTTGGCCAAAGGCGGGGGGTCTGTTCAGCCAGTTTAGGGGGCTTAGAATTTTATTTTTATTTCACAGGGACAATTAGCCCAGCTGCTTTGGCAAGTCAGTGCCATTAAAAAAAGAAATGCGCTAGATCAAGGGGTTGGTAAACTAAGGCCCACAAGCCACTGCCTACTTTTGTTTGCCTCTAAGCTAAGAATGACTTTACATTTTTAAATAGTTGAAGAAAATCAAAATAATATTTTGTGACACATCAAAATTATAAGAACTTCAAGTTTCAGTGACCATAAGTTTTACTGGAACATGGCCACACCTACTTACATACTGTCTATCACCTGCTTTTGAATGACAAGGTGTGAGATAGGAAAACTGTATTCTCATACTCACAATACTCTGAATACTTCATTTTTTTTTTTTTAAGTAGAGATGGGTCTCACTTTGTTGCCCAGGCTGGTCTTGAACTCCTGGGCTAAAGCAGTCCTCCCGCCTTGGCCTCCCAAAGTGCTCGGATTACAGGTGTGAAGATTCACTTCTGACATCACGTAGGTGTGGGGTTTCCTCTCCCAACAACCAATTCTCTGACACCAGCTGGGTGACCTACAATTTAACTCAATTCTCACACTATCTACCTGGAGATAACATCAGACGGCAGAAGTCAAGGGCTCAGTCCCACAAGACTCCTCCCATTCCAGATGCCAATTACAAGCAGTAGGTTCCCAGGTTACCCACAACTTGTCCAACTTGGCTACAATCAGAGGTTCCCACAACCCCCTTCTCAGGTTTGATCATTTGCTAGAGCAGCTCACAGAACTCAGGAAAGCCCTTTACTTATTACCCATTCATTATAACAAGATGCAGCTCAAAAACGACCATGTGGAAGAGACACATAAGAGACATGTATGGGTTTTTAGAGGCTTCACCATGTAGGTATGATTGATTACATCACTGGCTATTAGTGAACAACTCAACCTTCAGTTCCTCTCCCCTTCCTCAGAGGTGGGAGTGGGTGGGAGGGACTGAAACTTCCAACTCTCTAATCACATGATTGGTTTTCCTAGGCAAACCCCCATCCTGAGGCTATCCAGGAGCCCCCAGTCATCAGTCATCTTAGTAGCATACAAAAAGCACTTAGGAGATTCCAAAGGTTTCAGGAGTTGTGCACAAAGGAATGGGAGCACAGAACAAATATGTATTTATTATTACATCACAGTACACACAAGGGCAGAGTTGAATAGCTGCAATGAGATCACATGGCCCTCAAAGTCTAAAGTATTTACTATATGGCCCTTTAAAGAAAAAGTTTGCAAACCTCTGCACTTGATTTAAAAACTTAAGGAACAACCAAATGTGTGGCTCTAAATGGGATACTATTTTGGACATGACTACCAAGGGACATTTTTGGAACAACAGGAAAAGTTTGAGTATGGTTTTGGTATTAGTTAAGATGAAAATTTCCTGAAATAGAAAGGTGGAGACTGTGACTGAAAAAAGCAGATTACAAAAGAGTAGCCTCAGTATGATCTTATTTTGTTTGGTATGCCTACAGAAGATCTGGAAAGATAGATATGGAAGTGTTATGTGTGATTTGGAGGAATTATATTAATTTGCTTTTGCATTGCTATAAAGGAACACCTGAGACTGGGTAATTTATAAAGAAAAGAGGTTTATTTGGCTCATGGTTCTGCAGGTTGTACAAGATGCATGACACCAGCATCTGCTTTTGGGAGGATCTCAGTAAGTTTCCAACCCTGGTGGAAAGGGAAGGGGAACCAGTGTGAACTCATTACCACAGGGAGGTCATCAAGCCTTTTATGAGGGATCCACCCCCATGAGATGGATGGTGGGAAGTGACCCAAACACCTCCCACTGGACCCACCCCAACGTTGGACAGCAAATTTTAACATGAGATTTGGAGGGGACAAATATCTAAACAATATCAGGAATGGAATGTGATGTTTTTATTTTCACTGTTGTTTGTATTTTGCATTTTCTTCTTGCACAGATATTTCTCATTTTTTTGTGTACTATGTAATCTAAGATCAATGCAGTAGAGATTTGGGCATATAATAGTTGCAGGTAGAAGTATTTTTGAGAGTGGAAGAGTTTGTAAATAACACCCAGGGAATAGAATATAAAAAATTCCACTTGTGGAGAAAGAAAAGAGTGTAAGTTGGGCTAAAGAAATTCTCATGCTGGCCGGTGGCTCCATGTGTAATCCCACAACTTTGGGAGGTGGAGGTGGAAGGACTGCTTAAGGCCAGCAATTCAAGACCAACCTGAGCAACATAGCAAGACACTGTCTCTACAAAAAAAAATTAGCCTGGTGTGGTGGTGAGGGCCTCTAGTCTCAGCTACTTGGGAGGATGAGGCAGGAAGATCACTTGAGCCCAGGAGGTCAATGCTGGAGCCATGATCTAAGCCACTATACTCCAGCCTAGGTGACAGAGCAAGACCCTGTCTCAAAACAAACAAAAACCCCCACTGTTGGGGTATAGTTCTAAGGGGCAGTCACTTGTTATGCAAGTAGAGAAGAGAGAAATGTAGAAAGAATTATAATGGTCAGCTGTCTTAAACCAAAATCTAAGGTAATTTTCATAATACTGGTTTAATTTTTCATGCAATTGTCCCATGTGAAGCTTGTTCATGGACCAATCTTCCAGAGATTTAATATGATGTTTTTCAAAGTATTTGTTCAGAACTCATTATTAGGCTAAGAATTTAGTCTAGCGATTCATGGACAGAATTTTTTTAAATGACACAAACTGAAAGATTAAATATCAGAGTAAGTCATATACCAAGGATAGAATGCATAATACGATCTCATTTCTGTTTTAAAAAGGAAAAAAAAAAACCCAAAAAAACTTGATATGTTGTATTTTTATGAATCTGCATAACAATCGATTAAAAAATTAGGGAAGGCTATACTTTAAACTTTTCATATGGTTACTTTAGGAGAGCGGGGCTAAAGGAGACCATGCAGAAAAAATTTATTCCAATTATTTATTCCAATAAAGTCTCCTTCTCTAAGAAGTCTTTTCTTGCTTATTTTATCTGGTGCTAATCCCTTTACTAATTTTCTTATCACCTTAGCATTAAAGCCACTCATTCATACTTGCCCAAACAGTCATTGTACTACGCCCCTAGGAAAAAAATATAAATACCATACCAGAGTATCTGCCTTAAGAGTTTGATCTAGTGGGAAAGACAGACTCATATTTAATTACAAATAATGTGGTATAAGTTTTAAGGAGTAAGGTAGGTAGGCAGGCAGGGCAGGTAGGCAGACAGGCAACAGGGTTGGTAGGCAGGGGGAATATTTTGGCCCCAAACTGCCACTCTAAAACCTTGTCAGAGGTAACAAACAGCATGCACAGGTGTTCATAGAGCAGTCCAGGGATGGGCTAGAAAAGTGGGCAGGACTGGACAACAGAGGGGCTTTGTATGGTGTGAAAGTACTTAGACTATCCTGAGGAGAATAAATGAGAGATTTCAAGCAAAAGAAACATGTAGCTGATTTGAGTTTTAGATACACCAAAATGGAGTCTACATGGAGGATGGATTTAAAACATTAACTTGAGGCAAGGATTTAGTTGTGTAACATAAACACACTTTTAAAAAGTTATGTGGCCTTTCTTTATGGAGGACTTCATGGCTCTTTATTCCATCTCCCTCATCAATTATATCAAACGTTAGGATGGAAAGGCTAAGACACGGCAATGTCTTATTTGAGGACCCCTCCCCAAATCCCTACTCCAGGCTTTCCCACAGCAATTTCAAAACCTTTTTCCTGGCACTTAACATATTCTTTCCTGCGTTTGCTTTTGACTGTACAGTACATAGGTCTTAGGTCTCCAGTCTGAAAACTGCACCACTAGATTTTACAGTTCCACAGGACTTAGCACAACGTCTTTGAAAAAAAATACTGCTTAAATAACTCTCAGATGTAAATGTATAATCCTTATCTCTTGATTGCCAGACCACATTCCCAATTGCCCAGATATCTCTACCTGGATGTCCTATAATTATCTCAAACTTAACCCAAATGGACCTGGGTACCTCTCCTCACCGCCAAACTAGTCATGCTTCCATTTCATATTTCAGTATTTTTCCAAACCCTGAGTCATCTTTGTTCACTCTCTACTACCGGCCATGAACACTCGACTGCTAAATGCTGCACACATCTCTTCCATTTCTCTCTCTTTTCCATTACCCTAGTTTAAGTCTTGAAGTGATTCCCTACCTCTCCCTATTTCCCACAAAAGCTACATAATAGCTATCAGCATTACCGTGCTAAAGCAGAGGTGTGATCGCTGTCATTTCCCACCTTCAAGTAGCTGGAAACCCCACAAAGACGAGGACCATGCCCACTGAAATCCCGGCAGCATTCTCGCTCTCTTATTCTACTGATACTGACTGGATCACTGTACTTGCCAAGTACAGATTTTGTTTTTCTCCCCACTACTTGTGTTCTCTAGTTTCTCCACTAGATGGTGATGACAGTAGAACTGAGAGCTTTGTGCCCTGTGTTTCTAGGCCAGTGCCAGGCTCACTTGAGGCGCTCATTAACTATGATACGAACGAATGAAAGGTTGAGTGAATTGGGCCCTAAAAGCGGTCATCCAAGGGCCGGGAGGTGCACGTGGGATGAATGGGAACACAGTGATTGGCCTTTTTGGAGTTTTCTCTCTTTTTTAAAAACAGAATACATTACAGATGTTGAAAAGAGCACAAAAATCGTAACTGTACAGCTTGGCTTGTTAATTTTTACAAATAAACACACCCTCGTGAATCCAGGACCTAGATCAAGAACCAGAACATTAACAGCACCCAGAAACCTCCCCGCGCCCTCTTCCACTGAGCGGCCCTTTCAACCCTTACAAAGCCGGAGGGCGCAACTCCTGGGTCCTGTGACCTTGGTGACCGACGCCCGGGACAAGTCAAAAAGACCCAAGGGCGTGGAAAACGCTCCTCTTACCGACAAACTTGAAGCGACCCATGACCGCGGATGGAAGACCTCTCCGGCGGAAGCGGAAGTGGCCGCCGGCTGCTCCACCCTTCCGGCTGGCGTTGCTCAGTCAGCTGCCGCAGGCCTACGGATTCCCGGCTGTCCCCGCGGCCGGGGAAGGTCAGCGCAGTCATGGCGTTATCGGTGTCGGGGGTCTACCTGACCCATCAGCAGAAGGTGTTGCGGCTTTATAAGCGGGCGCTGCGCCACCTGGAGTCGTGGTGCGTCCACAGGTAAGGGATGGGGACCCAGGACTTGGGGAGGTGACCCTGGGGGCCCCGTGGAGGTGGAGAGGCCACCGGGTACCGGGAGGTTCAAGGATTTCGGGACGGAATTGGAAGGTGGCCTCTCGCGCCACAGAATCCTGTCCTAGACCCAGGTTCGAATCCAGGCTTTGCCACCCATGGCCGGGAGATCTTGTAGAGTTGCTTATCGGGTCTGGGCCTCAGCTTTTTGTGTAGTGAAACGGACGCAGGACCAGCGCAGAGGGTCGCAGGAAGATTAAGTGAAATAAAGGAATACGCCTAAAATTGTAATTGTCATGGGTCCAGCGCTAGCTAAATAATCGTTTTCTTCACGATCTTCTACTTTCCAATATTAACAGCAGTAAGCTATGCGTTATTTTCTTTAGTCAGCAAAACTTATGAATTATCTTAAGCTTATTTTACAGATAAGGAGGTAAGTACAGCTAGTAACAAGGTGATAGCGTTTGTAAGTGTCTGAGCCAGGGTTAAAATTTAGGTCGTACTCCAAAGCATCATTATTCGCCCACCCCTCCCATTAGCTTTTCTCTTTTTAGCTTCATCTAGTCCTTTTCATTACCTTTACATCTTTTTCACCTCTTACATAATTCTCTTTCCTTCTCTATCCATCTGAGACTAGTGTTAGAGCATAGTGTTAAAATCTGTAGATTTTAATAACCTAAATTCAATGCAGGGTGGGCTGACAACCCAAGATGTGTGAGTGCCAGGCCTCCACTCCAGTCTTACAACTCCCCAAACCTATTTTATAAGAAGGGCTTCTGGGAAAAAACTCCATGGAAAATGGATTAGGCCTGGAAGAATTGCAGAGGGTATTCTCGAAGCCCAGATTGCATGTATGTGACTATTAGAAAGTCACTGACATACTTCTCTTGATTTGGCAGGAAGATGGCCAAGTACAATGTGATGGGATTGTTAGTTTCTTCCTTGAGTTTTCCTTATTTATTTATTTGACAGAATTTGCAATTCAGATTCTATGCTCTATGCTAAATATATAAATGTTAGTAATCAATTTTTGAGCTGCAGCAGCTCATGGATTAGTGGGGAAAATGGACATGTAAACAAATTGATGATGAAGGAAGTTGAGCCATCCAGGATTCAGGTATCCCAACACAAATGATAAATGTTTGAGGTGATGAATATCCAAATCACCCTGATTTGATCATTATACATTATATGGATGTATTAAAATATCACATGTACCCCATAAATAGGTACAATTATTATGTGTCAAAAAAATTAAACATGAAAAAAAAGAATTCAAGCAATACTGAACTACAACTGGGAATACTAAAGTCCATAGTGCTAGAGGAAGATGATATAAACTAGCTACTATGACAGCTATGGCTCAGCATTTTTTAGATATGACATTTTTTCTCAATCCTTGCCTTAATTTCTTCCTCCATTTGCCCTCATTGTGCTGTTCTCTGTGGTTCCATCCTAGGCTTACTATGTTGCTGTATGTACTTTGGGCAGCCTCATTTAGTGCTGGGACTTGAGTCACCACCTGCGCTCAATTGTCTCTAGAGCTGTAGTTCAAATTGTTTGTTAGATCACTGACTGTTGGCCGGACATGGTGGCTCATGCCTGTAATCCCAGTACTTTGAGAGGCCGAGGCAGATGGATCACCTGAGGTCAGGAGTTCGAGAACAGCCTGGCCTACATGTGAAGCCCCGTCTCTACTAAAAATACAAAAATTATCCAGGTGTGGTGGTGGGTGCCTGTAATCCCATCTACTCGGGAGGCCGAGGCAGAAGAACCGCTTGAACCTGGGAGGCAGAGGTTGCAGTGAGGCAAGATCGCCCTGTTGCACTCCAGCCTGGGCAACAAGAGTGAAACATTGTCTCAAAAAATAATAATAATAAAAAAAATTTGAAAAGATCACCAACTGTTCTCTCAAACTCAATTTATCTAAATTCTTTGAAATCAAACTTGTTGTCCTATCACTCCCCATTCTGACTCTTTTCCCAAATTTCCTGCCTCCACTAATGGTATTATTAGTAATTTAGTTACTGAGCTTTAAGTCTCAGAATTGATCTCAAGTATTTGCTCCTTACTCCTTTGCCAATAACACACATACTCATACACCATGTATAATTCGACACTGGTTTTTGTAAATTCTCTTTCTAGTATGATATTAGTAACTGACATTATTGAACACTTGGGATGTACCAGGCACTTTTTAAAGTGTGTTTATCTTATTGAATGTTTACGAGAGACGGAGTTTCGCTCTTGTTGCCCAGGCTGGAGTGCAATGGCGCGATCTTGGCTCACCACAACCTCCATCTTCCAGGTTCAAGCGCTTCTCCTGCCTCAGCCTCTCGAGTAGCTGGGATTATAGGCGCCCACCACCATGCCCGGCTAATTTTTGTATTTTTAGTAGAGACAGGGTTTTGCCATGTTGGCCAGGCTAGTCTTGAACTCCTGACCTCAGGTGACCCACCCACCCACCTCAGCCTCCCAAAGTGCTGGGATTATAGGCATGAGCCACTGCACCTTGCCAGAAGACATTAACTTACCCCAGGTTACACAGCTAGTAGTGGCAGAGCTAAGATTCAGGCCTACACAGTCTGATTGGGGAGCCTATTCTCATAACTGGGAAGTCTAAATGTCTCTAAATGTCTCTCCTGTCTCCTGTCACCATCACAGCTCTCTACTTTCAGGCCTTGTCATCTGTGTCCTAGATTACTGTCAGAACCTCCTAGCTGGTCTTTGCCCAGTTTCTTTAGAACCTGACTTTAACTTGCCTAAGGTTATGCAGCTAGTGTCAGAGTCAGGATACAAACCCAGCTCTGTATGAGCTAAGCAATACTGTTTCTGCCAAGTAACACCTTTCTTATTCATCTTTGTATCTCCAGAATTTAGCATAGTGACTAGCACAAGATAGAAGGAAATGGAAGCTGTCATTCAATGAATGTTGAATGATCCTACAGAGGTTATAGCTTTTCTCTTGCGAATTCTCTTTTCTTTTTAGTTTAAATCCTCTTTCCATTGTTGGATGTAAGAGGAGAAAAATGGTTAGGGTATATATTTAATACATTATTTTTTGCTGCTGCTGTTTGGTGGGCTCTAGAGGAAGCAGCCATGATGATACGGCTGCTCCATTAGGAGGGTTGGGGGAGGTCCACTGCCCATCCAGAAGGTGTCAGGAGTGCAGCCTCCTGTCAGACAGCAACTCTGACCATGTGAGTAGGTAACATTTCTAATCTTCAAAATCATTTTGGTTTAAGAGACAAGTACCGATACTTTGCTTGTTTGATGAGAGCCCGGTTTGAAGAACATAAGAATGAAAAGGATATGATGAAGGCCACCCAGCTGCTGAAGGAGGCTGAGGAAGAATTCTGGTACTTTCAGCATCCACAGCCGTACATCTTCCCTGACTCTCCTGGGGGCACCTCCTATGAGAGATACGATTGCTACAAGGTAGGCGAGAATTATAATGATGACTGCCTTCTGAGAGATAGACTTTGTTTCTTCAGTCCCAGACCTCAGCCTTAGAAATCACTTGCCTTTCAAGGGGTAGCTAGGAGACTTCTTTCCTGACAGTTGTCAGACGCAGGCCTACCTTATTTTACTGCGTTTTGTTTTATTGTGCTTGGCAGATACTGTATTTTTACATATTGAAGGTTTGTGGCAACCCCGTGCTGAGCGAGTCTATGGGCACCATTTTTCCAACACCATGGGCTCACTTCCTGTCTCTCTTTCTCAGTTTGGCAATTCCTGCAAGATTTCAGACTTTTTTTTATTATTAGTCTATCTGTTGTGGTGAACTGTGATCAGTCACCGTCAATGTTACTATTGTCATTGTTTGGGGGCATAAAAACCATGCCCATATAAAACAGCAGACTTAATCCATAAATGTGTGTGTCCTGACTGTCACCGACCAGTAGTTCCTCTCCCTCTATCCCTCTCCTCAGGGCTCCCTATTCCCTAAGACACAGCAACACTGAAATTAGGACAATTAATGTCCGTACCATAGCCTCTAAGTGTTCAAGTGAAAGAAAGAGTTATATATATCTCACTTTAAATCTGTTGCACATCTCTTACTTTAAATCAAAAGCTAGAAATGATTAAGCTGAGTGAGGAAGGCATGTTGAAAGCCAAGATGGGCAGAAAGCTAGGCCTTTTCTGCTGGTTAGCCAAGTTGTGAATGCAAAGGAAACTAAAGGTTTTTTAAGGAAATTAAAAGTGCTGCTCCAGTGAACACACAAATGATAAGTGAAACAGCCTCATTGCTGATACGGAGAACGTTTTAGTGTTGGGACAAAAGATCAAACCAGCTACAACATTCCCTTAAGCTAAAGCCTAATCCAGAGCAAGTCTTTTAACTCTTCATTTCTGTGAAGGCCGAGAGAGATGAGGAAGCTGCAGAAAAAAAGTTGGAGGCTAGTAGAGGTTGGTCCATGAGGTTTAAGGAAAAAAAGCCATCTCTGTAACCCAGATGTACAAGGTGAAGTAACAAGTGCTGATGGAAAAGCTGCAGCAAATTATTACACAAAAGCTGGCTAAGATAGTTGATGAAGGTGGCTGTACTCAACAACAGAATTTCAGTGGAGATGAAGTAGCCTGTTTTTGGAATAAGATACCATCTAGAACTTTCATACCTTGAGAGAAGTCAATGCCTGGCTTCAAAACTTCAAGGACAGGCTGACTTTCTTGTTAGGGGCTAATGCAGCTGGTGGTTTTAAGTTGAAGCCATTGTTCATTTGCCATTCTGAAAATCCTGGGGTCCTTAAGAATTATGCTAAACCTACTCTGCCTGTGCCCTAGAAATGGAATAACAAAGGCTGAGTTACAGCAAATCTGTGTACAACATGGTTTACTGAATCTTTCAAACCCACTGTCGAGACCTGCTACCATGTCTACTAACATCCATTCTGCAGCCCATGGATCAAGGAGTAATTTCAACGTGCAAGTTTTATTATTTAAGAAATATATTTTGCACAGTTATAGTTGATATAGATGTTGATTCCTCTGATGGATTTGGGCATAGTAAAATTTTCTGGAAAGAATTCACCATTCTAAATGCCATTAAGGATATTTATGATTCATGGGGAGAGATCAAAATGTCAGCTTTAATGGGGTTGGAAGAAGTTGATTCCAACCCTTGTGGATGACTTTGAAGGGCTCAAGACTTCAGCAGAGGAAGTAACTGCAGAAGTTGTGGAAATAGCAAGAGAGCCAGAATAGAAGTTGATCCTGAGGACATGACTGAATTGCTGTAATCTCATGATAAATCTTGAACAGATGAAGAGCTGCTTCTTATGGATGAATAAGAAAGTGGTTTCTTGAGATGGAGTCTCCTGGTGAAGATTTTGTGAACATTGATGAAATGGTAACAAAGGACTTCACACAGTACATCAACTTAGTTGATTAAGCAGCAGCAGGGTTTGAGAGGATTGACTCCAGTTTTGCAAGAAGTTCTTCCGTGGGTAAAATGCTATCAAAGGGCATCACATGCTATAGAAGTGTTTGGTGAAAGGAAGAGTCAATTGATGTGGCAAACCTCATTGTTATTTTAGGAAATTGCCAAAGCCACTCCAGCCGTCGGCAAACATCACCCTGTTTAGTCACCAGCCATCAACATTGACACAATTCTCTCCACCAGTAAAAAGATTGATTTTCTGATGGCTCAGATGATTGTTGGAGTTTTTATCAATAACGTATTTCTTTTGTTTTTGTTTTGAAAACGGTCTCCCTCTGTTGCCCAGACTGGAGTGCAGTAGCATTATCATAGCTCACTGTAGCCTGGACCCCCTGGGCTCAAGCAGTTCTCCTGTCCTAGCCAACCAAGTAGCTAAGAATACAGGTGCACACCACCGCACCTAGCTAATTTATTTCACTTTTTATAGAGATGGAGTCTTGCTATGTTGTCCAGGCTGGTCTCGAACTCCTACCCTCATAGAATCTCCCTACCTCAGCCTTCAAAGGGCTGGGAATAAAGGCAGGAGCCACCTCGCCCAACCAATAATGTATTTTTAAATAATGTACATTTTTTATGTATATTATGTGAGGTTTGCCACATCAATTGACTTTTCCTTTCACGAAATATTTCTATAGCATGTAATGCCATTTGATGGCATTTTACCCACAGAAGAACTTCTTTCAAAATTGGAGTCAATCCTCTCAAACCCTGTCACTGCTTTATCAACTAAGTTGTACTATTGAAAGTCCTTTGTTATTTAATCGATATTCACAAAATCTTCACCAGGAGACTCCATCTCAACAGACATCATAATGCTATCGGGCACTTTATAGTAATAGTATAAACATAACTTTTATATGCACTGGGAAACCAAAAACATTTTGTGACTTGCTTTATTGTGATATTTGCTATATTGCAGCGGTGTGGATCCAAACCCACAGTATCTCTAAGGTGTGCCAGTACTGTTTTTTAGGTGTCAGTTTTCTCTGAGATGTCATTAAGCCTTTCTACTTTCAGATTCAAGATCGTACAGTATACTTTTTGCTATAACAAAGTTCATTTTAGACTTTAAAGTTAACCAACTTGGATTGATGCTTAATATTTCTGAGATACTCTAATTAAGAGTTCCAAGTAAGATAAGACTACTCTGGATATTTAGAGAAGGCAGGTAGGGGAGGAATGAAGCCAGTTCTCCTTGGACTGATGATGGTGCTATTTTTCAGCACCGTCTTTGACTCTGAGGCATTTTCCTTTATTATTGGTTCCTGCTTATCCTCTGCTGTTCTTTGCTTAGAGTTAGAAACAGTCTGGTAGTTGCAGTGGTTATAAAAATAAAAATGTACCTTGATCTTTGTCTTACATCTCCTGAGCAGACCCTATCAGGGATAGGTAAGTGTGTCCTGTGGATTGATACCATGATTTCCTCTCCTGACAGGTCCCAGAATGGTGCTTAGATGACTGGCATCCTTCTGAGAAGGCAATGTATCCTGATTACTTTGCCAAGAGAGAACAGTGGAAGAAACTGCGGAGGGAAAGCTGGGAACGAGAGGTGCGTTCTACTTGTACTTCAATATTCCTTAGCTATGTAGATGGAGTCAAGTTTTGATCCCCACATGCAGAGGTCCAGATTCCAGACATGACAGTTACTCTGGGCCCTTACTTCTCAGATATACTGTGGTATCTAAGTGTATCAATTTAAATTTATAACCACCTTACAAGTAAGTTAAAGTGCATTCCCTGGTCTTTTTGGCTTTGTCTTTGATTTTGCTTCAGATCTCCTTCCCTTTAGTCCTTTGCCTGACTTTCTTGCCTTCTTGCCATACGGTCCCTTAACCTGCCTCTCCACTAGAGTCTTAGGCATTTTTCAGTCATGTTAGGATGGTCAGTTATATTTTTAAAAGCTCAATCTTGCTGTAGTGTGAAGACTATATTGGAGAGGGGAAGAGAAGAAGCAGAGAGACCCTTCTAGGATTATTGCAGAAGTTTAGTCAAAAGATTGTCATGATCAGCACCAGGGTGGATGAAGTGGATATGGAAAGAAATTTACTCAGGACATCATTTGGAGGGATGTGACGACTGACTGGATGTTGAGGGTGGGCAAGGGACAGGGAGGAATCAAGAATGGTTTCTGGGGCAGGGTGCAGTGGCTCACACCTGTAATCCCAGCGCTTTGGGAGGCCAAAGTAGGTGATAGCTTGAGGTCAAGAGTTCATGACCAGCCTGAACTAGAGATGGTGAAACCCCGTCTCTACTAAAAGTACAAATAATTAGCTGGGCGTGGTGGTGTACACGTGTAATCCCAGCTACTTGGGAGGCCAAGGCAGGAGAATTGCTTGAACCCAGGAGGTGGAGGTTGCAGTGAGCTGAGATTGCACCACTGTCCTCCAGCCTGGGTGACAGAGCAAGACTCCATCTCAAAAAGAAAAAAAAAAGAGAGAGAATGGTTTCTGGGTTTGAAGCTTTAACATCTGGAGTTTGGTGATGTTTACCAAGATAGGGAAGATTGGGGAAGGGAGCACACGTGTCAGAGCAGCAATCGAGAATTCATTTTGGAAGGCTGAAGTTTGAGAATCCTGTGACATATCAAGTGCAGATGTCAGAAGCCAGCTTTAGATGTGGAAATCTGGAACTCCCAGGAGAGATTTGGCCTAGAAACAGAAACTTGGGAGTTTTCAGTTTTAAAAGCCATGGAGAGATGTATGGAATCTTTAGGAGAGAGTGTAGAGAAAGAAGAAAAGGAGAAAGGATTCTTTGTCCATTATAATTGGGCAAAAGATTATATATAAATTTGGGTTAGAAGTTTTGAAGATGGGCCGGGCACGGTGGCTCAAGCCTGTAATCCCAGCACTTTGGGAGGCCGAGACGGGCAGATCACGAGGTCAGGAGATCGAGACCATCCTGGCTAACACGGTGAAACCCCGTCTCTACTAAAAAAAAATACAAAAAAATAGCCGGGCGAGGTGGCGGGCGCCTGTAGTCCCAGCTACTCAGGAGGCTGAGGCAGGAGAATGGCGCAAACCCGGGAGGCGGAACTTGCAGTGAGCTGAGATCCGGCCACTGTACTCCAGCCTGGGTGACAGAGCAAGACTCCGTCTCAAAAAAAAAAAAAAAAAAAAAAAAGTTTTGAAGATGACAGACTTGTGTAATAGCTTTTTTGTTTTTTGGGGTTTTTTTTAGTGAAATAGGAGGAAAAGCCCAGAGCAAGTGGGCGCAGCATGTTTGGAGAATATGTGATAGTGACGGGGAGAAGGTGTGATAGTCATGGGGAGAGGAGGGGCTTGCTGGAGAGTACTAGGATGGCCAGGTGGTGAAGGCCCATTTGAGGTTGGGAATAGTTAGTGAGTAATGACTCCGATTTGCTCCAGTGTCTTTTTTCTCTTTAGCAATACTAAGCTGTATGAGCACAGGCCTGAGGGTATGTGGTTCGGTTTATCTGTTGCTCAGAGAGAGTGACAAGGGACTTGAGGTTATTCGAGAGGAAGCTATCGTCATGATGGAATCTAAGCTGGATTGAAAAAAAACAAAGTTAAGCGGGGGGGGGGGGGGGGCAGATGCAGAGAGGGAAGGCCAAGTTGGGAGATCTGTGAAATGGTAGTCTCTCTGAGTTTCAAGGAGGCATTGAAACAAGGGAGTGGGAAAGGGAGAGTGTGGTTGGACAGTGGGGTATTTGAATTCATGATCTGGAAGTTGTGCTGGTTCTGCTGATAACACTAAGGATATTGACCTTTGCAAGTGTTTGGCCAAGGGTGACCCGAAGGAAGGGCACTGTGTCCAAAGGGGGCAGTGTTTTGTCAGAAATGTCTCACCGTTTAGAAGCTGGAAGTATATTCATGGTGAGCCACGGGTTCATTCTGCAACTGATCACTGGGATAACCTCAACAGTTCCTCCTTTACATATGCCATCACTTCAGCATTATTAAGCAGCACATGTGACTGGAGGCCCAGGGCAGCCACAATCCAGAATGGGTTATCCTCTGTTAGGACATTTATCTTGGCTATAACTAGAACTGGAGGTAGTAGGGCAGCATTTGGCAGCACTGGGCATATTTTTACATGTGATTTTGTGGTTTATTTTTGTCCTTGGTTGCTAGGAAGGGGGCTTACAAGGAACATCCCCAACATATTATGAACTAAGGTTTCTTAATGGTGCTTTTGGAGAACACTTAGCTGAGACACAAAAATAAATGTTTTTCTGGTCAGTGAGTGGGGGACTGTGACAAGGAGAATTGGAATGATAGTTGTCATGTTTTTGTCTACAGAGTAAGAGGAGGTCCAGATAATCAGGTGATGAAAAGGGGTGGGGGGAAGAATAGGAGGGAGGAAGAATAGGGGTGGGGGGAAGAATAGGCTTTACTGTTTAGAAGAATGGGAAAACCCTTAAGGAGACTTTTCTGAAAGTGTGGGTATGAAAATAAAGCAGGTGTATGCGAAAAACACTTTTCAATATTGTGATCAGTGTGTCATGTCAGTGACAGACCATAGATATAAAGCTGACCCTTCGCTGCAGCAAACAGATTTTTAAAGTCAATTAGATTCCTTTGGTAATGATTCCTTCCTTGCCTCCTTCTAGGTTAAGCAGCTGCAGGAGGAAACGCCACCTGGTGGTCCTTTAACTGAAGCTTTGCCCCCTGCCCGAAAGGAAGGTGATTTGCCCCCACTGTGGTGGCATATTGTGACCAGACCCCGGGAGCGGCCCACATAGAGAGAGACCCCTCATCTTTCATACTTGCAAGTGAAATACGTTACACAACATGCACTTGCCCTAATAAAAAAATCAATGAAATGGTCTCTGGTATGACTGGCGTTCTTCTAAGAATTACCGTGATGCCAAGTGACTGTGCCACTATCATTGTTTTATCAATTGTGCATGTGAAGAAAATAACGGGACATGTAGTCGGTCAGCTGTGTTCTCTGCAATAAATCACGGATAGCACATATTACCAGTAAGGAAAAACTGAGGCAGAACCAGATTGAGGCGAATAAACTCTCAAGTCAAAAGCCTAATTAGCTGTGGTAACTGGAAGGAATAAGCAAAGCCAGGAACAGAAATACTGAGGATTTAAAAATAACCTTTTTGGTTTTCTAAAGATTTCACTAATGAATTTTAGTTTTTATTAGAACAACAACTCTCCCTAAGAAGTACATAGTCAGCAAAAAAGCCTGGAATTTGTGGAGTTCCCTCAAGGGTGGAGGTTTGATGGTCGGGGTTAAATGGTCCAATCTGGGATAAAACTTTGTGGTGCTTATTTTAGAAGCAGTTTTCCAGCTTTGCTTCTGCTACCGTAGCTTGGATTGTCTGCGGACTCAAAGGTAAGGGAATAACAGAACTCCTTAAATGTTTCAGAAGCTTTGTTTGTTGTTCTTGTTTTTTAAAGATAAAGCAGTTTTTAAAACTTTCAACCCAAAACAGCTGCTTTTAGTTCTTGATACCTCATTAGATAGAACTGTTTTCAAATAGTTTCAGGCAACCAATGATCTTACAGCCATCACAAAAATATTTTGTCACTTTCTGTGTAAGCTTTATTTGAGTCCCAGTCCATCTTCTAACATTTGACTAAGACCTCAAACTGAATTGTAACAAGACTTGAAATACATGACTTTTTTAATCTAGTGGTTCTTTATTTATAACGTAGGCTGAAGCAATTGTTACAATGTAGAAGGGAGACACAGTACACAATTGTTATTTATACAAGTTTAGAACAAAAAACTGCACAGGGAGAGGTCAACTCTCAGTACAAACTAGCAACTAAACCACAATAATTTACCGTTAGAAACGATTTCTTTATTTTTAGCTGTGACACTGCTTTTACAATATGCAAAAACACAAGCAGAACTACCCAAGGTGTGTCGTCACATTCTTTCTACATTGAATTTGGCAACATTTTATTTATTCAGATTATACTAACGTTTAAAAACTAAACAAGTGAAAAGCTGTACCAAGGTACAGTTACATCCATTTATTTCAAAGGTTTAAAATACCACTTTTATCTATTGTGATTACCTTGCAGCGATTTCTGCTTTTGCAAAAACCATCTCAAGCATCATATGCACAATGCATCAGCTACTTTTAGTCATCAAGATTGGTGGGCTAAACCACAGGCACTACTGTTGCTTATATTCTGTAAAAGGAGCTTGTTTTTCAAAGAAAAAAGCTTAAATAGTTTCTAATAATCATGCCTTTGCTTTAAAGCCGTAACATAAAATGTCCTTGAGCAATTGCAGCAGTGTTCAATGTTAATATATAGAACAATGACCATACGGCACGTTACTCTCACATCCAATGCAGTTATGTGTTAAAGCATAAGATTAGGTAATTGAGGGTTAGAGCCAACAGGAATCTGCAGGGTGTATGAGACCCACCAAGCTCCTCCTCTTCCTTGAGAGGGTTAGGTCAGAAATGTGCCCTGTTAACTGACCTGACTGCTAAGGGACTTGCTTGCTTTCTTAAACACTATTGTCTTCAAATGTGATCCCTTTAAATCTACAAATCTCTGTTGGTTTTAGGGTGTGGGCATTATAACAAATTTAACTTTCATTTAAAAAAGAAAAGACAAATCCTTTCCAAAAAACATTACCCAGAATACAAAAAAGGACAGTATAGTGGTCAGATTCCCAGTGACAATAACCAAATCCTCCTCTCTTCAATGTTTACTGTGAAGCCAGTTAACTGCCATTTATTTGAAAGAAGAAAAGAAAAACAAGCCCCCAGATTGGTAAACACATTGGCAAGTTGCTTGCTAGACTCCAAGCTGGCTACCCTTGTCAAATCCGTTCGAGTTTTTTCAAAATATTTGGGCTTTTTAACGCACCCAGCCTGCTGGGCACAGTTAAGTAAAAGGCATTTACTATAAGAATTCCCTGCTATCATTTTTAAATGTTTTCACATTTTTTAAAACTGCCTTACCCTTTTGGATGTATTTGGATTCCATGAAGGTGAGTACAATCAACGAGAAACTGAAGTGGGGGCTTCTACGACTGCCCAGCGGCAGCAGCATGCATGGGGCTGGAGGTGGGTGCTGTGTGCAGTCCAGAGGAATCGTGGGAGAAAGGAAGTCCTTAAACACCCTACAGAAACAAACACTGCAATCCAGTATGGCTTATTCGGATGCATTTACCATGAAGCTACTAGAAGAAATTCAACCTACGAGGCTACTCTTAAATGTAACAGGATCGGCTATGTTGACGGTGTGCCCCTCCCATGGCCCTCCCCCCAATCCCAACACAGTCTACCATTTCCAGATTTACTTCACTCTGAATATTGCTCATCAATTGTTACTCCTGCTCTTTTCATCTAGAACATAGTATATTTAAATGAGGATTTTACCTCTTAGCCATTTAGTTTGTACATTAAAATAACTTGCATTTGCTTCTAAGCTAGACTACTACAATGCCTCTACAAAAGCTTGTGGGGGAAGAAAAAGAAGAGTGAAGTATAGTAAATCCTTTTCTAAAATTAACTACTTTGTGGTTCCCCTGCCCCAACCCCCACCCTTATGCATTTAAAATTTTACAAAGACTTGTAAAAAAGTTAAATGGAATTTGGCACCTTCAGAAAAATCAAAAGGGAAACTAAGATTAAAATGTGCAGAAAGAAAATTGTCAATATTTACAAATTAAAAGATCAAGATTATGTCAGTTACATAGGTTGGTTTTAATTCTTATCTAAAGGTGTCGAGTACTTTCAAAAGAGCTATATTCCGAGTTGCCTACAAAATCTTTTGTTTTATTATAGATTGGAATGGATCAAGACAAATTAGGTTTTATTAATGAAACAGTTCATTGCCCACTGGCGTGTTTCTTGTGAGCCTAAGAGAAGCGAGGGGCCGAGCGATCATTTGTCGTGGTCTTCTTCAGTTTCACGCCCCTTCGGATGGCGTTCAGCATATCTTCTCCTTGTGGAGTATCCCTTGGGCTCAGGTCTGCAGGGTCACTCTCTGGAATCTGGCCTGGGGAGACAGTGGCACTTGGGGGATCCCGTTCCTGGTCTTCGGCTTCACTTTCTGGAATTGCCTGTCTGTGCTCCTCAGGGATACTGGGCTTCGGGCCTGGAAGTGGAGGGTTAACGGAAGCTTGACCGCTCCACGTTGAGGAGGGCATGCTGGCGACACCTTGGGGGCCCTCACCCACAGATGGCGACTCAGGGCTGTGCTCCCCCCGCTCTTCTGGCCCATCTGGAGGGGCTGGCAACATCCCTGGGAGGTCTGGGACCGTTGGGGTCTTGACAGGGATCACGGGCGTCTTGATGGGGATGGGACCAGCTCCAATGGTTCCCCGGCGGACAGAAGGCTTGGTGGAAGGGGTCCGTCGGATAGTTGCAACCCCTGGAGTGACCATAGCAGGTCCCAGGGTGGTGGGGAGGCCAGCAGTTGAGGCTGGACGCTTGGCTTGGAACATCCGTCGGTAGGACTGGCTGATGTCGCTGTTTCTTGGAATGGTGGAGGACTTGTCGAACTCCTGTTGATCTGCCTCCTGGTCACCACTTACAGAGAAATAATCATAATCTGAAA
This sequence comes from Theropithecus gelada, assembly GCF_003255815.1. Lineage (NCBI taxonomy): Eukaryota > Metazoa > Chordata > Mammalia > Primates > Cercopithecidae > Theropithecus > Theropithecus gelada. The sequence goes on from NC_037676.1 coordinate 126,837,358, forward strand.
CTGATTATAGGATTTGATTAGACATATTCAAGACAGCAGCTTTGCTTTTTGATTCTTCTGCACTGGGAGGACAAAAGGCACGCAAGGCAGGGTACGCACAGTCTCATCCCAAGCTTCCCCCAGGCTTCTCTACCATCTTCAGAAAGCCTCACCAACTACGAACTCCCTGGCAGGGATCTTTGCTTTGTTCACTGATGTGTCCCCAGTACCTAGAACGGTGCTGGACATGGTAGGCACTCAAATATCGTCAATGGGGAAGAAGGTAAAGCTGCTAGGCTGCAGCGAAGCTCCCTCCAAGCATCTCTGGGAGGGATAAGGGGGATGAAAGCAGACAAATTCTCCAGTCCAGAATTCAACATGAAGATCAAACCTCAAACAGACTAGCCTACGCGATAACATCTCCCTGATGATTAACTGGAGAGGCAAGGGCTAGACAAAGAACAAAGCTACTGACAGTGAGTCCCTGACAACAAGGGACGAAGACAGTTTCCATCAGTGTGACGTGCTCCCTTCCTTATAAGACCAATCTCAGGATGATGCGGGAGCTTACAGATTAAACAGCTCACAGCACTGATTCTGAACCGCCGTACTATTGACCATTTGGGCTAGATAGTTCTTTGTTACGGAGGACATGGTGGGGAGGGGCTGTGCTGTGTATTCCAGGATGTTTAAGCAGTATCCCTGCCCTGTGCCCACTAGGTGCCAGTAGTACCCCTTCAGCTGTGACAACCAGAAATGTCTGCAGTCATTGCCAAATGTCCCTGGGAAAGAAAATCACCCTCCAATAAGACTCACTGTCTTAGAGGTTTTGAATGATGAATGGCATAGCTTTTGGTCAATTATCATAGATATTCCAGCTGTTAGATTTTCATCTTGCCTGACTTGTGTGTGCAGTGGACATGAGGATGAGGGAGGCAGGTCTGATAGAGGATTTGGCTGGAATAGGTTAAGAACTTGGGCATTACACTCTTAACACACAGGTTCAAACTCTAGTTCTGCTACTTACTGGTTGTGTGAATATGAGCAAGTTATTGAACCTTAATTTCCACTTCTGTAAAACAGGGATAAAAATACCTACCCCATAAGTGGCTGTAAAGATTAAATGGGAAAATAACCATAAAGTGTGTAGTGCAAAGTGCTAAAACAAAAATGAAGCTATTCCTTTGAGACAGGGTCTCGTTTTGTTGCCCGGGCTGGAGTGCAGTGGTGCAGTCGTGGATCAAGCAATCCTTGCACCTCAGCCTCCAGAGTAGCTGGGATCACAGGTGTGTGCCACCACACCTGGCTAATTTTGGCATTTTCTGTAGAGACAAGGGTTTCGCCATGTTTCCCAGGCTGGTCTCGAACTTCTGCAGCTCAAGCAATCTGCTTGCCTCAGAGTCCCAAAATGTTGGGATTACAGTGTAAGCCACTGCGCCTGGCCTGAAGCTATTCTTACTACAGCACGTCTCCATTCAAATGGGAGACTTGTGTATGATTGTGCAAAACGCAAAAAGCTGTGAAAATCCAGACCCCTTTCTTACATGGCAGCTACCTGACAACTACAGATGAGCTCCCCAAAGCATTCCCAGATAACGAGAACGATCCTGACGCCCGTTAGTCAGCCAGTGGTGAGGCTGTGGTTAAAATGGACCAGCAGTTTTCTATCTCCTCACCTGGTGCTGCTCAGAAAGCCTAAGTGCGTACCCCAGGCTGCCTCGTACCTTGGGAAGGGATGGTGTCCTCAGAGCAGCAGGGGGTGGTTGTCTGGGTGCTGTAGCCGCTGGAGCACTGAAGCGAGTCCCGGCTGCTCCTCTGGGTGTCCAGCTGCAGGCCCCGAGACAGGGCCAGGGCCAGCTCCTCACAAGCCTCCATCTCCTCGCCAGGCTGCAGGTTGGAGGAGAGAGACACATAGGTTGCTTCAGAGGGTCCTCAATGTCACTCCTGTTCTGCCCCCATAAGCGCCACACGCCTATGGGCCCAGGGGGCTACTGATTTGCTTGGGTCCCACTCTGACCCTAGAAAGCTCTGCCTCTCTCATTCCCACACAAGGCTTCTTCCCAGGGACTCTGCAGTAGGGCAGGAAGTCAGGGAATGCAGCCCAGGTCCCTCCAGCTGCAAGGCTGCCTCGGCCCCCCAGTTGCTGGCCAGAATATGATCCCCAGCCAAGCTGAGGTGGCCCCAACCAAATATCGAGAACAAGAGCGTCACCCTGGTGGCAGCCGACACAGTCATGCTCCGTGGTCTCTGAGCCTCCTCGGCGGCTGCAGGTGGGCCACTGGCAGTAGTGGGTCCTCCCCCGTTGGGGTCTGGTTCTCGCTTCTCTTTGCGGCGCTGCAGGGTGTTCACCAGAGGCTGGTCATAGGGCCCTGGCTTAGCCCAGTCCTATGCAGAACAAGTGCGGTCAGGAGCCAGGGCCTCTGCCTTCACTGGAGGGCTGCAGCGACCCCATAGACAGCTCCCCAGAGAAGGCAGCTGGGCCCCTAAAGGGGAGCCTCTGGCTGGGACAAGCCACAGGCCCTCTGCCTGCCCTCTCCAGGCTCTAAAGGGCAAGGAATGGAAAACCCTTTGGGAACCCCCTGTGTACCTCCCTTTTCCTCGTCTCTGCCCAAAGATTAAAAACCCTCACCCACCAGGCGGCAGCAGGAGACCCAGCAGCCACCTAACGGGTGACTGGTGTAGGCTAAGGGGACCCGCCAGTGGACAGCGCACCCTGCTTCTCCTGTCTGAAGGGACCATCGCTCCTTAACAGCCCGGATGACTTCCAGTTAGGGAACGGCCACCAGTGAGCACTAAAGCAACATCAGCCCCTCTCCCTCCATTCCCAGGAAACCGGCCTCAAAGGGCATGGCAGGCTCCCTGCCCTCTCAAGCCCTCAGAAGGAAAGGCAGGCACCCAGGGGCCGTAGAAGGATTCTGAGGAGTCTTGAGAGGCCCACACAGCCTGTGAGGGCTAAAGTCAAAACTGGCTTAACATGCTGGCAGCCAAGGGGCCTACTTTTCAAATTAGGGTCCTCCTCTCAAAAGAGAGCACATTATCCTCCTGGAGGAGCATTGATCGGACTTGCTAGGGGATCATTTTCAAAGTTTGTCTTTATATTAAAGCAAACATGTTTGAACACTCAAGACTAAAACTAAAGTCTGCATGTACTGTTAAGTTCAACATGATCATCCCAAACCTGCTTTGGGTTGTGGTTCTGTTACCACAGCCCAGCAGGGAGCTCATCAGGGAAAATGGGAAACATGGCCAGAAGGAAAGTCCCCCGCTCCGGACCCCCTAGAAGCTCTGATCATGCTGACACCCTCAGGTGGCCCCTGGGAGGGATCAACCCACAGATTTCAACTTGATGCAAAACTGGGCCTTTCGACTTGGGACTGCCGCTGCCTGCGATGCACACTGCGCTGCCATCTATCAGGGGTTGACCAAAGTCCCCTGAAGGAAAACCCTCAGCCCCAGCTACCTGTGGAAATTGCTGTCTTAGAGCTGCCGGCTGCTTTCTGGTTCTCCCTCACTGGGAGTTTCCTGAGGGAGGGGCATTATGGGGAAGAAGGCAGAGTGTGAAAGAAAGGGGGTAAGGGGAGAGTCGGGGTGAGGGGGGTGGAACAGAAGAGGGGTGAGCACAGAGGCAATGACAGGGGGAGAGGAGGAGGGGGAGAGACACAAACCTTCCAGCTAGGGATCTGAGATGACGGGAACATGCCGGGCCCAATGGTGTAATAATGAGCGTAGTCTGGAAGGTGGACAGAGGTGACCCGAGGGAGCAGGCGGGAGGCAGGCAGGCAATGAGGGAAAAGGCCTGCACCCGTGGGCCCCACGTGGGACTCACTTGATAAACTATAGTGAGAAAACCCGTTAGACAACTGGAAACAAACAAAAAGGGGGGAAAAGGAAAAAAAATTAATATAACAGGATGAGTGCGGAGATACAAAATGGCATTGACATTCAAGGGAGGGGAAACCTGAATATTTATAAGTAAAACAAACAGGGGCTCCGCTGCTCACGGATGATCCGTGATGCAGGAGAAAAGAGCCGGGGTGCAAAGAATGCACATCAATTTGACACCAAATAAGCATCTATGTTTGACCTACGTTTTAGAAGTTCGGGAATTGATCAGTGCCCTCAATTTGGGGCCTTCTCAATGGTTTTTGATTAAGTAACTAACGAAGCCTCATTTCATGGTGATAATGATTTGCTCATTTCATTATGCAAATTTAAAAATTCCAAAGCATCTTCAAATGAATCTGTTCATTCTAGGTTTCCAAAATCTTCACATTGCTCAGGAGCACATTCTCAATCAAGGGCAGGGGGTGGGGGTGCAAACTAAAAAGCAGAAAAGCACACAGCCTCTGACACAGTGACATGGCTCATCCAACGGTCTGGTGGGTGGCTCGGGAAGGGAGGGAGGAGGATGGATAGGCACGCAACACCTGGTCTGAGAGAAAGCCTTCACACCTCCAAATTCCCCATACCCCTTCCTCTCCCTTGGGATGACCATGTGGTCCTTGTTCAGCAGCCAGGCACTCATTCTAGAAAATGCCCTCAGCCTTGTCCCACCCTCTGTCCCCAAGAGGAGCCCCATTCTTGGTGTTGATTCTGAGCTTCCAGGTTGCCGCGGCTGTGAGGGCTGTGTGAGCAGCAGGCTGGGGGACCAGGGAGAGTGGGGCCGTGTGGCTGCCACCCAGGCGGTCACCTTCTCTGTGGACACCCAGGCACCCATGGTGGAGCCCGAGCTGACAGAGGTGGGGGAGCTGCACTCGCTCACTGACTGGCAGGTTTCCGAGGCTTCAGAGGAGGCTGAGCTGGACGAGTTCTGCAGCAGGGGAGGGGCCACACGAGAGGACCAACAGAAATTGAACCACACGCCACCAAAATATAATAAAAAGAGAGGAATGGGGATGGGAGTGGGGAAGGGCGCACAGAGAGAAAGAGACAGACATATACACAGAAGAGGGGAGGATGAGAGAAGCAGAGTGTTAGGGTTACTTTTCCCCCAAAGTTGCATCCATGCAGAGGCTTTCAAGCCCTTGAAAAGAAGCGTGCGACCTGGCCAGCCCTAGATCACTAGACCGTGGGTCCCCAAGGACACGGATTTGTGTGTCTTTCGCTGGGACCCAGAAGCATGGCTGGCACCGGAATATCTGGTCATGGCATTGGAACTTTGTGCTCTCTTGGGTGTTTCTTCATGTGCCACAGGCCCAGGTCCCCAGGGAGGCCCTGCCTGTTGCCTCTCTTATGTGCACAGGTGTTATTTATTGCATGAGGGTGGACCCTGGCTTGGGCTTTTGCTACATGTCTGCCTGGAATGGCTCGATTTCCTGGACTCTCCCTTCATCAAATGCAGCCTGTGGATCCATGAGGGGTGGTTTCCAGCTATGAAGACTCATCAAGATATACTTTTAGGTTTCTCATCCTGGAGTGTGATTTTGGGGTTTGGGGCAGTGAAGCCCTCGGGTCACCACAGTGTTTCGGATGGCCACTGTGGGGTGGAATGAACCATCTCCAGAGAGGTCTCATTTGGGAAACCATTTCTTCATGGTGATCTGAATGAAACCCCAGGTCCCTGCCGCAGTCCTAGTCAGCCAGGGCGTGCGCTCCCACGCTGGCTTCCTGATGTTCAGCTGGGGCAGGGACTGGTCCTGTGACCTCACCTACACCCAAGTTTCTTCTAGTCCTGGACCTGGCATGTGGCTGGTGCTCAAAAAATCATGAATGAGTGACAATGATCGTCTCTTTCATGTAAATTGGGTCTCCTGGGCACTGCTTCGTGGCCATCCAGGCACTTGCTTTAAATTTTTTCACTGTTAACTGCAATCTCTGGCTTCACCTCAGTTTGTTTAAATAAGTTGACTCCTCTCTATTGTAATTTATCCGAAAGTGCTCCTGCATTCACCATCAAGGAAGCCAGAATCATATTTCTGTCCCTTTCACCTACAAAAGAAAGGTCCCCACAAAGGAACAGAGATTTCGCTTTCCTGTCCTGTAAGGGCAAGGAGCCAATCAGACACTCAACAACTTGTGGGGCTCAGTGGACTGAAAGCAAGGGAGAGGCTCCACAGTGGACGGACATCCCAGCTGCACTCCGAGCTCAGTGTCTGGTTAGCAGCCCAGGATCTGAAGTTGCAAAGTTTGGATATAAGTTACATTTGTGCCCCTTCTCAGTTGAGAAACTGTGAACTTAAAGCCCTCTAAACCTCAAATTTTTTATCAATAAAAAACAGCCAGATGTGGTGGCTCATGCCTGTAATCTTAGCACTTTGGGAGGCCAAGGCAGGAAGACGCCTTGAGGCTAGGAGTTGGAGAAGAGCCTGGGCAACACAGCAAGACCTCATCTCTACAAAAAATAAAAAATGTAAAAGAGGAAAGGAGTGAGGGTTGAAAAATTGCCTCTCAGGTACAATGTTCACTATTTGGGAAATGGAAATAGAAGCCAAATCCCCACCAGTATGCAAGGCACATGTATTCTGAAATCAAAAAGAAAATTAGCCAAGCATGGTGGCACATGCATATAGTCCCAGCTACTTGGTAGGCTGAGGTAGGAGAATTGCCTGAATCCAGGAGTTCAAGGTTACAGTGAGCTATGATCCCGCCACTGCACTTCATCCTGGGCAACAGAGTGAGACCCTGTCTCAAAAAACAAACAAAAACAAAACAATACAACAGTAACCCACCGCAGGACTGCAGGTTCAGATTTCTTTGGACTTCTGCTAATTTTTATAAAGAACCTATTGACTCAGAGTAAATGGCTCTAGGGAGAGACCCTCATTGAAGACAAGGCCCCACTCCTGGGCACAGATGGGTGAAGGCACAATTTGAAGAGTGGAGGGAGGTAAACCAGAGAATTCTGAACAATTCCATCACTCGGCTTTCTTCTCAGACTGTGTTACTCAGTAGAGAAATGAAGGGCTCCTGTGCCTCCTAGACGTGCGCCGCCTTTCTCCCTAACAAAGGGGAAGTTACTGCCTTCAGGAGATTGTACCCTCTGGCTAATGTGATCTGTACAATGACCTTCAATTTCCCCTTTACCTTATAATAATAAGCAGTCGTAATGCCCTTCTTAAAAAATATGAATTCTCTATTAAGTTTTTTAGCATCCCTGAGCTCATTAAAACTACTCTAGTGGCCGGGCGTGGTGGCTCACGCCTGTAATCCCAGAACTTTGGGAGGCCGAGGTGGGCGGATCACCTGAGGTCAGCCTGGCCAGCCTGGCAAAAGCCCATCTCCACTAAAAATACAAAAGTTAGCTGGGCGTGGTGGCAAGTGCCTATAATACCAGCTACTTGGGAGGCTGAGGCAGGAGAATCGCTTGAACCCGGGAGGCGGAGGTTACAGTGAGCCAACATTGCACCACTGCACTCCAGCCTGGGGTGACAAAGCGAGACTCTGTCTCAAAACCATAACACAACAAAAGAAAAAGCTCCCCTAGAGTTGCTAGCCACGCATGTCTTGGGCACGGGTTTTCAGATTTAAGTAAACCCAGCATGCCCTCTTCTGCTTCCCTCTATGCCACAGGAAACACTGCTCTAGCCCCATCCACACTCACGGTCTTAGAGGGGAAGGCTGCAGCATGTGGCTCTCCTTTTCAGAAAGGGGTGTCAGTGCACACTACTATGTTAATTTGTCAGTCAGTTAAAAACACACACACAATTATGCTGCACACTAGAACAGCCTGGAGGAACTGCACATTCCAGCTCTCCTCCAGACCCTCTGCCCTCTCTGCTTGCGAGCAGCACATAGGATTTAGTGAAGCACACAGCGAGGAAGAGGGGACTCCTTACAGAGCGAGCCAAGCACCCCAGCTGGGACACGCACTCTCAAGCACTCTCAAACTACAGCCGTGGCTCTTAGCTCTGAGTGCGTTTAAAATTGAGTGTGTATCCAAGGAAGACAGACAGAGGCCACAGTCCCCCAGGATGGTTGAAAAATGCTCATGGGAGCGCTGAGCTGTGAGGAGAGGAACGCAGAGCTCTGGCATGGGTTTCCCAGCAGGTGGGGCTGTGGGGCACCCAGCATTCTGTATGTAGAGCTATTTGCCAAGTTCAAGGCCAACACCAACCCAATGACACTAAGGGAGAGAGAACAGAGAGGGGATCACATACATTGATGACGCACATGAAGGGTGTTCGGATACCCTGGCCAGCTCCTGCTTTCTGCTCCAGCTGGAACCACTGGGCTGCGCTGGGCCTAGCACCATTAAACCCAGCTGTAGTTGAAGAGGTTCTGCCACACCTCCCCTTCCAGAATCTTAAGTGTCAACAGAATTATGTGCAGAAGCTCTGACGATTTATTCTCATTCTCAACACAGATTGATACAGGGAACCTGAGAGTGCCAAGGAATGGTATTGGAAGCGTTATTCAACCATAGCATCTTAGCCATTCAGGGAGAAATGAAGAGATTCTGCCACACCTCCCCTTCTAGAATCTAAGTGCCAACAGAATTTATGTGCAGAAGCTCTGATAATTCATTCTCATTCTCAACACAGACTGATAAAGGGAACCTGAGAGCACCAAGGAATGGTATCAGAAGCACTATTCAACCACAGAACCTCAGCCATTCAAGGGGAACCTGAGATGTGGGGGAGCAGGTGTCCCCATTGTGCAATGCCCTTTAATTACAGCATTTAATTATGCCAGGCTGGGCACTTACAGGGACGCCTGAGAGTGGTCAAACCTCTTTCAATCCATCTACTTACGTGTGAGAGCTCCCCAGATTGATGTGGTAATGCAACCCTTACCACCATGGAGACAGGCTTCAAACCCACTTACAGCATCTCTCCCTTTGGGGAGCAAGACATCTAAAGATGAGAAATTAAACCAGAGGTTTCTCAAGTCAGTAGGCAGGGGCTTGTCTAAGCCAAGGTGCTTCTTTGGTTCCAGCCATTGACGGTGGTCAGGGCACCAGGTGTGACAGCTGCTCCTGGAGCCAAGGGCACCCTTACCTGGTTGGGGGCCTCTGGCGGCATGGGGGATGGTGACTTGGACTGGAAGGCGTCCTGGGATATGAATCCTGAGTCGTGGGAGGACACGCTGGACAGCCTCACGGGAGCCTGCTGGGTCAGGTTGGAGCTGCGGTAGCGGTAATGTGAGCTGGGGGAATGCGAGTGGGAGCCGCTGGACCGAGAGTCACTGCTGTTGACACTGTTCAGGCTGCTGTGGGGGACAAGTGGGGGTGAGGGGTGGGCACGGAAGGTAAAGAAAGGTGGGCAATGGTAAGAGGAAGGAGGAAGGAGGGGAACAGACAAGAGGCAGAAGAGGGAGGAGCACAACATAATGTAATCAGCTCTCTGCCCCGGAGATGCAGCACAAACCACAAGACATGTTTTCAAAACACCAAATCACGAAGCTGGTCAACAAAATGTTTTTCCAGCTGACCCAGGGGGAAATACAGCTGCCAGGGCTCAGGTCTCCGAAGGAAACCATGTGGCGTTCTTAGGAGGCAAGTCAAGTGCCACCCAACTCTGCTGCTTCGCCTGCCACCAAAATGAGAGGAGCTGATGTCAGTAGCAAGAAAAGGGACAGGGCTAATCTGCCTGCAGGAACCATAAGCCTGCAGCAAAGCCCACTGGGGCTTCAGCGTGACTGGAATATTCTTGGATGCACCATCTGGGTCCACATGACTAAGGCCAACACAGCCAAGCACTGACTGCCGATGGATTTGCTGAGGTGATTTCATCCTAGGTGAGTCTGGTCAAGCCCACTGTAAAGAACATCAGCAAATCAACTCACGATGTTGGTGTATGTGTTTTGCCTTTTAACAAAGTGATGCTTTAATTAATGGATTTACTCTGACCCCAGCTGTTTCTCTGTTAAAATATCTGTGGGTCTGGCACAATAACACACTTGGCAAGAGGCAGGCAGCTTTCAGCGACTAAGAGCAATCAATGCTCAGCTGTTTGCTTTTGAAATGGCACAGTAACAGGATGTCAAATAATGACACGCCCACTCTGGATTTCCGTCTGCATGCCGTCTCCACTCATAAGAAACATGCTCCTGGCTGGGTGCGGTGGCTCACGCCTGTAATCCCAACACTTCAAAAGGCCAAGGCGGGTGGATCACCTGAAGTCAGAAGTTCGAGACCAGCATGGCCAATATGGTGAAACCACACCTCTCATAAAAATATAAGAATTAGCCAGGCGTGGTGGCAGGCACCTGTAATCTCAGCTACTTGGGAGGCCAAGGCAGGAGAATCGCTCGAACCCAGGAGGTGGAAGCTGCAGTGAGCCGAGACTGTGCCGCTGCACTCCAGCCTGGACAACAGAGCGAGACCCCATCTCCAAAAAAAATAAAATAAAATAAAATAATTTTTAAAAACCATGCTCCACACTCTGTATAGTAACTTAGATCATAAAAAGCAGCAAACAGACTCCCAAGGTCCAAACAAACAGAGCTGAAATAAAAAGGGCAGTTGTAGAGGCACCAGCAGGGATGAAGTAAACAACTAGGGCTGGGATTGGAAAATTCATAGTTTCTGCTCCTAAGCCTGCAAGAGACTCTGGTTTGCAAAATCTGGCAGCTAATAAGGTACTCAAGAGCAGTGTGACTGTATACACTAGAATTACTTGGTGCAAATGTTCAGACAGACATAGGGGAGCATGCTGGAGGAAATCGCTGCAGTGAGGAATAAATATCATGACTTTTGCCGAAATTTCCCCTCCAGTCAGCCAGAAGGGGGCAGTTGGGAACCGACAGTAAAGCTCACAGCAACTCCACCCCAGCAGCCTCAGAGCTGCAGATGTCAGTGCAACATGGTTTTCTACTCAAACGAAAATTATAAGGAAGAAAAAAATACTCATGCAACTTTCTTTTACACTAACAAGAGAGATTTTTCTTGGCAACAACAAAAAGGTCACACACACACACACACACACACACACACACAGAGTCGATGAAAGATAAGAAACAAACCAATATCTTCAGGGGGCAGAATGTCCAGGACGCAGCATCTTAGATCTGAACTTCCTGCTAAGTGTACAGTGTACAAGCTCCGCAGTGAAAGGAAATACGCATCAGCATGCACCAAAACATCACCATAGACAGACTGAACAGATCCATCCTGCCCTTTACTCTCAATGCTAATACACAGGAAGTGGAAACTCATTTGGCTTTGGAAAGTTAAATGAAAAGAGTAACAGGACTACTATACCAAGAGAGATAAGTGGTACATCATGCTTCCATCTTTCAAGAAGAGGAGAATAAATTTTCCTACTCGGCAAGCCAAGAACAAGTGACTTCTAACAGAAAACTGCTGGACAACAGTTTTGCAGATGACGGAACTATTCCAACAGATTTTGTTCCAGTAGGGAACGGTACTAACTAATAGAGGTGTGGCCTTGGTAGTGGCGGTGGTGGTAGTAGTAGCAGTGACTGACAGAGCAAGAACTCTATTTACTTTATGAAACCCTGAAACAAAAATATGGAGCAAAATGAGGGCATAAGCCATTGTGACTTCCTTCGTTTGTTCTGGCAACAGTGAGGACAGCCTGTGTAAGAATCAACCCAGGTTCACCATTTTTTAGGCCTTAGAAGGTTTTCACTCTGCTAAACAGGAAAATCAAAAGTGATCTCATAGAATAGGAAAATCACGACAACATACAAGTGAGAGACAATAAGCTACATCCACGAGTCAAGGGCTAATGGAGTTTTCTTTCTGATCCAAAATTAATCCAGAGACTAAAGAGCAAGACCAAAATCATTACCATTCTTTCAGCTCATCATCCCCCTATTTCCTGTTCGAGAATGAGCCATTCTAAGAGATAAGGACTGGCTCGATTGCTCATATTAGCATAAAGAAGAATGACCCGTCCCGAAAGCAAGAGCAGACCCCGGCTTCACTTACCTGCAGACGCTGGACTTTCTGGACATGGTGGTGCTGGGGGAAGAGGGTGGCGTCTGATACGACCAGCTGTAATCAGAACCTTTCAAGTCCAAAATCACCTAAGGGGACAGAGCCAGCTGGGTGAATGAGGGGCTGAGAGGGGAAGCGTTAGCCATCAAAGCTTAACATCCACCAAAGCATCAAAAGGCTGCCATCATGGAGGTGGGAATGAAAGGAAAACATGTTAAAAAAATTTTTTTTAATTGAAGAGCCACACTACCAAATCTATCAATGTCATAATCCGTTTACTGAGAAAGTAAAACTATAATTAATAGGGAGAAGGGAGGGAAGGGAAAAGGAAAATCATGAAATACCAGTTGAGAGAGGGAGAAATACAGTGACCAATTATAAGAGTCATTTATACCCAAGGCTAGAATTTATAGGATTTTCCTCTTATAACGCCATAAAGCCAATCATGGTTCCCAGACTTGCTGGTAGTGCATTTTAACCATTTGATATTCAGTGCTCATTTCTGCCCTATTTGACCAGCACTGGAAATTTTAAAGCCTGACAGAATCAAGAACAAGCCAATTCTTTCATTATTATTTCTACATCCATCTCCCTTGCTTGGCAAAGGGCCACATGAGTATAAGGTCCACCTTTCACTCACATAAGAAGCACTCAGTAAATGTTTATTTGTCAAGTGAATGCATGCATGCTCTGGTCTAATAAATATCATTTGATAGAATAAAAAAACACGAGCTCCCAATTTGCCCTCTGAGCCGGCTCTCCAAGGAGACAAAAAGATTGTTACCAAGTACAAAAGCCAGCGTGTGAATCATCACTTCCCTCAAATATGTCTCTTCCCATAGCGTTTGTGTGATGTGAATTAAATGAATAAAGCATAAAAATGTCATCTTTTTCATAAGATGAGAGAGCTCCCCATGCATTGCTCAATTAGAATGGGAGAAATGGAGAATGGCTGACAATGTCAACCAAAACACACCAGCGACGTGTTCTCATGAGAGTTGACTTCTAGAGAGCAAATGAACACAGCAATTAAGTGCACGGGATCTGGAACTGACCACTAGGTTCCAATACCAGTTCCACTACCTACTAGCTAGGTGAACCTGGCTAAGCCACTCCATCTGTCAGTGCCTCACATCCTCCTCTATAAAACAAGCATAATCGTGAAGCCGAATGGAGGAAGTCAGGCTATGGAGAGACCTTGGGACAGTGCCTGACACACAATAGGTTCTATGTCACAGCTCGCTATGGTGATTCCATATATTACATCATGAAGGACATGGTGAATAGGACTACAATTTAAGATGTGACAAATGCCACAGGAACACTCAGGGCCTTGAGCTTTTACCTCTTTGGTTTGATCCTGTAAGTGAACCCCTGAAGCCTACCTGTTCACTTGAGGAGGGCAGTTTGTGAGGGTCCATGGTCAGGCTTTTTAGATCTTCCGAGATGGTCTGAAGGTGGGTTATCTCCCCTAGCATTGAGATTTCTTCTTCCTGAAGGAAAAGCCATTCATGAAATGTTATTATCCTGAGTGATTCCCTTCACCCCTCTAGTCCAGTTGTTTTTATTAGGGTCTCTGTATAACCCTTTCAGTTTTTCAGAAAAGGCACCATTGGGACTGGAAAATCTCTGGTGAAGGCACTACATGCCTTTTCTTTTGGGAAATGGGATGGAAAAAGAAATTTGCCATAATGGAGGAGTGACCTGTGCACGGGGGACACTGGGGGACACTGGGGAACACATGGGCCTCCCTCTCAGGGCCTGGGGGACTGCCAGGCCAGCTCAGATGGTCTGACAGTGTGTTCCCACGGGATCCTGCAGCACAGCCCTCTTCACATGGTGGCCCTTTTCTGAAGTTGCTAAGCTTCAATGGATGACACGACTTGGAGATATTTTGGTCCAGATCTTTGTGACAATGCCTGTGTGTTCAACAGACGCTAACTTTTCCCCTTCTTTCTTGTGCTTTTCCACCAACTTAATAAAAGACAAGACAGACATAAGCTGGGGACCACGGAAGAAACATCCCATGTGCTTTATCAAAGTGCCAAGTTGGGACTACGGGGCCAGGCTAGAATGATCCATGGAAAACTTCTACGCTCAGGGGAACAATTCAAATTCAGACATTTTGCTAGGGCTAAGGGAAATGAGCTGGTACCTTCGAATCAGCTTCCAGAACACCTACAGTGCAAGTTCTCAATTACGGCATGCAAATGATTTCCTTAAAAATTAAGTCTAAATTGATTCACTGAGGCTCTTGGATATTTATCTCATGGTCACCCCTTGGTACTCAGCTTCAACAGTGAGTCTCAAAACCACCTGGAGTGCTTCTTTTAAAACACAGATGACTGGGTCCCCTCCCCCAGAGGTTTGGACTTGGTGGGTCTGGGTTGGGCCCAAGAACTTGCATTTCTAGCCAGTTCCCACTGATGCTGCTGACCTGGGGACCCCACTGTGAGAACCACTGTGCTGGGCCTTCTTGACTTGGTGAGAGAAAGTAACATGGAACAAGTGGTGCTAGAACAGTGGACGAGGAGTGAGTTACGTGGCCACCAACTCGCACTGAATCATTGGTCTGTACAAGAGATTCCACCATCATTCCTGACATTAGATTCTGACAGTGTATTCTCCATGACTCAACCGTGGATGGACAAAATCAGAAGGAAGCCACCTCCACATCAGCAGTTTAAACCTTCTGGAGTTTTCCATGAACTTACAATCACTGGCCGCAGCATAGAGATGAAGGTGCAGAATCGGCCACGTTCTTCAATCAAAGCCTTCCGGACGGCCTGCTTTTCTGTTTCTTCCAACAAGAGATATTTATCATTGACATCTTGGAGAGCACTGTCCAACTGAGGCTGGATATCACCTCTCCCTGCACAAAACAGAGACCCAAGCACGGCTTGCTGAAACACCAGCTTCCGGAACAAATGCCCCTTCTCCCTGGGGTCCTTGCTGGAGTCAAAACCACAATTTCCCAGGACATAAAAAAAGTATTTATTCATGTCCCAAAAGGATGTAAGGTGGCTGTTTTTCTAGGACCAGCCATTTCCAATTTCCAATGCCCAGAGGGCACATTTAGCCTGATTTATTCGTGACAAGGAGTATTTCCTGGGGCAACTCTTCATGACTTGCCTTCTCACATTGCACAACCCCCACCAACTCTTCTGCCAACAAAACCCTGGGACACAGAGCCAGACAGCATTCTTTCCTTCCAGAACATAACAAGGTGAGAGCCTGTGGGTGTTTCCAAAAACGCACAAGCTGGCTTTGCTGGGTCAATCTCAAAGAGCCTCTGTCTGGATAGAAGTTTCTGTTCCTAAAGACAAAAGTGGCAAGCATCCGCTCTCCTGGCTTGGGGGGCCCATGGGAATCCTTGGCAGTTACTTTAACTCTCTAGTGGAAAGTCTTGAATGCTCTTCCTATAGAACAAGCCCAGTAACAACAAGACCTCCAGACAGGTCTCTGTGGGTGAAAAACTGAAAGTGGGGTCTATGCAGAGCCTGGCCCATGTTCACAGACCCCAGTCAGGTGGAGGCAACCATTTCTAGAGTTTAAGACAGGGTGTTAATCTTTTGAATGACTAACACATGGTTAGCAAGCCATCTTTGCAAATAAAGTTTTATTAGAACACAGCCACATCCATTTATTTACCCAGCGAATTTTTCAATTTTTTTGTAGAGATTGCCTGTACCAGTTCTCCCTACAATGGCAGAGTAGTGTTACACAGAGTATGGCCCCCAGACCATGGCCCCTTGCAAAGGAAGTCGGCTGCCCTAAAAGATAAACATGGACCAACAGGCACTGTGTCCAAAGGAGTAGCTACTACAAATCTGATCTGTAGGTGGGGACACCAGCTCATGAGCCTCCACCCTGGATTGCCTATGCAGGGGCCTCACCTATCACTCAAACCAGAGAGAGAATTTCTAAACTTCTTCAGGGCAGGATTTTGGTCTTTCCCAGCACAGCCCCTAGTACAATGTCATTTGTGTATACAGCAGGTGCTTGATAAATGTCTGCTCAATAGTTTCAACACAAAATGTTAGAGCTGGAAGGGGTTATCCAATTGGGCCAACCTGCTCATGTTTCAGTAGAGACCAAGTCCTAGAGAAGTCGAGGGACTCGTCTAAGGTCACAGAAAGAATGGCACAGAGGCAGGGTTGAGCCACATTGCCTAACTCCCTTAACACTGAACCTATTCTCTGCCCCATCACCTCATAGGAAGGGCCCTGCAGTTCCCATCTATCCCTCTTGATATTGTAGAGAACATTAAATGCAATGAACCATTTGGTTTGAAGAAAGAAAGGGTCAGGGAAAATTGCCATGGATGTAGGAACATACTCTGTATTTTTCACTCATAAGCAGAGGAGAAAGTTTAATTTGGAGCAAGAGGCAATCAGGCTTAAAGCACATCCCAATAGAAAAGGTAGTCAGATGTTAGTAAGGAAAAGTCACTTCTCAGGAAATAAGTTCTAAGTTAGCACGTAATGAGAAAATTATAGATAGTCAAAGATCACCCTTGAAAATGCCTTAGATGGCCAGTAAATACAGTATGCCTAGCTTTGTGTATATAACTCTCATCAGTCAAATGAGTACAAATGTGTAGACCGTATGTATCTAAGTCCATGTTGGGGTGCTATCCAGCAATTATACGCCAGTGGCCCCTCCTCTGTGGTTTTGCTTTCCAAAGTTTCAGTTACCCATGGTGCGGTAAAATAAGGTATTTTGAAAGAGAGAAAGAGACTACATTCACATGACTTTTATTACAGTATATTGTTATAATTGTTCTATTATTATTGTTATTAATCTCTTACTGTGCCTAAATTATATATTAAACTTTACCATAGACATGTATGCATGGGAAAAACCACAGTATATGTGAGGTTTGGTACTATCTGCAGTTCTAGGCATCCACGGGGGGTCTTGGAACATATCCCCTGAGGAGAAGGGGGAGCTACTATATATAAGAAATTTGCTGCTTGAGAAGTCTCTGCATAATTCTCTCCTTTTTGGAGACAGTCTCGCTCTGTCACTCAGGCTGGAGTGCAGTGGAATGATCATAGCTCACTGCAGCCTTGGCCTCTTGACCAGCTGGGACTACCAGCATGCACCACCATGCCCAGCTAGGTTTTCAATTTTTTTGTAGAGATTGGGTCTTGCTTTGTTGGTCAGACGGTCCTGAACTCCTGGCCTCAAGTGATCCTCCCACCTCAGCCTCCCAAAGTGCTGGGATTACAGGCATGAGCCACAGCACCTGGGTGTCGGCGTATTTTCAAGGTGACCCACTCACCCATCTTCCATGTAGTCACTACCTCCACCCCTCAGAATAATTCTTTACCATGCATTCAATTTCTTCCTCAAGGATGTAGGAGTAATCATCACCATACATTAACGTGGCTGCCTGAGCCACTGGCTTCATGTGTTTTTAGTAGACAAGAAACCTGTAAAAGCATTCTCCTAGTCTCTCCTGGAACTTGCCTCGGGGCAAGGGCTTTGTTCACAGAGACCCACCACCTGTGGCCAAGGGCTTACAGAAGGAAGGCTGGGTGTCACCAGCACTATGAAAACGGTGGGTTTTCTCTTCTATTTTAAAATGCTGGCTAGTGCAAAATTAATCCACATATACTTAATGTGTGCATGACACAAGTCCGCCAGCAGGGAAGCTCTGGAAAGCTGTAAACCCTCGCTTTTCCTCTGCAACCAGCAAAACAGCAGGGCCAATTGTGGGCCTTGTTGGGCCACATGACTCAGGGCTGGTCTAGAGGGCTATTTCTAGTCTGTCGATCTATTCTATGATGTTCTAATAACAAAACACAGAGGGCTGCAGACCACCTCGGAATGTTCTAAACTCTCGTGTAGGGCAGCGAACAGAAGTCAGGAGACTCCAGATTGAGACATATCGTGTTTGACCAAACTTGCTCGGTGGGCTTTGATTATGGTAGCAATTTTTAAAAATAACAGCCTACAAGGCTGGGCATGGTGGCTCACGCCTCTAATCCCAGCACTTTGGGAGGCCAAGGCGGGCAGATCATGAGGTCAGGATTTCGAGACCAGCCTGGCCAATATGGTGAAACCCCATCTCTACTAGAAGTACAAAAATTATCTGGGCGTGGTGGCACATGCCTGTAGTCCCAGCTACTGGGGAGACTGAGGCAGAATTGCTTGAACCTGGGAGAGGGAGGTTGCAGTGAGCTGAGATCATGCCACTGCACTCCAGCCTGGGTGACAGAGCAAGACTCCATCTCAAAAAAAAAAAAATAAAATAAAATAAAATAAAATTACAGCCTATGATTGTCAGAAATTGGAAAAATGTATGTTTACTTCCTTTCACAAGTTATAAGGCACATGGCTATCCATAATTAATAATGCTGACTTTAAAAAATATATCTACATAGGAAAGAAAAAAAGGCCATAGAACCAAGTGTTATCTAATTTGGAAAATATAAATTTAAATTATCCTATGATTATAGCCAAGTTACTTTAAATATGTATTAGAATTAAAGGACTCTCAAATTGTAGCATTCTAAAATAAGTATACTCTGTAAAGATCGCTATAATTATACTCAGCACATTTCCATTCAGGATAGATCATAAGCTAAAACCACAATGTCTGTTTATTAAATTCACTAATACAACATGTAATTATATTTATAAAAAAAAAAACTGTGAAAGAAATTATTTCATGTCCAGTTGGATATACTGGTTTTAAGACAGAGTGATCTTCTGAGGACCACAAATTCAGAGTTGTGTTGGTACTGTTTTAATATACACAAAAGCCCATTCACTTTGCTCCCATCAGCAGTGTTAGGAGCGTCACCACTGAGTCCTTGAGCACCGGTCCTGGCTAGTCCAGCTCCCACGGACTCGACCTCCATGCTTTTGTCTCACGTCTGCTACCTCCACCCTCACTGGGCCATCACAGTCTCTCACCCGAACAGATGCCAACAGCCCCTAATGTCTCACCCCGACTGCACTTGGACTAGCTCACCCAGAGCAGCCCTGGGTTAGTTTCTTTTCTTTTTTTTCCTTTCTTTTTTTGAGACAGAGTCTTGCTCTGTGGCCCAGGCTGGAGTGCAGTGGCGTGATCTCAGCTCACTGCAAGCTCCGCCTCCCAGGTTCCAAGATTCTCCTGCCTCAGCCACCTGAGTAGCTGGGATTACAGGCACGCACCACGACGCACAGCTAATTTTTGTATTTTTAGTAGAGACAGGGTTTCACCATGTTGGCCAGGCTGGTCTCAAACTCCTGACCTCAAGCAATCCACCTGCCTTGGCCTGCCAAAGTGCTAGGATTACAGGCATGAGCCCCCATACCCTCCTGTGGATTACTTTCAAAATGCAAATATTCTCACTGCTTTTCAACAGCTCCCATTGCTCTCAAGAAAAGTCCAATGTCCTTAACATGGCCTGCCCTGCAAGGCATGAAAGGTCACTGCCTGTCTACCTCATAGCCTCAGCCTTCGTGGGCCATTCTCTCTCCCCTCCTCTCCCTCTCATCCCCCAGGGCCTGGGCCCCTTCCCACCTTCACTCCGCTCTCCTTCTGCTACATTCCTAACACCTTTTATCCTACAGGTCTTGCTTAATTCTCGATCCTTCTGGGAATCCCGCCGTGAACTTTCTCCCCAGATTAGGCTTCTTTTCCTTGATCTCTGAAGTCCCTTACACTTATTCACAGCACTACCCCCAGTTTGAATTTCATCTTTATTTCTCTAGTTATTTGACATCAGTCCCACGGGGGCAGAACCCATGAATGCTTTTGCTCGGTGTGTATCTCCTCAGTCAGCACACTTGCCTGGAAAGCGGCAGGTGTTCAAATATTTGCAAATGAATCAAGCACTGATACAACTTGACCAAGTTTGCTCACTGGCCTCAACCATCAGGCCCTTAAATGGTCTAATGCTTCAGAACCAGCCAATTCCACAACATCAAGCAGCTAAGAGGAGGAGGGAGGGGGTGCCTTAGATGAACTTCCCGAGGGAGGGGGTGCCTTAGATGAACTTCCCAGACAAAATTCTTGAGCAAAGAATTGCTTTTGGCTTTCTTCTGTAATATCTTGGGCATCTTCAGTCTTGAGAATTTTTTTCCTGCTGCTAGTTTCCAGGTCTTGGTGTATTCACGCTGGGGAATTCTGATCAACAGCAGCCAAGAGCCCCTTATTCCCCCATCCCACGGGAAATCATGATTATTCTCTTTGCAGAAAATGTTCCTGGGGCTAAGCACTGTGAAGGCACCATGTCATGGGCCAAGGCAGCGCCCCTAAAGAAGGAAGGAATTTTTTTTTTGTTTGAGACACAGTCACGCTCTGTTGCCTAGGCTGGAGTGCAGTGGCACAATCTCAGCTCACTGCAACCTCTGCCTCCTGGGTTCAAGAGAGCACGTCCGATTAATTTTTGTATTTTTCTGTAGAGACAGGGTTTTATCATGTTGGCCAGGCTGGTCTCGAACTCCTGACCTCAAGTGATCTGCCTGCCTCAGCCTCCCAAAGTGCTGGGATTACAGGTGTGAGCCACCGCACCTGGCCACAGAAGGAAGGAATTTTTAAGTGAGGAAACTTTACAGAGTTTTCTGGAATGAAATAAAGATCCCGTATCAACTTCAACACTTGCATTTTATTCTCCTTAATCATTACATACACATTCAAGGCAGGAAGGAATACCCCTTTTGATAGATGGGGAAACAGACTGAGGGAGCAAAGTGGTGTGCACAGGGCCACGGTCACCAGCACTGAGCTAGCCACGGGCACAGCCAGAATCCAGCCCCAAGTCTTTCACATTCTGAAGATGAGGTTCTCTGTGTTTCCTGCTCACAGCAAACATGAATGCTGGGAACAAGCTGCCAAGAGCTAAACAGCCGATCAAAAAGCCAGTGAAATGTGATTAGTGTTATCTGTACTGGTCCAGCCTCTTCAGACACAGGCTGCACTCGCATGGTAAACTTCATGGCTCAACCGAGCCAGCGGCTGTTCTCCGGCAAAGGGCTCTCCAATGCGGAAGAGCAAACCCAGGATACGTTGGGCCAAGAATGCTGCCAGGAGTCAGCAAATCACCCCAAGTCCTTCCTTTCTTCAGAGACAGGTGTAAGGAGAAGCCATTAGAATCCTACGAAATGACTTTCACCTGTCCCTGACTCACACAAATACTGTATTTCATTCTAAGATAGCCACTTTCCCTCACGTTTACACCTCACCAATCGGGGTATGTCTTACCATCAATGGTGTGTCACAGTTTAATTGGTAGGTTTTTTTCCTTTCTTAGTGGTCTGGAAAATAACGGTGCCTCTGACAATTGCTCGTATCCCAGAGTCCAATGAAACATGGGATATAAATACGAAAATACAAACTATAAATCCAGACATGCAAGTTGACAGTGGATATTAGAATTTGGAATGAAAAATTTCTGTCTTGCCAGCAAAAGGAGGCTATCCTCATTATCCCTTTATAAGTCATCTTCTGCTCTTAATAACCCACAGTGGGTTTTGACTGATTCCCAAAAGAAAAAACCAACCGGAAATCAAAAGATGTGATTAGGTAAGACTGAAGGCTTTTAGCCTTAAACTTTTTCAAACAAACTCAATTTCCGTTATTTTTCAACCTACTGTGCCCCAGTTTCCCTTTACCTGTGGGATGTAAATAATAACAGTATCCAACTCACAGGGCTGCTGGGAGGGGAAATGAACTAATCCGCATGAAGCGTTCAGAACAACGCCTGGCACGGGCTGAGCGCTCACTAAATGTCAGGCAATATCAGCTGCCGCTGCCGCAGCATCTCTGAAGTTGTTCTTCTGACACTGGCTAGTTTAGCAGGTGATAGTATGGGCGGTCGGGTGGGTTGGTTTGTTTGTTTGTTTTTTAAAGAGAGCTTTCAGTTCGAGGTCCTTTTGGATGTAAGAAAATGCAAAAGATTCCACGATTCTTTCACTACAAGTAACAGTTTTATCATCAAAATTCTTCATTGCCCCCTGGGCAACCAGTTGTTTATCAAAGCAAAGGATAAAAAGAGACATTTCAGAGAACAACCGGAAAACATCCCATGCCAACCTGCAGCTCACCATCCAGAGTGTCTCCAACAGAGGATCCTCACGGCTCCAAAATGCTTCTTCCTTTGTGGTTAAAGAAATACTCCACCATCTGCCAACCTGGCTACTGGATCCAGAAATTCACCATCGCCTTCAACTCTTCCTTCTTTCATTTGCATTTCTCCTAAGTAGCTCTTGAATCCAGCTGTCTTCCTCTCTATCTCTGTGGTCACTTCCCTGAGCCCAGGGACCTAGACAACCACCACCACTTGCTAACTGGATGTCCAGTTAAGCCACAGTCTAATCCAAATACACACTGTCACGGTGGAATTATCTAGAAGTCAAAAAGGCTTCAAGGTCTTCAGCAGAGTTCTGAACATCCTTAATGTAGTAAACAAGGCTACAATCTGCATTCTTCATAAGAAGCCAGTCATTGTACATATGGTACTTTCCTGTGTTCTGCGACTTCTTCTAGAGAATTATTAAACTTATTGGGCGAGGGGGTCATAGAAACCCCCAAATTTGTGGTCGGCTGGGCAGAAGTGTGAGGAATATGGGGACCTCACTTGTGGTTGGTGACTGCATTGGGGGCAGTCTCACAGGATTGAACTCTTACCTTGTGGGGTCTGCACTAACACTAGGCAGTGTCGTAACTGAACACGACAGCCAGCTGCGGTCAGAGAATTGATGTGGGAACATAAATGCATTCTTCGTTCTGGGGACAGCTTGAGGGTAGATGCTACTTTTACCTCCTTAGCAGCTAACAGAGTCTAGCACAGAGGAGGCATGTCATATCCCTTTCCTGAATGAATGAAAGAACAAACTGATACATGGAGGCTGGAGTGTTGCGCAGGACTCATCTGTAGCAGTCACGGATGTTTATGAATGGGAGAATGGCACCAGGCGTGACTCAGTCAGTCCCACGAAAACCGGGAATGGCTGATGGGCTGCAGCTCAAGACAGGCAGCAACCGCTTTCCCACCCTGCCATTCCGTCAGGCTTTGCCCATCCTGTTAGTGTTCTCTAGGGAGATGAAAACCATATTATGCAAGGAATAAATATTTCAAGCAAGTTGTCTGTTTCCTTTGCTGCTGTTTTGTATGTGGTCAAAAATCAACGCTAAGAAAAGTACTCAGCTCCTGGCATGCCTCCATACTCTCCATACGTCTCCCTCTGGTCCCTGAATGCAGCCACAGGGAAGTCAGGTGACCTGCACCTTAACAGTACTGTTGTGCACAGGGACTCCCAGGGCATTCTGAGACCAGAGTCACAGGCAAGGCACTCAAGGAGCCGTGTCTACGTGAGGTTTTACTGGAGACAAGCTTTGCAAAGGAAGAGTTCACAGCTCCAGGCTTCTGGTGGATCTGTTTGGCTTGTGTTTACCTAGAATCCTCAGTTATAATAATAAATAGCCCAGCCTCTGAAGGCTACGTGCATTCTCTTGAAATGCAACATCCCTTTGCAGAAGATTTCTTTTATTTTGGAGACAGGGTCTCACTCTGTCGCCCAGACTGGAGTGCAGTGGAGCGATCTCAGCTCACTGCAACCTCCACCTCCCAGGGTTAAGCGATTCTTCTGCCTCAGCCTCCCAAGTAGCTGAGAATACAGGTGCATGCCACCACGCCCATCTAACTTCTGTATTTTTAGTAGAGATGGGATTTTGCCATGAGGGCCAGGCTGGTCTCAGACTCATGACCTCAAGTGATCCTCCCACCTCGGCCTCCCAAAGTGCTGGGATTACAGGCATGAGCCACTGTGCCAGCCTTGCAGGAGATTTCTGAGTTAAATTCAGACATCTATGGATTCAGGTCAGGGGCAGCTTCCTGATTGTCACAATAGGTCTAAGGGTAAAATTCTACCACCCCTGCTTCCACCCAGACAGAAGCTGTCTGGCTGTGCCCACATTCTGTATTTCCTCATCAGCCTTCTAAGCCCTGGGCTTGGCCTCGAAGAACTGGCTGGAACCATCCCACTGTCTGCTCCTTGTTCTTCTTCCTCACTCCACTGACATCCCTGTAGGAAGGAGAGCTCCTAGTACTAACCCTCTTCAAAATCGGGGGGGGTGGGGTTGCAGGGAATCTAGACAGATTCAATTTTTACCATAGAGGCAGGGCAATTGATCCATTGATTGCAGGTCTCAGGGTCATTCTGAGAGTGCTTTTCGCTGGTTTTGTAAACACAAGAAACATTCCTGTGGGTGAGTGCATAGGCTGGATACAGCTGGGGGATGAGCAAACCACTGTGCATACGGGAAAGGATTCACATTTCACAGGCTTTTTCCAAGAAAGGAAGAATGATGTGGAGAGGCTTTTGGGGTCCACTTTGGAGTCTGATCAGAATTGAGGCCCAGTGATTGGAGGCCTGGAGGCAGGTCAGTGTGGGGTGGGGAGACACGGTCCAGGAAGCCAGAGGCTGAGTAGCCAGGGCTCACTATGATTCTCTATGCACACAGTCCACCCTCGGTGGGACGACAGCCCTGCCTCAAGGCTGTCCCTGGAGCATCAAACACACAGTGTGACATGTCGACCCTTCACCACCGTTGCTAGTGCTGCTTTCTAAATGACAAGAGCCATGTGTTGGTGCATGCTATCCCCTCTACCTTGAATACCCCTCTTCATTCTTCACCAGCTGACCCCTTCCTCCTCCTCCTCATTATCCTCCTCATTATCACTACCCTACCCCCAGGCTTAGCGAGGCTCCTTCCTCTCTGCCCCCAGGTTACACCTTTTGCTTATATTCATCCCAGCACTGGCCAGCGGGTGGCTCACACCTGTAATTCCAGCACTCTGGGAGGCCAAGGCAAGAGGATCGCCTGACGTCAGGAGTTCAAGACCATCCTGGCTAACACGGCAAAAACCCATCTCTACTAAAAATACAAAAATGTGCCAGCAGTGGTGGTGCGTGCCTGTAATCCCAGCTACTCGGGAGGCTGAGGCTGGAGAACTGCTTGAACCCGGGAGGCGGAGGTTGCAGTGAGCTGAGATCATGTCACTGATCGTGATGGGGTTTTGCCACGTTGGCCAGGCTGGTCTGGAACTCCCAAACTCAGGTGATCCGCCCACCTCGGCCTCCTAAAGTGCTGGGATTACAGGCATGAGCCACCATGCCAACGCGCCCAGCCGAGCCAATTCTTAAAAATAATTATTCTTTTTTTCTCTCTGTATAAATATTTTAAAAATTTATAAGAGCTACAAATCATAGAGCTTTTCTTGTGTCGTTATAGCCAAATTCACTGTGGCTTTGCCCTATGAACCAGCCCCTACAAGAGAAAAAACTAAAGGGGGCTGCAGAGACTTCTCTTTGAAAGATAAGCAGAATCTTTAGAACTTACAAAGTCAAAAGGCTATACAGTTTCTTTATTCATTCCAAACTGACTTCCCATCATTTCAAATAAATAAAATGCTCTATTTACTCCACAAACTGACTGATGCCAGGCTCTCGGCAAAGGTTCCAGTAAAACTCAAGACTCAAGGGACTGTGTCCTCAAAAGGCTATGTACTATATGATTGCATTTGTATAAAATGTCCAGAACAGGCAAGTCCAGAAACAGAAGGCGGATGAGTGGTTGTTAGGGTCGGGGTAGGTGGGGAGACCTGGAAACAGGGAGGGACTGCTTAACAGGCATGAGGTGTCTTTCGGGGATAATGAAACTGTTGTGAAATTAGATAGTGGTGATGGTTACACAACACCATGAATGTACTAAAAGCCACTGAAACTTATACTTTAGAGTGGTTAAAATGATAAATTCTGTGATGTGAATTTTACTGCAATAAGCAAAACAGTGGCTGTGGCTTACCTTCCTTCCAAAGGTTTACTAGAAACTGTGCAAGCTGTTTCATAATCACAACGTTGAGAACTGGAAAGGATGATCCTTTTTAAAGCTGGGGAACCACTAGGCCAACATCGCCATGAGGGGAAACAGAGGCAGACGTGTGTCCCCTAAGATAGTGGGCCGTGCAAGCCCCAACCATCAAAGGAGAACTTTGTGCACTGGGTTTGCTGTAAATGACAGAAGCCACTTCAAAAGCCTCTTTGGAGCTGTTCAGTGAAACGCTCAGAGAACACCTGGGCACACTCAGGCAAGATAAACCACACGGACACCTCGCAGACAGACCTCCCGGGACAGAGCGACAGCAACAAGACTCCAAAAGCAACTTGAAGTTTTAGCAGCATGATCATCCACAGAGTGAAGTTCAACATTCAGTCAAGAAGAATCATTCCGATCACTTAATTGGAAGATCTGATACTTCTGAAATGGAACGTTTCACAAACTCTACTGAAATAAGAAATACTTTTGATTTATTTTTTAAAAAATGAATCATTGGTTATGGAAAGAGCTATATGGTCTTGCAGAGAGGATAATGTTAAAGATGTTTTGCAAGCTTAACACAACCAAATCTGATTGGAGAATTATTTTGGGGCTTGCAGTTCTATGTTTTGTTTGTGGTGTAAATATATACATACATATATATGCAGGTATATATGTATGCAAAAATGCTTATTTACTGTGGAAACGACAGTTTAAGTCACTCTGTATTTCTTTTTTCCATGAGTCTAATATTGAATTATGATGATTCAAAGGCTCTCAGGGTGGCGTGCTAACATGGTAAATGGCTAAACATCCAAAAAAGAAAACAATTAAAACACAACGCACACACAATTTTCTTAAAGTTGTGGAAAATTAGGTAGGCACAGTTGATTGTTTTGAGCTGGTAGGAAAACCTGGGCAGCTAGCAGAGGTCTGGACAACCACGGAAAGCCCACAGCGAGGACCACACCGTGAGCAGCCACCAGAGATTTGGGATGGTAGACTTACCAAGAGTGTCCACTGGCGGGGGGCACACGGTGAGAAAGTGCAGGATACACAATTGACACAAAAAGGAAAATAATAAAGTCAAACCGGTATTCAAGCAGCAGCAGCAGTCTTACCTTGGTTTTGTGTGTTAAACTGTCCATGGCTCACCACCAAATTTTCTATGAGGGCCGATTAAACCCACATCCGTGTCCCCCTTCTCTGCTTTACTAATATCCTTTCCTTCTCATCTAAACAAAACCTTACCAGTTAGTAATGACCACCCCTAGAGAGTACAGCAAGGATTTTTAAAGAGAGAGATGAAAAATATATACCCAGAAGAAGCCAAGCTTTGGCAAGAAAACCTTTCGAGTGTAGTTTACCATCACTTGAAAAATATCTAGGAAATCCTAGGAGACAAAGCTTAGGGCGGGATGAAAATGGAAAAAAAATTAAAGAATTTAAAATTGTAGTATAACAGCAAATACTATACTGGTATAGAACTCTGCGAGTCTGCTGATTACATTTATATCATTGGCTTTGCAGCCTCTAGTGGAAAGTGATAGAGTCAACTATTTAAATGTCAGCTGTACAGTTAACATATTACAATGTTCCAGTTCTCTCTCTCTCAAGAAAAGTCCCTGCTGGGCGCAGTAGTGTGTGCCTGTTAATCCCAGTTACTAGGGAGGCTGAGGCGGGAAGATCCCTGAAGCCCAGAGTTTGAGGTCAGCCTAGGGCCACCTAGTGAGATGCTGATTCCAAAAAAAAAAAAAAAATCAAGACTTCTTAGATTTAATGACGTCATGGTAATAAGCGGAACAATGACTATAATAAGCACCTAATGAATGCTGGCCATTATTATTTTTAAAAATCCTTGATAAACTTTTTGTAGTTACAGATGGAAACAGAAGGCTTTACCAGAATTAGTATTATTATTTTTTGAGCTATAGTCTCCCTCTGTTGCCCAGGCTGGAGTGCAGTGGCACGATCTTGGCTCACTGCAACCTCCACCTTCAGGGTTCAAGCAATTCTCCTGCCTCAGCCTCCTGAGTAGCTGGGACTACAGGCATGTGCCACCACACCCAGCTAATTTTTGTATTTTTAGTAGAGATGGGGTTTCACCATGTCGGCCAGGATGATCTCGATCTCTTGACCTCATGATCCACCTGCCTCAGCCTCCCAAAGAGCTGAGATTACAGGCATGAGCCACCGCGCCCAGCCCAGAATTAATTTTTAATTTACACTGATAACAACATGGTAGTTAAATGAGAATAAGGCTGCTGAGTTCGTGCAGTCGGGTGGCATACGTAGGTAAATACAATGTAAAACGCCTCTCATTTCCGATGCTCTCCTACTTTCCCACACTGGGTCATGGTCAACTCCAAGACCTCCAAGGCAATGAGCTGATATGAAGCAGGCAGAGGACTCAAGAGACACTGTTCAGAACCCCGGGCTACTGGGTCTGCTCCACACCATCTCCCCAGCATCCTGCCACCTCTGTCCCTCCACCTGTCGGCAATGTTGGCTCTGCCACGTGCTCTTGATCCTGTGCACGAGCCCAGAATTTCTCTGAGGGTGAGGACTAGCTAACTCTTTGCCTCAGGTTTACTTCTAGTAGGCCTCCGACAAGCTTGCCTTCAAGAAAGACAGGCACACTCATCCACAGCCATAGCATATCCCAAGTTGCTAAAAAATGATTTTGAGATAAAACCTACCAAAGGCAAACCACTGAAAGTTTCTTGATGGAAATATTTAAACACCTTTAGATTACAAACTACCTCTCTCTATAGTAAGAAAGAGTCAAAGAATGTGATAAAAGGTGATATCTGCAGAGTAAGAAGGAAAGTGAGCCGCTAACAAAAATCACATCCATGTGTGTCTGCCCACGTCAAGGATGGTGGTAAACCATGCTTACACGCACAAAGGCACCTGAAATGCTAAAAGGAGAGTCCGAAGAATTTTTAGATCAAAGATCAGAGTTTTTGAAAAAGGCATGGCAGGAAGCTGCTTGAGAATATCCTGGAAATGTATTAAAAAGGAAGTGATTATCTGGCTGCATACATCAGATTCCATCTATCAGGACAAAAAAGTGTATCCAAAAGCTTCATCCATCTGAACGCATGGTACGTCAAAAGGAACTGCTAACGCTTTTACAAACCAAGGGTCTGGGAATCTGCCACTTGAAGGAGTTGAAACAGATCCCTCAAGGTTTTCTAGCAGAAAGGGAAATGTCAGCTAACCAGACCCCTAAACAACTGAAAGCCTCAAATAACCAGATTTCTTCCAGCCCTTAAGTGAGTTGTGTTTTCTTCAGTCCATTCTCAGCCATACATATGCCTCCTAGGAGAGCTCTCCATAAAAGTGTCCAGTCCAGGCCGGGCGCGGTGGCTCAAGCCTGTAATCCCAGCACTTTGGGAGGCTGAGACGGGCGGATCACGAGGTCAGGAGATCGAGACCATCCTGGCTAACACGGTGAAACCCCGTCTCTACTTAAAATACAAAAAAATTAGCCGGGCGAGGTGGCGGCGCCTGTAGTCCCAGCTACTCGGGAGGCTGAGGCAGGAGAATGGCGCGAACCCGGGAGGCGGAGCTTGCAGTGAGCAGAGATCGCGCCACTGCACTCCAGCCTGGGTGACAGAGCGAGACTCTGTCTCAAAAAAAAAAAAAAAAAAAAGTGTCCAGTCCAAATGTGACTCTAGTACCTTTTAAAAGGCTGCTTTCATCCCAGAAATATACAAATAGAAACACCTGGTCCAAAACTGCACTTACAGATTTTAGAAAAAAATCTTTACAAAGGATAGAAATAAAAATTATTTTCTGGTTGTACCTTGAAGTAACTGGACATTCTCCAGAACATTCCAAGCTATGGATCTGACCAATCTCATGGGGAAAAGACAGGGTGCCAGAGACTGCCAGTGTGAGGCTGTGGCTGAGAAGACAGATGCTTCAGAAACCCTGGATTCCCCAGCCTCCATTCTCTCATCCGTCAGGCCAATGTGGCCCAAGAAACCACACAACTAAATGCCAATCATTCCCAAGTCTCAGGACCAGATGCCTCTCTTCATGTTACACACAATCCAGCATCCTATGGGTCCCAAATCTTTCTATCCAGCCTTGATAGGGAGCTCGTTATGCTGCAGGCAGCCTGAGCCAGTGCTAGGAAGTCTAATTGCCAGAAACTTCTTTTGATGTTGCACTGCAATCACCCTATCAGGCTTCACCCAGAGGTATAAATTCTGCTAATTGGGCAATGCCAGTGACTTTGAGTGACAGACGAGGACCGATTCAGCCTCCATGCAGAATTTAAATAAAAGGACTATCACTGCAGCCAAGAACTTACGGCCTCTGAAAAGTGAGCGGTGGAAGAGTTGAGGGAAAATAGCTACTTTTTCTTCCTTCATCCTTTTCACCAAACTCCCAAACCTTTTCTAAGCCTAAACATCTTCCCTGGACCATCTCTCCCAGTCCAGGAATCCCTCCTCTCTCAAAGCTGCCAACCTGTCAGTTACGTGGAGTTCAGCCCCGAATTGTGACCAGCCTCCTCTCCTCCGGGCCTCGGACTTCATGGAATATGGTAGTAATTTTACTTATAAATGTTTACCTCTACAGTCACTAAAATGTTACTATGTCACAAACCCTATTACTTGTCAAACACTAGCTCCCAGGTGCCCTGGTTAGATAGGATACAAATCTGAGAAGCTCCAGACCAAAAACAAACATACAAAAGAAACTGCTAGGGCCAATGCTGATGGAAAATCTGACTGTGGCTGAAAATTCCACTGCCTTTATCTCGAAATGGGTTCATGGTGGTTGTGAAAATTCGGGGTGGGGGGCTCATTTTATAGAAATGTTCAAGGTTAAAAACTGTGTCCTATTATCACCCCACTCCACACCACCCTCCACCATCCCATCTCTCCAAATGTGTCTTCTATTTCCAACAGAGAACTGCTGGTTTAGGGGAGAGAAAATTCAGGCTGGGGGATCCCAACTCGAAAACGTTGTTGTCTCAAATTAATGGTAAACACCACCCACAGAGCAGCCTGACAGAAGAACCCCATCTTATCAGTTGTGAAGCAGCAGATTCAGAAACTTGGTGTCAAAGAACAGACTGGAAGGAATGTCACCTTCTCTAGCTCAGGAGAAAGTCCCTACGTTTTTAGGTGGTAGTAAAATGTTACAAGTGCTTGCGAAGTGGATGCCGCTAGATTTTTCTCTTCGAACTCCCAGTCCATTCTGGAGGAACAAAGGTGGGTCAAAGATCTGACGATTCACTGGTTTGCGAAGGAGGATAAACGAGGACATGGGGGAAAGGCGTCTTGCCTGGTTTTGCTCAGTGGTAGATTATCAAGCTCCTCCCTCATAAACACCATGGAAAATCCCCTGTGTGGCCGTGACTCCCAGCTTCCCCTGCACCCATTCCTAGCACTCTCACAAGACTTAATAAAGGGTTTTGAAGATTATAGGCTGTGAAAGCTGCAGGAGAAAATGACATAATTTCTGTAATAATTACTAGAGAACATTTGCATAAAGGCCTTTCTGCATTATCCCAAGGCTTCTAAGAAATTTATAGGTATCATTACGAAGCACAATAGGCATGGAAACTGTCAGACTGGGAAGACAAAGGTGGGGGAAGGAACATGTCAAGTCCCACTTGGCAACCCCCTCAAATTAATACCTATTCTGCACTTTGAGAACGTGAACTCAGATAGGTCCTATTTGCTCCCATCTGTTTTCCAGGGCCATCATACTTAAGGAAGTCTCTGAAGTGAACACCTTTCGCTTCAAAGACAAATCAAGCCCTCCATCGGGAAGTAACATCAGTGGCAGAATTTTAGGAGTTACCTTTTTTTGCTTTCTTCTGCAGTTTCAGTGTATCCGAGGACTTCTTTTTTATCTCTTGGCGGGCTTTCTTATATTCTAAGAGAAAGCAGAATATGGAATAATTTTACCGTTTTGCTTAACAGAAAATATGTTAGAAACAGCTATTACATTTATAACAGAAAGCATAAACTGTGACACGCCATCAGAGGCTTTATCAGAATACAATGATAATCTCATGACATTTACAACCAAGGGGCTAGAGACACGAAAACAAAATGCACAGTGGTCTTGCCCTGTCATATTCACTCAAACCAGATTTGAGGGAGGCTCCATTTGGGAATTTTTTTTTTTTTTTTTAGATGGAGTCTTGTTCTGTGGCCCACGCTGGAGGGCAGTGGTGTGATCTCAGCTCACTGCCACCTCTACCTCCCAAGTTCAAGTGATTCTCCTGCCTCGGCCTCCTGAGTAGCTGGGATTATAGGTGCCTATCACCACGCCCAGCTAATTTTTGTATTTTTAGTAGAGATGGGGCTTCACCATGTTGACCAGGCTGGTCTTGAACTCCTGACCTCAAATGATCCACCCATCTCGGCCTCCCAAAGTGCTGGGATTACAGGCATGAGCCACTGTGCCTGGCCGGGAATACTTTAACAAAAATGAAAAAAATTCACAATTTCTCAGCTCAAGTATCTGGAAAGATTTTGCAATATTATCTACTTTCCCAAGGCCCAAATCCACTGTGTTTTGCAAACAAACAAACAAACAAAAAACAAAAACAAAAGCAAAATCCTATGTGGAAAAGATGCTGGCCAGATGTTAAAATCCAGAAAAACAGTGTCTCGCACAGCAGGAGAAGGTACATCACAGAGTGGGGAGACTGGGCAAGAACCAGCTGCCTTCCTTTGAGCATGGATCCTGTGGCTAGACACCACAAACCCCTCAGAGGGGCAGTCCACGTGCACCACATCCCCCGCCAACCGCTTCCTCCTCCACCACTGGCCCATTTGCAGACTGCCCCATTTCTGTTGCTGGCATCCTCATCATCCAGACACAGACACCTGGGATGACGGTCACCCGTGACACTTCTCCCCTTTGCTGCTCTCACAGTCAATTCACTGCCAACTGCTGCACATTTCACCTTGGCCAGCTCCCTTGCAGCCAGCTCTGAGGTTTCCCTTCTACTGACCCTAAGCCTATTTATACACACCTGGAATCACTGTGCAGCATGGTAGCTCTCCACTCTTTTCTGGCCACTCCTCCATTTTCCCTGCCTATCTGCATGGTTTTCTTTTTTTTTTTTTTTTTTCTTTTGAGATGGAGTCTTGCTCTGTTGCCCAGGCTGGAGTGCAGTGGCACGATCTCGGCTCACTGCAAGCTCTGCCTCCTGGGTTCATGCCATTCTCCTGCCTCAGCCTACTGAGCAGCTGGGACTACAGGCACCTGCCACCAAGCCCGGCTAATTTTTTTTTTGTATTTTTAGTAGAGACGGGGTTTCACCATGTTAGCCAGGATGGTCTTGATCTCCTGACCTCGTGATCCGCCAGCCTCGGCCTCCCAAACTGCTGGGATTATAGGCGTGAGCCACTGCGCCTGGCCTCTGCATGGTTTTCTCTCTGGCTAGGGCACCTTCACCGCTCTAACGTCAGCATGATGAAACCATGTCCATCCACTGGGATCCCTCCAAAGGGCACCTCGTTTTCTAACTCCTCAACCAAACCTCTCCAACCTCTGGGGCTCCCTGTATCTCTCTTCCCCGACATCCTATGCTTTGCCCTGCAGTCTCTCCTCCCTCCCCCTACAAGCTCCCCAAAGGAAGAAGCAGTGTCTGGGTCATGTCTGAGCATCCTGGGCTAGCAGAGTGGGTTGTGTGTGGCTGCTACTCGGGTCACACTGCCTGAGTTAGAGGCTGAATCAAAAAGATGAAGGAAGTGCCGTGTCATGGAGGCTGGGGGTCGGGGCTTTGTAGCCCATGGTCTCTTGGCCTTTGTATGGAGAGGCCATTTAGCAGGTATGCAGGGCCAGACAATGGGTCTCAATTCACATTCAGGCCTAGGCTCTTCATCTTGGTATGTGACCCCAAAGAAGCAAATTGAGACGTGCTTCTCTGTATGCAGTGGGAATGGGAGGGAGGGGGAAATATTCCATGAAAACCAAGGGACCTGTGTTTTATTGGATGAGTAGAGCTCTCTGTAAGACCTGCTGCCTTCTCCCTATGGGCTCAGCACAACCACTCTTATAAAAGGCCTTACACATCCAATTTGAAGTCTCAGCTTTGCTGTACCAGCAAAGGGGAACATTTAACAGAGAAGAAGGAGGCTCCTGCAGGGTGGTGGGGGCCCAAAAGGCCTCAGAAGGCTGCAGCGGTTCCTCACACAGACAGAAGGCAGGAGAGACCCGCGCAGGGGTGCAGGCTCCCTGAGGGCAGGGGCCTGGCTGGCTGGTTGTCTACTGCTTTCCCAGGGTCTCAACCAGTCCATGGCATACAGCAGATGCCGGACAAATACTCAGCCAATGAATGAGCCAAGTCAGCCAACACAAGGTGAACTGGGCCAAACATAAACTATCAACTCTTTCCCCATCTGAAAAAAAATTTCAAATAGTTCTATTTTCTTTTACCCAATGAAAAGTACAGATGGATAAATCCCGTGAACCTAAGAGAAGAAAACTCATGATCTGATTAACACACAATGGGATCCAGTTAATCCTCTGAATTTGCCTCTCTCCCTAACTTCAAGTTAGGGCAGGGGGGATAAAAGATTAACTTTTATTCACTTTTTTTTTTCCTTGAGATGGAGTCTTGCTATGTTGCCCACACTAGAGTGCAGAGGTGCGATCTCGGCTCACTGCAGCCTCTGCCTCCTGAGTTCAAGTGATTCTTGTGTTTCATCCTCCCAAGTAGCTGGGATTACAGGCGCATGCCACCACGCCCAGGTAATTGTGGTTTTTTTTTTTTTTTTGTATTTTTAGTGGAGACAGGTTTTCGCCATGTTGGCCAGGCTGGTCTCGAACTCCCAACCTCAAGTGATGCACCCACCTCTGCCTCCCAAAGTGCTGGGATTACAGGCGTTAGCCACCATGCCTGGCCTATATTAACTTTTTAAATATAACTGCTAAGTATTTGGCTATTGTATCCATACTTCTGAATCTCAACACGAAGAAGCCATCACCCTTCCTGGTTCTTTTATCAAGATGGTTTGTTGAAGTTCTACGTAAGTCAGATTTCCAATAACAATGAAGACGTGACTTCAAGAGTCTATTGTTTGTGATAGACAAATTTAAAGGACATGTACCAAAAACCAAGACCAACTTATTTATGTCTGTGGCTCTGGAGAAAGCACAGGCATGGAATACGGTAAGTACTCAGGAGCACAGGTGCATGATGAGGGGAGGGATGAATAATTGGAACGAACGTGCAACTTTCTGGTAGCTACTGAGAGTTGCTGGGGACATAGAATAATTTTCATTATATAGCTTGAAGCAGGTAGAATAAACCATCCCCATAGTCCCAACGAGGCCTGTTTTAGGAGCCGCCATTCACATTCCCAGAGCACCCGGTTGGGTCTTCATCGCAGTCTTTTACTTTGCTTTGTAACAGGGTTAATTTATTTCTGTTTCAGTAGATACCCCACTCACCCTTCTGTAGCCCCCGCAGACCCTAGCATGTAAAAAGCATCAGAATGACCTGAATGGAGAGGGAATGAGAAGCTCTTACGAAACAGTCTGGTTGGCCTGTGTGAAAGGAACACAAACGCCCTCACTCAAAAGCATCAGTGCTGTTTGCTCTGCAGATTACACTTAGTTCCTCTCACACCATCAAGGTCCCTGACAACTCATTCAACCAGTTTACAAAGACTTGTCTCACCCAACTGGGACAACGCACAAAGAGAATGGGCAGGAGACCTAGGGTAAGCTTATATTGAAAGTCTGGCTTTCAGAATGTGCTGAAATGCCTTAAGTATGAATGTTCGGCATTTAAACCTGCCATTATGATTTATACTTCTTTGGAGGGTTAGGGGGAGGCAGTGTCTTGCTCTGGCACCCAGGATGGAGTGCAGTGGTGCAATCTCTGCTCACTGCAACCTCTGCCTCCTGGGTTCTAGTAATTCTCATGTCTCAGCCTCCTGAGTAGTTGGGATTACAGGCATGCACCACCACACCTGGCTAATTTTTGTATTTTTAGCAGAGACGGGCTTTCACCAAGTTGGCCAGGCTGGTCTCAGACTCCTGGCCTCAAGTGATCTGCCCGCCTCAGCTTTCTGAAGTGCTGGAATTACAGGTGTGAACCACCGCACCTGGCCTATGATTTCTTCTTTTTTTTTGAGATGGAGTCTCGTTCCGTCGTCCAGGCTGGAGTACAATGGTGCAATCTTGGCTCACTGCAACCTCCACCTCCCGGGTTCAAGCAATTTTTGTGTCTCAGCCTCCCGAGTAGCTGGGATTACAGGCACCCACCACCATGCTTGGCTACTTTTTGTATTTTTAGTAGAGATGGGGTCTCAAACTCCTGACCTCAAGTGATCCGCCTGCCTCGGCCTCCCAAAGTGCTGGGATAACAGGGCTGAGCCACCGCACCACCCTGTGATTTATTCTTAATTCAGCTGAATACAATTCATGCCACTGAGGGATCAGACTATCAGCTGCTGAATGTTGGTTCACACCAAAGAAACAGCACTCAGCCTCACAACGGGATCACTTTGTTCTCCTCATCCCCTGACACCTACAGGAGAAGCAGGGACAGAATGGGCCCTTAGCTGTTTTGGTGACACCAATAAACCTAGCAGAGGGGCCAGGCGGCAGCTGGCAACTTCCCACAGCGCCCCCCAGCGTGCAATGATGCACTAGACGTCTCGCCCCTATACCTTTTGCATGGTCTTTATCCAGCTGGTTGGCCACTTTCTTCCATTCTTCCATCTGTTCTTGAAGTGGGTTTATCAGACAATCAATTAAAGCGCTTTGAGCAAGCAGGGGGGAAAAAGGGAGAAATTAAATAGATACATTCTGTTGTCAGGATTGAAGTGTGGTTGCCAAAACATACCTAAATTACAATTACCTGAAACTGACGTTCTCATCTAAACCCCTGGGCTCCAGAACAGTCATGTTCCAAGAATGCTTCTCTTGGGTTTTTTTTTTTTTTTTTTTTTTAAAGACGGAGTCTCGCTCTGTCACGAGGAGTGCAGTGGTGAAATCTTGGCTCACTGCAACCTCCACCTCCCAGGTTCAGGCGATTCCCCTGCCTCAGCCTCCCAGGTAGCTGGGACTACAGGAGTTCACCACCCCGCCCGACTAATTTTTTGTATTTTAGTAGAGACAGGGTTTCACCATGTTGGCCAGGATGGTCTTGATCTCCTGACCTCGTGATCCGCCCGCCTCGGCCTCCCAAAGTGCTGGGATTACAGGCATGAGCCACTGCTCCCGGCCTGAAAAATGTTTTTCAATGACTATTAAGAAGCTGTCAATGTGACTGGCAGAAGTGACCTTCTTCCCATTTTCCCTGTGATATTCCAGTGTTTGTATTAACAAGTCCACTTGCAGAACCACTGAGAGCTGCACAACAGGGACCTCCAAAATGCAAAGACACCTGGGCCTTATCTCACCCCCAGTGGAGACTTTGAGGGCCCAGCGTCACTATTTTTAAAAAAGACCCACAAGATTCTGATGTGCATGCGGCATGACAGGTCATAAACATACACTAAGTGTGCACAGCCTGGAGAAAGAGAAGAGTGAAGAGACCCAGAAAATTCTCGAGCTGCACCGCCAGCCTCGGGGTCACTGAGGGGTGAAGGTCTCTGCAGGTGCGCCCCTTCATTTTCTCCCAAACAGAATCATGTAAAACTGCTGAATGATGCTGATCTGCTTGGAAAACAATGTCCACGTTCACTTCAACATTTGTAACTCAATTCCATTGCCAGCTACTACCATTTCTTCCCTATTCTGGATGCCTGGAAGCCAGACGGGAAGCTGGCGGTGTGGAGGGGTCTGTGAGCTGCCACATTCCTCAGTGAGTCTGGAGGATGCACACAGGATACCAAGGCACATCTCACTCTCCAATTTCGCAGCCCCTCTTCTTACGAGGCTCCCACAGGGCAGTGGGGTCCCAAAAGGCCTCAGCAGGCTGCACCGGCTCCTCGCAGAGACAAAGGGTAAGGAGAGACCCATGCAGGAGCACAGGCTCTGTGAAGGTAGGGGCCTGGCTGGCTGGTGGTCTGCTGCATCCCCAGGGCCTCGACCAGTGCCTGGCATGCAGCAGATGCCTAACAAATACTCAGCCAATGAATGAGTCAAGCCAGACAGGTTGTGGGGATTTAAATGCTGTGTGTCATGCATGACTGCTTCCTTAACCTGAAACCTGCAAGGGCATTGGCGATTGGTGCCGAAACATGCTCCTCACCTCGAAAACTGCCTCAGCTTGGCTTCTATGCTTCTGTGCCTCATGCACATCCTGGTGAGAGCAGATCCAATCTCCCTGGTCCCACCTGAAAAAACAACAGAGGCAAAGGTGAGGGATAGAAGACTAGCAGGGATCATGGAGGTCTTTAGAGAACTTTATAAACAAGTCAGATTTCACCACGTTGTAAAATCTAAGCCACTACCTTTAGAAGGCTCTCATCATGCACATGTGTGCTTACACACAGGCACACGTAAACATGTCTGTACGTATGGTGCCAGATTTCTGTATCACTAAAGGCTGCTCTTACCATATACCACACTGTGTGATAGTTTCTATTCCATCTGGGTTTTTTTTTGGTAATGTTGATTGTAATCTAGAAATTGACTTTACAACCTATAAATCGACCATGACCTATAGCTTGAAAAATACTTCTCATGAAAGATAATCAAGATAGTATCTGCTGTTTAGGGAAGAGCTGTAGTTTTTCTCAACAATTCTGACAAAATAAGCCTCTTAACATTATTTAGAACAGCCAAGGCAGCCATGCTAGCTAATTATTTCAAGACAAATGTTCTAGAATACAAGTAATTCAGAGAATAGCAAGGCTAAAGCAAAATGAGGTAGTAGGGCTTTTTTTTTTTTTTTTTTTTGAGATGGAGTCTTGCTGTGTTGCCCAGGCTGGAGTGCAGTGGTGCAATCACGGCTCACTGCAACCTCCACCTCCTGGGTTCAAATGATTCTCCTGCCTCAGCCTCCTAAGTAGCTGGGATTGCAAGCGCGTGCCATCACACCCAGCTGATTTTTTTTACTTTTTTTTTTTCAGTAGAGATGGAGTTTCACCATGTTGGCCAGGCTGGTCTCGAACTCCTGACCTCAGGTGATCCACCCGCCTCAGTCTCCCAAAGTGCTGGGATTAAGGCGTAAGCCACCATGCCCAGCCAGTAATAGGACATTTTTTAAATGGGCTTGGGCAACACCAGGAACAGAGGTCTTCAAGCTCAGCAAATACTGAAGGAAGTTGCAGCCCAGTTTGATTTTCCCGAAATTCTCGTCATACTTTTCCCCTTCAGGCACACCTTCTCTAAGACTATTTTTAAAGTTCTTCTCTTCCTTCTCCCTCTTAAAAACAATGCTTGAATCAGCATTTACTAGGGCGTGGGAGAGCAAATTATAACCACACATGGTAATTCTGCACTGAACACTGGAGGGCGCAATTATGAACGTTATGAAAACACGGGTGCTTGTGAATTTGGGGAAAAGTGTCAAATAAAGCACTATTTTTAACAGACAAGACCTTCAAGGGAAAGCCACCAGGATTTGTAGCAGGTTTAACCACGCTGAATTGGTAGAAGAACTTTCCCTCTCTTATTAGTACTCGTGACATTACTACGGGTTGGCTTTTCCTGTGTCCTCCCTTCTAGAAATCCCCATTTACTAGTTCAGCTCCACCTGTTTTCCATCGCATTTTGCAAAACCATCAGGTTTCTACAACCAAATAATAGTAACTGTGACACATATACCATATCTTAATATTTCTACATTTTATTTCAGTCAGAAAAGAGAAACCTTCTTAGGGCAATGCCTCTATTCCTCTAAAAACAGGGTTTTCTCAGCCTGGACAATATTGACATCCTGGGCTGAAGGCTGCTTTGTTGCTGGGCTGGGCTGTGCAGTGTGAGATGTTTAGCAGTATCCTTGGCCTCTACCCACCAGAAGTCAATAGCAGACTTCCTTTAACCCTACCCCCAGACTTGAGTTCCTCCAAAATGTCTCCAGAGAGTACCAAGTGTTGGAAAACAAATCACGCCTGTTGAAACCACTGCTGTAAAAGAACCCAAGCGAGGGTCAAGTATTGCCCAAGTCTGACTTTTATGACCAGAGTCTCTTAAAAATATACCTGCCTCCAAAGAGCAGGGGATGCCACGACCATCTCAGCATCGCCATCTGCCACTGTTCACACCAGGGAGAGCCAGCAGAGGGCGCTGTTTTCACAAACTCTGCCCTGCTTTCTGCGCTCTCCAAGTTCTGAGCTTTTTACTGCATATAAGCAAAGATGAGGAACGTTTTACTCCCACGGAAATATTTCCTATTTTTTTCTGGGCCTTCATTTGATTAAAAGTTAATCACCTGGCTACACAAGGAAATTGGCACACTCACTC
This sequence comes from Theropithecus gelada, assembly GCF_003255815.1. Lineage (NCBI taxonomy): Eukaryota > Metazoa > Chordata > Mammalia > Primates > Cercopithecidae > Theropithecus > Theropithecus gelada. Next base: position 126,877,350 of record NC_037676.1, read on the forward strand.
ACTGATGGTAGGAGTGTCAACTACTACTTTCCTGGAGCAAAATGTAGCGTCTATCAAGAAAAACCTTGAAAGATTTTTCTTTCACCCAGCAATTCTCATTCTAGAAATTTAACCTGCAGAAATGATTAAGAGTGAAAGAAAGTCCTTACCTACAAGGGTAGTCATCGAAATGTTGTTTACAGCGTCAAAAGATGGAAACAAAATCCCATTACAGGGATCTGGTTAAATCAACCATAGAGCACCACCATGCGATGGAATTGCACGTGGTCATTTACAACGCTGGAGAACAATGTGTAAGGTTGCAGGAAGATGTACAGTGCTTAGGATGCGCCAGGCACTGCCGTGAGTACTCTGCACACTTCAACTCATTTAATCCTCGCAGCACCTCCAGCTGCATCGGTACTGTGACCATCCCATGTTACACAAAGGAAAAAATGCCCAAGTGATTTGTCCCAGGTTACGTTGCTAGTAAGTGGAACTCAAACCTAGGCTGAAGCTCCAGCATCTATGCATTTATCCCCCCGGGTATATGGCACTTGTTATGGACAAAGGGAGATGGGACAGAGCAGAGACGAGAGCCTAGAACAATCTATGCCAAACCTATTGGTCTACATGCTATTCTGGGTGTTAGTGCTTTACAGCCAGCTCTCACATTTTGCTTCTAGAACCTGGCCCTGTGTAATTGGTACCACAGAGATTGTGCTCCATCCTTGCTAAGCTACTATAGGGAGTTCAGGGATGGAGAGCTGCTTCATAGATAACTCATGCCTCAGTTTCCTCAAGATAGAATTATGATGTTGGAAAAGATCATCTCAAATGTCAGTGCCCCCACTCCGTTTCTCGGCTTCATTACTTCTGTCACCTTCCCAGATATTTCCCATAGATTGCCACTGGTCACTTATCCCCAGGAAAGCCCAAGGCTTCTCAGAAACAGATGAACTGACCAGGCGCGGTGGCTCATTCCTGTAACCCCAGCACTTTGGAAGGCTGAGGCAGGCGGATCACCTGAGGTCAGGAGTTCGAGACCAGCCTGGCCAACATGGTGAAACTTTGTCTCCACTAAAAATACAAAAATCAGCCAGGCACGGTGGCACATGCTGGTAATCCCAGCTACCTGGGAGGAGTAGCTTGAGAATCGCTTGAACCTGGGAGGTAGAGGTTGCAGTGAGCTGAGATCGTGCCACTGCACTCCAGCCTGGGCAACAGAGTGAGACTCTGTCTCAACAACAACAAAAAAGGAATGGAATGGAATGGAATGGAATGGAATGGAATGGAATGGAAAGGAAAGGAAAGGAAAGGAAAGGAAAGGAAAGGAAAGGAAAGGAAAGGAAAGGAAAGGGCTGAACAATAACAACAATTTCTAGACACAATGTGTGTGGCTCCACCACTGTGCCTCTGTAGAACAGGAAGCCCGAGAGAGGAGAGGAAATAAAGAACCACAAAGAAAACTTCCAAACAGCAGTGTCTCTGTCCAACTGGCACGAGGACAGGAGGCAGATGACATCCTGTGGACCCCAGGACTGAGCTGTCAGAATCACTACTGATCTTGGCAACATGGGGCACCCTAAAAATAGGTCCATCTGTGGAAGTGCTTAACGTCTTATGCTCTTCCTAACCCTTGCAAGAACTTAAACAAAAATCAGCAGGTTTGAATAAGCTTCAGAGGAAACTGGCCTGAGCTACAAAGGCAGAGAAGACATCTGGAAGAGCTCCCATTTGCGAGTGGGCGTATTTATGGAATCAAATGGCTGGCCGAGGCACACGCAGCAGCTTGAGTGAAGACAACACCTTACTTCTGTGTCTCGGCACCTAGCACTGGTGTTGAATAAAGGAACCGACATTTACCATTTTGAGAGCAAATCACCAGGCTGGCCCTATCTGGAGGCAGGACCAGGGACTGGGTTTGTCTTGTGTTTAATCCTCAAATACTTGTGTAAAAGATATAAAATACAAACAAGATGCTTAATCTTAGCAAAGTTCTATATTGATTCCTGGTCAGCCTAGAGATACAATGCTGTATTCATTTCCCTTTGCTGCTGTAATAAATGACCACAAGCTTAGTGGCTTAAAACAACAGAAGTTTGGCCGGGCGCGGGGGCTCACGCCTGTAATCCCAGCACTTTGGGAGACCAAGGCGGGCGGATCATAAGGTCAGGAGATTGAGACCATCCTGGCTAACCCGGTGAAACCCCATCTCTACTAAAAATACAAAAAAATTAGCCGGGCGTGGTGGTGGGCGCCTGTAGTCCCAGCTACTTGGGAGGCTGAGGCAGGAGAACGGTGTGAACCCGGGAGGTGGAGCTTGCAGTGAGCCGAGATCACGGCCACTGCACTCCAGCCTGGACGACAGGGCGAGACTCTGTCTCAAAAAACAAACAAACAAACAAACAAAAAAAAACCCCAAAAGTTCATTTTACAGTTCTGGAAGTCAGAAGTCCAAAATCAGTTTCACTGGTCTAATATCAGGGTGTCAGGTACCACCTTCTGGAGGCTTCAGGGGAGAATCTATTTCCTTGCCTTTTCCCACTTCTAGAAGCTGCCCGCAGTCCTTGGCTCGTGGCCCCTTTGTCCATCTTCAAAGCCAGCAGTGCAGCATCTTCTCCCTTCTCTGACCTCTGCTTCTGTCCTTACATCTCTCTCCGCCTCCAATTTTCCTGCCTCCTTCTTATGAGAATCCTTCTGATTACACGGGACCTACCTGGACCATCCAGGATCATCTCCCCGCCTCAAGACCCTTAACCACATCAGCACACATCAGCAGAGACCCCTTTGGCCACGTACAGTAACATTCACAGGTTCTAGAGATTAGAACGTAGACATCTTTGGGGCACCCTTATCATGACCACTAAAAAAGGGTCAGAGTTGTGAATCTGGCGAGTGTGGCAGGGCACTGTGGCTGACTGCAGCACCCATTCGCCCTCACATGGCTGGTCTAGGCCCATGATGCTAACTCCATCCCCGTTGGCAGTGGCTGGTTCGGGGATAGGACAAAGACATGGAGAGGAGGCTGCTGGGCAGGCTTCCGGGGAAAGTTTTCCTGATCTTAAAAGAAACACACCAAAGGGCTCCATAGGCCACAAACAAGGGAGCAGACTGTGCAGCTGCTGCCATCAGCCATCCTATGGCCATGGGGACACCTGCCTCAGGATGACACTGCTGTGGACAGAAGAGAGAAAGGGCCTGAGTCCCCAGTGACCTCCCTTAGCCACCAACTTGAGCCTGCTCTTCCTCTGGGCCTGGCACCCCTGTTTTGCAAGCATATCCATTTCCTTATTTTTAGAGCCGCTTTGATTTGATTCTGCTTCTTGAAAGGAGAAGAGAGGAGGGAGCAATGGCCTCTCAGGCTTCTTGCCAGAACCAGGAACCAATGTGCTGCTAAAAGAAATCTAAGTTGGTGACTTGATGCCACTGCTTAGAGATGCACAAATACTTTACGGCAAAAACGTAACCCTGTTCAGTGTGGTACGTGTGAAAACTTTCTCCCATAACAAGCAAACGCTTTTCTAATAAAGCAGCACAAAACCAGCCAGTATGATCTGTGGGTGATCTGTGAAGGAATCATCAGTGGAAAGGAAGAAGTGAACCATCCAGGGGCTGGGCTGCCAAAGCATGACTGCTGGGCCCAGCACCATACATTTTGCAGATGAAGACACACGTTCCACGAGCGTTCACTGAGTATTTGTATTGGTTTTTGGGACTGCTATAACAAAGCACCCCAAACCGGCTGGCTTAAAGCAACCATAGTTCTGGAGGCTAAAAATCTGAAATCCAGTTGTCGGCAGGGCCGTGCTCACTCTGAAACCTACAGGGAGAGTCCTTCCTTGCCTTCTCCTTGCTGCTGGTGACTCTGGCATTCCTTGGCTTGCAGCTGCATTGTTCAAATTTCTGCCTCTGTTGTGCTAGGCTCACCGCTTGTGTGTGTCCATCTTCCCATGAGACCTGTGTGAAGGCATTGCTGTGTGTATGTGTGTGTATGTGTGTGTCCAGATTTCCCTCTTCCTATAAAGACCCCAGGTCCTACTGGATTAGGGCCCACCTTAATGACCTCATCCTAACTTGATTACATCAGCAAAGACCATGTGTCCAAACAGTCACATTCACAGGCGCCAGGGATTAGGACATCAACTATCTTTCCAGGGGTGCACTGCACTCCATGGCTGGAGTCCTACCGTGCAGCAAAACTAATGTGATTTCAAGGACGGTAAAGACAGGTGCCAGGCCGTTGAGCATCTTACAAAGATTGGTTGGAGGGACACAGAAAAAGCAGTGCAGGGAACACCATCCTGACAGTAACCCTCTGTGGTAGGCATTATCAACCCCATGTTACAAATGAAAACACCTGAGCCTCAGGAGGGTTAACGACCTTGCTGAGGGCCACAGAGCTGATCAGCAATAGAGACAAAATCCAAGCCTGGTTCTACGGATACCAAGGGCTGTCTCCCACTACGACAAGCTGGAGACATTCCCAGCTGAGGACAAAGAGGCCCATTAAAGTCACAGACAGAATACAAATTGTTTAATGCATATTTGGGGCGGGGGTAGGGAGGAAATAAGAAAAGCAAAGTTTCCTTGCCCCCTAAAGTCCGAAGTCAGACTGCCCCTTGCTGCAGAGAACTGGCAGCGACAGGCAGGACAGTGGGTCCATCGAGTGGCATTGTCCCGTCCCTCCAAGCTGCCTCATTTGCAGGCAGCTGCCATCTCCCTGCATAGCAGGGGACTAATGGCAGGCATTCTTGGGGGCTACAGTGTGGGCAGGTGGCGAGCGAGGATTGAAAAGCCGTTTTGTCAGGCCCAGCTTCTACGGCGTGGAGGGGAAGGGCTGGAGGAAGCCAGATTGAAGAACTGCTTTGGTGAAAGTATGCTGCCGTTACAGTAAGTCACTGTGCATCTCTGCTGTTCCCGAGAGCTGACATTGCTTGAGGGCTAATTAGGAGCCAGACCGAACCAGAGGAGAGGAGAATGCTCTCAGGCACCTCTGTAGGAGAGGGGCCAGGGAAGGAGGGTTCACCTGGAGTGGGGAATCTCGGCCTCATCCCTGCTGACATTTTGAACTGGATCATTCTTTGTTATCAAGAATGACCATTTTTGGCCAGGTGTGATGGCCATGCCTATAATCCCAACACTCTGGGAGGCCGAGGCAGGAGGATCGCTTAAGTTTGGTCTCAAACTCTGGCTTTAAGCGACACCAGCTAGCAACACAGCAAGACCCCATCTCTAAAAAAAAATAAGAATAATGAGCTAGGTGTGGTGGTGTACGCCTGCAGTCCCAACCACTCAGGAGGCTGAGGTGGGAGGATCACTTGAACTCAGGAGCTCAAGGTTACGGTGAGCTATGATCACACCACCACACTCCAGCCTGAGTGACTGAGACCCTGTCTCAAAAAAAAAAAAAAAAAAAAAAAAGGCAAGAACAAGAGGAATGATCATGTTTTGTGTCCTGTGTATTGTAGGATGCTTTGCAGCCTCCCTGGCCTCTACCCACTAGATGCCAGTAACACCCCTCAAGTCATGACAACTAGAAATGTCCCCAGGGGGCAAGCTCGTCCCTGGTGAGAAGCACTGGCATAGGAACGTGCATCCTTTTTCCATAAGGAGGGCTCACTGTTTCCAGTGCTGGCCCAGGGAAGCCAGCTGACATGCTCACTGCACCAGCAGCCTCCCCGCAAACGCTCACTGCACCAGCAGCCTCCCCGCAAACGCTCACTGCAGAAGCTCTGAAAAGCTATTAAGTTCGCTGCCTACCCCCAGCTTCATAAGCACAGAGGTAATAGGCGACGCGCGTTCTCATAATGAAGAAAATGTTCCATTTGCCATTAAAGAAACCCTAATTTAAAAACACACAACTAACATTCCCCAAAAGCCAACAAGAACTAACCCCCTCTCCTATGGCCTTAGGGACGCATTAATTCAACTAGAGGCAGCTTGTGCACAAGTCCAAAATATTGGAAATACCCAAATAACTAGGGGAGGGAGCCCAAGAGGCCGCACCAGCAGGATTCAAGGCCGCAGCCGTCTGGTTAGGAAGAGCTCCTTCACAGGACCCAGCTAGAATGTGGAGGAAGAACGGGTGGTGGATAAAAAAGCCACCTCCAACTACTCAATGGCTCGTGACTTTTGTCTGGACACCAACCAGCAATCAACAGCCAGCCCCAAAGTGTCGCTGAAGATGTCTACAAAACAGCAGCTGGAATCCTGACACCAGTGGTTGCTCCCTCCCCGCTGCCCTTGCCGCCTGCTGATGGAAGGGACCCCGTGCATTTGAACAGCAGCTCCCCTTCCCCCGCAGTGAAACTGATTACTGTACCCACCAGGGTTCAAGTTTAAAAGATCTAAGTAGCCGGGCGCGGTGGCTCCCGCCTGTGATCCCAGCACTTTGAGAGGCAAGGCTGGCCAATTGCCTGAGGTCAGGAGTTTGAGACCAGCCTGGCCAACATGGTGAAACCCTGTCTGTACTAAAAACACAAAAAATTAGCCAGGCGTGATGGTGGGTCCCTGTAATCCTGGCTACTCGGGAGGCTGAGGCAGGAGAATCGCTTGAACCCAGGAGGCAGAGGTTGCAGTGAGCGGAGATCGTGCCACTGCACTCCAGCCTGGGCGACAGAGCGAGACTCCATCTCAAAAATAAAAAATAAAAAAAAGAAATGAAAGATCTAAGTAAAGTGGAAATCTTTGGCTTCCGGGTACATAACTACCACACACACCAAATGTAACACGCGTGAGTGTAGGCTCCCCTGTGACATACTGTGTCAGGAATCTTTTTCTAAAACAGATGCACACCAAAAACTTACCTATTGAGGTCAGTGACCCCGTCCTCCCCCAGCTGACCTCCAAAAGGGTCTTGGGAGCTCCTTGGCAGCTGTATTCCCACCTCCCTCCTCTTTCCCACACACTTGGATGGCAGGCACACCCCACGCAGCCTGCAAACCATAGAGTTTCAGTAGCAACAGTGTCTCTCACAGTGACTAATCTAGAGTCTCAGTAGAGACTCCTAACTATCTTCTAAATAAGCAGGAGCATAAGCAGAAGAACCACAGGGTGAAAAGCTTAGCTCTGAAATTAGCTAACGTGGCTTCAAAGCCCAGCTCCCACACCTGCCTGTGTGGTCTTTGCAAGGGTCTGCCTGGCTTCGGCTCAATCATAGATGGTTGTACTCCAAACAAAAACCCCAAATACGCTGACCAGTGTCTCCTGCTATCTTTGTTGCATAAACCACACCCAAAATGCATAATCTGTGATTTCCATGTTGGGCTTCTTTTAAGCAATCTGAATATCCCAGATTTTTATAAATTTTGTTCCCAAATCTTTTACAGTTGCCTTATCCATACTTAATTTGATGGCATTTTTTTTTTTTTTGCAAAAGCAACTTTTATGAATATCATATATTTCTAAACATTCTACTTGTTTTGTAGAAATGACAAATCTTGGTTTTCACATTCACATTGCAAACATTTACATACCTTATAATTAAATTATTTAACAGTGTGTGCAACTGGCATATACAGGTTTGTGAGCGCACACAGTGGATGCTGGTGAAGCCTACAACTCAGGTGTGAGAAGTGTGTGTGCATGCTAGAGAGAGTCTGTGAGCTTCCTGAAGGCAGGGGCTGGAATATTTTATAGGAAAAATAAGGAGCACTGGTTACATCAGTGGTCCAATTAAGCAGAGCTGTGATGTAGCAAGAATAAGCTGAGTCCTACAGGAAGGTAGAGGCCGGAGTAACTCACTCTGGCTGGGCTGGGGCATCTGTCCATAAGGACACACTGGACACCAGATCATGACCCCTACTCCTCCCACATCTAATATCTACCTTCTCTAAGGAGCTGGCAAATCAGTACATAGAGGGCAAATGAACAGTGCAAAGGGCAGCTTCCAAGAAAGCCAGAATTGTTCCTTCTTCCCAAACATCTCAGAAGACCAAAGGCCTGGAAGGAGCAGTCCAGAGGGCTTGCCTGGAAAGTGCTGTTTGTATTATTAATAGTTATGCATCCACAACATGGTTATTTGATGGAAGTAAAAGCTGGGGTACCAGGAGGCTTATGAAAACCAACTCCAGTGAGCCTCCATCCTCTGCCCCCACCCCTTCAAAACAGGAAGGCCATTGCCCTTGGCTAAATAGCTTTTTATAGTGACCTTGACCCTAGGTTTCCCTTGACTGTAATTTTTTTTTTTTTTTTTTTTTTTTGAGACACAGTCTCACTCTGTTGCCCAGGCTGGAGTGCAATGGTGCGACTTCCGCCCACTGCAACCTCCACCTCCCAGGTTCAAGCAATTCTCCTGCCTCAGTCTCCTGAGTAGCTGAGATTACAGGTGCCCGCCACCATGCCTGGATAATTTTTTATATTTTTAGTAGAGACGGGGTTTCATCATGTTGGCCAGGCTGGTCTTGAACTCCTGACCTCAGGTGATCCACCCGCCTTGACCTCCCAAAGTGCTGGGATTACAAGCATGAGCCACTGTGCCCAGCACCCCCTGACTGTTAATTTTTATATTTCAGAGCTCACAACAGTTGCATCACCAGCTTCCTTCCAGCCAAGAATGAAAAGGAAAGCTCCTACAAAATCCAGGGCTCGGGACTGTGTCATGGGACACTCAGGGCCACTTAGGGACACTTCTGCAATGGCCCATGGCAGGTTGTAATATTTTAGTTTCAATACATGAGAAAATAGTCTCTCCTTCCTCTCAAGCCCCTGCTCTCAGACAGCCCAGAAGTCCTGAATTGGCAGGGGTCTTTTCACCTTGACGGCGGGCTGGAGGACTGCCCGGGTGCTGCATCACAGAAGTTGCCTCAGCGTACATCACTGCCACTCTGGCTGGACCGAGCAGGGCAAGGCTGGGTACACCATCTGCTGCCCCGGAGGATGCCTGGAGGCCAGCACTAGCCACAGCTGACACAGCTCTGCACACACACACACACGAGCATCAGACTTGACCACGAAGCTGGGCACCCCCCTTCTGCAATCGCACTGGCGTGTTTCAGGATTATTTTATTTTATAACGTGAAGTGACGGAACACAGTCTTTAAAGGAAAGTAAGAGTGTTTCCAAATGGCATCAGAGTGTGAACCTGAATTCTAATAAGAGAAGAGGAAGCTCAATTCTTAGGCCTGGAAAAGTTCAATCATGATGTCCTAGCTAAGATCATGCTTTACCCAAAGATTTCGACCAGGGGTGTCCAATCTTTTGGCTTCCCTGGGCCACATGGGAAGAAGAATTGTCTTGGGCCACACATAAAATACACTAACACGAACAACAGCAAATGAACTTAAAAAAAAATCACAAATCTCATATATATATAATTTTTAATTTTTTTTTGAGACATGGTCTCACTCTGTCATCCAGGCTGGAGAGCAGTGGTACAATCACGGCTCACTGCAACTTCCACCTCCTGGGTTCAAGCGATCCTCCCACCTCAGCTTCCCAAATAGCTGGGACTACAAGTGTGCACTACTACGCCCGGCTAATTTTTGTGTTTTTAGTAGAGATGGGATTTCACCATGTTGGCCAGGCTAGTCTCGAACTCCTGGCCTCAAGTGATTCCCCCACCTTGGCCTCCCGAAGTGCTAGGATTACAGGTGTGAGCCACCATGCCCAGCCTCATGACGTTTTAAGAAAGCTCACGAATTTGTGTTGGGCTGCATTCAAAGCTGTCCTGAGCCACATGAGGCCCGCAGGTTGAACAGGCTTGATCTAGACCAAGGGGCAAATCCCAAAAGGCTACTAGGTAGACAGTTATAACCCAGACCAACAAAATAACTCATCAGTAAGGAAGCTCCAGGCAAGGGGCTAGCCAGACCTTGGTTAGAGGTGGGTACATCAGCCTAGGGGTCTATAAGGTGGATCTCTTAGGTGATCTCCAAGTTAGACCGGATGACCCCTCTTTCTGGCAACCAAGATGCTAGAGTAGAGAAAGGATAGTGTTCCTATAGTCAACAAATTTTTAGGAAATGTTACCTTGGTCTAATCATTGTGCTATGAAGTAAAGACACAGCCCCCCTGCCCTCATAGAGTGGACATCTCCTATAATTGGAAATGATGGATTTTCATGGTGACCTTACAGCTGGAAGGTGCCTTAGAAAACTCACGGAGTAACAAACCAGCAGTTCCTTGCTGTTGGGCGTCCCACTCTTTTTGTTTTTCCTGAGACGGAGTCTTGCTCTGTTGCCCAGGCTGGAGTGCAGTGGCGCCATCTCAGCTCACTGCAACTTCCACCTCCCGGGTTCAAGCAATTCTCCTGCCTCAGCCTCCCAAGTAGCTGGAATTACAGGCATGCGCCACCACTCCCGGCTAATTTTTGTATTTTTAGTAGAGACGAGGTTTCACCATGTTGGCCAGGCTGGTCTCGAACTCCTGACCTCAAGTGATCTGCCCGCCTCAGACTCCCAAAGTGCTGGGATTACAGGCATGAGCCACTACGCCTGGCCAGGCATCCCACTCTTGCCTGTAATTAGCAGAGTGTTCCTGATGCACTGAGGACTTCCATGCTTGCTGCTGTTTCTCTTGTTCAGGGAAACTATCCTTGTTCTTTAAGCTGCACATTTGTGAGGCAGCCGACCCCTGCCAGGAAGACCGTCATTTTCATTAAAGGTCGAAGCCAGCACTCAGGATATTAAGAACTTCAAATGAACAAACCATGCTCCTCTGGCTTCATCAGCATTTTATTTTTACCCTTGGTCGTGGAGAGACGGACAACCAGGAGAAAGTGGCATCATTTGATGCTCTACATTTGTTTAACTACAGGGGGTGGAGGGAGAGAGGGAGAAAATGGAGAAGTGACCAGTTTTTGGTATCACAAGTCTTCATAGAGACCTGACTCTGTTCACACCAGACAAGTATCCCCTCTCCACTCAGTAGAGACCCTGATCACACATAAGTCACTGAGCAGCATCCTGATACCTTATGTTAGCCTTGGAAATGGCTGCAAAACACAAACTTTTTTGCCTATGCCATTTACAAGATCATCTCAGTTGGGTATGTCCAATCTTTTGGCTTCCCTGTGCCACATGGCAGAATTATCTTGGGCCACACATAAAATACACTAACGATAGCTGATGAGCTAAAAACCAAACAAACAGGCCAGGCATGGTGGTTTGCCTAAGGTTGGGAGTTCAAGATCAGCCTGGCCAGCATGGTGAAACCCCGTCTCTACTAAAAATACAAAAAATTAGCCCGGTGTGGAGGCAGGCACCTGTAATCTCAGCTACTCAGGAAGATGAGGCAGGAAAATTGCTTGAACTCGGGAGGCAGAGGTTGCAGTGAGCCAAATCACGCCATTGCACTCCAGGCTGGGCAACAGAGTGAGACTCCATCTTTAAAATAAAATAAAATAAAACAAAATAAAATAAAATAAAAACAAAATAAAACAAAATAAAATAAAATAAACAAAACGCAAAAAACATCTGTTTTAAGAAAGTTTATGAATTTGTGTTGGGCCACATTCAAAGCCATCCTGCAGCGCATGGGACCCACAGGCTATGGGTCGGACAAGCTTAATCTAAATGTGTTTGCAACAAACACACAATCTGATTTCAAGGAAACTAACAGAAGAGAAACATTAGTCCTTTAAGCTGTGAAACTAGGTTCCTTAGGACAAAAGTAAAAGAACTTGAAAAGATTTTCAAAAATAAACTCACAAAGCCCCCAACAAAGGAAGTACAACTTCCCTTTTGCTACAATGGCAATCCTAACAACTCACTTCAATCTTCAAGGAAGAGAAAAACATGCAGAAAATTTCCTGTGTGTGTGTGTTTTAAAACCTGTTTTATTCAGCTACTGTATATAGCTGAGTACATAATGAATAACCCAGCTGGTGTTTACGGGACAGCTAATACTGCACATTCAGCAAACGCTAGGTAGGGTCAGCGTCACATTTTTGGAAGACACCACTGTGCCCACACACAGGGTGGAAGACACTGCAAACTGTTATCAGATGATAATCTTCCAGCCAATCTCCCACTTCTCAGTCTCTCCCACTTCACGACTTTTAAAAAAGCAGAGGAAACAAAACCACACACAATCCTACCACCATCTGGCGGCTTCAGACCAGCAAGCATGAGATTCTGGCATGCACCACACTGGCAGTCACAAAGACCAATATTCCTCTTTGTTGCTGTTTTAAAAGCAAAGCGAGAATGGTAATATGGAAACACAAAGACACGGACACGCTCACACTATGGGAAAACCATATTAGGAGCAAACACATTCCGACAGGGAGGCTTCCCTGTCTACGTTTCGGATGGAATGGTGTCTGGCTGCAACACCCTGTGGGGGTGTCACCTGGGAAATTCCAGCTGTCTCCCCGACATCTGCCACCATGAACCCCCCACTGCCACGGTCTGCCTCTGCTGCGTGGGCACAGAAAGATGCTCCTGCTGAAGCCGTGTCTGAGCGACTCGATGACGCCAGCTCCTGCCAGCAAAGCAGATGTGGCCTGATGCAGAAACCACATGTCGTTTTCTTAGTTCACAAAATTTAACTGTCGGGTAGATAAGATGCTCACAGTATCTGGATCAGGGCATTATCTCCCAGGCAGCCTTCTTGGGTTACCACATAATTTAGAAGGTGGCCAGATGAATACGGAATCAGAACCAGGGAGTTAGTGTTTGAGGGATCAGAGTGAGGGCCTGCTACATCCATCCCTGACAAAGGGATGGCTCTAAGCTGGGACTCTGCAGAGAGAGCCCTCGCACTGCCTCTCTCCCTGCCCTCTCACTGGGCTCCCGCTGGAGATGAGAACTCCCTGTGATAAACATCTGTCCTTGAACCCGCTACCACCTAAAATCAGGTTTCATGCATGTGTCACCGGCCTAAGAGCTACTTTATTCCTTTAGGAGGTTTCTGTCCATCCCCAGACTATGCCAGAATATAGTGACTTTATCATCTCTTAGGAGGTAATCTTGCAGTTTTCCATATTATTAGGAATAGCTACCATGTACTGAGTGCTTGCAATATGACAAACCCTTGCAGGAAAGTTGTATTCTTTTTTTAAAAATCTCATTATACTCCTCTTATAGGTATCATTATAAAGTAGGTATCTTTTTTTTTTTTTTTTTTGAGACAGATTCTCGCTCTGTTGTCTAGGCTAGAGTGCTGGGAGTGCAGTGGTGCGATCTCAGCTCACTGCAACTTCTGCTTCCCAGGTTCAAGCGATTCTTGTGTATCAGTCTCCCAAGTAGCTGGAGTGCCACTGCGCCCAGCTAATTTTTGAGGTTTTTTTTTTTTTTGAACCAGAGTTTTACTCTTGTCGCCCAGGCTGGAGTGCAATGGCGTGATCTTGGCTCACTGCAACCTCTGCCTCCTAGGTTCAAGCGATTCTGGGATTACAGGCGCCCACCACTACGCCCAGCTAATTTTTGTATTTTTAGTAGAGACGGGGTTTCACCATGTTGGCCAGGCTGGTCTCGAACTCCTGATCTCAAGTGATCTACCTGCCTCAGCCTCCCAAAGTGCTGGGATTACAGGCACAAGCCACTGCATCCCGCCAAAAGTAGGTATCATTATCCTCGTTTTACAGATGAAGACAAGGGTACTCAGAGAGGTTAAGTAACTTGCCCAAGGTCACACAGAATTCAGAATTTACATCCAGGGCTGAGTCTATAGCTAGAACTTTTAACCACTCCATTCTTGGGGGCATCTCACTGTTGCCAGGACATTACCAATAGAAACATTTGGCAGATAGGGAATTAGATTTTCTTCCCCTACCCCCAATCCTATAACTGGGAGAAAATAAGAACCCTTCCCCTGAACATCTGTTTTATCAGCCAGATTCAAACCACGCTGTCGCCACTTCCTCACTAAACTGTGTACAGTTGGCCTGTCCGCATCCAAGGCCATGAGTTCAGGGTGGACATGTACTGTCAGGCTTCAGCATGAATCACCTCCTGCCAGCTTCCTTTGGCAGGGTGCATGGCTTATTCATGCAGAGGACCCCTCCCTATTTGCCAGGAGAATCTATCCTGAAATCACCCTTTCAGCTACTGACTCCCCTCTGCAACCCGTCTAAGCAGGAGGCATCTTCAGGACAGCTTCCCTGGGATGGCCCTGGGAATCACGCTTAGCCGAATTCAGGATCCTGTTTTCTAGAAACTGACGTTTTGGAAACAGCTTCAGACATAGGAGCTCAACAAACTGAGTAAGTGCACCCAGGCAGCCATGGCAAGTTTCACGTTCTACGCTTGTAATATCTGCTCTTCCTTGATTCTCTCCTGGCTCCTCCTCATCCCCCTTCCCCATTTTTACTGCACACCTTTACTGAGTTCAAGTTCTGGAGGAAAAGTGACTGCAATTAAGCCAAGCCTCCATCAAAGGCCCTTGAGGGATACAGGCCAGGGACAGAGGATGCATTCCGCAGTTGATTTCCTGGCCAAACTCATCTGGGGTCATTTAAACTAACTCATACACTATCTTCTTCTCCCCTCTACCTCTTCAATTTCTATCTCAAGTCATACCTTCCCCAGATGGTTTCTGATCTAAACAGAGTCTTTTTAAAAAAGTAATTGAAATTCTAACCCTGGAATAGCAAATAAGAGGCTGGCTTTTACCACTCAAGAGAGAAAGCAAGGGTGAGGCTTGCACAGGAGAGAAAGCAGCACCATGACATGACCAAAGTGCCCTTGAGTCCCTACAAGCTAGGCAAGCCCCAGCCTCCCAGCCTCCATCTTTTCAATGGAAGGGCATAACTGGTTTCAGTTTCTAGCTCCCAAATCGAGTCTCAGGTCAAGCAGTGGTAATGTGAATCCAAAAACTATTCTCAGTAAGTCTAAAAGCCTCTTTACTGCTCAGGCTAACTTAAGCACCCACAGTCCTTTGCTTTCTGTTGGAATTACATAAAGCCTGATAAAAACGACCCCAGGTTAACAGTTACTATATATCTCTAAAGAAAATGGGGGGCTTAATTATTACTTAAAAATGTAATTTGTTCAGTAAATAAGATTTCACAAAGCTTGAGGTAGGTCGGTAGAGATTGGTAACGTGGAGAGTCCTCAGTGGTTAGAAGCCACTGCTGTAAGTGGAAGATAAAATGTGTATCCCCAAAACATTTTCTCAGTCTTGCCCAATTACCATGAAAATGGGACGCGATTCTAACATCCTGAGGACCCTCTGAGGTTAAATTAGATGCCCCTCTGAGAGCTGGTCACATCATGCAATGAAGACTTTACCAGATAACCCAAGTCACTCTGGTTCCTCTTCCGGTTCTCCTTCTGCACTGTTCTCTTCCCCACACCCACTTTAGTAACTGTGTTCTTCTAACAGAATGCAGATAAGAATAACTACCAATGAATGAGTGAAACCTGACTGTGGCTCAGTCATCAGTTAGGAAGTTGTCAGAAGGCAATGGGATTGTGGGACGCAGGCGCTGACCACATGTCCCAAGGATGAGCACTGGAGCCAGGGTAACATGATGGCCTCGCTTCCTCCAGCAAGGTCATTGCCCAACTGCAAAGAACCAGTAGGGTCTGATTTACTGCCACTGTATTGTGCACGTTCGGGTTGCCAACATCTGTTTGTTCAGTGGGCATGAACGAACAGTGGGTATGATGGGGGTCCTAATTCCCAACCCTTAGGGCCTATGCAAAAAGTTGTTTCCTTGTTTTTCATTTGTTTGTTATTTTTTTAGAATGAGCTCTTCATAGACAAAGGCAAGGATGGTAAATGGGTTTATCTCTTGGGCTAATTCTGATCAGGTGTATGGATGCCTGGAGCACTGTGTGGAGGGTGCTGTGGCCAGTTATGCGCTAGATGGAAAATGGACTGCCTGGATCAGCTAGTAATGTCTGCTACAATTGCAGGACAGTGGAAGGATGCAGACTCTCTTACTTGCTAACGTGGGCCTAGGATCTCAAAAGAGAGCTCAAGGCACAACTTGTTAAACTTCGATATACCCAAGGATCACCAGGAAATTGTGCTAAAATGTAGATTCTGATCCAGAAGGTCTAGAGATCTGGCATATCTGACAAGTTCCCAGAAGATGCTGACTTGCTGCTAGACTGCCAACCACACTTGGAGTGAAAGGGACTCGAATGTTTCACCAGCCAGAATCCTTTCCCCAGCTCCCTGAGAACATCGTCACCACACAGAGCCCCTGCCAGGTGAAATCCAGCTGGACGGGATGTCCTGAGACAGTAAATACGACTGTTTGCTAGCTGTACCACTAAAGGACACGAGGTCTGCTGATGGGACAGGCTCCTGCTGATGAAGCTTCTCCACCCCTCGCCTTAGTGTCCCATCCCAAACCACACTCTTCCGTTTAACCAGAGGTCCTCCTACCAACGAGTGCAACGGCAACCCCGGTCTAGAGGAAAGAGAGAGCATGGTAGGGCTGACAATGTCTCAGGGCAAAGTGGGTCAACAGCAGAAGAGTGAGGGTCAGAAAGAGTCTCTCGATTCCCACCTGCTCCTATCTTTCCCATGTCTAGGACATTCAGGTAGCCTTCAGAGTGACTTGGTATAACAAGGTGGGCAAGGAGTAAGCATTTATATTCTCCCTTGCAGAGATTAGAAGCAATTCAGAGGCCTCCAGTCCTTGCAAATAAGGAGAACGAAGGTAGGGAGGGAAAGAGAGACTAAGGGGACAAAGTGCATTCTCACACTTCCTGTGCTATCCTGGGCTTACTGCTCCATGGGCCTGTGTCCTCCATTAGACAGCAACCACCTTGGAGGAACAACTACATGTGAGCCACTCCTGAATTCCCAGTATCTAGCAAAATGCATGACTTCGAATAAAGACTCAATTGATGTTTGTAGATAAAGGGGAAAGAGTTTTAAAATTGGACATTATCCTATTCTGAAGAGCGGGTACTCCTAACATTTCGGCAGCTGAGCTAACTCTGAGCTCCTGGGGTGGGAGGGAATGAGACTTTCTTAATACATATCAGACTCACCCATGGATCCCCTCTCTCCCTGGTGATGTGCAAACAATAGGGACAGGAGATCTGGACCATACAGCTGTGCGCTCCGGGAGGCCTGCCTAGTTTGAGATTCAAGGTCATCTAGGGAAAGAACATATGTAACTGCTAATCTAATAAAGGATATTTAGATCAATCCTCAGCTTTTCTGCCTGCCTTTCAAATATTGAGTATATGAGCACCTACTATGTGCAAGGTATTATTAACAATAGGATCGTGATTCTTCTTCCACATTAGACATGCACAAAAGAAAAAAATGAAAACAAAACAACGAATCAAGTCTTTTTATTTTATGACATGGGGCTGATACCTCAAAAGTCCCCATAAGGCTGGAACTGGGCCCATTAAAATGCTCACAATACTCAGGACGTATTTTTTAGAAGATAATTACTAACAATCTCGGAAGCTTCAGGTCCCCTTATATGCTAAAGAAAAGCCTTCGCGGGAACAGATCTGTTGCCATGACAACAATCACTTGGCTGCGTATAAAGAAGGGCGGGGGACCTATCAAATGGTATTCTCAACAGTCAGCCCTGGGATTTCTTAAAGCCACTTTCTAAAGAACCGTCAGCATCCAGGAGAATCTAAAAGCTGAATGAGACTTTAGGGGTAACCTAGTTTCACATGACACCAGAATTTCTTCTTTATTGTCCCTGCCAAATAGTCATCTGGACTCAGCTGAAACATCTCCAGGGCCAGACAACTTGCTCTCCTTCATGCCAGGAGGAAGAAGGTGGGGAACTTTCTTCAATCATCCCTGGAGTGAGGTGAACAGAGGTACAAGAAGGGAGGGAGTAATTACCTGAAGAACCTTCCCCTTTCCGAGCAGGAGGTTTAGGCTCTGGCAATGCCTGCCATGAGCTCCCAAACAAAACAAACAAACAGAAAATGCTTGGAAGGTAACTTCTCCCAGGTCTCCAGTACAGAGCCGGTTTCCAATTCTAGCCATTCAATGCCACCTGGAAATCCATGGCTGTCACTGTTAAGGTACATGGAAACAGCACCAAGGTCCCTGGTGGTATTCCGCGAACCATGTGGAAGGCTGCATGGGGGAACCCACGGCCATGTGCCTTGTATCCACATGCTGTAGAAGCAGTGCACGCGCCTGAGTACACATGGGCACAAACCCACCAGACAGACCCCCAGCACGTGACTCAACAGTCACCTCTGCAGAGCATCACTAAAGATGGCTTCTCCCAGGGCCCTGCCCATCAATTATCTTTTGAGACAAATGCACGTGGATTCTTAGGTAACTCACAGGGGAACACATTTGCGTAGGCCAAGATTGGGAGAAAGAGCCAGAGGTGAGCTGGGGGGATTGCTGGGTAAGCGGTGTGCATCACAGAAGTGGATACACACCCCACTGAAGGAGAAGTAAATACCTTGCCCATGTGTTGCTGCTACAAGGAGCTGTGTGACCTGTGGAGGAGCCTTTCAGGCCCAGCCGACCTGAACACACGACCTCCAGCTGTCAGCTGGCATCCCCCATTACGGTGAGTTCCACCAAGAGAGGTGCCTGGGACACTCCTACAGGCCTACTTCCGTTCTGTCCACGCAGAACACACGCCCTCAGCTCCCTTCAGTTCACCACGTCCCTCAGCTCACCACCCACCTCGACACTTTCCAGATGGCCTTTAGATACCACCAGCATCTTTCAGTAATCACTCCGGGCTGACACAGTGAGACCTGGGACCACCATCCCGAACAAGCTTAATGGCCCATTTCATATGAGAAAGAGAATCAGAAATATTAAAAGGAAACACCCTGTGTTTAAAACTCTAGTTTACTTAGTACCTTATCAGTAATGTCTACCATCCCAAAAGAAGACTAGAGAAATGAAAATGATCTGTGTGACCTGCAGTGGTCTTGGTCTCAGACACCCAAGCAGACACTTTCAGGCGTATCTGCACAGAAGCAGATTTGATGTGAAGATGACACCTGTGAACAGGGACCTCCCCAGAACCAATGCTTACCCCAGGGAGGGCTCCACTGCCTGTGGGGCTCACCAAACGCCAGAATGCAGCCCCTGGGCTTTCTCACCAAGGTTCCCAATCAGGAACCCAGCACTCATTTGAGGAAGAACCTAGCAAATCATCTTAATGGTACTTAATTAGCAAACTTTAAAGTTTCAGGCAGGAAGCTGCTGCAGGAATTAGTATCGATTTGGTGAGCATCCTACAGGGGTGACATTGGACCACTCCAAACAGTTTTCCCCAGCAGTAACAACTGGGGGTAAAAGAAAGCACAAAGAGCAGCTCCTGACCACAAGGCAGAGGACAAAGAGTGGGGCAATGGCAGAAGCAGACACATCCTCATTACAGAAAAGAAGCCAGGGTCGTCCCCAGCTGTGGAACTGGTAGCCGCCATTTCCAGATGACTGCACATGCCCACAGGAAATGGCACAGGCAGGGCAGTCATTAGGAGAGAAGAGCTTTGCATTCACATAACTGAAAAGACAAGCTTGCAGTCCCTGAGATGCTGGTTTATTTCAGGAGACAATTACGCAGTTGTTACAAAGCTGAAACTGACCTTTCAGGTAGAAATCTTGGCTTCAGGGATCTTTTTGTCTTGATCAGGAAACACTATGAGATTTTAAAGACCAATTTTAAAGTGTGTGTGTGTGTGTGTGTGTGTGTGTGTGTGTGAGAGAGAGAGAGAGAGAGAGAAAGAGACAGAGAGAGAGACAGAGAGAGAGGGGAGGGAGAGAGAAAGAGAGAGAGAAACACAAAGAAACACAAGTGAACTTAACGGCAGGGACAGATTTCATCACCAGGCAATACTAGGTCACTAGATTAACACTGAATGGTATTCAGCCCACAAACAAACACTCGAAAGCAGATTAAGAACTGTTGTGTTGGAAAACAAGATTAAACAAATCCAATTTTCTTACTTTTTTAAGTTCAAAAGACCGAAACCCATCAAGTGAATTAAGTAAATAGGACCGACACCATCCAGCCCCACTAAACAAGTGGACAAATTCTGTAGGCAGGCTATCCCTGCAAATTTCAGTTCTCAGAAAGCAGAGCACGGTGCCATGACAGGAAGAGAGGTCTCAGGGGCTTTTCTGTGGCCCTAGAAGGATGGCCTGTTTCCTGAAGGTATGCTGGAGGTATGCGTCTATACCCAGGCTGTCTCTCAATACAATCAGCCGCCCGAGGACCATCTTACAGATGAGGAACAAGACTCAGAGAGCAGAACAATTGCTCAGGACAACCCACCGAGCAGGAGTATACCACAGAGGTTAAGATTCAAGGTTCTGGAGCTGGATATCCCTGGTCGCTGTTCCAGCTCTCCCTCCAACCAATGGTATAACTTTGGGTGACATCTACTCTGAATCTTTGTTTCCTCATCCAACAGGAGCTGCTCCACAGTGCTATCAAGGATTGAATGGGATAATCCAAGTAGGATGCTGAGCACCAGGCCCTGTGCACACAGAGTCAGATCATCATGCAATTAACATGCAAACCTACAGCTGTCTGATTCCAGACCTCTTCACTGCCTTTGTGTGCACAGCTTCATGCAACAAAAGACTCTCAGCTAAATCTGGTTTTGGATTTACTTCTCAACTCATTGCAAAATGTATTTAGGTTTCCTGTTTCATATATCAACTGCTATGCAGAAATGTGTGTAACGATTGGGAGGAGAGTGTCACTGCCTCCAAAGATAGCTACAGAAAGGTCCTTCGAGCCTATGGGAGCTGCTATGTACAGTTCCACAGGTAGCTCACTGCACAAGTCAGAGAATGCTATTTCCATAGACAATGAGTCATGGGCATCCTAAAGTTTCTACCCCAGCCAAATCCAGAATGAGATCTGAGTGGAACTGAGTCATGACACTGCCTGCTCTGCTGCCCCATCCCTTCCTTTCCTTTTGTTTTCCTGTTGGTAAACTTCCAACTAGGTTAATTTGTTCTCAGCCATGGCAAGGTTTAAAAGCTAGGGATATGGCTGGGTGCAGTAGCTGTAATCCTAGCACTTTGGGAGGTCGAGGCAGGAGGACGGCTTGAGCTCAAGAGTTCGAGATCAGCTTGGACAACATAGTGAGACCTCATCTCCAAAAAAAAATTTTTTTAATTAGCCAGGCGTAGTGGTCTGCACCTGTAGTTCCAGCTACTTGGGTGGCTGAGGTGGGAGGATGGCTTAAGCCCAAGAGGCTGAGGCTATATTGAGCCATGATTATGCCACTGCACTCCAGCCTGGGCAACAGAGCAAATATCCACCTCAAAAAAAAAAAAAAAAAAAAAAAAAAGGGTAGGACTGTGGCAAGAGGTGGTAGCAAAGAGATGGATCCTGCCCCACGTAACTAGGGAAAAGAACAGGGGAATTACCTGCTACTGAAACCTTGCTCAAGTGGAGGCCAGGCGCTAACACCAATGGCTTGCCACATTTATAAAAACAATCACACATTAAATTCTCAGGAGGTTTTACTCATCTGAGGGTGAGACCACACCATTTCCCTCTGCTTTCTAATGTATGGGTGTGTTTCTTTTCCCAATGTGGAGACAGGGGACACTCACCTTTGTCCTCATCATGGGCATAGAAAACCATCTCTGATTTCCAAACCAATGGCAGAGCCACCAGCAAAGGCCAACTTCCTAAAGAGGCGCAGGATCCAGAAGACTATGCTTCAGCTGTTTTGGAAATGGATCTGTTTTTCCTCAAAGAAACAATGTCATGAACGGTAGTTAAGTTCTCAGGCTGGCCTGCAAACTTAATCCATTATATACCTGCATCAGATGCTACTGAACCTGACCATGTGCCATAACGATGTTTCTATAGGAAAAAAGTACCCAATTTCAACCTGGGACATGGATTTTAGTGACAAGGGGAAAAGAGCAGGGGGAGGAAAGGAAGAGGCTCTTGCCTTTGAAAGAATGACATTCTTTATGTGTTTACTAAATCATCTATACCCTACCATGCACAGACTCTAGGGTTAGTCAATAAAATAGTCCAGGCCGGGCGCGGTGGCTCAAGCCTGTAATCCCAGCACTTTGGGAGGCCGAGACGGGCGGATCACAAGGTCAGGAGATCGAGACCATCCTGGCTAATACGGTGAAACCCCGTCTCTACTAAAAAATACAAAAAACCAGCCGGGCGAGGTGGCAGGCGCCTGTAGTCCCAGCTACTCGGGAGGCTGAGGCCGGAGAATGGCGTGAACCCGGGAGGCGGAGCTTGCAGTGAGCTGAGATCCGGCCACTGCACTCCAGCCTGGGCGGCAGAGCGAGACTCCGTCTCAAAAAAAAAAAAAAAAAAAATAGTCCTTGCCCTAAAATAAACACAGGCCCAGTGGTACAAAATGACAGATAAATAGTACTGGATGACGCAATGTGATTGGAGGTCAAGAAGGGCTTGTCTAAGCTGAGATGGAAGGAAGACAGTGTATGTTGGAGGCTCCAGAAGGTGGGAAGATGCGGCGTTCCAGATGAACAGAAGAGCACGTGCAAAAAAGGCCCTGGCAGTACAAGAAAACAGTGCGTGCCTGGGGGGTCTCTAAGGAGTCCAGTGTGGCCAGAGTGCCAGGGATGTGGCATGGCAGTGAGAGGCTGGGGCTAGAGCGAGAGAGGCAGGAAGAGGCAAGGCCTGGAAATGGCTTCAGGAAGACCATGCTGGGGGGTAGGCAGAGCCCTCACCCCAAGGCAAATGGACAGCCGTGGAAAGGATTAAAAGTTAGGGCTGTGGCCATGAGGTGAAAGCAACCCAAATATCTGCTGGGGATGAATGGATAAACATATACATACAATGGATTATTCAGGCCTAAAAAAGGAAGGAAATCCTGACACAGGCTCCAACAGTGGATGAACTCTGAGGATATCATGCTAAGTGAAATAAGACCACAACAAAAGGACAGATACTGTGATTCCACTTCCATGAGGAGTCTAGCAGAATGACATTCACAGAAACAGAAAGGAGAATGGTGGGTATCAGGCACTGGGGGGAGGGAGGAAAATGCAAGTTGTTGAATGGGTTCAGAGCTTCAGTTTTGCAAGATGAAAAAGTCCTGGAGATCCGTGGCACAACACTACAGAACTCTACACTTCAAAATGATTAAGATGGTACACGTTATACTATGCGCATTTCGTCACAACTAAAAATTAAATTTAAAAAAAAAAAAACAGTGATCTGATCATAGCTTTGATTTCTACTCTGGGGATGAATCTGGAGGGGAACCTGAGGTAAGAACAAGAAGTGCCTCCTTCCCTAACCAGATCAGCTTAGAACTACTGGTGGCCCTAGAACCAGCCATTCAGGAACACAGGAGGAAGGGCTGAGGCCACCATCCTTCTCTTGGTCAGTGTCCCGGATGCTGTGGCTACTACGGCAGCCAGGGCCCTATGGCCTTCGACCTTCAGGATTCTCCTGCCTCCTCCTCAGCATCACTCTTCCCTTTGCCACCACCAGAAGTGACATCGGCACAGATCCACATGGCTTTGGGCCACCTCTGCCTCCAACTGAACCAAGAGTGCAAGTTCATGATTCCAAATTCAGGGCACAGATAAACCAAACCAACACATTCAACATGAACATGCAAACACTCTGCTGTGACGTCAGAAGAGGCCCAAGATCCTAGGCTTCAGCATGCAACAGACAAGTTCCCACGGCAACAAACTGCAAAACAGAGCCTACGTTTATGTTTATTTGCATTGGATTTGCAGGGAAGCTGCTGGAAGTAAGACCCTTGACCCAGGATCGTCTCGTGAGGTTTTTGTCACTGCTGCAGCTGCTGTTAAGTGTGCCTGCTTCAGGCAGGAAAAAAAAAAATCAGCTTTACTTTATGACTTGAGCTCAGCCCACCAATATGCTTCAGTATGTTCTGACATCGTACCCGTGGCTAGATTATGTGACCCAACCCCCATATGTCAGGGCTGGGCAGAGGAAAAATAAAAACAAACAAGGCTGTCCCTGCTGTCAGTCCAGGTCTCACCGGAGAGTGAGACGCATAAGCAGACGGGCACGAATAGTTCCCAGGTATTAGAGTAGAGGAACACACGACAAAGAGGGGAGAAAGGGATCCTCTGAACTCCCCCATATTCTTTAGCAACTTCCCTGTCTGATTCTGAAGTGATTTCTGTTGCTACGACTTAGAACCTTGACTGACAGTATCAGGGACAGAAACTAAGCCCTTCTCAATTCACTCCTTGAGCAATGAGGCACTCAGTTGTTGAAATCTTCACATTATGAGACTGACGTGCTACCTACTATGCTAAGGAGGCAACTGAGTTGCTGAAATCTTGATTGCTTTTTCATTTCAAATTTATAAAAATAGGGATCGATTAACAATCAGATTAACTGGCATTTCATCGAGAGACTAGCAATTCACCTGATGTTTGGCCTGCCACAAATCCCACTGTTTTTCTCATCAGGATTACATAAGTGGTAAACCAACAGACGGAAATGCTGTCTGGTCGGAGAACCAGGGCAGTGTCTACCTCTACCACACATGAGTGGGTCAGACTTCGAGTCCATGCCTAATGTTTTTTCCAGATCATTCCCAGAATACCAGTGGCAAGAAAAATGATTTTCAAGCAGGCGGGGCATCTCTTTCTTTGCCGTTCTGTGAAGGAAACCAGGAGCTGCCTCTAACGGGCGGGGTTGCCGCCACCTGCTTCCATTTCTAGGAGATCCAGGACCCACCAAAGAGTGCGCTAGGTCCCAGGGGGCTCCCATTCAGACTGCGAGCAGGCGCTGAGGCGCAAAGGCCTCTGACTCCTTTAACCCATTTATCCTAATTTTCCTGGCCAATTACAAAAAGCCTGGAATTCAGTTCTTCCATTTCTTATGAGAGAACCATGAGAGCCAGAAAGGTTCTTAAAAAATCACCTTGCACTTTGAATAGAGATCTCGCCTAAACCAGAGATTTTCAAGAGAATAATTCTTTATACAACGACCCCCTATTTTGATTTGGGATGTTTCACAGGACGAGAGGGGTGCAGGGGCTCTCCACAGACTGCCATTCTCTAGCCCCACCACAAGCCCCTGGGCGCCCTCCGTGAGCTCACCTACCTGATCATGCCACTCAAAAATCAGAGTGGACCTGGAGTTCAGTGACCTCAGAGATCCAAGAAAGTCACCTGGCAAAATTTACCACCATGTTTTATACTCCTCGCTTGAAGTGGTAACCTGGTGCTAAGCAATGTCTAGACTTTATTTTTAAATCCCTGACAACTCTGTGTGGCAGGCATGAATATTCCCATCATAGAAGAGGAAACTGAGACACACAGGTTATAGCACTTTCAAGAGGTGGCCAGGCACATTAGCCCTCATTACGCCCTGATTCTATTTTTGGGAGAGGAATTATTTATGTGGGTTATGCAGGTTTTCTGTCTTGTGTAAAGTATCATGGAAGAGTACTCACTCCTTCCAAATGGACTGTTACCTAAACACTTCCTATAATAACATTCTCAAGATGCCTTTGCACAGAGAGGGTAAGGAACCTGCCTGGGGTCACACAGCTAACATGCAAGGGATCTGGGTTTCAGATGAGGTCATGTGACCCCAAAGTCCATGCACCAGACTCTTCACCCTTTATAACCTAAATCCCTTAGGCTGTTGCTGCCCCTAGGCCTGTCCACTTCAAAGTCCCAGACCTCAGTGGAAGGCGAACAGGCAGCTACCCTCTGCAGACCAATTTTTCCCAAGCAAATGGACAAGTACCCAAAACACACTTTTCTGTTTCACAACATTTCTGGCCTTCATTCATGCCAAGAGTAAGCAACTGCTGCATTGTTCCACATGATCACAAGACAGATTCCCAAAGATGACTTCAACAGGGCAGGGTCTGTGGACCAATTTTTTCATTTTCAAGCTGCAGTTGACAAAACTAATACTTGGGCAGCTGGCAGAGTAGACTTAGTGAACATGCTGCCGAAACCACACTTGTTCTTTATGACCTGGGAGCAGGTTGAAGGACAGCAACTAGGCACAGGAGCCCAAAGTCATTCTTTCCAATCCAAAGGAGACACCAAGTATGAGGTTTCCTGCATTTCCCTTCACACTGGCTCTGCAATGATGCTGGCGGCTGGCAGCTCTCCATAACATAGCTGTCCGCTCATCCACAGTACAACAAACACCAGGCCAGAAGAGGGGCTTTTCCCAGATATTTGGAAAAAAGAAAGGAGAAGAAAACAAATACAAAAAGCAGGTTCTAAGGAACAAAGGAAAGGAGATAGATGCAAAGCAATCTTAGACTCAGTAACTTTTGCACATCCCCAACATCATTTTATACTACCAGAATGGTACGATGGCTGGAAGATCTAAGGAGTTAGTGCTTTGCTCCAAATGATTTGGACAGATGTTTACTAAGTTTGCCTTTCTAAAATTTTCTTGTACATGGTTAACAGCAGGTGATTAATATTCATGCAAGGAGGATTTCACCTGAATTTCGTGGAGCTGACATCTATTAAAGTTAACAGACAAAAAGGCAGAGCTGTGAGTGTTCTTTTAAACTGGCATCTGAGAGTCTTTGCAGGAAACAAGATCATCACAACCTGCCAACACACGCACTTCAGGTGACAGGCGTCCTGGCAGCTCCCAAATGCTCTGTTCTTCCTCCTGCTTACCTCCCAGCTTCTGCACACGCCGTTCCCTCCACTGCTGAGATGTTGCCCTTCTCACAGGATTCTGTGCACCTCTAAGACCTTGCCTGGGTATCACCTAGACTGAGCAGCATTTCCCATGCCCTGCCTCCAAGGGACCTTCCTCTCTGCCTGAACCAGACCTCTGTGCCCCGTCACACCCATCACACCTGTCACACCCGTCCTGCCATTGTCTCTTTACTTTTTGTCTCCTCTGCCAAGACTAAGCTTCTTGCAGGTGGGGCTCCCCTCTCTTGCACAGTGCATGGCACGCAGCAGCACTCAGAAAATACCGCTGAATGATGTTAAAGAGGAAAGGAACAAATCACTGTGAAATACGGGAGGGAGGAGGTGTCATTAAAGCCAATGGGAACACAAATGAACCTGCACAAAATAGATCTGGGTAATCTTTTCAGACTTTTTTTTTTTTTTTTTTTTTTTTTAAGGTTTTCTGAAATCACTAGCTGGCTGGATGTAAGCATCATGGAATTCAGACTCCTGGCACCAGAAGTGCTTCTAGGTCATGTGGTCCAACAGCTCCACAATGCAGGAAACATGTGTCTGCTTTGTGCTGAGTCCAACACATCGCCAGCGCTCTGTCGTCCTGGCAGATGCGGCTCCCTTTAGGGCCATCAGCTGCAGGCCTGGTTTTCAGCCAGGGAATAACAGTACAAAAATTATAGGACAACTGTTTTTCTTTTCTTTTTGAGACAGAGTTTTGCTCTTCTTGGCCAGGCTGGAGTGCAATGGCGCAATCTTGGCTCACTGCAACCTCTGCCTCCCGGGTTCAAGCGATTCTCCTACCTCAGCCTCCTGCATGCCTGTAATCCCAGGCATGCGCCACCACGCCTGGCTAATTTTGCATTTTTAGTAGAGACGGGGTTTCTCCATATTGGTCAGACTGGTCTCGGAACTCCCAACCTCAGGTGATCCACTTACCTCGGCTTCCCAAAGTGCTGGGATTACAGGAATGAGCCACCGTGCCTGGCCAATACAACTGTTTTTCTATCCACTGCTTTAACTTTCTCCTGTTCATCATCTTCAACAGATGCAAAGAAACTTTGCAGTTGGGGCTTCATACCCAAACTTGGGCGTTTTTGTCTGTGGGAAAATGTTACACTAAAGTCTTCTAAGAGAAATAGCTTTCGCTCCTCTCTAGAAAATCCAAGGTATTTGCGGAGGGCATCAGACTGGCTCTGCACCTCCCAAGGGTGTCTAGCAAGGTCATGGTATGCACTGGACACTCCAAATACTTCACAGTTGATCTTTTACCAACATAAACTCCGTGTCAGCCACATGTCTTCACGTCAGTGGGCCTTAATTCCTTCCTCCTGAAATTCCCATCAAATGGTGCAAGCAGTAGCACAGGCTAGAGTCACCTAAAAAGCTAATTAAGTCCATTGATTTTATTGCTAGAATACTCAAGTCAAGACCCCACCACAGGCTGAGGACAGATGTTAGTGGCAGGAACGGCTATCTTGTTAACATAGTAATAACTCCGAGAAGAGGAAGAAAAAAAACATGAGGATTTTAAAACATCTTTTCATCTTCCTGCACAAAAAATTAAATTAAAAAGAAGAACAATGGAATTTCAACGGCTCACTGAGCTCTGATAGAGCAAATGAAACAGTATTCTGAATGGCCGGACAGGGAATACAGTTTCTTGTATTAAACAGGATCGCCTAGTTCAGAGGCCATCCGCACCCACATTCCAGCCCCTTCCCAGTATCCCTCTGGGGAATCAAGACCAGGGAAAGACAGAAAACAAGCAGCACAGCTCCTGTGATCCCCTAGAATCCCTCCACTGAAAAAGGCAACTTCCAATGACTCTTGGTCCTTCCCACGCACTCTACTCTTCCCCTTTCCTCCACCCAAACCCACAAAGGAAAGAAAACAATGACAATACTGCAATCGCCATGACTCTGACCTTTAAATGTTTAACCAGAGATGTGTTTTTTAAGGGCCAGATAAAAAAGCAGGTGATTAGCTTTCAACATGAGCCACAATATCCCTGCAGTGAAATAATTCAATTAAATATTTAATGGTCTTAGGTTTTGTTTGAGGCACGGTTAATGACAGCCTCGTTAGCCCCAGCCATGGTCTCAGGAGTGAAGTGGAAGGGGCCAACTCCCCAGGAGGGAGAGGCACTTGGTGGGGGCAGTCTTCCTTTAACAGGGACTGGAAGCCAGGCCCATGGGCAGGAGGGGTATCTCCCAGGGGGGCATCACGGCACTGTCATTCCAATCATATAGAAGCACCAGCCCTGAAGTGATGGATGGGTCCCCAGCGCTTTCTGGTTTTTTTGTTTTTTTTCTTTTGAGATGGAGTCTCACTCTGTTGCCCAGGCTAGCGTGCAGTGGCACCATCTCGGCTCAGTGCAACCTCCACCTCCCAGGTTCAAGTGATTCTCCTGCCTCAGCCTCCCAAGTAAGTAGCTGGGATTACAAGTGCCTGCCACCACACCCGACTAATTTTTGTATTTTTAGTACAGATGGGGTTTCACCACATTGGCCAGGCGGGTCTCGAACTCCTGACCTCAAGTGATCTGCCCACCTCAGCCTCCCAAGGTGCTGGAATTACAGGTGTGAGCCACCGCGCCCAGCCCCTATCACTCTCCCCAGAGAAATCCTTACTAACCCTCAGAGAGTCGGAAAGATTCAACCAGAAAGTGGGTTCTGGGCACCTGAACCATATGTTTCAGGTTTGGGTTTGGTTTAGTTTCTCTAAGTGATGCACCAATATGAGGTGGCTTCACTCTGTCAGTTAAGAACCTCCCTGATGAATGGGTCAGGAAAATGTGAGAGACAGAAAGATAGAGAGAGAGAGAGAGGGAGAGAGACAGAGAGAGAGAGAGAATGTTTTTCAGCCTTAAAAAAGACAGAGATCCTGCCTTCCGCCGCCATTCGGATGAAACTGGAGGACGTTATGCTAAGTGAAAGAAACCAGACACAGAAAGACAAATGCTGCATGACCTCGCTTGTATATGATCTTACTTCGATGTGGAATTTTTTTTTTTTAAGTAGAAGACATAGAAAATAAAACGGTGGTTACCAAGGAGCAGGGATGCAGGAGGTGAAGGAGGAAACGGGAGATGGAGGTGAAAGGACACAGAGAGGCAGATATGCAAGATGCATCGCCAGAGACCTAACGTGCATGAGGACTCCTAGTCCAACATTGAATTATACTGAGGATTTCTGCTAAGAGAGTAGATTTTAGGAGCTCTTGCCATATTGGGAAAAAAAAAAAAAGGTAAATGGCTAGGTGCAGTGGCTCACTCCTGTAATCCCAACATTCTTGGAGGCTGAGGCAGCTGGATCAATTGAGGTCAGGAGTTCGAGACCAGCCTGGCCAACATGGTGAAACCCTGTCTCTACTAAAAACACAACAGTTAGCCGCTCTTGGTGGCACACTCTTGTAATCCCAGTTACTCAGGAGGCTGAGGCAGGAGAATCGCTTGAGCCCGGGAGGTGGAGGTTGCAATGAGTTGAGATTGAGCCATCACACTCTAGCCTGGGCAACAGGGCAGGAAGTCCATCTCAAAAAAAAAAAGTAATTATGAGAAATGATGGAAATGTTAACTTGCTTGACTATAGTAGCCATTTCACTAGGTGTATCAAAACTTCATGTTGTACACCTTAAATATACACAAAAACACACAAAAGACAATCTTCCCTGACCCGGAAAGTACGGAGATGGGGCCCAAGGCAAGGTCAGAGCACAGACGAGCCCATCCCTGTGTAACAGTAAGAACAATCCAGCCTGCTCACCTTTCTCACGCCTTCCAGGAGGGCAGGTCACTGCGATGAGGGGAAGCATTTAAGTGGTTCCTAATCCAAAGAACTGTCTCGACTGAAGGATTCCAATAAGAAGAGTCTCCCACAAGCCTTGACTGGCTGTTTCAGAGTACGGTTACCCTACTGAAAATTGTTTAACTTCAACCTTATTTCTTGTCCTCTGAGCTCACACACGTTTATCCTTCTTACAAAGACTACACACAACTAAACTGCATGCATCTGTGCTCATATGTCTATAGTGAACTTGTCATATGTCCCCAGACATTTTCTCCAGTAAGGTATTGATCAACCACCTTTGCGAGCAGCAACGGGGAAAGGCGAAAATTATTGGAAAATGTGGTTAGGCTCAATTTTGTGAATGCCACATTTTTCTTTTACCTAACATAACCAAATCCGACACCCAAAAGAGTTTGGTGCCCTGACCCTTCCCCCAAACAACTAAATCATCTGTCCAATAAACACTTGCTGACTTCACAAATTGACCCAAAAGAGTGAAATGTATAAAATTAACTGTCCAATTTAAGCATTTGGCCTAAAAAAAAAAAAAAAAGAGCACCTGAAACACTGAAGCATCTTCTGTTTTTTTGTTTGTTTGTTTGCTTGTTTGAGACAGGGTCTTGCGCTGTCGCCCAGGCTGGGAGTGTGCAGTGGCGTGATCTCAGCTCACTGCAACCTCTGCCTCCTGGGTTCAAGCGATTCTCCTGCCTCAGCCTCCTGGGTACCTGGGACTACAGGCCCACACCACTACGCCCAGCTAATTTTTGTATTTTTAGTAGAGACAGGGTTTCACTGTGTTAGCCAGGCTGGTCTCAAACTCCTGACCTCAGGTGATCCGCCTATCATGGCCTCCCAAAGTGCTGGGATTACAGGAGGAAGCCACTTTTAGGGCCCACACTAAGCACCTTCTAAAACTCATTGCCATCTTGCCTTTCCTTGGGAAGGTAAGGAAACTGCCTCCTCTCTTGTCAGCGCATCGAAGGTTTCAACCATTGCTTCCTGTGGGTGAACTGACGCGTGCTGTTACACCAGCTTAAAGCAAAGGAGAGAGACTTACTTTCAACCCCCATTTCACTCATGCTCATATTTGAAAAGACTTGTCACTGAGCGAAGACTCATACAGGACAGAAGAAGAAGATGACAGCCCCTGTCCTCAATGAGTGGGGGAGAAAGTCTGGGGGAGAAAGCAGTAAGCTCACGATTTATTATTTTTGCAGTATCAGAGAGCTCTAAGCTAAATGGCTCCGTGTTCAGACAGCAAGAGCGCACCCGCTTTCTGAGCAGGAAAGGGACATTTTCAGAAGATCCTCAGCCCAGCTTGTAAAAAGAGAAACTGGGGGGCATGGACCAGACATTCAGAGAACTGGTGACCAAAAGCAGCCTAGCCACATTGACGACGTGACAGGGAAAAAGAAAAGAAAGGGATGAGTACAGGGGAACCACAGGGGCAGTGTCTATTCAGCCTGGGAGCTGGAGAGCAGTGACAGAGGCAGGGCTGAGGATCCCAGTGCAGTCTGACACTTGGAAGCCCACGTACCTCCACCTGGGAGTCCCACCAACAAACAGGGAAATCAGGAGAAGGCAGTTTGGTTTGGCTGAGTCTCAGGCGCCAGGGGCAAGGCCAAATATCCCTGCACCATGCCAGCCACGTTGATGGCGCTGAAATAAATGCTGTTCAGATCAATGGAGACCAATCACCAGACGGCTGGAAATGGGAAACCGAAGCTGACTCAAAGAGGTGGATTTGCCCAGAGCGGGGAGGTGTGGGCACAGGAATGAATGAGGTCTGCACACAAAGCTGTTTGTTACCCTCCACATGAAAATGGCAGATGTCTGGCAAATGCCTGGAACTTTCGTGACACTCATTGTCCTTGTTTCATAGATAAATGCTCTAGATGACATGCCCATATTTCCCCAGCCACAGACCTCAGCGGCTGTAATAGCACGTGCCCCAAATCTGTCAGGCCTGGGTGTGTGGATTTCAGATCCAAAAATGCAAATCTTCTCTTTTCAGAGAAATGGTTTTCTGGGCAGGGTTCTGGGCTTGGGAGCCAGAAAGGAGACTGAATGAGAAGGCATTGTGCAAATGATTGTCATCCTCATCTGTCAGGATCAGATTCGTGTCCTGTCTCTGCCTCTCTCTAGTTACATGACCCTGGAAAGGACACCTGATCTGTCTGAGCCTTGGTGGGCTCATCTGTAACATAGAGCTCTCTACCTGCTTTGTAAGATTCTTCTAAGGATCATCGAAAATATGGCAGGGGAATATATAAAATATAAAGCCCTCCACGTGAGCAAGGGTTTCTTGGCAAGCAGCTGAATCCTTCTAATCTAGGCATTGTACCTATCGAAGTAATTCTGGCTCATTCATGAAGGCAGAATGACAGTCCAGAGAAATGAGTGCATGGTTGAGAACTTAAGGATCGCAAATGCTGAAACTTTAGACAGACCAGCATTTTCGGACACAGACGTTCAGTTCTCCAACACAGGCGGCTTTCATGGCGAAGTTCAGCTGGTATAGACCATCTGCTGGCGAGGCAACTCTACCCCAGAAGCAGCCAAGTCTTGGCTCTGAGAGAGAAGGCCAGTTAAGGCACTCCCCCCGACCCCACACACAAAAACTGCAGCTTTGAGAATTGTTGTGAAAGAGGCTTAAATGTTCCAGCTGCAAGTGTAGTATGCTGCCTTCTTTAAATGCATCTAGTTCCTTTTATTTCATGATGAACAGACTCCCAGGCACTGCTGCAAGACAGGAAGGCCACACATCCATTTTCATGAGCAAACCCTCATCCACAACACTGTTTTCATCCAACAAATCCAAGCATCAGGATTGTATCCATGCAATGTCCCCACTGCCTCTCTCCCTCACCTCTCAGTTGGCTCCAGGGTCAAATTTTCTGTAGGCTGTGACTTTAGTTTAAGCATAATGAACACCTACTATATGCAGCAGTAAACTGTGCAGAGTCTGACGAAGACTGAAAGGGAGAGGCTACAGATCAAACCCAAATAGAACTCTAGGGCCAGGTCTTTTAACCATGGCACTGTGTTGAAAAGGATGGTCACAATGAGGATAAATGAAAGGACAAGACCAAGTCACCACCACAGTGAATACGAAGGGCTATGGGACAGGAAGTTGCAGGTATGCAGGTCTTCCAGGAGTGGTATTATTTCTCACCACATTGAGCCATTCTAGTGTTTTGCCAGTTCTTTTCTTAGGAACATTCTACACACAAAGCACTGGCCTGGGCCAGCCCACCACCAGCTTTTCTGCCAGGACGCTTAAGCTAAAAAGTGATCCTATAAGCCAGGCATGGTTGTACGCACCTGTCAGCTCAGCTACTCGGGAGGCTGAGGCAGGAGGATAGCTTGAGCCCAGGAGTTCAAGACCAGCCTGGGTAACCTAGAGCGACCCATGCTTCAAAATAAAAATTAAAAAACCAAACATGACCCTATAGTCAAAGTAGGTCTGGTCAAAAGGATTCTGAGAAACATTAAATCCAGAAATTAGCAATCTTATCCACTGGGCTGGAGGGGCTGCAGAGTGTGGGATGAGGATCTAGTGAGGTTCCATTCAACAAGGCGGTTTGTGGGGAGGCACTCAACCTGCCCTTAGGAGGAGATAATGAGGTACGCCCCGTCACGGGAGTGGGGTGGTTAGAAATGATTATGGTGCAGTGAGGACAGATCAGCAGGCCTCTACAAGTTCTGTCTGGGACTCTGGGTTCCAGGTTTCTTCCATGGGCATCACTCCAGCCTCTACTGCAACAGACAAGAGGAAAAGGCAACAAGCATCACGTCTCCATAGTGATGGTCACAGAGTCTGATACATGCTGCCCTAGCACTAGGAAAGGTCTCCCAAGGCAGGTCCTGGTCACTGCAGCTGGTGAGTCAGCAGCCTGCACCCAGCCCCCGCCCAGCCTGCACACAGGGGTTGCACATGAACCTGTCACGCAACATTGCTTCATTCCTCGAGTCCTGTGCACATCCCTATTTTACCAGGCAGCAGCTGTGTGGCTCACACCAAAGTGTGCACCGAAAAAACCTTCCAAGGCTGCCACCAGGGTCTCAAAAGAGAAAGCAAGGCTGTGCTTATCCTACCCCGGAACCTGGTACCTTTGGCCTCTGACCCTGGTGTCTCCATGGCCCTCTGAGCTATCTAAAAATCTGGAATCATCTTACAGTATTTAAAAACCTAGTTCAATTAAGTTATGAAGTCGGCACTCAAAAGATGAGGACTGGCTATCAGTGAGAAACTGGGGCATCATTGTTACATTAGCTCACACTGACTGAGCGCCACTTCATGCATTAGCCATTCAACATTCCACCTTCTCCACAACCCTCAAGGAAGGCATCTCTGTCCTATAAAGGAGGAGACCAAGGCTCACGTAGGTTAAGTTGCTGATCCATGGTCACAAAGGGAAGATATGTTGAGGACAGGATTCAAACTAAGGCCATCAGATTTCAAATCCCTTGTTCTCAACTCTTCCTCCATAGCACTGGGCCACAGCCAAGGAGACAGAGACAATGTAAGACCAGGAAAGTAGAGGAGGGTGTCACGAAGAATTCATGGAGCAGACATGATGGCATCAGAGACTAGGCAGCCCTGGGAGATGGCCGGGGGTGGCGGAGGGTCCCCCAGAGATCACTGAAGGGGTAATGTAAGAAGAGGAAGCTCAGGTAGGAGGGTGAAAGGCCTTAGAGGCCAGCCTGAGCTTCCACAGGCCATAGGGAGTCCGGGAGAGAAGCAGAGGGAGACAGCGTGAACTGGGCTTTAGAAAGAAAACTGTGGCATTGCTATTTCCCATAAAAACTCTCACAGAGAGAAAACTAGCAGTGAGTGGTCACGGTGGCTCACGCCTGTAATCCCAACACTTTGGGAGGCTGAGGTGGGCAGATTACTAGAGGTCAGGAGTTAGAGACCATCCTGGCCAACAAGGTGAAACCCCGTCTCTACTAAAAATACAAAAATTAGCCGGGCATGGTGGCATGTGCCTGTAATCCCAGCTACTCAGGTGGCTGAGGCAGGAGAATCGCTTGAACCCGGAAGATGGAGGTTGCAGTAGGCTGAGATTGTGCCGTTGCACTCCAGCCTGGGCGACAGAGGGAGACCCTGTCTCAAAAACAACAACAACAACAACAACAACAACAAACTAGCAGAGATGAAAAGTACAGAGCAGGTCACTAATACAAATAGAATCCAAAAGTACGCTGAGAGTGGGTGCTTCCCGTCCCAGGCTGTGAGTCTGAGCTCCAAGACATCAGCCGCGTCATCTTATCATCCGACTCCCAGGTCGTACTCTCCAGGACACGGCACCAATTATCTCTTCCAATTAAACCACCGCCCCAGGATGCTAAATCCAGTGATATGAA
Source organism: Theropithecus gelada (assembly GCF_003255815.1). Lineage (NCBI taxonomy): Eukaryota > Metazoa > Chordata > Mammalia > Primates > Cercopithecidae > Theropithecus > Theropithecus gelada. The sequence continues at coordinate 126,912,983 of NC_037676.1, forward strand.
CCAGCAGCAGGATGCCTGCCCAGCCCGGGGCTGGCATTTATGATCCTTATTAGCAGGAAGGCTCTATCTCCTGCTCCCCATGGCTCAGCTGAAGAACCTGGAGCTCCCACCAGCCCCCACGGCAGGTGCTCTGGGAAGGGGCAGGAAGAAAATGATGGCAGGACTTGGAGAAGCCGGGACACCAGAGTCAACAGTTCCAACTCCATTGGGGAACTTTTCCCATTGATGACAGCAATTTCCCTAACATCTAATTATAGGCATTTTGTCAGCTAAATAATAACTTTCATGGATTAAGTGCCTACAGTGAGCCAGAAACTGCAGTAAGTACTTTGTATAATTTCATCTAATCCTCGCAACAACCCTCTTAGGCAATTCTTTCATTGCTCATCCTCATTTTAAAGATGGGGAAACTGAGGCTAAGAGAAACCTGCCATAGGTGGGTAGAGCTAGGACTCAAAGGTGCCAGGTGGTGTCTAGCTCCAAAGTCTGCACTTCTTCCATTACACCACAGCAGACCCTGAAAGTAACACACACGGATTTTATATGATCCCAAACTATCTTCAGGGAGCTTTTATTTCCCAAGAGGGTCCTTGGGGCAGGAGGGAAATGCGCTAATCATGAGAGCTCACAAGTGCTGGGCACTCACCAGCCAGGTCTAGGTCTAACCTCTGTGTACACAATCATTCATTCATTTTCATTCTTTCCAAAGCCCTGTGCATAAGCACTATCATTACCCCCATTTTATAGATAAGAAAACTAAGGCTCGAATAAAGGAGGTTAAGCTACTTAAAGTTACACAGCTAAGAAATTCTGGAGCTGGGTGGCCGGGCGCGGTGGCTCATGCCTGTAATCCCAGCACTTTGGGAGGCCGAGGCGGGCAGATCACGAGGTCAGGAGATCAAGACCATCCTCGTTAACATGGTGAAACCCAGTCTCTATTTTAAAAAATACAAAAAATTAGCCGGGTGTGGTGGCGGGCACCTGTAGTCTCAGCTACTCGGGAGGCTGAGGCAAGAGAATGGCGTTAACCCGGAGGCGGAGCTTACAGTGAGCCGAGATCGCGCCACTGCACTCCAGCCTGGGAGACAGAGCGAGACTCCGTCTCAAAAAAAAAAAAAAAAAAAGAAAAAAAAAGAAAAAGAAAGAAAGAAATTCTGGAGCTGGATACTTAGCTCTAGGGGTACCTAACTCTGAAGCCCAAGATTTGACCCTCGCTAAAACAGACCCGAAACATGAGTTCCCACATCCCTGGTTGGTGAGACAGCCAAATGCCTCCAATGTTAAGTGGCCTCCTGTCCTGCTGGAGGTTGGACAGGTATTGTTTCCATCGTAACACACAGAGGCCACAGCCTGCCTGAGGGGAGGGGTCTCTCTCCCAGACGCCACACCACAAGGCCGCCCCCCTCCATCTGGGAAGCACCAGGGGCCTTTCCAAAGTGAATCATCCAAATAATTAATCTTTATCATTTTCACTGTCATCTTTTAAAAACATATTACACACACTGTGCGTTCTCAAACAGAGCTACTGCCCAGTGGCTGTTGACTCATCACCCTTTAAAAGAATTGAGTCGCTGAGGACAGATGTGGCAAGGCCAAGCCAACTGCGTCAGCCCTGCTTGCTTAATCCTCTCTGAGGCTTCCTTGAAATACTTCATCTGTTCCATGGAATATAATTCATCTTTAAAATTGCTTAAAACTTTTAGACCAAAGGCATTTACATTTAATAAAATGACCAGGGAGAGTAAACTTCCCTCCACCTCCCCTGGAAGAGGTCACCTTCAGAAGTGACCTATTTCCTCCCTGAGCCCAAAGAGGTTGTGGACCCTAAAAGGCCCCAGTCTAAGCCCACCCCATGCCCCTGGGCTGAATGGGGGCCACCACATCTTTTGGCAAGCCACCCATCAACAGAGTCAACAACAGCAAGCAGCCTGGGCTACCCGAGCTGGGAGGAAAGGTGGGGCCAGCCACACGGGAGGAAAGGTGGGGGTGGGGTGGGAGCAGGAGCAGAGGGGAGGACCTGAAAGAGGAGGTGGAGAAAGGCTGGGAGGAAGAAGAGGATGAAAATGGCCACTTGTGACTCAGGGGGCCCATGGGCCAGCAGCAAGATCATGGAGCCCCAACCCTGCCTGACCCACTGCATCGCCGCCCACATTTTTAACAAGGCTCCAGGCTGTTCGCAGGCGCTGGACAGTCTGAGAAGCACTGGTCTACAGCACAGGCTTTGGAGTCAGAACCATCTGGGTACCAGCCCCAGCCACACTGCTCACTTTCTATGTGACCTACATTGAGCTACGTAGCCCCAACCCGCCTCCACTGTCTCGCTGGTAGAGCAGTACCTACGTACAAGGTGGTTTCAAGAGGAAATTAAAATAATGCAAATAAAGCACTTTAGCACAAAATGTGACACACACGAAAAAATGGGCAGCTGGCTCTGCTATCAACACATAAAGCTTAGAACCCAAGTTACCAGATTCTGCCTCTCATTACTTCTCATCATTATGGAAACCTTTGGAGGCCTTTGGCCATGGTGTTCTAGAATCTGCTTGGTATATTGCAACGCTGTGCCACCTACCAGCATGTTCTTTTTTTTCTTTCTTTTTTTTTTTTTCCCAACATGTTCTTAAATAAACATGTTAAGGCAGCATCATCACTGAGATAAAAAGTTACCAGCTACACCTGGAGCCAAAGATACACGTGTATAAGACAGGGAAAATAAGGAAGACTGGGAGCACTTGGACATTTCACTGGCCTGCAGCCCGAGGCTTCACCCTTGAGCCTGAAACACACATGTGGCACAGAGGTCAAAGGCAGAGAGTAAGGAATAAGCAGCTTTGGGAAGGCGGGGCAGGGGACAGGCCAGGTCTCCTGGACTCAGATTCCAGGCATGCTGCCACAGCTGGGTGCTCCCGAGGACAGCACAGACAAAGGTCACTACCTTGACCCACCAATCTTCCTAATGACACAAAATGCCCTTTACTTCCAGAGCCAGCAAACACAGCAACCTGATTTCACAAGATGTGAGCCCTTCTGGACCCTAAAGAGCACGTCCACATGCTAGGAAAGGGCAAGCTCTACACGACAGTCCCAACACCACTGCACAGCTCAGACCCCGTCCCGGCCTGCAGGCCACTGCCTCCTCAGGACTCTTCTTTTCCTCCCAGGCTTTGCTGGTGACCTCATCATGCAACCAGGCCTTAACTCCTGGTCAATGCCTCCCTGCCCCTCATCTCATCCTGAGTCTGAGCATCTCTGGCACTAAAATTTCTCTGACTCCCACCACAGTCCACTCACTTCACTCCCAAAGCCACCATTCAGGTTCTGACTGTGAAAGCCCTCGGGCCTGCCAGCTTCTGTCTCTCCAACTCAAACCGCTTTCAGCACCACTGCTTAGCCAACCTCCTACAGCGGGTCTGATCCCATCGTGCCTTGGGTGGCTCTCCACTGCTTACAGAATCACACCCATGGCCCTCCAAAGGCAGGGGCAGCAAAGCTCAGGTTTCCCCCATTGCCTGTCCACTCACTCTGCTCTTCCACTGCAGCTACTGGAATAAGAGATCTGAGCTTTGGGCCTGCTGCTGCTGATGGTGGTTGTGTCACTTGGTTTTTAACAGAAAGCAAAGAGAAAGAGGAGAAAAGTTAAGGAGCATCCGGGTGCAGTGGCTCATTCCTATAAGCCCAATACTTTGGGAGGCCGAGGCAGGAGAATCGCCTGAGCCCAGCAGTTTGAGACCAGCCTGGACAACATAGCAAGACTCCATCCCTGCAAAAACGTTAAAAAAATTAGCCAGGTGTGGTGGTGCAAGCCTGCAGTCCCAGCTACTTGGGAGGCTGAGGCAGGAGGATCCCTTGAGCTTAGGAGTTCCAGGTTGCAGTGAACTATGACCATACCCACTGCACTCTAGCCTAGGAAGCAGAGTGAGACTCTGTCTCAAAAAAAAAAAAAAAAAAAAAAAAAAAAAGAAAGGTAAGGAACAAGTTTCTCAATCCTGCCTTTTATTAACACATACATACCATACAGAAGGTCACCATAAAATAAGATGGGGCTGGGCGTGGTGGCTCACACCTGTAATTCCAGTGCTTTGGGAGGCCAAAGCAGGAGATATACTTGAGGCCAGGAGTTTGAGACCAGCCTGGGCAATATAGTAAGACCTCATCTCTACGAGAAATTAAAATTTAAAAATTAAAACAAAATTTAAAGATGGATTTTGCTGTAACCTGGAAATTTCTCCAGCCAAAGGGTTGTTGTCATCTCAGGCATCAAAGCCCTCAATCACTGTATTGTTGGTAAAAACCTTTTGGGAACTCATCTTCAAGAACAGCATTTGGAATTAGGTTTTGTTTTTTTTGTTGTTGTTGTTGTTTGAGATGGAGTCTTGCTCTGTTGCCCAGGCTGGAGTGCGGTTGCATGATCTCAGCTCACTGCAACCTCTGCCTCTTGAGTTCAAGCGATTCTCCTGCCTCAGCCTCCCAAGTAGCTGGGACTACAGGTGTATGTTACCGCATCCGGCTAATTTTTCGTATTTTTAGTAGAGATGGGGTTTTGCCATGTTAACCACGCTGGTCTTGAACTTCTGACCTCAGGTGATCCACCCGCCTTGGCCTCCCAAAGTGCTGGGATTACAGGCGTGAGCCACCGCACCCGGCCTCAATCCTGCCTTTCATTAACCCATACATATCATACCTAAGGTCAGTAAAAAATAAGATGATGCTGGGCATGGTGGCTCACACCTACAATTCCAGTGTTTTGGGAGGCCAAAGCAGGAGGAATATTTGAGGCCAGGAGTTCAAGACCAGCCTGGGCAACACAGTGGGACCCCATCTACATAAGAAATTAAAATTACAAAATTTAAAATAATTTAAAGATGGATTTTGGCACAACCTGGAAATTTCTCCAGCCAAAGGGTTGTTGTCATTTTAGGCATCAAAGGCGTCAATAATTCTATGATTGGTCCAAACCTCTTGAGAACTCATCTTTAAGAACAGCATTCGGAATTAGGTTTCTAAGTGACTCAATAAAAGGAGTCCTTGTCCTTCACAAACTCTCCTGATCACATACAGTGTTGAACGGCTTTGTCACTCGCCTTGGTCTTGGGACTTGGCTCTGACTCTTATTCCTAAAAGGAAAAATTAAGTCCACTCTGAGTAGGTGAAAACCTATCATAGGCCAGGCATGGTGGCTTAAACTTGTAACCCCCACACTTTGGGAGGCCGAGGCGGATGGGTCACCTGAGGTCAGGAGTTCAAGACCAGCCTGGCCAACATGGTGAAACCCCATCACTACCAAAAATACAAAATTATCTGGGTGTGGTGGCACGCACCTGTAATCCCAGTTGGGGAGGAGAATCACTTGAACCCAGGAGGCGGAGGTTGCAGTGAGCTGAGATCACACCACTGCACATTCCAGCCTGGGTGACAGAATGAGATCTGGTGTCAAAAACAAAACAAAACTCTATGATATTCAATGCCTTTTAAAATCATGTTTGTTGATCCTAATATTGCCTACATTTCTGATGGTGGTTCTAGAAGTGCTTTCCCAAAAGGTCTGAGTAACGGCCACACTGAGAATAGGTAGAATTAGCCTCTAAAGGCAATTCATACAATTATTTCTCTCACACTTCAAGACATGGTCTGGTTCAAAATTTATGTACCAAAGTATACATTCATCAAAATGTCAAACAACAATGACCCACTCAAGGTGGCTTCCTTTGAGACCAGTAAGAAGGATAAAATATAGACCAGTCCTTATTTATTTATTTAATTTTTTTTTTGAGACAGGGTCTCACTCTATTGCCCCGGCTGGAGGACAGTGATGCAATCATGGCTCTCACTGCAGCCACAACCTCCTGGGCTCGCTCAAGCAATCCTCCCACCTGAACCTCGCAAGTAGCTGGGACTACAGGTGCACACCATCATGCCTAGCTAGGTATTTTTTTTTTTTTTTTGGTAGTTTTTCTGTAGAAATGACATTTCACCACATTGCTCAGGCCGGTCTCAAACTCCTCCCACTCAAGTGATCCTCCTGCCTCGGCCTTTCAAAGTGCTGGGATTATGGGCGTGAGCTGCCCAGCCAACAAGTCATTATTTAAATGAGAGATATAAAAAGTCCCAATTTCCCCTATGTCTCCACATGCTTTTCTTCTTCATCCTCTCAAACCACACTGCATAAATATTTGTAAAAATGATTCGATCTTGGTCTGTCACCAAGGATACACTCCTCACCTAAGCGGTTATGACAACGGGGAAATACTCATCTCATTTTTGTGATGGGCTGATTACAGTCAGAAACCTTCTGGTTTCCTTGATCTAAATTTTTTTCCCTCTTGTAGCTTCAAAAAAAAAAAAAAATGCTAGCAAATGCACAGTCCATGCCCTTGGTATTCAAAGTGCGCTCCCTGAATCAGCAGCAGCGCAATCACCTGGGAGCGTGACAGAAACACAGTGTCCTGGGGACCCATCTGTGCTGGACTTGCTGAATCAGAACCTACATTCGACAGGATCCCAAGCAACTTCCATGCACATCGGAGTTTGGGAAGTGTCATTCTATGCTGTGAGTTTAAAAGACAGCAAAGGATTTTTTAGAAAATTACTAGTCTTAACGCACTTTTCATTTTGTACAAAACAATGAACTGTCCTCTGATTCTCTGTTCTTATCTACAAAAAGAAATGACCATCTGTTCTCCTCAGGTTTTCGTAAGAGTTAATGCTGAATGCCTAGCTCAAAGGCTGGAACATTAAAGCTGCTCAAACTTCCATTTATTTACCCTCCAAACATCACTTCCTTCCTCTAGCTCTTTCTTCCTATAAGTAAAGTTCTTTCTTGCTTTTAGGGTTTAAAAAGGTAAGAGAAGGTAAAGGAATAGCATTTCAGAGAAAAGGAGGAAAGCAACAAATACAGAGAACAGAGTCAAATGACAGAGAAAACTCTAGATCACCTTAGAGAATACACTCTTAAAGTCAGTAGGCTGTACATAGAGAAGCTCTGGTTTGGTCATCCTTCAGGTAGCAGGTGCAACAGTTAGTTGTAGAAACACGGATGTGGTTATCTAATTCTGAGAAGACTCAGGACTTCTTCACTACAAAGCTCAGCAGAGAAATCTATGTCAACAGAGATATCTGTAAAGCTTGACATATCCCAGGCAAATGCCGGAACACCTCTGTTCCTGTAAGATCTCCCATGCCTCCCCACCCAGAGCACAGAAGGTCCTTATCACTGTCCAGTCTATTCTAATCAGCAGCTTTCAGGTTATCTTCCATCTGCCACGCTAAGTTGCTTGAGGCTAAGGACAGTAGCTTAATCATCTTTATACTGTCCATAGCACTGCAAGATCTAGTAGACAACGGGAGCTCAATCACTGGTTGTGTGAGTGTCCTGAGCTGTTATTCTCTCTGATGCAATTGCCCTATTTCTAGATGGAATCAACTATATTTTATGGCTCCCGGGTTCCCAATTTTATTGGATTGCTATCATGCCTTCCATCTAGTTGCTAAACAAAACGAGAAAGGCTACCTGCCTCAATATTCTCATCTAGGCCAAATAAATTGCCCTGTTACATACACCAAGCACCTGAATGGGACTTTAAGGAAGGCCTTGAACACTCAGCTGTCTAACATTAAAAGACACTAAGGCAGGAAAGGCAATACATTCATTCGCACTGGAGGGTGGAGGGTGCAAGGTGCATTCAACAGGCTCCCTAGGCTAGGAGTGCAGAGTCCAAAGAGCAGAGCCCTGCCTCAGATATGGGTTCCTGCACTGGAACCTCAGCTACTATCTTTCACTTTCTTCTTTGAGATGGAGTCTCCCTCTGTCGCCCAGGCTGGAGTGCAGTGGCACGATCTCTGCTCACTGCAACCTGTCTCCCGGGTTCCAGCGATTCTCCTGCCTTGGCCTCTGGAGTAGCTCGGACTACACGTGTGCGCCACCACGCTCAGTTAATTTTTTGTATTTTTAGTCGAGATGGGGTTTCACCATGTTGGCCAGGCTGGCCTCGAACTCCTGACCTCAAGTGATCCGCCTGCCTCTGCCTCCCAAAGTGCTGGGATTACAGGCGTGAGTCACTGCACCCCGCCAAAGTTTGGTGGCCTATCTTTCTCTATTTTCTAAATGTGTTTGAGACTCTAAATACTAGGAAAATGAAACAGAGGTCATTAACTGAGGGAGCTTACCTCCAAAACATTTTCCAAAGGGCAGATAACATAACATGATCATTCTGACAACTGTGACAAATGTGGGTTTATTTGCCTGACTGCCTCTGTGTCCATTTATCTGTGATCACTGAGGCCTCATGCTCCTGCTCAGGAAACGCACCCAGCTGTCCACTTAGAGCCACAGCTGACCAAGAGTCTCAAAGTCTTCCTTGGCAATCAGAAAGTTCCTGAATACCCATCACCATTGGAGAGGGTGTCCTTGAAAGGTAACCACTTTACATTCGGCACAAGGACTTCTTGGCCCCATCGGGACCTTGCACGATGGCCTTAGATCCTCTGCAGAGGAACCAACAGTCAGCATTTGCTGCGGGCAAGGAGCCAATAGCAACTGACTCTGCTGATATTATCCTCTCCCCGGTCTTACTTATTAAATTCAGAAGTGTTCAACTCTGAACTAAGAGGGGATTTTCCTCTGGCATCCATAAAGATGGCGATGGAAGGAATTAATTTTCAATCTTTTGCTGTGTGCCCTGTATCTTACATGTTCCCTTATTTAATAGTACGATCACCCAGGGAGTTGGACATTTACCCTAAAAGACGAGGAAACACAGCCCTGCCTGAGACCACAAAGGAAGCACCTGGCCCCAGAACTGTCAGATCCTGAAGCATCCATGTTGGTTCACACTTTTCCAGAGCCATCCTACTCCCTCAATATGAAGAGTTCAAATAAGATGGCTAGATTTTAGAGTGAACTTATTTATTCATTCAACCCTATTCGGTGAAAGGGACCGGGAAAATGGAGTGGTAACTAGAGAGGGAGACAGAGTCAGGGGAGGTTTGGGATGGTGACATAAAAGTGATGCACCCTCACGGCCAATCGAGAGCGAGGAATATACAGGAGAGAAACCTGAGCAGCACGGGGTGGGGGCTGCGGCTCCAGAAGGCCCTTCTCCCACAGGAAAGGGAAAGCCGGAGCCACGGATCTGACGTGGGCGGGCTGGTGGTAGGCTGGGTATCTGGCATTGGGAAGATGGGCGCTGAACACTTGCAGAAAGCAGGAGGGAGGGGGTTAGATCACTTGCAAAACCTTGGCCTTGGCCCAGCTGCTGTTTCACGCTGGGGCCTACAGGAAACAGGTGGTCACCTCCTCCGTTCACACCCTAGAAGGGATGGAATTTATGTGTCACATTTGGGTCTCAGATTCTCCCCCCAAAGCAGCACGCTTCCGATGGGTGTCTAAGTGAGGGGGTAATCTTCTCCCACAAGCTAAACAGCTGCTTTTCGTGGTTATATTTTGGATGTATACACTTGCCCATTCGTTCATTCTGCGCAAACGTTTACTGAGCCCAGGTGTAAATGTTGCTATGGGAACATGAAAATAAATCAGGCCGAACTTGCCCTCAAAGAACATATCCTCTTATAGAAGACTTACACACAAGTTAGATAAATTAAGCAGGCCAAGCAGGGTTTGGCAGTTTAGGGGGGAGTAGATTAATTCCAGCTGGGAGCAGCGTAGTACTTCCCAAACCGTAATGTACAGAAGAATCACCTGAGACATTTCCCCTGTGGGGTCTCTTTCTCCCCATAAAATTCTGTTATTCCTGCATCTTTTTAGAGCAGAAGACAATGACTTTGCTGATGGTGTAGTCCTACAAGTTGGAGAATGTGGCCTTTAACAATAAATCTAACAAAGATGTTAACAAAGATGTAACACACCTTATCATAGAGATCCAAGGAAATTTCAACTACAAAAGGCTTAAAGTCAGGAAACTGCAGTTCAATTGTTAAGCATCTCTCTCTTCAACTCATGAAGCTAAGAAGGTACACACCAGTGTCTGTGATCAAATCCACTATCCCAAACCGGGCCCATCTTAGAGTTTAGTAATGTTGCTAAGTGGCGCTTCAAAGGAAGCCCACATCATCCAAAAATAAGCTGGGAATGAGAAGAGTCCCAGCTGAAACAGGAAGGGGATCACACACAGACATTCCATTTCCAAATTTCCTTCCCCGGCGGAGATCCGTGCCCTTCGGTACAGTGTCAGGAAACGGGAGGCTCTGTGATGGGATAAGCAGACACCTGCTCTCCCCACATTCTTGGAGCTACTCAGTTCTCCCTGGAGAACAGAAATGGGCCACAGAGCTCATTACCACCGTTCAAGTGTGAAGCTGAAATATCTCCCATTTAATAACCTAGGGGTCTTCAGAGTAACACCCATCACAGACGCATTTCCCACCACTTTGTCCAGGATGCAGGAGGGTGACAAGGGCCCTGAGGCCACAAAAGAATGAGGAGCAGAGGAGGAGGCTTTTCTTAATCACTAGGAATTATCACTATCATGTTACAAGCAAACAAATATCATTTTGGAAATCCAGAACAATCCCCATGAGGTAAAGAATTTCAACTAAGTGGGCGGGCCAGTTTGAATTCATCAAAAGGCTGAACTGGCAAGCATTTACTACACATTGTCACAACAAAAAAGTAATTTTATTTTTCAAATGCGTATATAGCAAGGGGCTAAATTAAAAAGGTGTTGGCGGCCTGGCCCAGGTGGTGGTTCATGCCCATAATCCCAGCACATTGGGAGGCTGAGGCAGGTGGATCACTTGAGGTCAGGAGTTCCAGACCAGCCTGGCCAACATGATGAAACCCCATCTCTACTAAAAATACAAAAATTAGCCGAGCTTTGGTGGCACACACCTGTAGTCTGAGTTACTCGGGAGGCTGAGGCAGGAGAATCGCTTGAACCCGGGAGGCAGAGACTACAGTGAGTTGAGATCACACCATTACACTCTAGCCTGGACGACAGAGCAAGAATCCATCTCAAAAAAAAAAAAAAAAAAACTGTTCCGTTAATGAAGATGTAAAATTATTACAACAAAACAAAAATGTAAGTGGTTCCTGTAAAGTGCTGTAAGAACATATTCTATTAAATACATTATTATATCTTTCTGATAGTATTACCTTGCTCAGATTTCTTTTTTTTTTTTTTTCTGAGACAGGGTCTCGTTCTGTTGCTCAGGCTGGACTGCAATGGTGCTATCTTGGCTCACTCCAACCTCCACCTCCTGTGTATAAGTGATTCTCATGCCTCAGCCTCCGGAGCAGCTGGGATTACAGGCTGTGCTGCTATGCCCAGCTAATTTTTTGTATTTTTAGTAGAGATGGGGTTTTGCCATGTTGCCCAGGCTGGGTTTGAACTCCTGACCTCAGGTGATCTGCCTGCTTCGACCTCCCAAAGTGCTGGGATTACAGGCGTGAGCCACTGAGCTCAGCCCCAGATTTCTTTTCTATGTAGTGTTATGACTAACTAAATGTTCATCACCTGGAAGGCCTAACCTTTTTATTCAATTTTCTTGCCCCAATAGCTAATAATCACAATAGTGAATAAGGTAAACATTATAAGTAGGCAGAACAATATAAACAGTTTGGGACATTCGGCTGACATTTAATAAGCACCTACTATGTGAAAGGTGCTTTCATCCAGACTATAGGCATTTATTCCCTGGATCCTCCCCAGTTGCAGTGCTGGACAGCTGTCCATCTCATTTTACAGAGGAGGAAACCGAATGGCTGGCCTCCCCTAGGCCTCACAGCTGGTAGGTGGGTCAAACTGGGATACAAACCCAGCCTTCTTGATTCCCCACCCTCTGTTATTTCACTGAGCCAAGGCTGAGAAACGCAATCACTCTGGTTCTACAGAAGAGTTGCCTTCTCTGACGTGATGGCTGTTGGATTATTTTTAAAAGTCGAGGTAGGAAAGGACTCAAAAATTATATGCACACACCTTAAACAATTTACTGGAACAGAAAACATTCATTCCTCAATCTTGTGAAGGGCCAAGGGCTTCTCTTTAGAGCGGGGATCTGCTGACTGGAGTTTTGTGGTCTTTCTGGCAACAACCACACCCCATCCGCACACCCTGCAATGTCAGACTTCAGGTTCCTTCAATCAGAGTTTCACTACTTACAAAGGGGAAAGTCCTTCTAGATTTTTTGTTTGTTTGTTTGTTTGTTTTTTTGTTTTGAGACAGAGTCTCACTCTGTTGCCCAGGCTGGAGTGCAGTGGCGCAATCTAGGCTCACTGCAGTCTCAACCTCCCAGATTCAAGCTATTCTCCTGACTCAGCCTCCCGAGCAGATGGGACTACAGGCACCCACCACCACGCCCAGCTAATTTTTGTATTTTTAGTAGAGACAGGTTTTCACCATGTTGGCCAGGATGGTCTCAATCTCTTGACCTCGTGATCCACCCACCTGGGCCTCCCAAAGTGCTGAGATTATAGGCATGAGCCACCACGCCCAGCCCCAATCCTTCTAGATTTTAACTACACCATCCCCTCTTTATTTATACTGATTGTCTCAACCACACCTAAAACAACAGGAATTTCTTTATAAGTTTGTTTTGCAACTCTTTCCAAAACACATAACTTAGTTTTCAAAAAAACAAGTTCTCTTTTCACGCTAATATCTCATCTGTGTATGTACTATTTTGGTTACATAATTACAAAAACAAGCACATGTGGCAAAAAAACAAGTCTGGGGGAAAACCCGCAACTGACCAGTAAGCGCAGAGCTTACTGTGCTTACTGTGTAGGGGAGGGGACACGGCATGGGACAAGGAAGACAGCAATCACAGCCCCTAGTGCCCTGATGGGTCCGATGGACCAGGGGAATGGAAGGCTGCAGTCACTCTGGCCAGCAGGCCCAGTGCAGGCTGGTTAAGAGAGCTCCCTCCGCACCCTCCACCCCGACATACCTGTGAGCACCTTAGGAAAACAGTCAACATTCCCATCAGAAAATAGAGCTGTGTTAAAGAATAAAAGGATTGAGACACCATAAAGATGGGTTCAAATAACCACAAATCTTTTCTAGTCCCAGGGTCTCTCTGAGCCTCAATTCCTTTGTTTGAAACACACAGTTAAAACAAGGTTCCTTGTGCAGTTGCTGCAAGAATTAAATAAGAACCTACGGAAAGTGCCCAGCCCAGGCCTTGGAACATAGAAATTACTCAATAAATGGGCTCTCTGCCTGATTCATCATGGTACCTCTCTCCCACGGTGCCTAGCAACATGCTGTGAAGTAAGAAGCTCTGATGGCTGGACAGAAAGATGGACAGATGGTCTGGTGTCAGAACTGTAAAAATCCTTCAGTTTAGTACCTTGCTTGGCTCAACTGGCCCCCCTAAAACGAATCAAGTATCTGTAGCTGGAGTCAGAGTGTTCCCCACCTGAAGATAAACAAATTCTAATTTTACCAATAAGAATGGTGAGACCAGAGTAGGAATAAAAGGAAGAGACAAACAGAAGAGAATTTAAAAAGTATCAGACCCAGATGTTAAACAAAAAACTGGCTCACTGGCAGATAAATCTTTTTTCCCCTCTTCCCGCCAATTGTGGTTATTAAGAATGAGGACACATTAGGATAAATGTGATTTTTTTTTTTCAAGGCATGGGGAAATTTATAGACAGCAAATCCAGTGAAAAGATAAATCATTTACCCTTAGTTTTCAATAAACAGAAAGTCTCAAAAAGTTAAAAGGAAAACAGTTCCAGAATAACCACCATATGGTTTTGGTTTCAAGTACTTAGCATTTCATAACGGGCACAGTTCACTGGAAAGATATTTACACTCTGAAAAGAGGCAGGTGCAGAATACACGCTTTCAATTGTGGATGTGATAGGAATGGAAAGTAGGCAGAAATGGAAGGCTTTTTTTAATTTAACGAATCAATCAGCAGATAAAGCTTTCACTCACTGTAAATTTTCTGTTTACAAAAGCTCCACATGCTAAGATGGCACACCCAAGACTAGGGAGGGCACCCTACACTCTGGAAAGAAAAACATCTCCATTTTCAATGGAAGGGGCCCAAAGTCAGCCTACCCTTTGAAGTTTCAGTTAGCTCCCATCGTCCTGCCAATCACCCACCTTAAGTCTAAGGAGGCTTTAAAACTATTCGATCTCTAAGCATCTCCTCAGCTAGTAACATATTTACAGTGATCCACCCAAGGTGGAAATATGAGTCTTTAAGATAGTCCCATGTTTCTTCTGGGTTTTTTTTTTTTTTTTTTTTTTTTGGAGATGAGTTTCACTCTTGTTGCCCAGGCTGGAGCACAATGGCGTGATCTTGGCTCACTGCGACCTCTGCCTCCTGGGTTCAAGCGATTCTCCTGGCTTAGACTCCCAAGTAGCTGAGATTGCAGGTGCATGCCACCACGCCTAGCTAATTTTTGTATTTTCAGTAGAGACGGGGTTTCAGCATACTGATCAGTCTGGTCTCGAACTCCTGACCTCAGGCGATCTGCCTGCCTCAGCCTCCCAAAGCGCTGGGATTACAGGCATGAGCCACCGCGCCCGGCTCTTCTGGGTTCTTAATCACGATGTTAAGCCTCAGTTTTCTCATCTGTGAAACAGGGGCAATGAAACCTACTTCCGCCAGCTGTTGTGAGAACTAACAATAAGACTTAGCACATACAATAAGTCCTCAATCCACGGTAGCTGCTATTCTTCTTCTTCTCTGTATAATTAAGGGGGGAAACTAAGTATCTTTGATCGATAAAATTTGGCAGAGAGAAAAAAATTGGTAACCCCTAGTGTTAATAAGACTTCCAAAGAAGCATTTGGCAATACAACAGAAGCCTACAAATGCTTATGGCCCTCACTCAGCCATCCCACATGAGGACTCCATCCTACGGAAATAAGATATGCAAAAAGATGCACAGGAATGCCTTCTGCGGCATCATTTAGAATACTGGAACTCTGCAAACAAAAAGATAACCAACAGTTGGCCGGGCGCAGTGGCTCACACCTATAATCCCAGCACTCTGGGAGACCGAGACGGGCAGATCACGAGGTCAAGAGATCAAGACCATCCTGGCTAACACGGTGAAACCCCGTCTCTACTAAAAATACAAAAAAAATTAGCCAGGCATGGTGGTGGGCGCCTGTAGTCCCAGTTACTCAGGAGGCTGAGGCAGCAGGAGAATGGGGTGAGCCCAGGAGGCGGAGCTTGCAGTGAGCCAAGATTGCGCCACTGCACTCCAGCCTGGGCGACAGAGCGAGACTCCATCTCCAAAAAAAAAAAAAAAACAGTGGGGGAAATGGCCAGATAAACAGTTGTGTGTTCATAGGAGTTGTTTCTGCAGCCATGGAAAAATGATTACAATATGATCATTTAAAAATAAAAATCTGGCCGGGCGCGATGGCTCATGCCTATAATCCTAGCACTTTGGAAGGCCAAGGCAGGCGGATCACCTGAGGTCAGGAGTTCGAAACCAGCCTGATCAACATGGAGAAATCCCATCTCTACCAAAAATTTAAAAATTAGCCAGGCATGGTGGTGCATGCCTGTAGTCCCAGCTACTCGGGAGGCTGTGGCAGGAGAATCACTTGAACCTAGGAGGCAGAGGATGCGGTGAGCCAAGATCGTGCCACTGCACTCCAGTCTGGGCAAAAAGAGCAAAACTCCGTCTCAAAAAAACCACGAAAATCTGTACTCAAAACTTTGGGATATCATGTTATAAATATATTTAAAATAGTATGTACCCATTGTGTCTATATAAATATTAGGAGAAGTACAACAAAATACTACATTAAGTATTTCCAGATGGCAAAATTACAGGTAACTTTTATACGTTGTCAGAGAATTGTTTGTGTTTTTGAAATTCTGTGCAAATAATTTATTTAAAGTCAGGAAAAAGTTATTAAAAAGTTTGTGGGTGTGGGTATGTATCTGTGATGGAGAAGGACAAAGCACACTAAAGAGAAACCCAGAAGCCAACTGGAAGCACGCCATTAATTGCTGATGCTTGAGTACAGAAAGAAGAGAAAGAATATGATTCCCTTCAGGCCCACGGTTTGAGTTGCATTAAGCCTGTGGTCATTTCCTTTAAGACCTGGGCATATCGGCATTGCTCATTTTCATGTACTATTATTTGCGCCAAAAGAAAAAAAAGAAAGCCTCCCAAACCTCAAACCACATTTAAATGCACGAGCAGCAAATGATTCTGTCGCATTTTGGTTTCCTTGGCAACCTTATCTGTGTCTTCTTTGATCTCAACCACAGATGAAAAAGTCTTGGTTCTCCAAAGTCCCTGAGATCAATTGCCAGCTAGGCAGTAGCAGATCATGGTAGAATGCTCATTCTCTAAGAAAGAATTTCTAATTAATGAGTTTCTTCACACCAAGCTCATTCCACAACGGATTTTAGAGAACAGATTCTTGATGCATTCACCATTTGAGTTCTGAGCTGTCTGATTTTCATATTACCACAATTTAATTTTAGCATCACATAAACATAATTAATCTTTTTCACGAAGTGAAAGAAACAAGGAAATTATATTTAAGCCTCCAATTTTGCTAAATAGTACTGGTGTCTAAATATTTACCTGCTCTCTCCACCGCAGGTGCCTTGAGCAGGAAGTGGGGGGCGGGGTTTCCAGGCCTAAATCTAACCTGCAAATGTCAAACTGGAACACATCGCTACAGAGGCTGTGAGCCAAGTCCTGAGGTCTGAATACTATCGGCAGAACGTTACAAAGAAATCAGGAGAGAATTCCAAAGGGACATGGAGAAACCCCAGTCATCTGTTTATGATTCAGGAAGTATAAGAGGGCTTAAAACGTTTTATGGAATTTGTGTCTACCCCTTAAGTCATTTTTCTAAGAAAATGTCTGGCTGGATAAACTGAATGAAATTAGGTATGTCATACACAGATTCATCCAGCCATAAATGTTAATGGGCACCTACTATATATGTGGCATCCATAGGTCTTGAGGCCCAAATGTAGAGAAGGACGTTTCTGTTCAAACACCTGAACCAAAGACTCTCTCAAAATAGTGCATCAAAAATGCATTTTTCAGCCAGGTGCAGTGGCTCACACCTATAATCCCAGCACTTTGGAAGGCTGAAGTGGGAGGATCACTTGAGGCCAAGAGGTTGAGACAGCAAAAACAAAAGCAAAAAAATGAAAACCAATTAGCCAGGCACAGTGGCATGCACCTGTAGTCCGTCCTCGTAGCTACTCGGGAGGCTGAGGCGGGAGGACTGCTTGAGCCCAAGAGTTAGAGGTTGCAGTGAGCTATAAACACCCCACTCACTCCAGCCTGGGCGACAGAGCAAGACCTTGTCACCAATTTTTTTTAAAAAAATACAATTTTCAATGTGTAGAAGAAAATACAAGGCTCCCGTGAATGCGGGGTGGCTGGTCCCATCTTCACGATCGCTATCAATGGCAAAAATCTTAGGATAAACTGAAATTATTCTTCCACGAGAACCCAACGGACGCTGATCTGAGAACAGCTATGCCAGTGTGTTTCCACAAGCTTAAAGCACACCAGTTTACCAAGCTTTTCTCTCTTTTGTTTTGTTCTTTGAACTACTTTCCCCAAATCTCATTTTCTCAGTTGACGCTCAGCATGATTTTCAATTTTAAGCTCCAACCTTTGACGTAAGCTCTTTATCATGAGTATCCAGAAAGCAGGAAGGATCATAAGCATCTTACTATTTTGAGTACTCTAAGCTCTTCGTGAAAGTATTTGCCCATGTTCCCAAACAGACAAAACCCTCGCCCAGCTTCCTCGGCTTAAGTGGTGACAGCAACAATGTTTGCTCTTTCAGGGCAAGAAAGTCTCTCACCCGATTTCAAAGAAACTATGATATCTTCCTTCAGAAGCTGCTCATGCAAATGAATTCTAGTTGTTCCTGCCGTAGTTCTCCCCTCCTCTCCACTGTGAATATCTGTTTAGAAAAAAGTATGTAAAATAAAAGACACTTTAAAAACACTTAATGGACAGTGAGGGTTTTAAAAAACTGTATTCAACTCATTTTTTAAAGGCAGTCCTGGGCCACGCTGAAACCTCAACTTGTCTAGGCTCCTTCGGGAAACCAGGATTCAAATTCCTTTGTGTTTTCTTCTGTCCATCCCACTAGAATATTATCAATGCTGGGATTATAAACGGGATTAAAAGCCTTAGTCTTTTATCTCAATGGCTGTGCCAGCTTATCTTTAGCCTGTTACATATGGAACACTTCATAATGGGGAGAACATGTAATAATGAATATAACTGCCATCAGCATTTAATGGTAAATAAATGACCATAGAGTCATCTATTCATTTTTAAAAATCTAAAAATATTTTCCTGGGTCACAAGGAATAATTGAGTCTTGGGGCCTCTCAAATTACCTTTAGATAAGGCATCTCTTACACTTCTACCGACTTTTCAAAGCAAGTTACATCCATAGTTTCATAATTTAGACAGTTTGTAAGAAATGCAATAGCAAGATCCCTAGAAACTTAAAACTATTACTGAGAAGACAGAAGAATTTGGATGTGATGAAAACAGCATTTCTCAAGTGCTTTAAAAGACAAAATACCTGTGAGTTTTAAACCATTCACAGAGAGAACAGAGCCATTAGAAAGCTATTGCTTAATATCTTGAAGGAAAATTTGCATCACCTATTTTTCACTAAATAAACATGTTGTATAACCTGCAGCTAAAAGCTATTTTCCTCATGGTTAAAAAAAAAAAAAAAAAAAAAAATCGGCACCATTACATATCTCTCCTTCTCTCTCTCTCTCGACAGAGTCTTCCTCTGTTACCCACGCTGGAATACAGTGGCTCCACCATGGCCCACTGCAGCTCAAACTCTGGCCTCAAGTGGTCCTCCCACCTCAGCCTCCAGAGTAGCGGGGACTACAGGCACGTGCCACCACACCCAGCTAATTTTTAAATTTTCCTTTTGTAAGAGTTGGGGTCTCACTATGTTGACTAGGCTGCTTTCAAACTCCTGGGCTCAAGTGATCCTCCCGCCTCAGCTTCCCAAAGTTCTGGGATTACAAGCATGAGCCACCACGCAGCCATTCCTCTTTAAATAGAAGGAATTTACCTATATTTTCAAGAACTACTTCAAAGTACATTTTCATACTATTTATGCCTTATGTATAGGCTAAGTAATTCATGTTTGGATATATCTAGATTTAGAGTTTTTTATGAAATACGATTCTTTTGGGTGGAATTTGTTAGATATCAAAGTTTCTTTTTTCCCCTCAGTTTTATTAAGGGTATAACTAAGAAATTAAAATTATTATATGTTAACAGTATACTTATTATGTTTTGATACATGTCTATGTTGTAAAATGACTAAGATATTTTTTGTGGTGAGAACATTTAAGATCTGATCTCTGAGAGATTTTCAAGTCTTCTTATTAACCATAGTCACCATGCTATACAACAGATCTCCACAACTTCTTCATCCTAACCAAAACTTTGTACCTTTTAGCCAACAACAGTGTTTATCCTCAATAAAGCATGTTCTAATATAAAAAAAAAAGATGTGTGGTGTGTTGAAATATTACTATTTCTTCTATCATGCTTTAGCTCATTTCAAAATAATTAAATCTTTTCTCACTTCTTCAATGGTTACAGCTCATCAGCTATAAAAATAAGCAAGGCAATTCAAGTTCTTTGAAATATCTGAATGACTATATAGACGTATCTTTGATAACAGGACATAGGATCAAGGTCTAAGTCATGTGCATTAAAATCCAGAACTCTCTAAAATCAGAGGCTGAACAAGAGCTTCTGGAGCCACCTACAGGTTCCCATGGGCTGTGTGATCCAACTCATCACCAATAGTGGGGTCACGTCCTGAGAGAACTCAATCTTAAAAACAAATGTCTCCAACCAACCTAGTGTTTCAAGAGTAGCAGGGGGAATACAGTTTACCAGCAGGCCTAAAGCAGATTTAGCCACTACAGCCTCTGCAATCCTATTTACAGTGGGCATGGACCATCAGCTTCTTTATTAATGTCTGAAATCAAGAGGTGACAAGACTCACCCCATCCCAGCATTTCAAAGCCTTTTTCTAACAGAGGAAAAAACTGGGGCAAAAGAATACCAAGGAGCTATTGGAGTTGCTCCAAAGATTATGAGCTGATATTCAGAAGCAGATGAGTGATCCGGTGAAAGGTTTGTCGTTACTATTACCTAGTGCTTTGTTTTGTTTTGTTTTTTTGAGACGGAGTCTCGCTCTGTCGCCCAAGCTGGAGTGCAGCGGTGCGATCTCTGCTCACTGCAAGCTCCGCCTCCCGGGTTCACGCCATTCTCCCGCCTCAGCGTCCCCAGTAGCTGGGATTACGAACACCCGCCACCACGCCGGCTAATTTTTTGTATTTTTAGTAGAGATGGGGTTTCACCGTGTGAGCCAGGATGGTCTTGATCTCCTGACCTCGTGATCCACCTGCCTCAGCCTCCCAAACAGGCGTGAGCCACCGCGCCAGCCTTTTTGAGTATTTCAACACAACAACAATGAATTCTTTAGAATGGACTCTTTGGGTGCAGTTTAACTGCAGCTCTCTTCTGTTATGAAAGTTTTGGGTGGGCTACAAAATAAGGAGTTGCTTAAGAAAACCTCACATCCTCCAAGCAGCACCACATCAACAATGAATTCCATCTCACTGGAGGCTCACTTTGCGCTCCCTCCCCCAACTCCTCAGGCCCACAAAGCAGCCCATCACAGCTCCTTAGTAGGGAGACAAAGCCAGCATTTGTAAAAGGGAGCCCCATTTCCCAGAGATACATTACCTTGGACAGGCTTGGGGTCTCCACACCAAAGTTGGTGGGAAGCACAGTGACTCCAAGAAAGTCCAGCAGTTTCCCTACTCTCTCATCTCAGGCTCAGGATTATAGGAAACATCTTCATCCCAAATAGCAGCCAACCCCAGATCCTGACCAGGCGGTGTTCCAAGGAAAGGTAGGTGAGAAAATGTGAGAATCCAAAGACATGGGGACTGCTGTGAGATGGACACCACAAGGCCATCAGTACGCCACGATGAAAACGCCATCTTTATCCAATGCCCTTGGGCCCATGTCTGCACTCATCAAATACTATGGGGTCCACCCTGGGCTACCCTCAAGGAGCTTCTACCACATCCAGCCTCTATGAGACATCCTCCAAGTAGGAATGTATCCAGATTAATCTTCTCCAAAACAGAGTTTCCCTTTCTCTCTGTTGTAGGCAACCTGCCATCCTTCATAAACTTTCCCAAAATCATAGTATTAATAATAACCATTTCCATTTATACCAAACCCTAAATCAGGAGCTGACAAACTACGGCAGCAGGCTAAAGCTGGCCCACTGCCTGTTTCTGTAAGTAAAGTTTTATTGAAACACAGCCAGGACCATCTGTTTATCTATTATCTAGGGCTGCTTTTGCTCTACAATGGGAGTGTTGAGTAGTTGTGAGAGACACAGTGGTCTGCAAAGCCTAAAATATTTACTGTGTGGCCTTTCACAGTAAAAGTTTTCCCTAAATGGTACAAAGCATGGAAATCTCTAAGGAGAGGTGTCCATCATTATCAGCAGGAAGCAGCCCTTCCCTGAACAAACCCCCAGCATGGAGCAGCCATGGAGTTGGGGGCGCTGAGATGGGAGCTGTGCTTCCTGACCATCTTTCGTGACAATCGCACGACCCTGGCAAGCCTTGGCACCTCTGGCTATACAATTCAGGCATCAATACCTACTTCACAAGGCTGTCTTGAGGGTCAGACAAGACAGAGTACACAAAAAGCTCCCGGCACAGGCAAATTACTACTCCTCAAGGTGCTCCATTAATGGTAATGACCCTACTGACCACTGTTAAGAAAGAAAGCAGGACTAATGTGAATCCCTGTAATACTCATCTCCACTCATTAAGGCTCCTACTGCCATGACCTCAAAAAGATCATAGGCTCAGCATGACAACCAAAAGAAAGGACACAAGGCTCTCTCTGTGTTGAGTCATAGAAAGGCACAAGGTCAGGACTTAATGTTCTTGTGCTTGGGGAGAAACACCGAGCTGTTTCAGGTTGGAATCTTTCAATTACCAAACTGACAGCAGCCTCCTAGATATGGAAGAGACCAAGACAGATCATTGTCATCCAGGGTCTGTCTCCGAACATTATGTCTTTCATCCTTTTAACAGACAGCAATTGGTACAGGGTATCCCCAGACAGTGGCCAAACTACACACAGGCCAGCAGAAGCACTGAAGAGCCTCTTTTTTCTTTTTTTCCTCGAGATGGAGTCTTGCTCTGTCACCCAGGCTGGAGTGCAGTGGCGCAATTTCAGCTCACTGCAACCTCCGCCTCCCAGATTCAAGCAATTCTCCTGCCTCAGCTTCCCAAGTACCTGGGATTACAAGTATGCACCACCATGCCCAGCTAATTTTTGTATTTTTAGTAGAGATGGGGTTTCACCATGTCGGCCAGACTGGTCTTGAATTCCTGACCTCGTGATCCACTCACCTTGGCCTCCCAAAGTGCTGGTGAGAGACAGGACTAGCTGGAATTTCCCAGGCTAAGAATCCCTAAGCCTAGCTGGGAAGGTGACTGCATCCCTTTAAACACCGGGCTTGCAACTTAGCCCACACCTGACCAATCAGAGAGCTCACTAAAATGCTAATTAGGCAAAACCGGAGGTAAAGAAATAGCCAATCATCTATTGCCTGAGAGCACAGCAGGGCGGACAAGGTTCAGGATATAAACCCAGGCATTCGAGTTGGCTAGGGCAACCCTCTTTGGGTCCCCTCCCCTTATGTGGGAGCTCTGTCTTCACTCTATCTCTATTAAATCTTGCAACTGCACTCTTCTGGTCCGTGTTTTGTTACAGCTGGAGCTGAGCTTTGGCTCGCCGTCCACCGCTGCTGTTTGCCGCCATCGTAGACCCGCCGCTGACTTCCATCTCTCCGGATCCAGCAGGGTGTCCACTGTGCTCCTGATCCAGCGAGGTGCCCACTGCCACGCCCGATCGGGCTAAAGGCTTGTCACTGTTCCTGCATGGCTAAGTGCCTGGGTTCGTCCTAATCGAGCTGAACAGTAGTCACTGGGTTCCATGGTTCTCTTCCATGACCCACAGCTTCTAATAGAGCTATAACACTCACCACATGGCCCAAGATTCCATTCCTTGGAATCCATGAGGCCAAGAACCCCAGGTCAGAGAACACAAGGCTTGCCACCATCTTGGAAGTGGCCCGCCACCATCTTGCGAGCTCTGGGAGCAAGGACCCCCCTAATACTGGGATTACAGGCATGAGTCACCACGCCCAGCCGAAGAGCTTATATTTTAAAGGGCTGTGAAACCATACTTCTGTTGCTTCAACTGACTTGACACCCACACATGCTAGGTGTGACTCCAGTCAGAACACACAGCATGGACAAGAATGCAATGATCAGTATATGGTGCAAGGCAGGGACCTGACACAACCAAATCCTGAGAACGTGCTACGACAGAGAAGCTGCGTTTCCTTGCCCTTCTCTCCGGTCCTCCCATTTTCACCCCATCCTCCCTGATATTTGCAAACAGAAGCCATGCATAGCCTTTGATCAACCCAGCCTTCTCCCGTGCATGAACATCACATTTTCCTGCATTAATGCAACTGATCCTAACAAACAAATCTCTGCAGGTGTGCAGGGCAGGGTTTGGGTGCTGGTTTTACAGTTGGGGAAACTGAAGCTGAGAATGATGGTATGGCTTGGCAAGCAAGGATCAGAGCCATCTGACTTATCCACTGCTCCAGAGCCATCCTCAGGGCCCAGTAAGTACTTGGTAGTGAACACAAATGCTCAACTAACAATGGTGTATGGCCCGGATTCAGATTTCACCTCCTCCACCTGGTAGCTGTTGACCTTGAGGACTTCAGTTTACCTCTCTGTGCCCAAGCTCACTGATCTGTGAAATGGAAATAATAAACTATCTCATAAAGTTGTGAGACCTAAATAACTTAATATATTTAAAGAGCTTAGAACAGTGTGCTTGGCACAAAGCAAGTGTTCATTAAATGTTGACTTCCATCACTTGCTGAATCAAATCGACCTGACTTCGGGCCACTTTTTGTCTTCTCGTGTGCACTGCCATTCTTTAAACATGCATTACAGCAATTTAAAAAATTATGACCTAAGAAAGGCCACCTCCTAAGATTTCAGTATTAAAGCCCCATGCAACAATGACATTTTTCAAAAAGACATCTGGTTTCAGCTGATAACATACCACAAAGTAAGCTGATAGCGCCAGGCGGTCACGTGTGGCAGTTCAAAACAAGAACCTGAGCGCGACATGCCCGCATGAAGAGCATGCTTTGACATACACAGCACACATAGCACAATCATATAAATTATATTTTACTGCTCTACCTACCTATGGCTACCAAATACAGTCCACATGGCCTTTTTTTTTTGGTGGTGGGGGATGGGCATAGATCACTACAGTTAGAAACATGTTACATTCAAAACCATTTCCCTAGTTTAGCCCTCTAAATAAAGGCTGGGGACAATTCCCGACTGCAGAAGGGCCCTTCCCCGAAACCACAGACCAGATAAAGAGCTATGTGAAAGCATTTGCAAGAAAAGCAGTTATTTCGGTTTTCCTGGGACGTAAGTCTCCACCCAGTCACACAGTACCAGCCATGGAGAAAAAGACAAGACCCTCCCTGAAGAACTTGCTAATTCATCTGAGCGGCTCAGAAACAGGAAAATTCACTGAGCCTGGGTTATCCTGATCCCCAGACTCGAGGACCCAGTGACATCCTGTTTTTGCTGGGTTCTCGCTTTCATATCTCATAGTTGCCAGGTGTGCCCTCCTAGAAGAAGGCTTTTGGGTCCTCTCCCACACCCCAGGCTTCCTTAGAGGCAGGGGTGGGCCAGCCCTTGTCTGTCAGAGAGCCCAGTTGTGTCCATTTTCTTCTCCCTAAAGGATTTTCACTCTCCAACTTCAAAACTCAGTTCCAAGGCCGACTCCCCCCTCGGAAACCTTCTCCTGGGTAGATTCACCCATTTCAACCACCCCAGGGTTTTCCCTTCTCCTAATCCTCCCTGTTTACTCAGAATCATAAACTGTTTAATAATTGGATGGGACTCGGTAAACATTTATTCCAACTTCTTAGCCAGTAGAGAAATGTCTTCTTTATTTATTTTGAGATGGAGTCTCGCTCTGTTGCCCACGCTGGAGTGCAATGGCACAATCTTGGGTCACTGCAACCTCCGCCTTCCAGGTTCAAGTGATTCTCTGGCCTCAACCTCCTGAGTAGCCGGGACTATAGGTGCACACCACCATGCCTGGCTAATTTTTTTTTTGTATTTTTAGTAGAGACAGGGTTTCACCATGTTGGCCAGACTGCTCTCAAACTCCTGACCTCAAGTGAGCCACCTGCCTCAGCCTCCCAAAGTGCTAGGATTACAGGAATAAGCCATCATGCCCAGCTGAGGAATGTCT
This sequence comes from Theropithecus gelada, assembly GCF_003255815.1. Lineage (NCBI taxonomy): Eukaryota > Metazoa > Chordata > Mammalia > Primates > Cercopithecidae > Theropithecus > Theropithecus gelada. Next base: position 126,938,370 of record NC_037676.1, read on the forward strand.
TCTATACATTAATAATACCCAACAGAAATACAAAACAAGCCACAATGTATAAGCCACATGAGTCATTTAAAAATTTCTAAAGGTCACAGTCACGTAAAAAGAAACAGGTGAGGAGTTGGAGACTAGCCTGGCCGACCCGGCAAAAACCCTGTCTCTACTAAAAACACAAAAATTAGCTGGGCGTGGTGGCAGGCACCTGTAATCCCAGCTACCTGGGAGGCTGAGGCAGGAGAATCACTTGAACCCGGGAAGCAGAGGTTGCAGTGAGCCGAGATTGCGGTATTGCACCCCAGCCTGGGCGACAGAGTGAGACTCCATCTCAAAAAAAAAAAAAAAAAAGAAAAGAAAAGAAACAGGTGAAAATAGTTTTAATAGTCCATTTTATTTAACCCAACAACATATGCATAGTATTGTCATTTCAATATGAAACCAACACAGAAATTATTAACAACATAATATCTTTTCTTCATTCTAAGTCTTTGAAATCCAGTGTGTCTTTTCTACTGGAAAACACATCTCGGTTTGGACCAGTCACATTTCAGGTGCTCAACAGCAATAGGTAGCCAGTGGCTACAGGATGGGACGAGGCAGTTCTATATCCACTGTCTGCTGGAATTCCTATGGCACCTTCAAACAAGGAAAACACAGTTCCTTCCTACGAAGAGAGCACGTTAGTATGTCAGTTAGCAAAGGCTACCGTGGTTCAGAAACAGAATGTATGCAGGAGTCCCAGGTTTGCCTGTGAACTCAATAGACCAGGATCCTTAGGACTTAAAGAGATTGTAACTCTCAGACAAAACAGACAAGAAGACTGAGACCCAGAAAACAAGCAAATTACCTGAAGTCACATAGATCAGCAGTAGCAGAGGAAGGTCTAGATGCCGAATAGGGGTTTCTTTAGATACGAAATACCTCACACACACACACACACACACACGCATACACACACGCATACACACACACAAACACATGCAGGCACACAAACACACACACACAAATGCACACACACACAAACACACACACAATTTGGTCATCACTCTGTGAAGTCAACGCCTAATTTAAGATTAAGATTGTTGCAGAAAATGACACAACTCTGCTTCCTCCAAATAAGTCCCAAATTTCTGAGATCTAGAAAATTCGGTCTCACCAATTCAGTCTCATGTTCCCTTTCCCATCCTTAGCTGAGATAAAAGGAATGGCATCCCAAAAAAATGAAAAGAAGGAGGATAATCACAGGCACGCCAAAGCACACCACTCAAATAGCAGTAAAGTATAAAATTCACAAAATAGCCTGTAAGTATAATTCCCATAGTAGCCTGTAAGAACAGCCATCGAGAGCAATTCTAAAGAGTGACCCCACTGAGTCTGCTTTAACGAATATCCACCTAAAATGCTCTGAAGCTCTTTTTTCACTAACCTATCGTCAACCCACAATAGGTTATCATCACCTCTGTGATCTTATTTACACTGCCACTTGATGGCAGTGAATTCTCTGCCTCACCTGCATTCCAAGTTATCTGTCTATTGCAGGGTGCCTTTCAAAGGTAATTGATTATTTAAATCCCAAACATATTCACTTCTGTGGTCAGACACACGGGGGCTGGCCTGGAATGCCCGGATAGGGCACAGGAGCTAGGCAGATGGGAGAGAAACTGAGGAAGGAATTCAGAAAGATGAATCTGATTTAAAAAGCCCAGACCAACCAATTCCTGTGCCAACAAGAGGGTAGCGTGGCAGCCCTCTGAGGGGTGACAATTGGTTGGGGACAGTACAGGAAGTCATCAGCTCAAAGTTATGCCTAAATGCAGTGTGTGGTTTAGTCCATCATGTTGAAATAAAATAGCTAATAACTTTTCATATATTATGTCTTCTGTAACATTTTATTCATTACAACTATGTTGGCATATCACCAGAGAAAGGATCATATTTGCTAACTTACAAAAACCAAGCCAGGCATGGTGGCTCACACCTGTAATCCCAGCACTTTAGGAGGCCAAGGCAGGTGGATCACTTGAGGCCAGGAGTTCGAGACCAGCCTGACCAACATGGTGAAACCCCATCTCCACTAAAAATACAAAAATTAGCCAGGCGTGGTGGCATGTGTCTGTAATCCCAGCTACTCGAGAGGCTGAGGCAGGAGAATCACTTGAACCTGGAAGGCTGAGGTTGCAGTGAACTGAGATCACGCCAGTGAGCTCCAGCCTCGGTGACAGAGCGAGAGTCCATCTCAAAAACACAAAACAAAACAAAACAAACACACACACACACATAAACAAAAAAAATAAAACAGGCCTTCATAACACTTACTTTGCATAAAAATATCTCCCCTTCCCCCCTAGGATATACAAGCATGTGTGACTTTCTTTAAGGCTGCTGGGAGATGCCTATAATCAACAGAACTACTAGACATAAATCCCCTTCAACAGATGCTGGAAACTTTAACTCACTGATCCCCTCCATGCCCATCAGGAAGCAGCTAGACATTCCGGTTGCAGGAAAAGGCCTCCTTCCTATCATAGACTCCCATCACAAAAAAGTCACAGAACAGCCACTTCTTGGGTTATTTACATTCCAGAGCTCCTGCTAGACAGATGCTTCTAGAAACCTCTTACTGCTACCCCACACGAGGGTAATGAGGTGTATCATCGTCACTGACCTGCAGCTGTGGAAGGAGTAAGTTCCTCAAGCCTCAACTCCAAAGAAAGGAAGGACAGGCCTGAAGCGCTCCTGATGATAGTTGCTGATACAATCCTGAGGATTAGAATCTTTGCTAAATGAATTACTAACCTATAGTTAAATGGTTCACCGTCTTAGCTCATCCAGTATTCATTATAATGAAACGGATCATTAGCAAAGAAACAATTCCCTGGTATGTAAAGCATTCCAGAAGCACAAGTTCCCATCCACTCTCTCCACCTCTGCCACTTTCCATGGTGAGAGGACTTTCTGAAAATGTGGGGCACATTAACGAGTTCTATAGCAGAGAAGTTCTTCCTCACTCCTCAAAGATCAGGAGAAATGATCAATCAAAATTCTGGAGAATTTTAAGAAAAACAAGAGTTTCATGAAGTATAAACATTGAAAGGTTCACACTAGACCACATGAAGTATGAAGTATATCCTTATGCCAAGAACACCAGAAAGTCAACAACACTGACCTAACCCAGTGTAATCGCTACTAGAAGGTGACCTTGACCAGCTGGGTACATTTCTGGGTCTCAGCCATGTTACCAGCAAGGGAGGGTATAACTCTCATGACTATCTGACAAGCATAATGTAATGTACCTATTAGTAAACGTTATAAGCTATGTGCATATAGAGTTTCCTTACATTCCTCATCAGCCCTATAAAGTATCTTCTGTCTACTTTAGCAAAGAACCACCTGAGGTTCAGATAATTTCAATAACTTGCCCAAGGCCACAAAGTTAGAAAGTAACACAATAGGGTACTGGGCTCTAGTTTTCCAATGCCGAAACTTCTAACTAATTTAATAATTTAATATTTCTTTAATATCAAAGACACTCTATTCTTAATCATAAAACCACTGCACAAATGAAGCACTTCTCCACCCTCTCTTTTCTGCTCTCCAGCCCCCTAAACAGCAGAACAGAATACAGATTGGAAAGTGATGTATAGATGAGAGTTTTGATAACTGCAGCTGCCCTGTGGCTGCAACTGCTGTCAGGGCTCAGGCCCAGGCTTGGGGACCTGCTGGGCAGGCCTGCCAGGAGCCCTGCCTGGTGCACAAACCAAGTGTGCTGACCCTCCCAGGGGAGCTTTTGTTCTCAAAGTCATTGCAAATGACTCTAAGAAACAACATGTTAGATGCTGACTCTGTTGCAACAGTTAGTGGTCAAAGACAATGCACTTCTGGCATCTTCGGTTTAGACTTCCCCTGGCTAGGCCTGAAGGTACACGGGGTGCCCAAGAACACAGAGAGTCAGATACGCCCTTCCTCATCCCAGCAGAACAGGGAGGGGTTGCCACAGTGGCCTCCACACAGGTGAGAGCGATCAGAATCAACACAACTCAACAGATATTCATCTGGCACCACGCCATGTGCAGGAGCGCGGACTTGCTCTGCAAAAGTCAAAGATGAAGACGAAAGCTTTCTGTCTTTTTACCACCAGCTGCCTGGGAGATAAATACTCTTAAACCACATCCATAATACAAGTTGGAGAGAGATGTGTGCAATGACAGTGGCACATATAAAGCACCATGGGACGACTGAACCCGAGCAACGCTACTTACTGATTGGGGAGAGAAAGAGGGATGGGAGGATGTGGGAGAAAGGGTAGCATCTCAGCTGGTCCTTGAAGCATCAGACAGAGACCAAAGGGAACCACATTCCAAGAGGGAAACTGTAGACAAAGGCAACAGTAAAGAGTATGTTCCCAGGATAATGTGTCCAGAGTTTAGGGGAACAGAAGCTGGAAAGGTGTGTCTATGACAAATGGTGAAATGCTCAAAGGTAAAAACCCACTTAGGAGGTTGAACTTCAGCAGGCAGAAGAAAATAAAATCTTTGAACTTGGAATGATATAGTCAGAAGGAGAAAAAAACCTAATGTGTCTTAAGCATTGAATCTGTGTTAAGTCCTTTTTCATGCACTATTGAATTTCCTATCTCCTTTATCTTAAGAGATAGATCCCCGTTTTCCAGGAGAAAAAACTCAGACTCACTAACTTGTCCAACATTACACAGCTTAAGTAGTGGGGCCAGAATACTTGAACTCAAAACCAACTAACTCTTTTTTTTTTAGGAAGAGAAAATCAGCTACGGAGAACTGGCAAGGAGGACAGGTGTAGAGCTAGGGAGACCAGCTTGCAAAATAAAGTTCTTAAGAGCAGCTAAATGAGCCTGAATCCATTCATAGGAGGAAAACAAGCACACAAAAGCATCAAGGCATTTGAGTAAAAAGTATGGTCTGTCTAAATTGCTACCAAAAGGACAATGAGCCGGGGCCTTTTTTTTTTTTTTTTTTTAATGAACATGAAGGCTGGGCACGGTGGCTCAAGCCTGTAATCCCAGCACTTTGGCAGGCTAAGACAGGCAGATCACTTGAGGCCAGGAGTTCAAGACCAGCCTGGCCAACATGGTGAAACCCTGTATCTACTAAAAATATTAATACAAAAATTAGCCACGTGTGGTGGTGAATGCCTGCAGTCTCAGCTACTCAGGAGGCTGAGGCAGGAGAATTGCTTGAACCCAGAAGGTGGAGGTTGCAGTGAGCCAAGGTCACACCACTGCATTCCAGCCTGAGCAAAAGAGTGAATGAGACTCCATCTCAAGAAGAAAAAAAAAAGAAAAAAAAAGAAAAAGAAAATGGAGTTGTTCCTTCAGAGCCACCCCTGAAGTATCCCAACTGCAGGCAACATGGGGATAGAGGAAGACGTTAAATGACACTATGAGGGTACAACCAACCAAGTCCAGAATGCAGAAAATTCTATAGGACAAAGGACCCAGTAAATGGCATTTTTACAAAAACAGGAAGGCTGTTATAAATTAGATTAAAATAAATTTAAGCAGCGTATCAACTAAATGCAAGACATTTGAGTCAACTGGCAAAACGGAATCTAGACTAATGATGTGAATGAATGAGTGTTAATTTTGTTAGAAGTGGTCATGGTATTGTGGTTATGGGTTGGTTTTGTTGTTGTTTTTAGGTCTAGTCTGTTAGCAGAGCCCATGCATCCACGTATATGGGTGAAATACTAACTGCCTGCACTTTGCTTTACAGTACTGCAGGACACAAAAAGGGGTTGAGCTGGGGGGCAACATGTCTGAAAATAAGAATAGCAGAAAGTTGACGGTTACTGAAGCTGGGTAATGGGGTAAGTGGGGGTTCACCATAGTATTGTCCTTTTTGTGTGTGTGTTTAAAACTTCCCATAATGAAGTTTTAAAAATGAAGCCACAAAAAATGAAATGGAAATTTTCTTTCCTTTTTTCTCAACACATGTGTTATTAAAGGCAGAGTCAGCAAAAAAAAAAAAAAAAAAAAAAAAAAAAAGAGGACACACATTAGTCACAGATGGGTGTGAACAGAAGTTACTTTCCTCTGCACTGAGCAGAAACAGAGGGCATGACATGAAGACTCAGCAGCAACACTGTGACAGACAGGGTTCTGGGGTTGGCTCCAGGCCCACTGCACATACATAGTAGACAAGGGTAGGTTCACATGGTCTTTACCAAGTCCAAATTCAACCAGGATACAGGGACCTTCTGAGGGTACACAGTGCCCCCAGGCATCTACCTCCCTACAAAAAGCATGAGGCTCTCAGCTCACATACGCATTATTGGCCCATTTCAAGCTGTTAGATTAGAGCAAGCTTTACAAAATGAAGTCCCATTCCATCTGCTGTGGACTAAGTGTATGTGTCCTCCCCCAAAATTCTCATGTTGAAATCCTACTCCCCACTGTAATGGTATTTAGAAGTGAGCCTTTGGGAGGTAATTAGGTCATGAGAGTGGAACCTTCATAAATGGGATTAGTGCACTTATAAGAAAAGACATGAGAATGATGATCTCTCCCTCCACCATGTGAGGATATAGCAAGAAAGCAGCTGTCTACAAACCAGAATGAGGGCCCTCACCAGGAGCCAAATGAACCAGTGTATTAGTCTGTTTTCACACTGCTATAAAGAAATACCTGAGACTGAGTGATATTATTTGGCTCCGTCCCCGCCCAAATCTCACCTTGAATTGTAGCTCCCATATTCTCATGCATTGCGGGAAGGACCAGGTGGGAGGTAACTGAATCATGGGGGTGGTTTCCCCTATACTGTTATCGTGATAGTGAATAGACTTATGAGATCTGATGTTCTGATATGCAGTTTCCTGTCTTGCTTGGCTCTCATTCTCTCTTGCCTGCCGCCATGTAAGATGTGCCTTTCATCTTCTGCCATGATTGTGAGGCCTCCCCAGCCACGTGGAACTGTGAGTCCATTAAACCTCTCTTTCTTTATAAATTACCCAATCTCAGGTATGTCTTTATCAGCAGCATGAAAACAGACTAATACACTGGATAGTTTATAAAGAAAAGAGGTTTAATTGTGCAGTTCCACAGGCTGTACAGGAAGCACAGCAGCTTCTGCTTCTGGGGAGGTCTCAGGGAATGTTTACTCATGGCTGAAGGCAAAGAGGGAGCCAGGAGCTTCACATGGCTGGAGCAGGAGGGAGAGACAGAAGGGGGAGGTACCACACACTTCTAAACAACCAGAGCTCCTGAGAACTCACTCACCATCAACCAGAACAGCAGCAAGGCACCAAGGGGGAAATCCACCCCCATGGTCCAATCACCTCTCACCAGGTGCCATCTCCAACACCGGGGATTACAATTCGACATGAGATTTGGGCAGGGACACAGATCCAGACCATATTAGCCAGCACCTCGATCTTGGACTTCCCAGCCTCCAAAGCTGTGAGAAATAAATTTCTGTTGTTTGTGCCATCCAGGCTACGGGTTTTTCTTTTAGGAGCCTGAACTAAGGCATCATATCTTTGCATTATTTCAAATGCATCTGAACAAAACCGCAGCAATTTTGAACTTTGTTTTAAAGGATACCTCTTAATACTAACCTGCCAACTGAACTCAGTAAGCAATTCCTTTGCAAGAACTTAACACTAGTTAAGAACCTGAGATATAACTAGAATCATGAATGATTCGATGAAATGAGTAACGCACAATAAAAAGTGCATTATTAAAGTCTCCTTCTGCCCTGTTTAGAACAATGAGGGGACTTTAAATAATTAAATAATAATAGCTAAATGGTATCAATTACCATAGCAATTTAGGAGTTCAAATTCTGTGTATATAAGAATTTATAGTTTATTAAGTTTTTCTCCATGACACTCAATCTATTTCTGTGACTTGCATCTCGGGAATTATGTGTATATAGGGTATGCCTTTAGCTGATAATATTTCAGAAGGTTGCCCTTTAAATAAAGTGAAACACTTAGATTGAAACACATGAATGGCCACTCTAGGCTAATTCCAGAAAAGCTACCTAAAAAATCACATGGAGCTGCTCAGCTCATTTCTCAGGAGATTACAGGCTAAGAATTATGATTTGGCCCCTACTGGCAAGCAGTAATACATTTAAACTGTATTGGTCCACTGGCTAAATTTTAAAGTCCTCAGAAATTCTTGGGAGGAAACAGACCAGATACGATTGTTGTCGCATCCAAGGGAACCATGTAACGTGCCTGGCGTTCACCCTGGGTTCTCTATTCAAGTGCATTGATGGGCCAACACCTGGGCCGCTCCGCTCCCACCTGGGTAACATGAAGATAGCAATAAATGCAGTGGCTATTCGTAAGAAGCAATTACTTCAGGCAGTGAGGGCTATCCCAGCCCAGAATTAGAGTCCAAATACAACAACAAAATATAAATAAATAACATGTACACAAAATGGTAAGGAATCATCTCTCTTCCTGACTCTCTCTCTTACTTCTAAAACCAGACCTTGTGATTCAGTTCCCATGGAACTTGAACTTGAATAAGAGCCACAGAGTATTAGAAGTAGTCTCTCTTTTCACATACTGAAATGTACCACTCCCCAGAAACATGGCAGGTGGGATGGCCACTCAGTGGATCTCAAAGCCACACAGCTGTCCCGAGGATATGCCTGGACTTCAAGACAGTACACATGTGTACATTTCAGAAATGAACTTTCAAAAGCCCTTCTCTGGCTCTGAGCTCAGTTGTAGGAGATGAAAAAGCATTCGGCGGCCCAGAGTCAGGAATCGGAAAAGCACAAACAACCATTTGAATGATCTGGAATAGGCTGTGCCACAAAGACAGGGGCCTTTCGAAAGGAGCAGCACTTTAACCAAAAGAAAGTAAACAAGGGCGGGTGGGGGCAAGGAACCAATGGCACTAGTTTATAATTAGAAGGTATATTTTGGTATTTAGAAAGTTGCCCACGCGCATGGACACACACACACACACACACACACACACCCTCAAGCTGAAGGGTGGAGGCAAGATCAAGGGGATAAATCAACAAGGTTTCCTACACAACAGCACAGATCACTAACCCACGCCTCCAACAGAAGAGGAAGTTCCTTGTTTAGAGCATTAACTCTCCCTCCCACTTGCTGGGGCTGAGATGCCTCCCACTACACACCAAACATGAGGCTCCCGCTTAGTGGAGGAATCAGAGCAGCCACAATATTTCTACGAAGCTTGTTCTAAATGTACATGATATCAATGTTCTAAAATTCTGAATGTGGTACAGCTTTCATGCTAGCGCAGTATGGAAACGCCCCTCAACTCTCCCATGCCTCTCTTCCTCCTGGGTGCCCTGTGATACTCTGGTTCTCCTCTCTACTAAGCAGCCTGGTCCAGGGTCCTCCCACAAGAGCAAAGGATGAGGGACTTGTGCCCCAAGGGCCAGGTGGAACACACATACACACCCTCCCACGCACACATTCACACACACACAATTTGGATCACACTGTATCCTCTGACAGTAGTCACCTCTTGGCCCTGAAGCCATCTTCAATCGACAGAGAAAATGGAACAGTCAGTGAACAGTAAATCTAGACCCAGGCCGGGTGCGGTGGCTCACACCTGTAATCCCAGCACTTTGGGAGGCTGAGGCAGGCGGATCACAAGGTCAGGAGATCGAGACCATCCTGGCTAACACGGTGAAACCCTCTCTCTGCTAAAAAATACAAAAAATTAGCCAGGCGAGGTGGCGGGCGCATGTAAGTCCCAGCTACTCGGGAGGCTGAGGCAGGAGAATGGCGTGAACCTGGGAAGCAGAGCTTGCAGTGAGTCGATATCGCGCCACTGCACCCCAGCCTGGGCGACAGAGCAAGACTCCCTCTGAAAAAAAAAACAACAGACCCACCCACCAGTAAGATGCCAGAGGGCAGTGGGATGAGTTTGATCATTAAAAAGTTTATCACTCAGAACCTTCATCCTTGGAGGAAAGGGTTTCAGGAACAATAGCTCACTAACACATGCAGGTTTTAAGAAATAATGTTTATCATCTTTTTCCAAAATGAAAGGATAACCTGAAAAGTAAAAAGCTTGGGAAAATGGTACCCATATACCTACTACCCAGAAACAACACCAACATTAGACATGTCCCTTTATTTCCTTCTAGGTTTTTTTTTTTTTTTCTGTAAACCAATGAATTTTTACTAACAATTCACGCCTGCACAACCTGATTATTACAGGATCTAGACAAAGAGCAAGTTCATGAGCCATGTTTTCCATCAAAGCACTAGCTCTTAGAAACAGAAGCTACGATTGTCTCAGGCTAACACAAAAGGAGCCCTGCAGCTGGGAAGATACGTGTGACCATCAGCTTGAACACTGGACAGGCCACAGGGTCAGGTAGTGGAGTCCTAGCCACGCCAAACATGCAAGCACTGCTGTGAGAGGCACAAAGCAGAGCCTCCTCAGCCCAGGTGAGGGGTGGCAAGGCTTCCTTCCTGGTCAGCTGCCCCCTACAAACACCACCCCTCAAAGGCCGGGGCTAGCAAGGAACATGGGAAGTCCAATCAGCACTGTCCCATAAAGGATTTCCATATTTCCCACAACCCACCATAGCTGTGAGCTTGCTCACAGTTTGCTCAGCATACATTCAGGACCTGTTACACACATCTGTCTGCATTTCTTGGTTTTTTTTGAGACAGAGTCTCACTCTGTCACCCAGGCTGGGGTGCGGTGGCGTGATCTCAATTCACTGCAAGCTCCACCTCCCGGGTTCACACCATTCTCCTGCCTCAGCTTCCCGTGTAGCTGGGACTACAGGCGCCCACCACCACGCCCAGCTAATTATTTTGTATTTTTAGTAGAGACAGGGTTTCACCGTGTTAGCCAGGATGGTCTCAATCTCCTGACATCGTGATCCACCCGCCTTGGCCTCCCAAAGTGCTGGGATTACAGGTGTGAGCCACCGCGCCCGGCCCTGTCTGCATTTCTGACTCCCCTTAGACTATGATATTTGTAAAGTATGAGTGCCATGCTCCATTCATCTTCATGTCCTTTGTGTCTAGCAGATAAGAGAGGCTCAAGATGGCTCACACCCATCCATGAACACCAAGGAAGTGGCCAGCTTCAGGTTCTTTCTAGATTAAAGAGAAAGGGAAATGATCCAGCCCAGTCTTGTCCCAAGCTCAGCTCTTTAGTCTGAAAGTTAATGGGAAAGGCAGGGGTGGCATGTTAGATCTATTGATCCTATCTGTTACAATGTTCCAGGGGCCCCTGTTTGGTGAGCTATGTTCAATTTTTGGGAAAGGGGACAACGTCAATGCTATAATTCCGGGTGCCTCACACCACTCAGAAAGACCATAATCCAATGACAACTGAGAATGAATAGAAGCCCGTCTGGTTTCTGGGCATCCAACACAATTAGGGTCCCTCCACCACGGCTCTAGGAGCACCAAGAATAGTGATATGAATGTATTCCAGGGTCTGGCACACGGTAGTCAATAAATATTTCTGAATTAAAAAAATACTGTATGCCAAACACAGCACAGGACACCAAGAGAGGCCTCAGTCTCTGCTACCTGGAAGCTTTTCCATCTAACACAGTGGTTCTCTGTCTAGGGCGTCCATCACGATTACCTGGAGAGCCTTTCCCCAATACTCACGATCCAGGCTCTGCCCCAGGCCTCCTGACACACCCTCCGAAGACAGGGTCTAGACATACGTACGGTCAAACAGCTACCCAAGTGATTCTGAGGTAAACTTCCACATTGAAGAATCCCTGCTCCAGAGAGTAAACGAAAGCTAGTATTTATTATATTTGTAAATATTGGGGGGAGATGGGAGACTAAGGCAGTAATGCTTTTTTATTTGTAAGTACCAAGACTTCCCTCCCTGCCCTCCCACAGGTTAAATTTTAAAGTCCTCAGAAATTCTCGGGAGGAAACAGACCAGGTACAATTGTCGTCGTATCCAAGGGGACCATGGAACATACCTTGCAGTCAGATAAAGCTCACGGAAATCAAGGGCAATGACCTAACAGTTCAAGGGACTGAGAGACACGACCGCGAGCCTTTCCTGATTGTTTTCTCTGGGTAACCAAGGGACAGCTGCTGTCCTTTAGCCAGGCGAAGACACTGGATATCAGACTCTGGGCCCCACTGCCTGCCCCAGGCTGAAACCTCCTTCAGGGATGCTGTGCCAAGAGCTGCCTGGCTGGGTTCTGGAGCCGAAATGGGCAGCCTGTACTTAGCCTGCACTCGGACACCTGCACACGTGTCTCTTTAGGAAAGAGGGAGCACCAGCAGCGTGGCCAGACACTCCCTTTTGGGCTTAAGTTTTTCCTGAGGCTGCCTGCTAAACCTCATGCTAAGACAGACAGACAGACTAGCAGACACACATACATGTCCACAGCCTTGGGGCCCCTTTGCTCAAGGAGGCTTCCCACAGACACCTTGGCAAAGACCTACATACGAAGCCAAGGACACGTGTCCTCTGGAGGACAACCCCTGCACTCACTCAGCCCTCCCATCCACCTCCCTCAAACCAGAAGCCTCTGAGGCCAGTTAGGAAACCCAGCTTCAGCATGCACCATCAGCCCAGAACCCCCGCCCGCCCAATCCATGCTGCCCCCAAGGTCAAGAGTAGAACCGTCCCACCTCCCCTCTCTCCCCACACTCTTTAAAGCAGCAGATTCTGTGAATTTTCCTTTTCCCTTTCTTGGCTCCCCTGCATATGTGGCTCCTTATTCCTCTACTTAGAAAAGCTGTCCTCCTCTCTCCTCCCCTGCGGACCCTTCAAGTATCAGCTTTTGATATTTTGCCCCTCTGTCCATTCCTGTGTGCTTCTGTAAATAGCCTCCTACGGGAAAGCACAGTGAATACGAAGATGAGTAAGATGTGGTCCCATTCCTCAGGGAGGGCGGAGACACACACACAGACAGAAAGGACAGGAAACGCCATGAGAGAGAGAAGCCTAGGGCATCACGGAGCACAGAGAGGAAGCGCAGATCACAGGGGCTCCTCAGGAGATGACACCCCAGTTAGAGTCTAAACACCCGGGATGAACTGGTGCTGGCCCAGTGGTGTCTGCAGACAAAGGAGAAATAAAGCAAAGCACAGCACAGAAGTAACCTGTGCCCAGGTCAGTGAGAAGACACTTCAGCAGGAGGAGCAGGCGAGGCCCAGGTGGAGAACCCCAGGAGAGAGCGACTGGACTGGCAGGCAGAAGCCAGCGCCTGCAGGGCCACCTCCTCTCCAGTCCTTGGGGGTGCCACCCACGGTTCTGCGGGGCTGTTCCCAGGGGTGATTTCATGGCTCAGAACCACAGGCATAAGTTCAACCTGTCATCATGGGGCAGCCAAGCCAATGGTCCTAATTAAAGTCTCCTGAGACACAGGCGTGGCCATCTCCTTCCAGCCAGGCCCGTCTCTAGATAAATGCTCCTTTACCACAGTGCCAGAGGCTGCTTCTCCAAGTAGCTTCCCACTGGCCTTTAATTTGGTAGCACTCAAGCATTCTAGTCTGAACCCAAGCATTTCTGGTTACAAAATGTCTCTCTAATCGTTGGGAGTGTGTAGACCAGAGTTCAGGAGCACACAAGATTAGAAGCCATACTGTAAAATTGAGCCCTTCATTTCCCCTTAGGTTTTAAATAGGCATATGAACACTTGGTCATATTATACCTAAAAGCATACACACTCACAGCCTCTGGTAACATAGAATTACAGGCAACAGGGCTCTCATGTGTCAGGAGACCCCTCTAGTCTAAAATAGCAAAATCTGCAACGGGAGCACTTGACTAGTAGCTTTTGCTTACATCAAGTCACAGTTGCTTCAGCCTCCAGGCCTGTTTCCTTCTACATAAACACTACCACCGTCACCACCAACATCCTCATCATCAAATACAGTGAGCAACTGCTACGCATCTGGCACTGTTCACAGTAACACTAGGAAGGAGACTATTCTATTTCCTTGATTCTAAGACCAATCCTAGAATCCATTTTACAGTTAATCCTTTTCCCCCAACATGGTAACACCTCTGAAAGGCACATAGTTCAGTTGGCAGGACTTTTTTTTGCTCCCTTAGTGCTACATAAATGAAAGGTGCAGCTAAATTGATAGTTCTTGGATTTGAGGAAATAAGCATTTTTTATCCCCATCTTATTAATATGAACACTAAGTGTGGAGAGGGTAAATAACTTGCTGTAATACAAATGTTTGTACCAGATAATCTGGTCAGTAACCAGCACTTAAACTATTTGAACATGTCTATAATAAGAAGCAGGGCTGCCTTCCAATGTTGAAACAAAAATTATTCCTGCTGTGTCTAAGGCATTTCTATCTTTGGAATTCTTTAAAGATTTATTTGCTCAATTCGATAGTCTGTTCAGTGGCTAATTCTATTTTTCTCCTCGATTCATTCCACAGGCACTGCCTTCTCTCCTTTTTCCATCTCCACAGACCTGAGTTCATAACATTTCATCCACAGTTCACCCACTCACTCAATCTCACCTTTGGGCCCCTGGTTACTTTGTCTTCATCCCAATTCTCCGTACTCTTTCAGGAAGACTTTGGTGATTTCCGCTTGGCTTTTCTCCTCTCTTCTGCTTTCTCCTGGCCTCTCACAGGGCCCTGGCTTGGCCAGGATGATCTCAGACAGTCTAGCTATAAAAAATCTGACCCCTAAACCCGGGCACAGTGGCTCACGCCTATAATCCCAGGACTTTGGAGGGCCGAGGCGAGCGGATCACCTGAGGTTGGGAGTTTGAGACCAGCCTGACCAACATGGAGAAACCCCGTCTCTACTAAAAACACAAAATTAGCGGGGCATGGTGGCGCATGCCTGTAATCCAAGCTACTCAGGAGAGGCAGGAGAACCGCTTGAACCCAGGAGATGGAGGTTGCGGTGAGCCAAGATCGTGCCACTATACTTCCGCCTGGGCAATAAGAGTGAAACTCCTTCTCAAAAAAAAAAAAAAAAAACTGGCCCCCAGAGACAGTCTACAGTGTTGAAATTCCACTCTACTGCTGATGAGTCTCATGATTTTAGGTAAGTTACTAAACCTAGCTGTGGTCTCCATTGCTTCATCCCTAAAATATTAGACCCTATTTCACAAAGCTGTTGTGAGAATTCAGAGATAACACACATACTAATACAATGTGCTCATTAGCACCCAGCACACAGTAAATGCTCAATAGTCTCACTGCATGATAACATCCTGCTTATCTGTGTACAGTCTCCATTAAACCGATCTCGCTGGGGCGGGGAGTGGATCATATTTCCTAGCAGAGTCCCAGGACAAGAACTGTGGCTAGCTCACAAGAGCTGAAGAAACTGTTGAATCAATGAATAAATGGACGCATGACTATGTGTAACACATGCAAGGCACTGTGCTCAGGAACACAAGGGCAAGGCGGCCATGCAAACTATCAACTCTAATACAAATGCTAAATAGATGTTCTGGTAATGTGCTGTACAAGCACAATAGAGGGAAAAATTAACTCTGACAGGAAAGTGCACTGAAGAAAAATACTGATGGAAACACAGGAACAAAGACAAAGGAACAAAGATATAAGAGAAAACGGCACAAATATAAGACAGGCTTAGAATGTATAGTCTAGCATGGGCATTCAGCTAAGTTCACCATCGGGATCCACAGACCCCTTGAAATTGAATGGAAAACTGAGTGAACATGTACCTTTCTAGGGAGGCGGTCCATAGCTGTCTGTTCCTTGAAAGGGTCTGAGGTCCAAAAAGATGAAGGGCCCCTGTGATAGGGTGTTGGTCACGGGATAGGGAGGGCGGAGGGAGAATGAGGAGGGGTCATCAGTGCAGAGTGAGCCCAGCCGGTGGAGGGTTAGAATGCCAGTCAGCAGATGGTGAGCTTCATCACGTGACCATTAATGGGGGTCCTGGGGGGTTTTCAAACAGGGAAGAGGGGTGATCAGATCTGAACTAAGGAGAGAAAATCCATCAGCAGTAGGGACAGGAGCAGGTCAATGGAGGAGTTTAGGGGGAGAGTTGAAGAAGCCAGTGGGAATAAGGACAGAAATTAAAGTTCCCATTTAAGAAGCAGGGAAAAGTCCAAACAAACCCAAGACAAATCTAGTCTCGCTAGTGTATAAAAAGAAGAGAAGAACAGACCTGAGAAGCAGGCTGGGATTCAGGTGGAGGAGAGAGGAGATGGCTACGCCCTGGGTTTCCCCCTATCTTAGGATTTGATTTGAGATGGTGAGTTTGAGGAGAAGGCATGACCCTCACGGGGAGGCGCTCTCCCCAGGGGATGCGGGGCTCACCAGGAGATCAGGTCCGGAGCTGTGTGTGGATTCTGACACCCTCTCAGGGCAACTGTGGAAGGGCGACACGTTTCTGAGAGAAGGCCAAGACAGAGACTCCAAGAGCGCCAACAGGGGAAAGAAAATGAAAATTCCAGTAAAGACAACCAAGAAGGAACACCACAGGAGGTGGAGACAGGAGGCAAACTAGGAACTGGAAGCCCCTGAGGCTGATGGGGGGAAACCCTCATGGTGGTCAAGGCGTCCAGTGATGAGAGAAAACACGGCAAGATGAGCCCAGAGAAGGGGCGACTGAACTCTGCAACGTCCGCAGTGAGATTTTCAGCAGAATCACACAGCAAACCTCATTAGTTCAGGGTCTCATTCAACATTAGGGACAGATCAAGGATGAGGCCTAAGTTCATTTAGAAAATGCGTTTTTGCAGATAGCACCAACTAACATAATAGGTTCTTAGGAGATGTCTTAAACGTTTAAGACCACAAACTCTCTTACGATATGGTAGAACACGAGACACATGGAGCCAAAACCCCTGGGTTCAAATCTCAGCTCTTTTAAGGGGTTGTGGGGGTGCTGGCGGTTTAACAGGTACAGAGCGTCAGTTTGAGAAGACGAAAATGTTCTGGAGATGGACGGTGCTGGTGGCTGCACAACAGTGTGAATGTGCTTAATGCCACTGAATTATCCACGTAGAAATGGTTAAAAAGATAACTTTGATGTTATGTATATTTTACCACACACACGCACAAAAATAACAATAGGCCAGGCGCGGTGGCTCACGCCTGTAATCCCAGCACTTTGGGAGGCCGAGGCGGGCGTTTCGCCTGAGGTTGGGAGTTCGAGACCATCCTGACCAACATGGCGAAACCCTACTTCTACTAAAAATACAAAATTAACTGGGCATAGTGGTGCACGCCTGTAATCCCAGCTACTCAGGAGGCTAAGGTGGAAGAATCGCTTGAACGCGGGAAGCAAAGGTTGCAGTGAGCTGAGATCACAGCATTGCACTCCAGCCTGAGCAACAGAAGTGAAACTCCGTCTCAAAAAAAAATAATAAATAAATAAACAAACAAACAAATAAATAAATGACAACAACCCTAGGAGGAGGTATTATTATCATTTCAGACACATGAGGAAACTGGGACTTAAAAAGGATCCATAGCTGGTGAAGTCAAACAGCTACTGTGCTCCGAGCTAAGATTCAAAGTCTCCGAGCAGCCAGGCACAGTGGTTCACACCTGTAATCCCAGCAGTTTGGGAGGCCGGGGTGGGAGGATCGCTTGAGCCCAGGAGTTCAAGACCAGCCTGCGCAATATGGTGAGACCCTGTCACTATAAGAAAATTAGCCAGGCATGGTTGGGCATGGTGGCTCACGCCTGTAATCCCAGCACTTTGGGAGGCCAGGGTGGGAGGATCGCTTGGGCCCAGGAGTTCAAGACCAGCCTGGGCAATATGGCAAGACCCTTTCTCTATTTAAAAAAAAAAAAAAAATTAGCCAGACATGGTGGTGTGTGCCTGTAGTCCCAGCTACTAGGGCAGGGCAACCGGTTGGGGGACCCCTGAGGTGGGAAGATCACCTGAGTTCAGAGGGTCGAGGCTGCAGTGAGTCATGATCGTGCCACTGCACTCCAGCCTGGGGGACACCACCCTGTCTCAAAACAAAAACAAAAACAAAATAAGTCTCCAAGGCTTTCACCTCCACCGCTGGGCTTTCTAAAACCAAGATGTCAACAGGCCCGGCCAGCAACTGAGGCGGACACAGCGCAAACGGCCACAGGTGTGGGCTAGAGGAAGGTGGTGATTCGCTTTTTGTTTTCTCACAGGCACAATCAGTTCCACGTGCCCCGTCTTGTTAGGCATGTTCTGTTCAGGCCCTAACCCTACCAGTGCGTTCATAGAGAGTGATGCTGTGGACAGGAGATGTCACCAGATCTGCTTCATCCAGCAGACACAAAGCCAGGTTTCCACACCTCAGCTCACATCTACGGCGGGAATTCATCCTGTCCTAGCTCCATTTGAAAACCCCCCTTTCTCGTTCATGCCCCTACCAGCTCCACAAGTGAACTCCTCCCTCCCTGTCATCATAGCTGGCTAAAAACTTCCCAGTAGCCCCTCTGGGTCAGGATGGAAAACAGACCTACAAGGTCAACTTAGCACATACCCCCGACACTCTTCAACAGCATGCCAGACTCGGTGATTAGGAAGGGAAAATCCATACCTCTGAATGGGACCGGAAAAGAAAAATGAAATGGCATCAGCAGTTAGCCAAAATGAAGACCTCAGTGGGTTTGGTCACCCATCAAAAAGCTGACCTATATGTAGAAGCCAAACTCCATTCTTGGCTGTATCGACAGGATCTCACCCCAAACAAGCTTTTGCCCAGCAAATTCCACAAAGCTTATCAAGGTTTGACTCCCTTTGTTCCCATGAAGTGCAAAACACCACCTTCTTGTACACAGGGGCCCTTTCCCACACATTAGTTTACCTTCAATGATGTCCTACATGTAGCCGGTCCCCAAAGCTGTGGAATGAACACAAACTTCACTGTTTAGACAGATATTCTGATTGTATCTGGCTTTTAAACTTTTATTACAAAGCAGGTTGATTGTCACTGACTTCATTTTGTTCCACTTGAGGTGCTGAGCAAAAGACGGATCTCTCAGTAAATACCAGCCACAAAATAAGACTCCCCTACCACCTACACACACCAAAAGCACAATCCTCAGAAAAGCATGATCGCATGGTGCAATTAGAGAAGATTTCAGCCCCACGGCTTTGGATTCTATTTTCTGGATAAATAATTACTCATTTTCTAATTAAACAAACAATCAGTAGAAAGCACAGCCTGCGAAACCGCGTAGGTGTCCACCGTCTCCGCTCTGCTGAGATAGTGCGACAAATGATGCTAACTCGGGGGTGAACAAGACGTACTTGGCTCCTACTGTTTGCACAAACTGATACAACCACACAGCCCAGCGTTTACAGTACAGCTCACTCCAAACATGAAATGGACACCTTTAATGATTGACATCCCAAATAAGAAAACAGTTCCTTTAGATGAAGGCCAGATTTCTTGGACTTGGGGAAAAAAAGAGAGCCGGCCAGTGAATATACTGAAGGTAATTTTGTTTATTTTTGGGTTTGTTTTGTAGGACCACTGCAGAAGGTCCCAGCCAAAACTGAGTCAAAGACAGTGACCTACATATTTCTGGCTGCTTTCTACTAACATTCAGTGTCCTTGTCTGTATATGTTCAGGGACACGAAGCAAAGCAATGACCTTTATAGATCGTGTGCTAAAATCTGCTGGTTCCATTTGGCTAAGCAAAGTTAACGTTTACTCTTTTGAGTTTATACTGGTAAAAGAAAGTGGATAGCTAGAGAACACTAGAGGAATCTCCCCACACTAGATAAAGGCAGATGGTACAGGCGTCTTGCTCCTGCTCTACTAATAGCATCCAAATATCTCTGCAGTAGGATGTGTCTGCAAGCACAGGCTATTTTAACATTCATTCATGTAAACTTCTTATTCATTTCATTCACTCAATAAATATTTACTGCGCGCCAGGTACTATGGATACAGAGAACATAAAACAAAGTGCTGCCCTCATGGAGCTTACATGCTAGTGGGAGGGTGGAAACAGGCAAAACGAGTCATGAAAACAAGTAAGAATTTCATAGAATTCTAAGTGCCATAAAATACTGCCAAGGAACAGAAAGGATAAATGGGGTGTGCAGTGGGAGGAGGATGGGGTATTTTGCTGGCCAGTCAGAAAAGCCCTCCTGAGGTTATATTTGAGCTGAAACCACACAAAGATCGCAGAAGAGCAACCAAACAGAGGGAACAGCAAATATAGTGATCCTGGGATGGAAAGGAATTTGGCCAATATGGTGGAGCAAACAAAAGGGACCAGTGGTAGCAAAGGAGATGAGACTCAGGCGGGCAGCACCCCACACGGCCTTGCAGGCATGGTTAGGGACTCCTGACTTGGTTGTACTTGCAAAGGAGTCTCAGAAATCAATAAAAAGCTACAAATTTAAATACGAATGTATGTGTGAGGTCAGCAAACATGATACGCTTAGGATTGATCATTTGAGCAACACGACTAAAAGCAAGGAAGTGAGCTTCAGATAAACACCATTTGTACAGCACCCTAGGGCTTACCACGAGCTTTCACAACATCATCTTATTTGGATGTTCAGACTGCAGCAGTGAAGTCAGAGGTTAAGGACAAGCAATAAAAAGAGCTCCTAGCTCTTAATTACTAAGAAACCAATTCATCCCGTCTCCAAAGTGGTTAAAGAGGAAAACTCCAGAGACCACAGATTAAAAGAGGTGGCTTTAGCGTTCTTCTCCCTCTGAGGACGTCAAATAATCTCTCTAAAATGGCTTAAGATGCAGAGTCCAGGAGTGCCAAAAGCCCAGCTCAACCAAAAGAAAACACAGCTACCATATTAAATATAAGACATGGGCATCCTTAATTTTCCGTAGTGATTAGTCCTAATGAAGCCATAAAGATCATGACTACGATCTTCTAGAACTTTTTTTTTTTTTTTCCCCTGAAAAGCCTTTGCATCCCAATGCCAATAAGCTCATTGGGCCTAGATTGCTCCAATCGCTGCCTTTCTAAACTGGCCTCCCTTCCACATCCACCCTGACAGGCTAGGCTCCCTCAAATACTTTTCTCCCTATAAGATTTCTGACCTCCAAAATTTTCCCACTGAGCCCTCCTCCAGAATCAAATCCTCACCTGACCTCATGACCCGCATCAACCTTCTTTCTCCCATTGCTTCTACCCCGTTCTGCACTCCAAAGACCCATCTCCTCACAGTCTTGCATGGGTACCAAGCTAGACACCATACCTCGAATGATGGGGCCCCTCTTGCTAGGCTGTCCTCCCTCTTTCCATCCACTTGGCGAGTCCTCGATGGCCAGGAAAGTCATGACTCTCTCAGGGATCCTTCCTTCACTAGTCTCGCCCTCCCTGGCTGCCTTCTACTCTAAAATTGCACGGCATACACAGCAACCCCCAAAGTTTCTCTAAAGGAAAGATAACTTTTCTGAAGATGACCAAAGTGGAGACGCAGTGTTCCAGGACATTCCTATTCCCACTGGGTGGCTCAAACACTGGAGAAGGATTCACGGCAAGAGCAAATTAGTTCAAGATGTCCCGATTCAAGTTTGTAAACAGTGGTTACTGGACACCTGACTTCATCTAGACAACAGAACAATACCAGACACTTAAGAACACAGCATTCTGCCCCAGGAAACACATACCGTGACCAATATCCATTTCCTTTATCAAAATAACTTAGGGAGAAGAGATTGACAGTCTGTCCATAAACACACTATGATCAATACTATTTGTGTAGGCAAGGCAAAAGCTCAATTTTGGCCATATTCAGTGACCATCAGGAAATTTCCCAACCAATGCAACTCACACAAAGAGTGCACGTTTCCATGCATAGCAAGTACTACTCTGTGGAAGTTTTAAAAAAATCCAGCAGCGATATCCATAGAGATATCAGCTAGAACGCATGCTTCATAATTTCTAAAGGAACAATAATTAAGAATGTAATTTTTTCAGCATTTGTGAAGTACTAAGATACAGCCAGACGATAAAACATACAAAGACAGTGTTAACACGTTAATATTATTTTTGTTCACTTAAAAGTACAGAGAAGGGGCCGGGTGCAGTGGTTCACGCCTGTAATCCCAAAACTTTGGGAGGCCAAGGCGGGTGGATGACTTGAGGTCAGGAGTTCGAGACCAGCCTGGCCAACACTGTGAAACCCCATCTCTACCAAAAATACAAAAATTAGCCAGGTGTGGTGGCATGTGCCTATAATCCCAGGTACTTGGGAGGCTGAAGCAGGACAATCGCTTGAACCCGGGAGACGGAGGTTGCAGTGAGCCAAGATCACACCACTGCACTCTAGCCTGGGCAACAGAGCAAGACTCTGCCTCAAAAAAAAAAAAAAAAAAAAGGTGGGGGGGAAAGGGCTGGGCATGGTGGCTCATACACGTAATCCCAGCACTCTGAGAGGCTGAGGTGGGAGGACTGCTTGAACCCAGGAATTTGAGACCACCCTGGATAACATGATGAAACCTCATCTCTACAAAAAAAATTTTTTAAAAAATAGCTGGGTGTGGTGGCATGCACCCATAGTCCCAGCTACTCAGGAGGCTGAGGTGGGAGGATCTGTTGAGCCAGGAAAGGTGAAGCTGCAGTGAGCTGAGATTGTGCCACTGCATTTCAGCCTGGGCAACACAGCAACATCCCATCCTAAAATAAATACACATATGCACAGACACACACACACACACACACACACACACACACACATATGGAGAAGGAAGAAGGGCATGAGGAAGAAGAAATGTGACCTCTCATTTATTCTCCAGGAAAGACAGCCAAACCCCAGGAATTGAATCTTGCAAGCCGGGAGGATTTCCTTCAGGGTCACCCCAAGCTTGCAAATGAAGTTTCCAGATGTTCTCGCTGGACTAGTGCACTACATTAGGAAAGTGAGCTGCGTTTTAAAGTGGCCCTGAAATACATGACAGCACAGGAGATATGAAGAAGGGAAAACCACATAACATTAGATAAGATACCACACTCACTTTCACAGCAAATCTCCCTCTCAGAGAAAATCACTCCCTAGCCAGGAATGGTGGCAGGTGCCTGTAATCCCAGCTACTCGGGAGGCTAGGGCAGGAGAATCGCTTGAACCCGGGAGGTGGAGGTTGCAGTGAGCTGAGGTCACACCACTGCACTCCAGCCTGGGTGACAGAGTAAGACTCCGTCTCACAAAAAGAAAAAAAAAAAAGAAAAAAAAATCACTCTTAACGAGTGCTACCTGCACGTGGAGTAAAAGCTGGTCACGAGCACATGCATGACCCAGATGTGGTGCCAAGGGAGCCGAACCCACAGCCACCATTCCAAAACCCGGCATAAAAGTCCCCAGGGGAGGTGGAAGAGTGAGAGTTGCTCTCAGCCACTCCACCCTGTGCTATTTTAAGCACCATGACTTCATTCTTGTTTGTTCTGAAGCAGCACAGATGGGCCGCGTCAATTTATGTTACTACAAGAAGAGAAGGAGCCCCAGATTCAAAGCTGCACATTTCTCTTGCCTTGTGTTAGGGCATCCTGAAGCTGGAACTGTGGTGTGTCGAGCAGAGGAAAGCACTATTTCTTTTTTTCCCCCTCTCTTTTTCAGAAGCCTAAGAGTATTTCACCAACATGGCCATATTTCACGGAACCAACAGCCAGATCTACCTGAAAAATGGCACAAGGTGAGTTGCTAAAAAAAGCCACCGAGCCTTTGCAGCTTTGTCAGTGCCACCCAACTGTGAAATCCGTGGCCCTTGCTCCAGACACAGGAAGGGTCCTCCTCCTCAGAGAGCAGGAGACACGGCAGGGCCAGTGATCCAAGCTGCAGCACGATGCAGGGTGGAAGGGGGCTCCAAGTCACGTCTCATCTGGCCACCTAGGAGGGCACAGGGCTTTTCCCTGAACCTTTCCAAGAAACTTAAAGAACCAGACTGTCTAAGGGGCAGGCACAGAATATATTATTTTTTTTTATTATTTTTTGAGATGGAGTCTCGCTCTGTCGCCCAGGCTGGAGTGCAGTGCCACAATCTCGGCTCACTGCAACTGGGTTTTGAACTAGGTAGAGGTGGTCATTATCGCACACTATGAATGCACTAAATGTCATTGAATTACTCACTTTAAAATGATTTTGTCTTATGTCAATTCCACTTGAATTATAAAAAACACTTCAATTATAAAATATGCATAATCTGCATCAGCGTCACTATATATGGTACACCCCACGCATTGCCAGGAGCTGTCAGCCTTGATGTACTTGGTCCGCCTCCTGCTTCAAGCAGTTCTCCTGTCTCGGCCTCCCAAGTACCTGGGATTATAGGCACACGCCACCACACCCGGTAATTTTTGTAGTTTTAGTACAGAGAGGGTTTTGCCATGTCGGCCAGGCTGGTTTCAAACTCCTGGCCATAGGGATCTGCCCCCCTCAGCCTCCCAAAGTGCTGGAATTACAGGCATGAGCCACCACGCCCGGCCAGATTACATTTACTAAACTTCTGCCAGGCACTGCACAATCTGGTTAAAAACTCCCAACAATCCTACGAGGTAAGTCCTCTTATCATTCTTTATTTTTTGAGTCAGAGTCTTGCTCTGCCACCCGGGTTGGAGTGCAGTGCAACGCACTGCAACCTCTGCCTCCCAGGTTTAATCAGTTCTTCTGCCTCAGCGTCCCAGGTAGCTGGGATTACAGGCGCGTGCCACCATGCCTGGCTAATTTTTGTATTTCTAGTAGAGACGGGGTTTCACCACATTGGCCTGGCTGGTCTCAAACTCTGGACCTCAGGTGATCCACCCACCTCGACCTCCCAAAATGCTGGGATTACAGGCATGAGCCACCATGTCCAGCCCTCTTAACATTCTTGCTCTTTCTATTTTGAAATAGAGAAAGCCAGCTCCAAGAAGTCAGGAAATAACAAGGCTGAACTAGCCTCCGCTTCATGGCGGGTATGTCGAGGAGCTTTGCCTGCCGTCCGAGGGGCAGACTAGAAGCTTCTCTTGGAACATTGATCCTTCACTAGTCTACCCAATGTGTCAGCCTCCCCTGCCAACAAACGACATGTAGAAATAATGAATAAAGATGCATGGAAAACAGGAAAACCCAAGAGCCAGTCCTACAACTGCCACTTCCCAATGACTTGGCCTTGAGCAAGTTCCATTGCCCTTGAGCTCTGTTCAGGTCACCTGTGTGTAAAGGTGTGCTTTGTTCTCCCTCTAACACAGGGTTGGGGACCAAGTACATCAAGGCTGACGAGTCCTGGCGATGAATAGGGTGTACCATATATAGTGACATTGATGCAGATTATGCATGTGTGTGTTTTATAATTGAAGTGAAATTGACATATGACGAAATCAATCATTTTAAAGTGAACAATTCAGAAGCATTTAGGGCATTCATAATGTGAGTAATGACTACTTAGTTCAGAAACATTTTCATTGCCCCAAAATAAACCCCCCATGGCCACTAAGCAGTCACTCCCCAATCCCTACTCTCACCAACCTCTGGCAACCTGGAATCCGCTTCCTATCTCTATGGATTTACCTATCCTGAGCATTTCCCCATAAGTGGAATTATATGATACGAGACCTCTTGTCTCTTGACTTTCACTAACACGTTTGAGGTTCATCCAAGTTGTAGCATCTGCACTTCATCCCTTTTTATGGTTGAATAATATTCCATTACGTACATACCACAATTTGTTGATCCATTCATCCAGTAACGGGCAGCTGGGATGTTTCTGCCTTTTGGTTATCGTGAATAATGTTGCTGTGAACACTCATGTAGCGGGTGACGTCTTTTAAGGCACTTTCACATTTCATTCTAACAAGTATGTGAGGTAGACCCTGGTCATATGAATGGCGTTTGAGTTGTGCTTCCTTCCTCATTAATCCATCACTTTCTAATCTCACTCCACTTTTATAATAAGAAAACAGCAAAGAACTTCTAAGGCTAAGTCAGGCACATGAAGAGTTTGTGAAGGAATTAAAAGGTGTTCATTAATGATTTGATTTTTAAAAATTAATAACTCAGAATGTGTAATAGGACTGTCTCAAAACTGGACATTATTCCTAACATGCATGGAAAATGCAAAGACGGTATTAAAGACTAAATTCTTTAAAAAGTAAAGACACTGCAGGGACGTAGAAAGAAAAATGATACAGGAGAGAACAAAAGCAAAGCTCTTCATCTCCAAATCTTTGCCATCTAATTAAGTGACCAGAACACTCAGACCTTTCTTTGAACAGAGCCATTTTTATCAAGTCAAGATTTCACGACCATCCAAAGACTTTCAGCTCAAAACCTCACGCGGACAGACGCAAATGTGAGGCAACCAGGCCAGCCTTCTGCTGCTCTGCTACAGGTCTGGCCAAATGAAAGAACGTGCTCAAATCTAAACTCAGGCAATGGAGAGTCTAATGTTGTCAATATCAATATTGTCACTGTTTGCTTCCAAGACAACTCCTCAGCAAAACAAAGAGTCTCAACTCCCTCTAGGTGCTAAGAATCTTCAAGTGTCAAGTGAAAAGGTCTCCGTTCCCTTGAATTCTTTTTTAATCCAAGGTTTGGGGCTTCAAAATCAGTATAAAGTGAGTGCAATCACAGGATCACAGGAGGCTACTTGAAGGGGCAAAATGCAATCTCACCTTAGGAGCCAGGCGGGCCAGACCCAGTCCCATCAATCAGCCAACCACAGGCACAAAACACACGCTGATGAAAAGGACTTGGCACGGTGCATTGTGTCATGTCCAATACTCGTCATTGTATACATAATAAAGTCAGTCAGATGAACATTCTCATACTGTGTTCCCCATGTGATGCAAAAAATAAAAAAATTGGACTATTGAGAATTTTAAAGGCACACAGAAAAAAAAGGGAGTGCTAAGCCTGCGAATTATCTGGCTGGAGAAATACCAAAGTCCTCCTTCTCATAGTCTCCGCGATCACCAATTGTTCATTTCCCCCCTTTTGTCTTCCCCAGTCAAGACTCTCAATTCCGGGGTACGCAAATCAGGAGGAGGCAGGGAGAAATTTTTTTTTCCATCTTGAACACTTAAATTTTACTAAAGGCAAGGAAAGGGTAAGAGGAAATATATTTTCTACCTGTACCTCCACACTCCTAGCCCTTCCCTCCCAAGGTACTTTGCTTTAAAGTGAAATCAGGGACATTTTGCCAGGAAAGGTCATTTAGTAAACATGTCAGGCTTTGAGGGCCCTTTGGTCTCTGCTGTGACTACTCACCTATGCCACTGTAACACAAAAGTAACCACAGACAAAATCCAAACAAATGGGCTGTGTTCCCATAAAACTTTAGGGATGCACTCTCACATTTGAAATTCATGCCATTTTTGGATGTCACAAAACATTACTGTTTTCATTTTTTTTCCCAACTCTTTAATAGTCATTCTTAGCTCATGGGCCAATAGCAGGCTGGATTTGGCCCAGAGGCTATAGTTTGCCTACCCCTTCTTTAAATCATGGATGCTAACTTTTTAGGGTATGGTGTATCTGGTTTTTTTCTTTCTTTATGGGGGAGGGAGGTTTAAAGTTCTGCGTAAACCAGAAAAGAACAAGGCAAGGACAACATTACAACAGCATAATTCAGAAAGAAAATACCTACCCCTGTTCTGTGAATCTCCTTTAGTCATTTAAACCAAATTTAAAGACTCCTTTAGTCACCTGTTGGCAGAGGACCACAAATTTTAAAATGTGCTTGCTTACTGCTAAAAGTTAAATGTTTCATTCCTTTTTCTTCAATAAAAGAAATTCAAGAATAGTTACTCCTATTTTCTGAATCAACTCAGTAAGTACTCACTAGATGCCTCTAATGTGTCCAGTACTAGTCGTGCTGCCAGAAAGAAAGGAC
This sequence comes from Theropithecus gelada, assembly GCF_003255815.1. Taxonomy (NCBI): domain Eukaryota; kingdom Metazoa; phylum Chordata; class Mammalia; order Primates; family Cercopithecidae; genus Theropithecus; species Theropithecus gelada. Next base: position 126,966,081 of record NC_037676.1, read on the forward strand.
ATCAAAATATACCTTTTCCCCCAAACATTTTGATCCCCAAGAGATTTTAGTGTTATGGTGACAAATTGACACTGATCCCTCCCAAACCATGATCTCAGCTGATCCCTTTTCATCCACTGAATGCATTTGAGAGATGACTTTGGCCAGTGGATAGTATACATATTTATGGCGAGGAAGCTGGCAGAGCAGTATCACAGGAATAATTCCAGACTTAAGATCCCGGTTCCGCTCTTTAGCTCTGTGACCCGGGGAAAACTAATTAGCCTCTCCAAATTCTCTATCCATTTAAGAGCAGACCTAAAAACATCTTTCTCAAATAGCCCCAACACTTTAGTGCAGGGCCTGTGTATTAGTCCATTTTCATACTGCTATGAAGAAATACCTGAGACTGGGTAATTTATAAAGAAAAAGAGATTTAATGGACTCACAGTGCCACATGGCTGGGGAGGCCTTGCAATCAAGGTAGAAGGTGAAGGAAGAGCAAAGGTACCTCAGCGTGTGCAGAGGAACTGCCCTTTATCAAACCATCAGATCTTGTGAGACTTACTCACTATCACAAGAACAACGCAGGAAAACCCACCCTCGTGATTCAGTTACCTCCCACCAGGTCCCTCCCACAACACGTAAGGATTATGGGAGCTACAGTTCAAGATGAGATTTGGGTGGGGACACAGCCAAGCCCTATCAGCCTGGTAGGCCCTAATTCATCCTCTCATTCAACAAAGATTTTACTACTACAGTGTACTGGGCTACAAGAGCACAAAGATGAACAAGGTAGACCCAGTCTCTACCATCATGGAACCTGCAGACCAATTCCTTAGCTATTTTCATCAGAAACACACAGGCATGCCTAACACACTCCTTTGACTATAAAACACCTATCCCTTCTTTACTTTCCCCACTACTAGTTCCACTTTAACCTGTAAGTCTGGGGGCAGCTCTGGAGCATGAATTCAGGAGATCCTTGGCATTCAAAGGCTTAAACTCTCATGGTTGGCACTATTCAGAAGTTCGTTGGTCCACAGCAAGTGCTAATTTATGGTTTGGCCAAGACAAGGTCCGAATCCTCGCAGAGGCAAGGTTGTTTTGTGAGGGCAAGTCCTTCAGCTAAGAAGTAAGCCAAGCCTAGCGCTGGCATCTCAACTCAGGTTTGTTCTCTTCATTTAACCAAAGGTTTTATTTAATCCTTGCAACTGCTCTAATAGGTGGGTATGACCATCCTCACTGCCGTCGCACACTGTAGTAGCTGCTTAGCATTTGAAAATTCACAAGGGTCTTGTGTTATCACCCTCCAACGCTCATGGTCTAGGCAGTGGTATCTAATTCTGGCTATACTTAGACCCACCTTGGAAGCTTTAGAACATACTGATGCCCAAGTCCCATCTCAGATTAGTAAAATAGTCTACCAGGGAGTAAGGCTCAAATATTAGGACTTTTAGAAAGTTATAGATATTAAGGTGTTGCATGCACTCTCTTACATTCTGGACAGTTGGCTCTAGTGGGCCAAAATCTTTGCCTCATCTGCTTCTAGAGCCCATTCCAGAAGCCAGCCCAGTCCTCTGTGGAACGTGCTCAGAGCATCTTGGCTACACCAAGGAACCAGCTGCCACATGGTCACAATGAAAAACATGGATATGGTATGGAAACTCCTGTCACCTGACTCATAACCTTCCCTATCCATGCCCAAAATGAACTTCAGAAAATGCCAACACAAGATTTATAGTTTATGAGAATCTTGAGATTTTGCATGTATTTGCAACAAGGTCTAGGTGAAACAGCATTTAAAGCTGCCTAAATCTTTAACAGGAGAAAATGCATACAATGCACTGTATAGACTTTAATGAGGACACCCGACAGTTACCCTCAAACTGAATTATTCTCATGTACCCACTAGTTTGGGATTTAATTAAAATCTCCTTTAACAACTGCCAAGACATTCTTTAAACTTAGTCTTTATTACCTTCTCCAGAATGTTTTTCTAAATACTAGGGTGAGCAAAATGTTAAATCAGGTTCTCCTGATCATTATGTATGTATTAAACCCTTGGAAACGCACAGGGAAAGCTAAGACTCCTATCAGTTTCAGCGTTCAACACATGAAGCATGAAAGGCAGAATGGTTCTTCAAGATGAGATGTTTAAATGGCAACTTCTTTCTCACTGGATCAGACCACACATGTGGAACACAAGGGCTTGTCTAAGCAGGACAACTCCATCGCAGGGGCTCAGGAATTAGATATTGAGAAAAAGTACTAGGTAAGATCAAGAGTCAGGCAGCCTGGGTAGGGAAGGGCATGAGTCATCCGAACGGGGTCCTCGTCCCCTCCAGATGTCAGAGCTCCAGGGGCCACGGCCAACCAGAGCTGCTGCCTCTGCTCTCAGCTAATAGTGGCTAAGAAGGAAGCCCTAGGCAGCTGAGTCCCGGGGAGCGCACACTAGGAGGGGCATCACCCCAAGGAGAAGGTGGAAAGGATTATAGGAAAACACAAAGGTTATCTGTGTGCCACAAGGAGGGGCTTCAGGTTCCAGCCTCCAATATAACATTTCTACAGTATGAATAGCATATAATGTACCTATTATGCCAATAGTGTAGTATTATAATACTTCTATTACAGTCATCTCTTTCAAAAAACACCCAGGTGGTCCTGACTTCCAATGGACTCTAAATAGAGAAACTTAACCTATTACACGTGTCAGAGAAAATTCACTGTTGCCAAGTAGTGTTTCTATAGGTACGAATGAAGGACACTCCTCTTAGGCAAAACAGGTAAGGCTTTGAGGAGCTGTCACATCTACCCAGCTGCTTTGAGGTCATTGCTTCTCTGCATTTTATGTTATCTCAGGCTCTACTCCTAGGGCAGGATGGTTCAGCAAGGTCACCAAGACCCTACTGGCCAGAGTGGGGGTTTCTTTAGACCGCAGGAGAGGAGCTCCTTAATCACCTCTAAGCAAGTTAATAATCTGTTCAGGGCCACCTGAGGATTAAGTGGCGTAGCCCAGAGTAGAGAGGGTCCCCCAGCATGAACGAGACTCCAATGTCCTAGTGTCAGAGGCAAAAAGGAAAATTACAGAGCTCAGCTTCCTCCTAAGTGAAAAGCTGAACTTTTAAAACCTTACACAAATGTGTCTATGGAGTTGAAAACAACAGAGGGAAGCTGTGACATTTAAAAAAAAAAAAAAAAAGCAAATGATGAACTCAAGTAACATATCTTCCACTCAGCATCCCAGCGGCAGAGAGAAATGCCAACCTCAGGACTCCCACATGTGTTTTATGCTGAAGGAGCTATTTCAAGCAGGAAAGGTTCTGCTTCTATGCCATTCCCAGTTTCTGTTTTTTTGTTTTGAGGTATGTCTTTTTAAATATCCACAATAAAAATGTAACCATCCCAAATATATTTCAATGATAGAAATACATGACCACTGCTTAGTTTAAATCAACACTACCTCTCTCAAAACTGCCTCCTGGCTGGCCGCAGTGGCTCATGCCTGTAATCCCAGCACCTTGGGAGGCCGAGGCAGGCGGACCACTTGAGGTCAGGAGTTAGAGACCAGCCTGGCCAACATGGTGAAACACCGTCTCTACTAAAAATACAAAAATTAGCCGGGTGTGGTGGCAGGCACCTGTAATCTCAGCTCCTCAGGAGGCTGAGGCAGGAGAATCACTTGAACTTAGGAGGTGGAGGTTGTAGTGAGCCGAGATCATGCCATTGCACTCCAGCTTCAGTGACAAGAGCAAAAAAACACCGTCTCAACAAAACAAAACAAAATAAAACAAAACAAAACTGCTTTCTACAAAGATTACTATAACTGATAACAAGCCCAGAGCATAGTGCCTGACACATTTGTATGTGCTGATAAACACTAGCTTTCCTGATTCACATGAGCTAATGATCGAAGGCTACTATGAACCAGGCACTGACAGCTCTCTATACACCTTCTCAAACACTCGACACACAGCCTACAAAGGTGCTGTTATCACATCCAACTTACAGATGAGAAAACAGGTACACAGAGGTTAAGGCAACTTTCCAAAGGTCACACTGCAAAAAAAGAGTGCAGGCTGGGATTCAGCTCAACTAAAGGTTCTTAAACAGCAGCCATGCAACTTCTTACCTCTAACAACAGGGTAGCCCTTGCGCCAGAATAATTTACCATCTTTTCCATTTTAAGCTAAAGCCATTTTGGGGGTTGTTTTTAAGTGAAATCAGAGCAGGGTGGGGACACTGGTCATCAACGTGTGCCCACCCTCATCTTCAACAGCCTCCCCCAGGCTGTGCTCAGCTCTATTTGCTAAACAGCAGGTCCCTGGGGGTTGCACAACCATCAGCAGCAAAGCAGCTGAATCCAAAACTAACAAGGCTATCCCTTCAACGCTTCTTCTTCACCTCGGGCAAATAATCCAGCAGTGCATGAGGCCACAGGTGTGAGGGGCGGCAGAGACAGGAGACAGGCCCCATTCCAAGAGAGTAAGCCTTTGGATCTGAGCCTCACCGAACAGGCAGGCTCTAGCCTACAGCCTCCATTCCTGCAGGGTGAGAATACAGTAGACAGGAGGTCAAAGTGGCCGGTCTGGCTCTCCTGAGGCAGAAGGAAGCCTGGAGTCAGCAAGGGGAGACCAGGCTGCTGAATGGGCCAGTGGCTAACTGCAAGGGCAGCTCAGGGCAGCTAAGTGAAAGCAGCTCCTACTTCAACGAAGGGGAACTGGGTGGAGAAGGAAATGACCCAGTGTAGACATTTTACTTACAGCACACACAAAAAGCACATGCCTACGTATGATGATGATGGGATACGGCATTTCAATCCAAATTTATACTAAATATCAAAGAAAATCAGGGCTTTTCTGAAACCAAAACACATTTTTAACCACGTTCTTGAAGAAAACAAAAATGGATGGGCTCTGAACCAGGTATAACCATTTTGTCTTGCTTTTTGAACACTGACAAATGATCATCGCAGCCCTTCCTTCCCCAATCTATGACCTTTTCAGACCATCTTGGTTCCTCTCCTGATGTTTCCTAAAGTAGTGAAATGACAGTACATTCAACTGTCTGGCCCCATTTTGTTTCCATGTGATTTAAACCTGATGTTTAATGCCACAGCACTTCCATTTAAAGTAAGCAAAAAAAAAAAAAAAGTTTCTTACACACAAATGTTTTAATGTTTAATGTTTAACATTTGGTTAAAAAGGAAGCAGCCCGTGATTTTAAAAAAATGAAATTTAAAAAAAGGAAGAAAAACAATGACCCCAAAATCCTCATTCAAGGAATTGTGAACAGAAACAAAGCCTTACAATAGCCTGCAGTACTCTATCAAATACTAGCTTTATGTGTGTGTATATATATACGTATATACACATATAGATATGTACACATATATATAGATATATGCACAGGCAAGGATCCAAACTTAGTAGGGAATTTCCAAGAGTGTCAGCTTCTCTGACACCCTGGAGAGAACTCAGAAACACAGGTCCCTCTCCAGACTAGAAAACCCCAGCCAGAGGCCAGAGGTGGGACACGCCCTAGGAAGCATCCAGACACACAGAGTGGAACAACACAAGCTTTCCAACACGAAGGAGCCCACTGCCATATCTAAATCTGGCCGCAAACCTGTCAAGACACAGGGTGGGTGGAAACATCAGAAACTATCTTACTAAGATGGTCAACCGACGGCTGAGCAGACACACTCAGGACCAAGACCCCATGACACAGCAGTTAAAGGCTCTGGAATCGGAGCCCAGTTGCAGCCTCTTCCAGTGTCGATAAGTTACCAAGTGGATGGTGGTGAGGCCATAACAAGCCGGTACCCACACGTGGTGGGGGCTCTGACGCCACTCCCATTACCATTAGCAAACCAAGGAGAGCGAAAAAGTGACCTGGGCCATAGGATTCTTAAATACTGATCATCTGAACAAACAGAATCCTCCCTCGGACAACAGCAGAGCAGCACAACCATTTGGTCTGCAGCCACGTCCAAAACTTGGAGATTGCAAATGTACCATCAGAGTAAAGACAGCCACAGGATAGCAAGAACCTTTCGTTATTTCTTTTTTTCTAGACAAATGAACTGTAAGCTACTTTGCATTCCTTTTAGTTTCTTATTTTTTAGTATCTGATACCATGGCCATTAAAAACAATCTCTAAAAAGTCTTTGTTGCTCATCAGAATGAGACAGCTGGGTTACTGGCATGAGGAAATGTTCAATCTTGTCATTTTGCAAAGGAATTCATATTCATAATTAATGACGCTTTTGTCCATGCCAGAAGGAAAATCTAAAGGCTCAACTATGCTTAAGTAAATTCTATCCAAGCCAACTGAAATACAGTTTTATAAATTATAGAGCAACAGAAAAGAACAAGATTTTGTGAGTTGCAAGCATAAAGAAAAGAATTAACGACAAGGCGGCCATGTTTCAAGGAAGCAATGAGATTAGGAACGTTCATTTCTAAAAGGATGGGTAGATTTTCCTTCTCCCTCATAAAAGCAGCAGTAATCGAAAACTTCAACATCCTAAGAAAACGCATATATTTGACCTGCTACATGTATTTGAGAGATTTAATAACACTTTGTGAGTGTGCCACACAGATACCACCGGGTTCCATCACTGGCTCCAAATGTCAACTAAAGATAATGAAGAGGGGTGCAGATAAGCTACAAAGTTAGCTTTTGTTTAAGAGGCATGTCTATGGAGATGCTGGGAGATAAGCAGAAAATCCCTTAAATAAATGCTAGTGAAACATCTCAAAGAAATGTCCTTAAAGATAACTGTGCCCGTCACATAGCCATTAGATAGATAAATGTGCGTTCAAGTAGAAACTCATTCCATTCATTCAAAGAAGATTTATTTGGCCCCTACTATGTTAGGGGCTAAAGCTATAACAAAACACAAAACAGTGCCAGAGGCTGGGAAGGGTGGGGACAGGGAGTAACTACTTAATGAGTATGAGATTTTGTGTGTTTTTCTCATGGTAAATAAATAAATATAAAACAAGAAATTCACTATTTTAATTAACCGTTTCTAAATATACAATCCAGTGGCATTAAATATATTCACATTATTGTGTAACCATGACCACCTCCATCTCTAGAACCTTTTCATCATCCTGGTACAGGGCTTTCTTTCATGGTTTTGGAATGGTTTGAAAACGTTTTGGAATTAGATGGGGTGGTGTTACACAGCACTGCAAAAATGTCCAAAATGTCACTAACTGTTCACTTAAAAATGGTTAGTTTTATGTTACATGAATTTCACCTCAATGAGAAAAAAATAAAAGAAAGGAGCCCGGATGCAGTGACCCGCACCTGCAATCCCAGCACTTTGGGAGGCCAAGGTGGGAGAATCTCCAGACCAGGGAACAGTTAACATACAGTACAGGGATACAACAGCAAAGCCCAGATTCTGAGCAGAGCTCTCGGGGGCTCCCAAGCCCCTCAAGGAGGAAAGGCGTCCTGGAGGAGAGACCGCCTGAGATAACCTTGGAGGGTAAGTCAGAGCCTGCAGGTGAGGGAAGGGAGAGGCCATTCCCAGCATGCGTGACGCAGGGGAGGATGACATATTCAATACACATGGGGCATGTACTGGGGAGACAGCCAAAAACCCCACATTCATTCAAGACACCATTCATCCCCCAAATCTAATCACAAACCATACAATAAACTAACAATCATTATAATCATACATCACACTTAAAATATTTGTTTAAAATAATAATTATAAAAAATAATTTTAAAATGCCAGAAGTCATTCAGGAGAAAACAGGGACTGAACTGGATCCCAAACAGCGGCAGAAGTTGGAGACAGACAAGCGGGAGGGGACAGGCCACGCGGGGCGAAGGTGGAACCCAAGTGAACGCTGCGTCTCTAAGTGACCAAGGAGCCAGCAGTCGGAAGGTGGCCAGGGACCCCTGAAGTCCCGAGTCACAAGAGCACTGCGACCTCTCATCACAGCTGCCTGGGCTTTACAATTTATCAAATGCTTTCACAACTACGACCTCATTTGACTCCACCATCACCCTGACAAACAGGTGCAGCAGACCTAACTGTCATCTCACAGACAACAAAACTGAGGTGTGTCCGGCTGTCCTGACCCACCCAGGGCCACACAGCTGTGAGCAGGCAGAGGGGGCCTGCAGCCGCCTCCCGATCCGGCTCCACCTCGCTGAGCCCTCTCTCCATCACGCAGGCAGCGCGACACAAATGGGAACTCAAGCGCTCTGTTCACCCCATTCCTATTCTTATTTGACTTAATCTTCTGAAAACAACAACAAAAGACCTGCATATGTTCACTCCGGGAATTGACCTTCTGGTAAAAAGGAAGCGGTCTTTTTTTTAGTAAGATGTGGACTCTTTATAGAGTTGTATACGTGCAACTTGGCAGAGTAGTCATTTTTCAGATGAAACAATGCATGGACTGTCCAGTTCCTAACATTATAACTTAGTTATGAATGATTTAAAACCTAGCTTCAATGAACCAAGCTGGTTACAACTGCCTCAAAAAAGGCATAGCCATAGTTTCATTAAATTGCCCAACAAAACCCAAATAGGTCTAGCTTGGGGGTTCTCAACCAGGGCCGATCTCAATACACATTTTTGGATTTCACAACTGAGAGCGGGTAGAGGCTGAGAATGCTGCTAAGCAACCTACAATGCACAGCATGCCCCTCATGACTAATAGTTATCCAGCCCCAAATCACAGATTGAGAAGCCCTGGTCTCAATGCTGAGGTGTTTCCATAAACTGATCCCTGAGGTGGGAAGAATGTGGGACCGGAGCCTCACACAGACGAGATACACACTCCAGAAACAAGTGTCTGGCACAGTTGGTTAAAATGGCATGCAGCTTCGAAGTTGTGTGCCATTTTAACCAGGTGACTTCAAGTCACCAAGAGTTGCCTCATTTGCAAATGGGGCTCCCACTCCCTTCCTCAACCTGAGATAAGGCAGCTGGCGGGTGAGTCGAGAGCCCCAACAGCAGAGGACCCACAGTCGATGCTCAAGACTGAGGCTGGAGTGAGCTCTCCAAATAGCACACTCTCCCGGCACTCACTTTCTCCAAACACATTTGAAAACACAAAGCCAGAGCGATGGGCATCATCTAAATAAGGGTGGAGGCAATTACTATCCTCCAATCTCATTAAGCAGGAGTCCATATACCTGCATGGAAACCAAGGCTTGGGATCACTGTCGTCTCCCACACAGACATACTGTGGTCAGTGACCGGCAGGACCACCTGGACCACTACAGGAGGTTGGGTGGTGCGTTTCCATGGCTCATATTTCCTGCAGTTCCAGCACAAGCAACACATCTTGCACTTGGGCTTAAATCGTATTACCCAAATGAAGTATCACTCTCCTAATCAGCATCCGCCTTTAAGCAAGCACAGATGGCAATCACGTGCTTAAGTGGCAACTCAAAGGCTGAAATCCGGGCAAGCTCTCCCAGGCTCTCGGATCTGGTTCTGTGAGTGGGTTCTGAGAGAGACAGGGGTCAGGAAACACAGGATGACTGGCACACGCAGAGAGCTCAAGGTCTTTTGTCTGCCCTCAAGCCCTTCTGGTGAACCAAATGGACGCCACCAGAGCCAGCAGATGAATGCCCTTGTCAGCCTCGCAGGCCAGTCATTCTCAAACAGAAGCCTGTGGATCAGCAGCACAGGAAGAAGAACGTTTACTGTCGCCTCCACAATTCTTTTGTATTGTATCAGATCCTTTGGCCATCTTTGAGACACTGTGCACTGTCCTACTTCTGACAATCACATTAAAAGGGCACGTACTAAAGGTCCCTTTCTGTCTTAGCAGAAACAGTATTTTTTCATTTTACTTGTAATCAATCAGCTTTGCCCTCTTTCCTGATTTTAAAGGCAGGAAGAAGCAGCATTGTATTGAACTGTGAAATGCGCTCCAATGCGGCTCTAAAGGGAAGTACCACCCGGGCGGCTGGATATTAGTTTCCATGGTAACCGAGGTCCCTGGGCCCTAGCACACACAGCAGGAAATGCTGCAGATTACCACAGCAGTGTCTTTTACTAGAAATAGGAGTTCCATGGCAATTGTAAACATTTGGGAGTCAAAAAACGTGTATTTGTGTGTACGTACATGTGTGAGTGTGTATGTGCATAAGTGTACATTGTGTGTATATATGCATATGTGTATGTGTGTATGTGTACGTTGTGTATGTTGTGTGTATGTGTGTGTATATGTGTATATATATGTGAACGTGTATGTTGTGTATGTGTGTGTATGTGTATGTGTACATGTCTATATGTGTATGTTGTGTGTTGTATGTATGTGTACATGTGTGTTGTGTGTATATTGTGTGTGCGCGTGTGTATACATGTGTACGTGTATGTTGTGTATGTATACGTATGTGTACATGTCTGTGTATGTTGTGTGTGTTGTGTGTACATGTGTGTTGTGTGTATATTGTGTATGTGTATATGTGTGTGTACATGTGTGTATGTGTGCATGTAGATGAACTGAAGACAATGTAGATGAATTGAAGCCTCATTATTCTTACAGTTAAGAAGCTTATGTCAAATGAAACAAATGATTAAAATACAAGCAAAAATAGCCTCCCCGCTTCCAAAGAGCTAACAGAAAACAAAAATATGTTCCACAGAGAAACGAAGACCCAGAATGGAAGCAGACAGCTGCTTTGGAAACCAGATGACCACGGGTTTCTTATTAACAAACAAGCAAACCAAAATGTCTGTAAACAATCATCGGCTGAGAGCACAGAACAGAGATTTTTTTCACAACCTGTGCCATGTCCTCCTTGAACTCCCTCACCATGAAACCCAGAAGGCAGAGCTAACAACTGCTTAGGTGGTTTTCAAGGGAAATCACGCTACAATCCCCACTCTCCTTCCTAGCTGGGTGAGCTCAGACAAGAGACTTCACTGAGACTCAGTGTCCCTAGTAAAAATGAAAAGGTTGCACTAGATAGTACATGAGCAAAAGAAAAAAAAATCCTGTATCTTCTTAAAAATGAAAGGCCAGATAGTTACTTTAAAAAAAAAAAAAAAAAAAAAAAAAAACTTCCAAGTAGTTCTCACTTTAAGCTTTCTTAAAGTGTATACAAATCAAATTTATTTAAAATGAGTCAGGAAGATTCACTGCCAAATTCTCGGTGACAGAAGACCTTCTTAGTATTCTATAACTATTCCTTGAGTTATTTTCCAGTAACAACACTTTTCCTATAGCGGAGGACACAAGCGCAGGTTAAAGTGAAAATTTTAGTTCCAAGTAGCTTTCACATCTTGTGCGTGTTTTCTAGCTGAGACTTTTTCAGAGGGAGCACAGAGGAGGCAATCTATGTGGTCTGACCGAACAGATCAGTCCTAGAAAAATACTAGTTTGACAACTTCAAGTGTCTTCAAGTTCACATTTACATTCCAGATGGTTATTTTTATCTAAGATGGGCAGAGCAGACCAAACCAAGTTCGTAGCTCTATGGCAAATGATTCGTCACAAGAGAACATTAAAAAAAAAAAAATTCTTGGCCGGGCATGCTGGCTCACGCCTGTAATCCCAGCACTTTGGGAGGCCAAGGTGGGCGGATCACCTGAGGTCGGGAGTTCGAGACCAGCCTGACCAACATGGAGAAACCCCGTCTCTACTAGAAACACAAAAATTAGCTGGGCAAGGTGGCACATGCCTGTAATACCAGCTGCTCGGGAGGATGAGGCAGGAGAGTTGCTTGAACCCGGGAGGTGGAGGTTGCAGTGAGCTGAGAGCTGAGATCGTGCCATTGCACTCCAGCCTGGGCAACAAGAGTGAAACTCCATCTCAAAAAAAAAATTATTTGCTTCATCTGCATGAACTAAAATAACTGCATTCTTTCATGAATGCTAATGCTTTACCAAAAGTGACTACAAGGTGTGTGTGTGTGTGTGTGTGGCAGAGGGGATGGGGTGGGGTATTAGTTACTAAGCCAAAACAAAAAGCCAATCTATGGGAAGCAAAGGTAAGAACTAGGATGGAAAGAGGTGGGGGAGGAGAAGAGAGGAGAATTGTCAGTGCTTGTATACAAAACGTACGGTGGCTCTGTTAGCTGGAAGAGGGGAAATGCTGAGTAAACCACTTTATTATGTAAACTGCCTAACAACACAAATAACCATGCTGCACACAAATCAACTCAGTCACCCATAAAAACACACATCCTCTCCAACCTTGGACCTTCCTCCCCACTGCCGCTGTTACCGCCGCCACCGCCACCACCACCACCACCACCACCACATAATTCACCAGCATTGGTGAAGGCTGCCGAGGTTAGACAGAGAACAGCATACACGCATCCAGACGTAATTCAAGTATCATCTGGGGTAATACACTAAAGCCTAATGGGGAAACCCCACTGAATGGGGCAAGAATTTCTCTCTCTTAGGGATAAGATAATCCTGAGCAGGACAGACATGCATGCTTGGGTGTGGAATTCTGATATCCCTCACTATCCCTGCTGGAGGATTATAGAATTCTGGTGACATCCTGCCCTGGGGATCCAGGATATGTTCTGGTAAATGTGGGATTCCGGTGAGTTCATTCTGGGCTAACACATGACGACTGCCCTTTCAAGTATCATTCCAGGAAGACACGGTTAAAAGCAAATCACTACTGAGGCAGGAACACTGGTTGACCACAATGAACAATTCTCTCCGGCAACTGTTGCTACCCAACCAAAGATCAATAATAAAAGGCCACTTGTCAAATGGGGAACAGTGCTGTCGTCAGGCATCAGTTCTTACATCAAGAAAAGATCGATGGGATTAGAAAGGAGGGATTCGTTTTATCAGCGGTAATGCTAGGTTCATGGTTACAAATCTCCTAAATATACATACTTGCCCATCAAAATAATCAAACACATAAGCAACCTCCATCAACTGAAAAACATCAAAACGAAGGTATTTTTTAAAATTTATCAAATAAAAACACTCTGTATAAATATACAGATTCATTTGTTATTTCCAGTCCTTATGTATAGTGTGAGTTGTAAAAATGCTAAAAATGCATGACACCCTGCTGTCCTAGGCTCAATACAAAGTCTGAAGTTTCATAGAAAGCACACCCCAAAAAATTACAGCTTTAAAAAATGGAAAATGGTAAGACAAACTTCACATGCCTGGGCCATTTTTAAAAAGATGTTTTATTCATCGCAGATGTATATGACTAAATATATTGTGCTAACAAATTAAAATGACGCAAGACAAATTGAAGTGGCAAAACATCAAAATGATGAAACCTAAAGCAGAATGTACATTTACGAACCCATTTAAAACAATACTTTTTACATCACCTCCTGCTAGGGCAATGGCAGCTCTAAAATCTGTGTATAGAAGGGCTCAGGAGCTGGGAAATTTATCTTGAAGCTATGCTTATATAATAACCACAGTTTTTAGCTATGTTGCCTATTATTACAAATATCAACCATTTTTATAGATTTTATTTGTACTTTATGTAAGATTGAGATTATAAAAAGTGTTCAATATAAAAAGTATACGGATACACATACATACATATGTGTACACAAACACACACACATATATATACAGTTTAGATGGTTTCTATAATTTTTTTTTTTTTTTTTTTGAGTCCGAGTCTTGCTCTGTCACCCAGGCTGGAGTAGAGTGGTGCGATCTTGGCTCACTGCAACCTCCGCCTCCCAGGTTTCAAGCGATTCTCCTGCCTCAGCCTCCCAAGTAGCTGGGGCTACAGGTGCCTGCCACCATGCCCAGCTAATTTTTGTATTTTTAGCAGAGATGAGGTTTCACCATATTCGCCAGGCTGGTCTCAAAGTCCTGACCTCGTGATCCACCCGTCTCGTCCTCCCAAAGTGCTGGGATTACAGGCGTGAGCCACCATGCCCAGCTGATATGCCTTTTTATTTTTAATCAAATGAAGAAATTTGACTACATTCCTTTATGGTAATATTCAAAGAATTTTCAGTTCCAGATCTGCAAGAAGGGCCTTTTATATGATGTTTTTAATTTGAAAAAAATTGTTTTCAATTTGAGGCTGAAGAGTTTGCTAGGTAGCAATAAGAAGACAAATATTTCAGGTGATAGATACCCCAATTACCCTGATTTGAATTTTTTTTTTTTTTTTTTGAGACAAAGTCTCGCTCCATTACCCAGGCTGGAGTGCAAAGGCATGATCTCAGCTCATTGCAGCCTCCGCCTCCTGAGTTCAAGTGATTGTCATGCCTCAGCCTCCCAAGTAGCTGGAATTAAAGGCCCTCCAGCAAGCTCAGCTAATTTTTTTTGTACTTTTAGTAGAGCCAGGATTTCGCCATGTTGGCCAGGCTGGTCTCAAACTCCTGACATCAAGTGATCCACCCACCTCGGCCTCTCAAATGATTTGAACTTTATACATTATATGAATTTATCAAAGTATCATATGTACCCATAACATGCAGATTATTATTTATCAATCTTTTTTTAAAAAAAAAAAGTTTGCTAGGTAGAAATACTAAGACTCTAATTACATGAAAGAGTTCTGGGCTTGAACACCAAAGTCAATCCAGAAGTTAAAGGCTAGTGAAGTCTCAATTAAACAATCTGGTTAAAATAAAACTCAGGAGCAAACAAGAGCAGTCTGGCTGGAGCCAGGAAACAACCCAGCTGAGAACCCAAATAATCCAGCACCTTCTCCCCTCAGAGGCAAGATTCCCTCCCCTCCTCCACTCCATCCTTGAAGCAGGGTAGGTGCCTTCTACCTAGCTGTCCCTTGCACCAGAGACCTGACCTCAGGGAGGGGTCACCAAGATTCAAATTCTGAACTCCAGGGAGGAATCCTGCCAAGACCCCACCCCAACGGTCCCTTGCCCAAGAGCTGATGGGCTTCCCACCAGGATCCATGAGGGCTGCATGAAAGTGGAAGCTGCTGTTTGTGCACAGTCATTCATTCAGCAGATGGGTCTGCAGCCTGCTGAAGGCCAGATACTCAGCATCTGGGAATGTGAGTTCCTCAGAAAGGAGCAGGCCCTGTTGGAGGTATTTGCAATCTGGTGGGGAAGGTAGTGACAGCACAGCTAGGGGACCCCTCTAACCCCACCATGTCCCCTGAGGCCCTGAGCAAGGACCCAGTTTACTTCCTGAGGGGAGACAAAGGTCTCACGAGTGATACAGCTCTTAAACCCCTGGGAGATCAGCAGCAGATCCTCATGCACACAAACAGGGTTAAGAGGGGGAGGGCTGGAAAGGGCATTCTGGGCCTGGAATGCACATGTGCCAGCAGATAGGGATCAAGGGTTTTAAGGGTTTCAGCAAACAGTGAGCAGTTCTTCCTGGGTGCAGTTGCCGGCCATGGGCAGGGAGACGCCATTGGACAGGTGGGTTACGGCAAGATGGCAAGAGGCTTTATGGGACAGCACAAACATACCTCACTGGAGAGCAACATCTCCTGGAAAGCTTTTCAAAATTGGAGATTCTGGGGTCTCACCTAGTTATTCTGATTCCATAGGAGTGACAGGGCCCTGACATCTGTCCCTTAAAGTGAACTTCTTGAGTATCTGTGATGCCTAATGCCAGATCTGGAGACCATGGCATTTACCAAAATCTGTACTGCAAACGTGTAACACATTTGTAAGAACTAAGCCGTCAGCAATTTTCTTCATCAACCTCGGTGATCCAGACTCCCTGACTAAAGCACATGTCTGTTGGTCCAGCCTTCGATGCCTGTCCTAGAAGGTCCAGCATCCACCTGCCTTCCTCCTGCACACACTCAAGTCTGAGAAGAGGCCTCAACCCAAATGCCCATCTGTACTTTTCCCTTTTTCTCTTCTAACCTTCTCTCTCCATTATCTTTGGCTTAATCTTGCTTCCTCTACTTCCTTTGTCGTCAGAGCAAAAATTGGAAGCTCTAAAGATAATATAGAAAAGGAAATTTACACTGTCCAACTTCATTCATAGTTAATGAGCACCAAGGCAAGATTTAAAACCATAGAATATTAGAGCCAAAAAAAAAAATTACTTATGATCATCTAGTCTCCTAGACCCTTTATAGGTGGGAAAATGGAAGCCCAGAGAAAGGAAATATTTACTCAAGATCACATAGCTGCAAAGGCACAAAGTCAAACCTACGCATCCCAGATCCCAAGCTAGTGGTTCCTCTTACTACTGCATATAGACTTTTGTTATTTCAACTACATAGATTATTTTTTGTGCTACACAGATTTTTTTTTAACGCATTCAGGATCAAAATGGGGAATAAAATTTGAACACCTGTAAGCCTGTGCCCTGACACATCAGGAACTTGCGCGGATACGGAGTGGATGATACACTCCCTCTTAGTCAGCACTGGCCCATCCTGGCCACTGTGCCATCTGCTTGTGTCAGCAAGGGCCTTTGAAGAGCAGTGTTGTGTGACTCTCCTTTTCATCTGCCTCTGTGTGCCTCTGTAATTACTTTTATGGTTTTGAACAACCATCTCAGGAGAGTTTAGATGATAATACATCCAATGCCTGAGGAGGACATTTCAGATTCTCAGAAGAAAGGAAATGGATCCAGGCAGACTAGATCATCTTTAATGTCCAGATTCTTTAAGTTGTTACCCTAAAAAGTAGGCATGATTTTAAGACTGAAAATCAGGATAGCTAGCCTTTATTGAATGTGTACCATGGGCTGGGCTCTGTTCTGAGTGGTTTATGTGTATTAAGTCTTTTTATTCTCACCATAGCCTATGTGGTAGGTACTTACCATCTGTTTCTTAATTTCCTTAATTTTCCTTTTCTTATTTTTTTAAGTAGCCCAGACAAATGCATGCCACTCAGTTCAAATATTTCTCAGCTCCTGTGAGAGCCACATGCTGGTCCATTACAGATGTGAAGGAAGCAGAGACTCTGCTCCACAAAGCCTTGGGTTCCATGTCTACCAGATACCTAGAAACCAATTTTTTGTGTCCAATACAGAAAATGGTACTTTCATATTTAAAACAAATTGTATATTCATCCAGAGTCTAAAATCAACAAAATATGGAACTCTGCCTAGTGCTAGTAATTGGAATTCCATTATAGTTTAATTATTAACACAAATACACACATTATAATATCCACTTACACACTTTCATTTAAAAAACAATGAAAGCAATTAAGTTCTAACATATTTCCACATTCTGTTGAACAATAGGTACATAACGACTAGATTGATTTTGCTCTTATAGTGACTAGTTTGCAAAGTTTTTCCTAAGTAAATTTTATTCATAGCTAGTGCAAAAGATTTCCTACAAAGGACAAAGACCACTCAAAGCTGTTTCCTTTTGGAAACAATATGAGACGCTAATATTTTGGAAACCACAGCAACCTGCTTGCTTGAAATTCTGGGCACTTGCCCAGAAGAGATGTATTTAATAATAATTGTAATTCCCTCCTACCACTTCCATCAAGAGAGACTTAAAAAAAAAAAAATACATGTAAAGGCGCTAAGCAAGGGAGTGAACCAAGGATACTCTTTCTGGAGAGGGTAGATATCAAATCACAAACTCTGTTAGAGTCACCGCCTACACCAACCCTAAGCCCAAATCTATTTGCTGCTGACCAAAACAGCTTGAAGCACTTTTTACAGATTATCATTTCCCTGGTGATCCATACATCATTAAAAATAGATCACTTGTAGGACTCCAAAACGATATATACTTGGGCATTAATTGCAGCAGACCTTGTAGTAGCAAATACCTGGAGATAACCTAAATATCTATCAATAGAATAATGATTCAGCTGTGCTATATTCAGACAGTGCTATATTCAGAAATTCCATTTGGCCGCTAGAAAGAATCAGGTGGATCTATAGGTCCTGGAAAGGTAACTATAATATACTATGCTGTAAAAAGCACGGGAACAATGTTTGTTAGGGGCTACCTTCTGAAAAAGGTCACACAGGTATATTTTATTCCATGTGTCATTCCACATATTGTGGAAAACTAGTTTTTTGGGTTTTTTTCTCCCAGGCATGTTTGTTTATATATGCAAAAACATCTGTAAATGACACTAAACCCAACTCCCGGGAGGGGCGGGGAGGTAGGGAGGGTAGATTTTACTTTATACACTTACTTCAATTTTTTTTTTCTTTTGGACAGAGTCTTGCTCTGTCGCCCAGGCTGGAGTGCAGTGGTACAATCTCGGCTCACTGCAACCTCCACCTCCCGAGTTCAAGTGATTCTCCTGCTTTAGCCTCTCGAGTAGCTGGGATTACAGATGCCCGCCCCTATGCCTGGCTAATTTTTATATTTTTAGTAGAGACAGGATTTCACCATGTTGGTCAGGGTGATCTTGAACTCCTGCCCTCAGGTAATCCACCCGCCTCAGCCTCCCAAATGCTGGGATTACAGGTGTGAGTCACCACACCTAGCCTACTTATTTCAGTTTTTTAAACTAAAGAGAATGTTCTATTTTTAAAATTTTTAAGCAAAAATTAATAGAAGTCACTTCTGATACTTATTAAGAAGGATATTCAAGTTTCTCTTATCTCTGTAAAATATACCTTCTTTCTATCACCCATATACTTTTAGGTCATTTGAGAGTTCTCACACTCCCACATTCAATGAAAATAGTAGTACATATGGATTTTAAACAGAAAGTATCTGGCATCACTGAAAATGATCTGAAATCCAATGGTCTAAAAATATGTCAAAGCAACCAGGTGTGGTGGCTCACGCCTGTAATCCTAGTACTTTGGGAGGCCGAGGCGGGTAGATCACGAGGTCAGGAGTTCGAGACCAGTCTGGCCAACATGACGAA
This sequence comes from Theropithecus gelada, assembly GCF_003255815.1. Classification (NCBI taxonomy): domain Eukaryota; kingdom Metazoa; phylum Chordata; class Mammalia; order Primates; family Cercopithecidae; genus Theropithecus; species Theropithecus gelada. The sequence goes on from NC_037676.1 coordinate 126,984,804, forward strand.
ACCCTGTCTCTACTAAAAATACAAAAATTAGCCAGGCATGATGGTGGGCACCTGTAATCCCAGCTACTTGGGAGGCTGAGGCAGGAGAATCACTTGAACCCGAGAGGCGGAGGTTGCAGTGAGCCAACATTGTGCCATTGCATTCCAACCTAGGTGACAAGAGCAAGATTCTGCCTCAAAAAAAAAAAAAAAAAAAAAAAAAAAGTCAAAGCAGGGGTTTGTTCACTATGAGATTATTTGCCTTTGGTGAAATACATCACCTTCCAAACTACTACTCTACCCCCATCACTTCTGCAGTGAGGTTCTTTGGTTTCTTTTTGCACAAATAATGGCTGTTTTCCTTCCCTTCAAAGATGACAATTTCCAGACACTCCAGTGTCCCGCTAGGAACCATTCTGGGAGCAGCATCTTCAAAATCCCCGGTTCCCACTACAGGAACTTATGGACAATCTGGGGATCTCTTTCCAGTCCATCTATAGGATCCATCCAAGAATTAAACATTAAAATATAAAAACATTATTATCACAGAGCCTCAAACATGCAATGCCAGATATCTAAGTTCCTTAAAACAGTAGAGCAGCTTTCTTAAAAAAAGACATATTCTGGGCCAGGCACGGTGGCTCACGCCTGTAATCCCAGCACTATGGGAGGCCGAGGTGGGCAGATCACTTGAAGTCAGGAGTTGGAGACTAGCCTGGCTAACATGGTGAAACCCCATCTCTACTAAAAATACAAAAATTAGTTGGGCATGGTGGCACATGCCTGTAATCCCAGCTACACGGGAGGTCGAGGCAGGAGAATTGCTTGAATCTGGGGAGGTGGAGGTTACAGTGAGCCAAGACTGCACCACTGCATTTCAGCCTGAGAGGCAGAGCGAGATTCTGCCGGAAAAAAAAAAAAAAAAAAACCTATTCTAATGGCTATTACAGAAAGATATCAATATGGCTGGCAAGTCCAGTTCCAGACACTGCTGAAGTAGAAGAAAATATAAAATGCAATACTATTAACCCTGCAATGGTTTGCATATTAAGTTCTTCTTTACGGCTGTATTTTCTCAAGTTTCTACAACAGACACACATAAGCTATGGAATTTTGTTAAAGGACTTTTAAAAAGATACTGGATAAGATCCACACCAAGCCCAGCTACTCGGGAGGCTGAGGCAGGAGAATGGCATAAACCCGGGAGGCGGAGCTTGCAGTGAGCCGAGATCGCGCCACTGCACTCCAGCCTGGGCGACAGAGCGAGACTCCGCCTCAAAAAAAAAAAAAAAAAAGATCCACACCAAGTTGACATACTGGATGAGGAAACCATGGTTCTAATTTCTCTGCTGCATTCTCCAAGGGAACGTTGTAAAACCCTGTTAACTCCCTGAGTGAATTGCTCACTCTTCTATATTCCCCTAGCACTTTGTTCTACAACTATTACCATACCAAACATATTATTTCTATGTTGAAATTCTTTATTTATACATCTCATTTTCCCCACTCAATTGTAAGCCCCTCCAGGACAAGGAGAGTCATATTGCTTCTTGTGGTCCCCTGACAGTGCCTGAAATAAAAGGAGTTTGTTCAATGAATGAGAAGGGTTCTTGCTGCAAATTCATTCAAATATTTAATTAAGCACCTGTGATAAATGAGTATCACTGCACTGAAAGTACCCATCAGGTGGTTCAGAGAAACTTTCATGTGCCTGGGAGCAGTCCCCAACACTTGCTCCTACAACCCAAATTTACCGATGTCACCACGACAATGAAAAGAACAGGCCTATAGCTGCCGGTGCAACAAGGAGACCTAGGAAGACAACGCAAAGTAAGAGGCAGGAGAGAGTAGCTGCATTGCAAGGAAAAGGAAAGCACTCTCCTCCCTTTGAATAGGGGAACCGTCTGTTACTGGTCATGTTGCATGCATTTCTTTTCTTTTCTTTTTTTTTTTTTTTTTTTGAGACAGAGTCTCACTGTTGCCCAGGCTGGAGTGCTAATTTTTGTATTTTTAGTAGAGATGGGGTTTCGCCATGTTGGCCAGGTTAGTCTCGAACTCCTGACCTCAAGTGATCTACCTCGGATCTCTTGCCTCGGCCTCCCAAAGTGCTGGGATTACAGGCATGAGCCACTGCACCCAACCATAATGTTGCATTTCTAAAGACGGTCCGGCATACGGGGCATTCATTTTCTTTTTATACTTTTCACATGTTATAAATAACCTTTGTATGATTCAGTACTTGCTAAAGCCATTAAATTTTTTTCATTGATTCAATAAACACACTTTAAACATCTCCTATGCTCTAGGCACTATGTTTTGGGGTTTCAGACGTGAGTAAGTCATAGTCTCTATCTCAACAGGTTTGCAGTCAAATGTGAGGGACACATAAATAGATACAACGCAATGAGATCCTTATTTTAAAAGGGTTCCTCATTTTATGGAAACTCAGAAAAATGGTCTATCCAATCATTCATACTGCTTCCCATTCCACGAGCAAACAAGGAAAACCCATGGAAGGAGGAAAACGCAAATTGCAACCAAAGGCACAGCTCAAGCTTCCACAACCAGCACGTCATTAAAGTGATCAAAAAATCCATCAAGCCAACTCGTGCAGAAACGGTGGTTCACTTTCTTCCTTTTTCATTCTTCTTCACATGTGCTTTATTATCCGGAAAACTAGTTGCAACTTCTAATATGTGGAATCCCACAGAGTTTTAAAAAATGGGAAAATACGAGTCAGCTCAGCTCTGATAACTTAAGCTGCATCTTCTTGTGCAGCCACCCAAGGGGAAGAAACCACGTGCTGAATGCAGTTAACGCTGGGAGTCAGCCTCCATCTGCTTACCACGTGTGTTGGTGGCCATGTCAGCCACTTTCTGAAAGGCGTCCAAGAAGGCAGCTGCTGCTACTACTGTTGTCCTAAAATGCAAACAGATAACAAAAGCATGAGGAATGTCTCTCCCTAGCAAATTCATTACTGCTCAAGGCCTAAAACCTCTAAGGAGTACACGTAACCTTCCTCCAGAAATAACTCAACTGAGCATGGACAACCATTGGCTTGTTGAACCCACTTTTTCCCAAGTACTCCACTCGAATAACATCCAGTTCATTTGGCGCTAAACGCTAGTAGCCCTTCCCATTCCATTTCATCTGACTGTATAAAACCATTACCACGGCCAGGCGTGGTGGCTCACCCCTGTATTCCTGGCACTTTGGGAGGCTGAGGGAGGTGGATCACTTGAGATCAGGAGTTCAAGACCAACCTAGCCAAGATGGTGAAACTCTGTGTCTACCAAAAATACAAAAAATTAGCCAGGCATGGTGGCATGCACCTATAATCCCAGCTACTTGGGAGGCTGAGGCAGGAGAATCACTTGAGCCCAGGAGGCAGAGGTTGCAGTGAGCCGAGATCACGACACTGCACTCCAGCCTAGGTGACAGAGCAAGACTCTGTCTCAAAAAAACAAACAAACAAACAAACAAAAAAACCTATCACCAGGCAAAAATTTCTACAGGAGGAAAACAGAGGCATTTCTACCTAAAAGAAAAAATAAAACATTTAAAAATAGAAGTGGCAGAGGTGAAATTAATTTTGGAGTAGGAAAGCAATATATACATATGCACATCAGTTGGGGGAAGGAATCTGGGAGACAGATCATGTAGTTCAAACAGTTCGTTTTTAGGAATAGGAAAACGGAGGCCACAAATACAAGGCCACAAACACAGCCCTAGTTCATACCAGAGCTGGGCCAAGTGTCCCAGCCTCATGACTCACAGGCTTAGGCTTGACTCACTATAAAACAAGATCCTGGCAGTGTGACTTTTCTCCCTAGATCCTGGTTATAATGAAACTGAGATACTACTGTTTCAACCGAATCTGCCAAAGTCCTACAAGTTGAGAATGAGGAGAAGGTACTATAGTCATTTATGTTCTAGAAATTATTCTGGGCTCTTCATATTTTTTTGGACACAAGATGCTCTGAGCCCTCTGTGGTCTACTGGTTCCAAGAGTCATGATCTAAGGCACCATTCAGTGTAGTCAACACTCCAAGCCAGGGCCATGGATTCCACACAAACAAGTCCCAGAACTAGAATTCAAGGACTTTACAATCAAACTTGTAACTAAGTATTAGTTTTCAAGTATTTCTTATATAACTCCAGTCTTTACTGAGTGTTCTTAACAATGCAAAGTTGCTGAAGGAAGAATAACAATAAGGACTTGAAAGGGAAGATTTCAAAATAGAGAAAAATGAAACCAGCTGTAGTGGCTCATGCCTGTAATCCCAGCACTTTGGAAAGCTGAGGTGGGAGGATCACTTGAGCTCAGGAGTTTAAGACCAGCCTGGGCAACATACTAAGACTCCATCTCTACAAAAAAAAAAAAAAAAAAAAAAAGTGTTTTTAAATTAGCCAGGCACAGTGGTGCATGTCTGTAGTCCCAGCTACTCAGGAGGCTGAGGCGGGATGACCACTTGAACCCAGGAGGTCAAGGGTGCAGTGAGCCATGGCTGCACCACTGTACTCCAGCCTAGGTGACACAGCAATACCCTCTCTCAAAAAGAAAAAGAAAAAAGAAAGAAAAAGGGAAAGGAATGGCCTTTAAACATCAGCAACAGTAGCTTTGAAACAAAAGGTTCCTGGAAGGTGCTGGAAGTAGATCCTGGGAAAATCTAGGCAACAGTCCCTTAGAGCCAAACTTCAGAATGAGGCCTGTTATTTTCCAGTAGAGCAAGAAGACATTCTGCTCAACATTTTTAAAAATAACGACATACACATACACAAAACCACTTTGAAGCATATTTTTTAAAGAGTTGACATCAAACACAAACCCTGGAAAAATTAGCTTTATCAAACATCTTGGGATTTATAAATAGCCGGTTCTGATTTACAATTAATATCTGACACAATGGCTGGGTTTATTCTCATCCAGCTCAACGCCAATCATCCAAATTTAATGAACCAGCTGTAGAGGTGTCTTGTGTATTACACGGTCACCAGAGCTCCACTGAAAATTAGGATGGTGATCAATTTCGAAGCTTTTAAATGGCAGTCATATTTCACTGTCTGACATAGTCACAAGACATCTTGGCCCTCTCTGATGGGGCAGAGCAAACTTGTAACCAACAGAAACACAGAGGAGTGATTCAGCTTAAATATACCAAGGCTTCTATGCCTCTTCTGCAATCTAAACTTCATCCTTTCTCTAATACACAAAATTAAACCATGTGCATGAGGCCCCTATATTGCTCTCAGCCCTGTACTATTAGTTTAACAAAATAATAAAGAAGTGGTCCCTGCCTTCAGGACAAAATATTGTTTAATAATATAAAATGTATCCTGTACCAGTAGGGATAGGTTAAGATTACTTTAAATTTTACTTTATATGTTTAAGACAGCTGATCCGTTCATTACTTTAAGCTTCAAGATCCTTACTGACAAAAGGGGAAGACAACAATTTTCTTGGTCTACCCTGAAAGCCTGCCAGACAGTTAAATGAGGCTGAATCTTAAAAAAGTAGAGGGAAATATATTTAAATGTTTTACTGTATTACTACAGGAGGAGACCTCCCACAGGATGGAGATGAAGTTACCTAAAATAAATGGTAATCATGGCAGACATGGAGGTGGGAGTAGATACAGCTAAATAAGGTGAGGCTGGTGAAGGACTCAGGTGAGGAGCCCTGAATCCTGAGCAGGGGAGGTGGGATCTGATCCAGCAGAAAGTAATTACAAGCGCTTAAACAGGGCTTAAGTACAGGACTTGACAACTGGGGAAGGTGCGGTATTCCAAGTTCATTGTCCGTCTGAGGCTCCAGTTCATGGATAGAAATCCCAGGCCCCAAACAAAACTGAAGGAATAAAAGAAAAAAGACGCACCCTTCCCAAGCTCTTTAGTCTATAGGGCGCCATGGACCCTCTAGTCCTATGGCTAACACTCTGGGCAGTGACCCTGGTGTCCACAGGCAAAGGCCCGAGAGCATCACATCACCCCCTCCCACCTCTCTGTCGTCCACATGGCTATTCATCCTGGAAAACCCCTGCCTGGCCTGCTCTCTCTGAACCTTTATCTTCCTCCATCCAAACCAGCCAATGTCATCCCCTAAATGCCGTGAACCAGGACCATCAAAATAATTCCTTTTTAAAATGTCCTGTCCTTCATGAAGCACCCACTAAGTGTAATTGCATCCCTTCACCACAATGATTTAAAAGGGCAGAGCTTTAACAAGAAGATGCCAACATATTTTCTATTTCACGTCACATGATACGTGAACAAGCACGAGACTAGGTGATCACAGCCCCTTAGAGCTCAGCACTGGATCTTGTTTAGGCAGCTTTACGGAGGCGTAATTTACATACCATAAAATACACCCTTTTTCAGGGTATGAGTCAATGATTTTTAGTAAATTTGGAGTTGTACAACCATTACCACAATCCAATTATAGAACATTTCCACCAACCCAAAAGATCCATCTTACCCACTTGTCACTCTCCTTCTTCACCCTGTCCCCAGGCAACCACTGATTGACATCACTCTATAGATATGCTTTTAATAGGTATTTCATGTAAATGGAATTATACAATAGTCAACACAAGGTTTTATTTTATTTTGTTATTTTATTTTATTTTAGACGGAGTCTTGCTCTTGTCGCCCAGGCTGCAGTGCAATGGCATGATCTCGGTTCACTGCAACCTCCGCCTCCCAGGTTCAAGCGATTCTCCTGCCTCAGCCTCCCAAGTAGCTGGGATTACAGGCACCCATCACCATGCCCAGCTAATTTTTCTATTTTTAGTAGAGACGGAGTTTTGCCATGTTGGCCAGTCTGGTCTCGAACTCCTGACCTTGTGACCCATCTACCTCAGTCTCCCAAAGTGCTGGGATTACAGGCATGAGCCACCGCACCAGTTTTAAACTCTAATGTGGAGTTAAAAAAAACCAACACAAGGTTTTAAACTCCATATGTAGAGAGGCAGTACGCAGAATGGAGGAGAACATGGACTCAAGCCACAGAGCCAAATCCTTGCTCCGCCATTTACTAGTGATGTGACTATGGGTAAGTTATTTAACTTTCCTGTGCCTCAGTTTCCTCATCAGTAAAATGGGGATAATAATAGCATGTACCTCATGGGGTTATGAGATTTAAACAAGTTAACAAATGCCTGGCACATAGCGAGCAACACAGATATGTTACTTGTTGCTATCTTACATACAGTACCTACCTCATTTGACTCTCAAAATTCCTATGGAAGGAGGCAAAGCAGACATGAATGAGTCCCATTTTACATATGGGAATCAGGGCCCAAGATATATGGCTACAGGTGATCATGCTCCAATCAGAACCCACCGCATGCTTCCCTATCTGTAGCACTTCCTGAATCAACCCTAATCAATCTGCATTTTGGTCTGTCCCACTCCATCCTTGTCTGAGGATGTTGTCCTTTTCCTGTAGAACACATGCTTCTACTTACCGAAGCTGGGACTGCAGCTTTCCTGCTTTGTTTATGAAATCTTCCCAAACTGGATAGCTCCCCTGCGACAAATCAAAGATATCAGTAAGTCACACTGCGACAGACATCTGATTACTACATTAACAGAACACCCAATTCCAATCATGCAGGGAACAATCTGTGTATGTTCTCTTCCTTTGCAGGTCTGCGATATGTTTCCTGGATTCTATATACATGTATTGGCTCAGGAATCAGTTTAGAATGTGCTCAGTTCCTGTAATCTTGTAAATACTACAAACATCAACTGAACTAGTTTGGCAGAACCTCACACATACACTTTTGAGTTGTTAGATGGTGGATCCAAATTTAAGGTGTACAGAACATGTAAGGCTCCACCCTGAACCACCTCCTCATGCAACATGGCCCTGGCTGTTCTCCCCCTTGCCCCAAACAGCACAAAGGAGGGAACCGGAGTGATTAGGGCGCTTCCCCAGGACAGGTGGTTACAGAAAGCATTAATTAGACTATCAGACTCTCAAGGTTGGAAAGTTACCTAACGCAGCAGCTCATCTGATGGCTTAAGCCCAACACCTAGGGACAGCATAGCAACAGGTGGTTCCCCAACACACTTCAGCTAACAGGGAACTCATCACCTTCCCAGGGTAGCCCATTATCAGCCACCCTGTCCTTGATGTTCATGTAGTTCTAGCTGTAACCTTCTGGGAGCCCTCAGTTAAGATCAATAATCCTGCTTCCACATGAAGTCTTTTCAAAATTCAGTTTCACATCCAACCCCATTTCTCCCCGGGACCCTGCTTCACACCCCGACAGCATCCCAGAAACACTCATCATGTCTCTCTACTCTTCCTCTAAGTATGGTGCACAGACACAAACTCAAATCTGCAGGTGCAAGTCTGACAGGGCAAAGCAGAGCGGGGACCGACATCTCCCTTCCTACACATGTTAAATTTATATCAAGATCAAACAGCCCACCAACCAAGAGGTGACTCAAAATCAACCCAGAAAAGGTGAAACAATGGGCTGAGAAGTGGTATGTGGCATTGATCATTTAAGTACAGAACTAAGGGCCGGGCGCTGTGGCTTACAGCTGTAATTCCAACACTTTGGGAGGCCAAGGTGGGTGGACTGCTTGAGGCCAGGAGATCGAGATCAGCCTGGCCAACGTGGTGAAACCTAGTCTCTACCAAAAATACAAAAATTAGCCAGGCATGGCGGCGCATGCCTGTAGTCCCAGCTACTCAGGAGGCTGAGGCATGAGAATCACTTGAGCCTGGGAGACAGAGGTTACGGTGAGCTGAGATCACACCACTGCACTCCAGCCTGGGCAACAGAGCAAGACTCTGTCTCAAAAAACAAAATAAAATAAAATAAAACAAAACTAAGACTAAACAACTGGGGATTATGTTTTCAGAATAGAGTGTAAATGTTATGAACCTTGACAAGGTAAAAACAATATATGCCACCTCTTGGTTTTCTTGTTAAGGAAAGGAGGAAGAAATTATAATGAGGTTAATCAACTCATCTTTCATTACAGAAGCCCAATCAAAACTGTTTAAAACTGCAACCCAGCTAAAACATAACAGTTTTACCTTCCTAATGGTATTAATCATCATTTTTTCTTACCCTTAGAGCAGATTCTCAGCCTCAACACTACGGACATTTGGGGCCAGAAAATTCTTTGTCTTGGGGGCTGTCCTGTACATTTAAGATGTTTAGCAGTATCCCTATCTTCCATTGACTAGATGCCGGTGTTCCCCCACCCCCTATTTGGGACAATCAAAAATGAGACATTGCCAGATGGCCCCGAGGGGACAAAATCACGCCCAGTCAAGAACCACTGCTTTAAGGCACATCTGAGAAATCAATTTAAAGAAAGTGGTGAAGAACCAATTACAGTATTACTTCACTTCAGTTTCATTTTCTTCTGCTAAATAAGTACAACCAAGTATGTTTTTTCAAAAGATCATGCATAGCACTCATTATAACAAGGAACACCTTGTTGTAGAATTGCCTATTTATATACTTCTGTAGCTGTCAATTCTGTCTGAAAACGCACATAGAGATATCTGGAAAATTGTCTACAAAATATTAAAACAGGTTACTTCTGGGAGTTAAAATCTGGACCAATGTGTTGCTTTCTCCTTTGTACTTTCCTTTATGGCTAGAGTCTTGTGAGTTTTCTTTATAAGGGTCATGTATCATTTTAATGAAAACAATAAAGTCACTACATTTTTTAAAACTTCAGATCAAATTAGAGGTTCTGGCAACAACAGCACCATGAATTTACAATTCACCCAAACTCTAAAGTCTGTTTCACACATGCTGCTAGATTACATCCATCAGTTCTGCCTTCATGCATTTGAGACCTGCTTGGCCCAAGTGCAGGTTTCTGGATTTATTCCTCTAAGTGGCAATTCGCCCCTACGGAAAACTAAGTTACAGCTGGGCAAGAATCCTGGCTGGCTGGCTCCTGGCAGAGGCCCTTTGGCAGCTACACCTGAGCTACTGTCAACCAACACCTGTGTGAGGGTCTTTCCCCCCCCCCCGCCCCCCTCCCACCGACATCGCCTCCATCCCCAGTGTGTGCCCTGGGAGTTACTTCCACCCAAGAGCAAAACTGTATATTAACTTATGTCAAATGAAAACTTGTGAGAGCTCAGGCTATCATTGAAGGCCCATCAAGACATAGTGGAAACTCCAATTATGATACCCAACATACATATCATTTTTTTAATCCAGTCCAGATAAGAACACCCTTTGTACACCTATATCCAATTAAAAAGATAAGGGCCAAGATCAGAGTCCTCAGGATGGCCACTGGAGATCTCTGTCCAGAGGGACAGCAGTTGGCACCTCTAAGAACACAAAGGCTCAAGCAACCAATAGCAGCTTCATCTGACCATTCCTTCTCTTTCTGAGCCACAAGACATGACGAAAAGCTTTCGGAGAAATCTGAGCACATTCAGAAACACTGCTCACCTACTTCTAGGCAAAGGTGCCACCATCTCTCAGCTACACAAGGAAGAAGGACCAGGGAGCCAGACTCTCCTCTCTCAAACACCAACCACTCCCATTCAGGGAGCCCTGGAGAAATATTATTAAGATGATCAAAGTATTTCTTAAGAAAAAGGTGGGCCGGGGCAGTGGCTCACACCTGTAATCCTAGCACTTTGGGAAGCCGAGGCAGGAGGATCACTTGAGCCCAGGAGTTCGAGACCAGCCTGGATAACATGGCGAGACCCTATCTCTAAAAAAAAAAAAAAGAAAAAAAAAAAAAAAAAACCCAGGCCAGGCACAGTGGCTCACGCCTGTAATCCCAGCATTTTGGGAGGCTGAGGCAAGTGGATCAGGAGGTCAGGAGTTCAAGACCAGCCTGGCCAAGATGGTGAAACCCATCTCTACTAAAAATACAAAAATTAGCTGGGCGTGATAGCAGGCACCTGTAATCCCAGTTACTCGAGAGGCTGAGGCAGAGAATTGCTTGAACCCCGGAAGCAGGGGTTGCAGTGAGCTGAGATCACACCATTGCACTCTGGCCTGGGCGAAAGAGCGAGACTCCATCTCAACAGAAAAAAAAAAAAACCTAGCTGGGTGCTGTGGCACATGCCTGCAGTCCCAGCTACTCAGGAGGCTGAGGTGGGAGAATTGCTTGAGTCCGGAAGATCGAGGATGCAGTGAGCTGTGATTGTGCCACCGTACTCCAGCCTGGGCAACAAAGCAAGACCCTGTCTCAAAGTAAAAAAGTCAAAGGAAAAGGTGAGGCATGTTCACTGAGAACATGCAGAACGGACCAGTGGCCTGGGCAGGGAGCACTGGGTCCTGAGGTCTAGTCACAGCCCTGCCAGTCATGGACTAGGGGAAATCATTTCACTTCTCAGGGATCATTCCCTTAAAATGATGATAACCAAAACAAATACTTCCATCACCATGACCAACACCACCAATTACTGAACACTGAAAGAATGAAGGAGATGAATAAAGAAGGCAAGTACAGAAGCCTAATCTTTTGGATTGAACTCTAGCTCTCCCATTTGCTATGCGACACTGGGCAAGTCATTTGACCTCTGAGTGGGTTTCAGTCACGTCTTCACAGGGCTGGGATGAGGAACGGATGAGGTCATATACAGAAAGTGTTCGGTGCAGTGCCCAGCACAGCGGAAGTGCTCAACAAACATTTGATATGAGGGATCCAAGCGGCCATAGGCTCTGAGTAATCTCCTTTAGGATGTGTGGGGGACAAACCGTAAAGTCTCTCTAAGTCAGACTGTCCATCCAGACTGGAACCCCCCTTTCTGAGTCCTCGGGGTGGAACCAGCCAATGTGGGAAGTGTCTGCACCTCCCTATTAGGGAACCATGGTTAGGTAGAAACAGACCAAGGCAAGGGCAGGTGGGTGTTCAGTGCCAGACGATTTCTCTGCTGCTGCTAAGCAAATGGTAGGGTGGAGTACTCAACCCCGAGGTGAGTATGCCTGAAAAAAGACGACTACTCAAACCACTGAAGAAACTTCTTATCTGCCCCCACTTGGAGCATCACTTCAGTCTTTACCAAATTAGCAACAAAAGGAGGGGTCACCTTTCTAGTCGAGGGGTACAGCTAACAGCTCCCTGCCTACGAACACCCACCCAGCCAGAAGGTTGCCCAAAGCAGCTTGTTCCTGACTTAATGATACTTGACAGTCTATCAGAGAAAGTCAGGCCCACCTGTTTTAGGCAATATATAATTTAATAGATTCTAAAAAAAGAAAAAAATCAACCTCTAAGAACGGAAGACAAAAACCTCCTTGTTGAGAAATGAAAAAAAAAGTGAGTAAATGTTATTAACATGTAAAGGCAAGGTGATGTTGGGTTGTTCCAGATATTTTTGTAAGTTTCTTTCAAGGAAAAAAGAAGTTTCTACCCACCTGAGAGCAGTTTTACTATAATAATTCAAGCTTAGTGGAAGTAAGAAAGGAGGAAGGAGGTAACTGTAGAAAGATGGAAAGGCAGCAGAGACAAAGTCCTGCCTTTTGGACAGCAAGACTACACAAAGGAGACCATGCTCAAGTTTCGAAAGAAACCCACAGCCCGAGACACTGGAAGCTCTTAGAGCCTTTCAGGAAGCAATTCCCCGACTGTCCTTGGTTTTTGCATCTGCATCCACCGACCAAGAAGTCCCCAGAAAGTTCATTCCTGAGGTTGCTGGCTGAGCTCTGTCCACATTTGAGGAAATTCCTCGGAATGCACTCCCAGAGCCGTGAAAACGATTCAACACAGACCCCGCTGTGGATTTCACCCGAGAACACACAAAGGCTTCACAACGATCCAGACAGACCCAAATCAAAGAAAACAAAACTCCCACTGCACCCCGGCTTCTGCCAAGTCCAAAGTCGCGAGGCAAAACGAGAAGATGCTCCTCCTCCAGGAGCCCCCTGAATGTCTTCAGAGAGGAGAGCAGGGAGTTTCTGGAGCCCTTGGCAGTGCGTTGGTTGAAAATACAACTCAGATTACGCTGGGTTCTAAGAAAGGAGAAGGCCCCTATTAAAGAGACGTAAGGGAAAGCCAGTTTGTTTACACGCGTACAAAGAGGACTCCCTCCATCAAACTGCATGGCAGTCTCACTTCCTTGGGTGAGAGATGGGGCTTCCCTGAATGCATGATCTCACCCACGCTCCCCACACACACCACACCCTGTGGCTGCTTCTCTTCAAACCTCCAGGGGGATTCAGCAATCTTGAAAACTCCTATTCGGCCATCACTACCCAGCTGTGACACCTCTTCTGGAACATTCTCTGACACACCCCCTTCCCACCTACCCTCTGGGTTAGCTGCGCCTACTCCCCAACTTATCACATCATACAGTTTGCTGTCTAGGAGCCTAAGGGCTTCCCCTCTGGACTGTGGGACAAGGACAGAGAAATGAAGGGAGGAAGGAAAAGTACTTCTGGTAGGGGGTGCAGCTGACACAAAAGGAGGCAGGGGACACCGACCAGCTCTCTCCAAGGGACACTGGAGTGGCACATTTATGCTGGCCACTCCTCCAGGCAGAACATGGGCAAAGTGGCCCAGATGGGCAAGGGCAGCCTTGCAGGACAAGACCCAGGGTGGGGTCTTGGCACAGTCAAGGAAGACCAGGGTGGCCTTCATTCAGTGAGTGACATAAATTCCAGACCAGCCAGGTGATGGGAGAACCTGGCTAACGGTCACATACCTGGCATCACTCTGGTTCCTGGGGGAAAGAGGAAAATAATGAAGTCACTTTCTTACTTTTTAGGAAAAAAGGCCTCCTAAATGTCCTTCAACTGAGGAGTTTGGTGGCCACCTAAACAAATCCACAAGTTGGCCTCCCCACCCCACCCTCAAAGGGGAGCTTGGGAGACACCCCCGAGTACCTCTCCTCATCTTCCTCCCCTTCCTCCACTTTCCCTAGAGCCAGGACCCACGGCAGGCCATTTGCCTGACACAAGCAACGCACAGCAGTCGGCCAACAGCCATTCTGGCTTCTGGTCGTTTGGCTTCGTTTTGTGTTGTATTAAACAGAGGCCCAGGACGGCATCCCACACACGGTGCAGAGAATAACTGTGTGTAACTCATCGGCACGGCTGGTGACCGGTGCTCCATAAATAATGCAGCAACTGCCTCTCCCAGCCCAGCCCCACCGGGACAGCTGAGGAAATTCGACACCACATGGCCACACAAGGAACAGAGAGGGGCTGGGAACTGTGGCTGCCAGAGAAAGGACAACTTGGAGGAGCCACAGAGCTAGGGAGGACTCACGTGAGGAGGAGGAATTCAGTTCAGGGGAGAGTCAAGTAGGAACCAGAAGGGCAGAGACTCTAGAGAGTGGGGTTCCAGCTCAAAGGCCTTTGTTCTGCCCAAAAGGTGCCAGACAGAGGCTGGTTCACCAGTGGATCTGGCTGAGAAATCAAGCCGTGGGGTATATGACCAGCCAGGTAACTTCCCAAGTATCTCTGTTCACCTTGACAAGCATCACTGTCATCACCATCATCATGAAGCGTCACCACTTTCTAAAGAGTTGCCAGGCGCCAGGTATATATATTGGCCCTTCCCAAGCTGTAATTTACAAATCCATCACCTGGGGAGCTTGCAGACAGGCAGGTTCTGATTTGCTTGGTCAAGGCGGGGCCGTTTAATCTGAGAGGTGCTGCTGCTCCTGGTCCACAGACCACTCTCTAAGAAGCCCAACTTGACCTGCATTCTCACTGCATCCTCACAGCAGCCCAGGCAGGCAGGTACTGCTGTTATTTTAGAGCTGAGGAAACTGACGCCCAGAGAGGTTGGAGCAGAGAGCTCCAGGTTGCAATTGGATGCCAGATCTGACTTTGCAGCCCAAGTGTTCCCTGTTTCTGGGAAGTGCAAGTAACCACATGAACAGAGCCAGCCTCCTCCAGCCCAGCCCAGCCCAGCCCAGTCCCAGGGCTGCAAAGAGTGGCTTAGACAGCAGGTTGGGTCGCGCTTTATATGTGGGTCCTTTAGGAGCCCAGACAAGGTAGAGCAGAAGAGGACAAGGGTGCCCTGCACACATGGCACCTGATTACAACTGCAGATGGCCCAGAGGGATTGTAATGTCACCCTAGAAATGGATGGACCCCCAACCACATAAAAAAGAAAGCACGAGGCTGGGCACAGTGCCTCACTCCTGTACTCCTAGCACTTTGGAAGGCTGAGGCAGATGGATCACCCGAGCTCAGGAGTTCGAGACCAGCCTGGGGAACATGGCAAAACCCCATCTCTACTAAAAATACAAAAAATTAGTGCGGCATGGTGGCACACCTCTGTAATCCCAGTTACTCAGGAGGCTAAGGCATGAAAATCGCTAAAGCCCAGGAGGCAAAGGTTACAATGAGCTGAGATCACGCTACTGCACTCCAGCCTAGGCGACAGAACGAGGCTGTCTCAGGAAAAAAAAAAAAGAAAAAGGGAAGAAAGAAAACACAAAACACACAACAAAGAGAAATGTCTTGGGTAGAAAAATGCCTGGTAGAAACGCACAGAGAGGTTCACAGCTGTTGGCACCTGTGGTATGATTATGGATAATTTTATCCCATCTTGGTTTTCTGTGAACACACAAACTGATCTTCTTCTACCAGGAGATCAACAGAGTCAATCTGGGAGGGGCTCTTAAATCTCCAGCTGCCACAGCCACCCCTGCCGCCATGACCCCTTCCCAGGTCTGCAGAGACCTCAGCAGGGCGAGTGTGAGGAACGTAGCCAACAGCATCCTTCCTCTTCTTCCGCTGAGTATACCCTGGATGAGCTCAGCCTTCAGGTTACCCTGAAGCTGCTTTACGCAGCTTCCAGAAGAGGCTGGCACCTTCTGACCTACACAGCAGTGGCTCTGGCCTCCCTGCTTCCTTAAGCATGAGGCAGGAATCCACTCAGCTTCCAGAAGTGGGCGTGTGGGATGACAGAAAGGACCCGTGAATGCCTGTCATAGCTTTGTCCCCAAAACCACCCTTCCCCACCCAATCCTGCGAGATGAAGGGCTCCTAAGATCCTCAGATGAAAGGCACTGGGTAAGCCCATCCATCATAAATACCATTCCTGGGCTTTTATTCTCTGATTGGGGCTTGCCTAATCCACTAATTATCCCTGTCCATCAAGCGGATGACAGCCTTGGGGATAATCAATGGTTGCTTCCTCGCCCGCCCACCCTCACCCACTTGCCCAAGCACAAGAGCAATAAACATGCCTATGAAAAGGAAGACTGAACCACAAAAGGTGCTCCCTCCATCCATCCGTCCATCTCCCCTCGCAAACTTCTCCACTTGTAACTATTAACACCCTAACCAAACAAATTAAGGATATCAAGCTGTTTTCTGACATCTGGGTGTCTCCACTTAAAATAAAAAGAACCAAACAAATATGTCAACCGTATCTTCCAAGTCATTTTATTTCTTAAGTTCTCCACCAGGAAGTATTCCTTTCTGTAGCCTGAGCTGTCCAACAGGGGAGCTCTACATGAGGTTATTTAAAGTATGATTAGGCCAGGCGCGGTGGCTCACGCCTGTAATCCCAGCCCTTTGGGAGGCCGAGACGGGTGGATCCCGAGGTCAGGAGATCAAGACCATCCTGACTAACACGGTGAAACCCCGTTTCTACTAAAAAATACAAAAAAACTAGCCGGACGAGGTGGCAGGCACCTGTAGTCCCAGCTACTCAGGAGGCTGAGGCAGGAGAATGGCATAAACCCGGGAGGCGGAGCTTGCAGTGAGCTGAGATCAGGCCACTGTACTCCAGCCTGGGTGACAGAGCGAGATTCCGTCTCAAAAAAAATAAAAAAAAAGTATGATTAAATAAAATGTAAAATTCAGTTGTTCAGCCCACTAGCCATACCTCAAGTGCTCTGCAGTGGCTAGTGGCTACCATACTGGACAGCACAGACACAGAACATCTCTATCACTGCAGAAAGTTCTATTGGACAGCAATGGCCACCCCACGTCAATGACACCCCTTAGGGTGTCGCTACCTCAGGGTGCTCTACAACCACAGCTAGGCTTTTGGTTCTATTTTTTAACCACTGTAAAATGTATGTATGTGTTCCATGCTCCACATTTCTTGAAAAACAGAATCCCTCTTCTTTTTCATCCCCTAAATTCAACTCATTCCCCAATTTTGGGTTTGTCTGTTTTGAGACAGAGTCTCGCTCTGTCACTCAGGCTGGAAGTGCAGTGGTGTGATATCGCTCACTGCAACCTCCGACTATGGGGTTCAAGAGATTCTCCTGCCTCACCCTCCCAAATAGCTGGGATTATAGGCGTGCACCACTACATCTGGCTATTTTTTGTATTTTTAGTAGAGACAGGGTTTTGCTATGTTGGCCAGGCTGGTCTCGAACTCCTGACCTCAGAAGATCTGCCCACCTCAGCCTCTCAAAGAGCTGGGATTACAGGCATGAGCCACTGAAGCTGGCCTGTTTTTTTGTTTTGAGACAGGGTCTCACTTTGTCACCAAGGCTGGAGTGCAGTGGCACAATATCAGCTCACTGCAGCCTCAACTTCCCAGGCCCCTCACTGCAGCCTCGATTTCCCAGGCCCCTCACTGCAGCCTTGACTTCCCAGGCCCAAGCGATCCTCCTGCCTCAGTCCCCCAAGTAGCTGGGACAACAGGGAAACACTACCATACCCGACTAATTTTTGTATTTTTAGTAGAGATGGGTTTCGCCATGTTGCCCAGGCTGTTCTCGAACTCCTGGATTCAAGCAATCTGCCTGCCTTGGCCTCCCAACATGTTGAGATTACAAGTGAGAGCCATGGCCATTACTGCCATGACATTTCCTTTATTATTTCAAATAGTTCCTCCCATCAAAAGAGAGAGGAAGAGGTTTATGGTGAGTCACTGCCTGCATTACCAGCCACCTGACATTTGTATGGCCAAGTTTTCAAAGGTGTGAAAACCTGCCACGTGGGAATCCAAACTGACGTCATGATGGGCACAGAAGGCACCGCCTCCCATGTATGCTGTATTCAAGACTACAGAGGTCTTTCACAACACCACTGAAAGGGCGGCTGGTAAAGCAGGCATTTAACACTTCCCTACTAACCATAAGAAAATCGGGCACAGAAAAAGTTAAGTAATTTGCCCAAGGTCACGGAAGGGTTTGCCCTCACGCCTGGTTAACTGCATTAATTGCTCCTAAGTTTGCACAGTTGTTTATTTTATTTTATTTTTTATGTTCTGAGATGGAGTCTTGCTATGTCGCCCACGCTGGAGTACAGTGGTGCTGTCTTGGCTCACTGCAACCTCCGCCTCCCGGATTCAAGTGATCCTCCTGCCCCAGCCTCTGCGTAGCTGGGACTACAGGAGTGTGCCATCATGTTCAGCTAATTTTTTGTATTTTTAGTAGAGATGGGGTTTCACCACGTTGGACAGGGTGGTCTTGAACTCCTAACCTCAAGTGATCCACCTGCCTCGGCCTCCAGAAGACTGATTACAAGCGTGAGCCACCACTCCCAGCCTGCCCAGTTCTTTTTAAAATAAAATTGTATAATGGGTTCCACTAAGACTGACTGACTCTCCACATCTGGAAACCTGGGAACTCAATATTTAACCACCTAATACAGGGGCTGGCTGCTTGTACCTAGTATTTGTATACCTTTAATCCCCCCCAGAATAATAAATATCTACCCTCTAACCTTTGGCCTCCTATCCTCCAATAGAGCTAGGAAGTACTACAGCCAGGCTTCAAGGCCCAAGTACAACCACTTTTTAAGGTAGGATATAATCAATACTAGGTAGAGGCCAAAGCTATTGTTCCATGTGTTTATTCCTATCCATAAATGTCCACCTTAGATATTGAACCTGGCAGAACACCTAGAGGCTTGCACACCCTATGAAATGTTAGACCTTCTGAGCATGACTTCATGTTGCTCCATTTACACTCACGCATTTCTTTCTCCTGGAAGTGCCCGCTCTGACCCGCCTCCACCCAACTCCAAAACTGCTTCTGCATTTTAGGGATTAGTTCCTCTTGGGGCCAATCTCTCCAATACCTTGAACAGACACGCAAACACCTTGTACCCTAGAGAGGATCATGTTTGAGGTTTTGCTCCCCTAAATACACACACACCTCTGTATTCATTCCATATTCCGTTTTTTTTTTTTTTTTTTGCTCTTTCTTTTCTTTTTCTCTTTATTTTTTTGTTTTTTCTCTTTTTCTTCTTCTTTTTTTTTTATTTTTGTTGTTGTTGAATTTGTTTTCTTTTCCTTACTTTTTTTAGTCCATCTTCCCCTTTTAAACTGAGACCTCTCCCCAGCCAAGGGCAGCATGATGAACTTGTCACATCCACCCTGGGGCAGGCACTGGCCTTGGTGCGCTGTACACACTTAGTGTGCTCTGCAATTTTCCATGAAGCAGATTTCCCCTTTGGAACAGATGGCACCTCCTCTGTGACCTCAACTCCCACCCCAGGCTACTAGGAACGATGCCCTGGTGGCCAGTAAAGAGTCAGAGGCCACCAGTGTCACAGTGATAACTGTGTTTGTCATTTCTATAGCCATTTTTTTTTAAGTGTGTTTCCATTGAATGTCATTTTTCTTGCCTGGAGAGAGGACGCTGAGGTATAGCCATATTCCAGAGCCTGAAAGGCCTTGTGCGGCCTGGTGGTTAAGAGCATGACTCCAGAGTCAGCCTGTGAACTTCAGATGTGCTCACTGGGTGACCCTGGGCAAGCGACTTCATCATCTGGTGCCGCCCTGTCTTCATCTGTAAAGGATGCTGATGGCAGTCCTTGCCTCAAATGGTGATTATAGGATGATGGGGAAAAAGACCAGTGCTTAGAAGGGTGACTAGTAAGTAGAACTCAACTCTGCTTTGATGATTCAATGTCCAATGCCAGTCACCCTGACCGGGCCACGAACGGGCACCTACTATGCGCAGGCACTCAGTGAGGGGTAGGCCATACAGAGAAAGAGACCAAAGCGTTGAGGAACTCAGACTGTCAGTAAAGCTGACGTGGAACTGCAGATCCCAAAGCCCCAAGGGCAGCATACTCGAGATATAAAGTGCTGGACAGTGTGGTTCCCAGAGCGAGGCAATGCCTCACCTCGGTCTCAAAGGATAAATGGGAATTTTCTGGGCAAAGAGAAATGAAAGAAAGAGGAAGCATTCCCTGCAAAAGACAGAATTAGCAAATGAAAGGAAGTCGAGATCATGCTCTGTCTAGGCGCAGAACTCATTTCGTCTGCCTGATCACATTCCAGGTACATCTGTGGTGGAGTTAGGGGTGGGGACACATGAGCAGGAGATAGCTTCCTACATACTTCAGGAGCTGCAGAGGAAGCTCTCAGTGGTTCAGGTGGCCCAGGAGCCACTCCACTTCCACCTACTCCTGGTGCAATCCCACCAAGACCTACCAGAGAATGACCTGAAGTGTCTGCTAACACTGCAGATTCTAAGCTCCACCCCAGATCAACAAAAAGTCTCTTGGGATGGAGCCAGGGAATCTGCATTTTAACCCATTCTCCAGGGACACTTTTGCTTGCTAAAAATTACACACAGCGAGATTTGAGAAACACTGCACTAGGTAAGATGCCACATGTCCCTTTGTGCCTTTGGAAGCAGGGGTGTCAGCCAGGTCCTAGCGTTCACATCTAGCTCCTTCAGACGTAATTCACGGGCTCACCACCCTCACACATGGGAACTGGGAGCTGACACATGCTTTTTGGTAGGCTTTGGGTAATGGGTTTCAAAAGTCTTGAAAAAAACACACATTTTGACCAAGAATAAAAAGTCCTTCAGGGGAAATCACTGATGTAAATCAATGTCTAGTCACAAGGATGTACTTGTTGTAGGGTTACCTATAATTAGTAAAAAA
The DNA here is from genome assembly GCF_003255815.1 of Theropithecus gelada. NCBI lineage: Eukaryota > Metazoa > Chordata > Mammalia > Primates > Cercopithecidae > Theropithecus > Theropithecus gelada. The sequence goes on from NC_037676.1 coordinate 127,005,563, forward strand.
AAAAAAAAAAAAAAAAAAAAAAAAAAACTGGAGGCACCCTAAACACAAATGCGGGAGGTACTGGCTTCTACCTCAGGGCTTCTGCGCATGCTCTCTTCCCATTCCCTGAACACCGCCCCCACCCCCTGCCCACATCTTCACAGTTCTTAAGTTGTTGCTCTAATGTCACCTTCTCTGCGAGGCCCTCCCTAACCACTCTACTTAAAAACAGCAACAGGCTGGGTGCGGTGGCTCACACCTGTAATCTCAGCACTTTGGGAGGCCAAGGCGGGCAGATCACTTGAGATCAGGAGTTCAAGACCAGCCTGGCCAACATGGTGAAATCCCATCTTCACTAAAAATACAAAAGAAAATTAGCCAGGTGTGGTGGTGCATGCCTATAGTCCTAGCTACTCGGGAGGCTGAGGCAGGAGAATCACTTGAACCTGGGAGGCAGAGGTTGCAGGGAGCCAAGATTGCGCCACTGCACACTCCGGCCTGGGGGACAGAGCAAGACTCCATCTCAAAAAACATATATAAAAATAAAAATAAAAAATAAAAACAGCAACAGTGCTTTTTCCCCACTGCATATAATCCTTCTACTATACAAGAGAATTGACTTATTCCGTGTGTCTGCTTCACCTGCACCTCACTCCACTAGAATGTAAGTTCCAGGAGGGCAGGGATTTGTGTCCATTGTGTTTGCTGCTATCTCCCAGCACTCAGAACCTGGTACTAGTAACTTCTCAAATATGTTTTGACCAAATGAATTAATTAGAGACATACAAAGCAGTGCAACACCATACAGCCATTAACACTGACACTGCTCACAACGACACACACAGAAAAGCAAGGACACCAGGCCACTAAGTGAAGAAAGAAGTTTCTAACACAGTGTTGGGGCTCCCTGACCCTTTGCTGAAAATGTGCGAGCTCTTGTGAATGTGAACATAACCCACTTTCTTATCAAGCGCTTGCGGGTGACTTATTTTTTACTTAACTGAAGTTCCTAGTTCTTCTTTCATTAATACATTACTTACATAATCTTTGAGAAGTAAATCCCTCATGAAATGCTCTCAAAACATTTGCTAATTTTTTTTTTTTAGAAAAAAGCTTCCTCCTCAGTGACTTAATTAGGGTGTTCCTAATTAAGGCCAGCACAACATCAAAGAGGCCAGGTTCCAGGGGACCCCTGCTTCAGGTCAACTTCTGTTTGCAGGACGACCTCAGTCCCTCCAGCGGAGGCTCAGACAGAGGGCTTGGCTGTCAGCTACTCCTGGCTCTGCTCCCCGCTCCCTGCTTCCTATTGGGGTGCCTCATCCAATTATTCAGGCCCTCGATCACATCCTGCTGCGGAGCCGGCTTTGAAGGTTCAGTAAACAGCCACTTCAAAACAAAGAGGGGCCATTAAACCAAACTCAAAGACTTCCTTAATGGCTGCGTGCTCGGCTGCAGGAGGAGTCCAGCCTCAGAAGGGAGGTCTCCCTGGGAACTAATCCCCGAGCTCTTCCAGCCTCCTACTGCAAATATCTGCCCGCTTCCTCCTCTGCACTCAATCACTCGGGATGCAGAGCGGTTACCGGGGCGACCCTTGACAGAGGGGCTTCTCCAGCAAAACAAACATGTGTCGTGTGGCTGCCACCTTGGACAATCCTACTGCACACTTTGGTCTCACAGCCCAGCTGCTCCAAAAACTGCACTGGCCCAGCCCAACAACTTCATGTCCATGGCCAGGGCATATTCCTCCTAATTAGAGGGAGACCCCTTGAACTTCTGGAAGAAGCTCAGAGGCGAGTCTAGATTTTTGTGTGTTTTATCTGTCTCATTCTGAGTCCTAACGGTACAAATAGAGTAAACAAGGAGATGAATGAAATACACCTCTTACAGAATCGAAACTGCTAGGCTGTAAAAGCGAGAGACCAGTCTGGTGGAGAGGCGCACACACCCCGGAGCTAGACTGCCAACTAACTCCCAGCTGTGCCTCTCACTAGCTGTATGACATGGGCAAATGGCTTAACCGCTCAGCACCTCAGTTTCCCCATCTGTAAAATGGGAATTATAACAGTTACTAAGACTACCTTGCGGGGTGGTTGGAAGATTAAGTAAGTTTGTGTCAAGCACTTAGCATAGTGCCTGGTTTGCATATAAATGCTTTTTAAACAACCAAAATAAAACTCAGTTCTGAGCGAGGGTGTCACCCAGATCAAAAGCCTTCCTGGACTCTGTACTCCCACCCTAAATGGGAATCAGAGGCCCTCCCCAGGGCCCCCACACAATCTTAGGCTGATCTCTATGGTGGTGCAGATTATGCTGAACTCTAATTACCTGCCTGCCTCTCTCCTAGACTGAGCACTTCAGGGCAATGACTGTGTCTATACTGTCCACAGGTGTTCCTCCACCCCCCCGGCAGCCTCAGCACACAGTAGGTATTGCCACCGTATTAGACGAATACATGTACTGTGTTCTCTCAAATTACTTACATGTTGAATGTTGAAAAGCACTGCACTTGCGTCTACTGCACTATCAAAGTGAAGACATAGGTTGCTTCTATTCTTTGAAACATCTGAGTGCCACCAGCAGCAGGAGGCTCTGCCAGGAACTACTAGGGTAGCTCAAATAGATACGAGCATTTATTTAGCACTTATTTCATGCCAAGCCCTCGACTTTTACTTTATTTAATACTCAACAACTTTAAGAGGGAAAGATTATTCACCTCTTCTCCCATTTTACAGGTAAGAAAATCAAGGCTCAGTAAACTTGAGTAACTTGCTCAAAGCAATAGAGCTAGGAAGTGCCAGAGCCAGACTTCAAGGCCCAAGCACAACCACTTTTTAAGGTAGGATACAATCAATACTAGGTAGAATGTCTCACAGAATGTACAAAATGGCTTTAGGGTTACCCAGCTTTGAGGGAAAAGGAGGCACCAGAGAATAAGGTCACTGATGGGGCCTTGAAGGATGAGAAAGATTTCAATAGGCAGCAATGACAGAGACAGGACAGGACAAACAGCAAGAGGGAGGAGCACAGGCTGTGTTCAAGGAAGCCTGGAGTCCGAGCTGGGGAGCGCTGGACACACAGCGGGCCACTCAGCTGGGGCCACTCACACAAAAGGTTAAGGCAGGACTGCCACATTCAGCCCACAGGAAGAACCCAGATGCGGCCAAGACTTGGGAAGCTGCTGCTATAGGGCAGACTAGAGGTGCGGGATGGCCACTTCTGGTGGTTGCCCCAGAAAAAGGAGGAAACTCAAAGGACGGAGATGGGAAACGATGACCCTAATAAAGCAACTTCCCTCCCCCGGGCCTCAATGTATCTGAGTGACAAATGTCCTAGCCAGGTACCCCACCCTCTCCTTCCCTGATAAACAAACAGTAGGGTTTGCAAATAGAGAATGCAAATAGGTCCTGCTGGGCCAGTTGACCTTCATAATGAACTCGGGGGCGATTTACTTAGCAAGAAAAAAACTCAAACTTCTCCATTTCCTGCAACTTCACTGCAAGCTCTAAATACAGCTCCGTATTTAGAGTGGGGCAGTGTCTGTCCTAAGAAGTGGTGGAGATAATTACTCCACTGATTTTAAGACTTCAAAATACCTCATTCCCAAATCTACAAGACACAATAGTTACCGCTTCTAACATTTGAGTGTACGTTCGCCAGGCAATGTGTGAAAACCTTCACAAGCAATGTTTCATTTCAGAATCCTCCAACAGCTCTTTCAGGTTCATTAGACCCATTTTACGGAAGAGGAAACCAAGGCTCAGAGAGATTAGATAACTTGCCCACGGGATTTGAATCAGATTCCTTTAATTTCAAGGTCAACTCTAGCTCCAGAATTTCTACGGAGGGGTTTAGGGGCAGTGTGGTAGCCAGCAGAAGGTAGAAGATAGTCAGACAGCTGTGTTGCAAAGCAGGCACACTATAATTATCTAGACGGTATGTTATAGATCTGCAACTGTTCAGTACGGTAGCCACTAGCCATATATGGCTATTTAAGTTTAAACAAATGAAAAGTGACTAAAAATAAAGTTAATTCCTTGATTGCACTAGCCGCACTTCATGTACTCAATAGTCACACGTGGCTAGTGGCTCATGTATTTGACAATTTCCATCATCGCAAAAAAATCACATCGGACAGAATCAATAAATCACAGCAAAGTAGTCTAAAGATCCTTTGTGGTTTATTTTTATGTTTCAGTTTATTTACTTTAACATTTAACTCTAAGGTTTTTTAATTTTTTTTATTTTTTATTTTTTGAGACAGAGTCTCGTTCTGTCACCAGGCTGGAGTGCAGTGGCGTGATCTCAGCTCACTGCAACCTCCACCTCCCAGGCTCAACTGATTCTTCTGCCACAGCCTCCCGAGTAGCTGGGACTACAGGCGTGCACCATCATGCCCAGCTGACTTTTGCGTTTTTAGTAGAGACAGGATTTCACCATGTTGGTCAGGATGGTCTTGATCTTTTGACCTCGTGATCTGCCCACCTTGGCCTCCCAAAGTTCTGGGATTACAGGAGTGAGCCACCGCACCCAGCTTAATTTTTATTTTTAATTGTGGTAAAATACACATAAATTGTACCATCTTGACCATCTTTAAGCATCACAATTCAGTAGTGCTAAGTATATTCACATTGGTGTGCAACTATCTAAAGGTACTTCTATATTCAGATTTGGGTAAGATTAAGGCTTTTTTTTTTTTTTTTTTTTTTTTTTTTTTTAAGACTGAGTCTCACTCTGTCACCCAGGCTGGAGTCCAGTGGCGTGATCTTGGCTCACTGCAACCTCTACCTTCTGGGTTCAAGCAATTCTCCTGCTTCAGCCTACTGAGTAGCTGGGACTATAGGCGTGCGTGATCACGCCCGGCTAATTTTTGTATTTTTTGCAGAGACAGGGTTTTGCCATGGTGGCCAGGCTGGTCTCAAACTCCTGACCTCAGGTGATCCACCCACCTCAGCCTCCCAGAGTGATGGGATTACAGATGTGAGGCACCTCACCCGACCAGAAAAGGCTTTGAGGGAAGACTTACACAGCTTGGTGATTCTCAACATTGGCCATCACTAGAATTACCTGGGGTGCTTTTCAAAATCTTAATGTCGTGAATGTACCCCAGGGCACTAATCAGAGCCCTGGCCCAGGCAGCAGCATCTCCAAGCTCCCAGGGAACCCAATGGACCTTGCTCCATAACCACACGCATGCTGCCAAATGAGGTACACCTGCCTAGAACCTCATCTTCTGGTGAGACCCACTCCCGCGGCCCTCGGAGCCCCCGTCACATGGCAGGCAGCAGAGGAAACCCAGGCTAAACCTGCTGCCCACCTCCATGCCCAGGAAGCTGCTGGTGCTGAGTGAGCTGAAACTTTGTACTGCTTTGAGAGAAAGCAAGCAAATAAAAAGACACACAGTTCAAAAGGCACTCAACTCAATTGATTTTTTTTTCACCCACTTATACTAGACAGAAAAAGAAAAACCACTTAGAACCTATGACCAAGGCCAGATACGCCAAGAGGCAGCACAGGAAGGAGTTTTGTTGATGAGCCCATCCACTTCTCCAAACACAGACATGCAAGGGCCCTACCGACTCGACTCAACTCAAACGGGAGGGCCACCAGGACACGATTAAACACGGAAAGCTCTTTAACAAGAGAGGTCCGGGGCTGGACACAACAAGAGTTCAAGGTAAAGGAGTACTGTTTCAGGAGTCACCTGAACTTTGGGTGAACTTAGTTAATTCGTCTGATTATGAGACTGGGAGGTGGTTGCCAGGCTTTCAGAGTCACCTAGCCTCAGGGACCTAGGGACTCCCCAGACCTATGGCCAGTCACCAGAAGACTCCATGGGCCTCATGAGGGGACAAGTCCAGGCATCGAGGGTGACATGCCTGAGCCTGGCCCAAAAGCTTCTCTGCCCTGTGCTCATGGGGGGAGAACGATGAGCAACAGAGGATGCCAAGTTGTCCAACGGAGAAGTTGGTAAGTGGGAGAGGGAAGGAAGCCACAATGTGTGGACATGTCATAAATGAAACAACTTCCACAAAGGTGACAGCCGAACTGGAGCTGCCCACCCCACAACACACCTGGAGGCATCTCAGTGCAGGCTCACACCTCCGGGCGGGCTCTGTGCTAGAGACACAGAGATGAGTCCTTGATTCCTTCCTTGAGCCTCCCATGGGACTCAGGCAAGTAAAGGGCTGTTTGCTAGGACTAAATCCACACCCCCCTGCCTGCCTTAAGCATTCTCTAAAGAACTCCAATGTTAGGGTCAAACAGGCTAAGGTCTGACTACCAGTTCCACCTCCCCATGGCCTTAGATAAGTTACTGAATCCCTCCAAGCCTTACTGTTCTCATCTGTTAAGTGGGGTGGATGTGAGGATGACATGAAATCATGCGCATCAAGTTCTTAACACAAGGCACAGCACACAGTAGGTTCCCACCAAGTCCCTTCCTGCCCCCGCTCACCGCATGCAGTGAATACTGAGCACCTACTATGTGCCCAGTGGCACCCCACAGCATCTTTTATTTTTTCATTTTATTTTAATTTTTTGTAGAGACAGGGTCTCACTGTTCCCCAGACTGGTCTCGAACTCCCGGCCCTAAGCAATCCTGCCACCTCAGTACCACAAAGTGCTGGGATTACAGGTGAGCCACCATGCCCAGCTCCCAGAAAATCTTAAACAACCCAAACCCTCACATTTGCTCAGCAGGTAAAAACACTGTCACCTCCAACCAAATGAGGAAGCAGGCGAGATGAGAGAGCCCCAAGCCTAGGCCTTCCAGGTGCTGAGACAGGGGCTGCTCTGGAGTGGATTCTGTGCTGGGAATTGCTACTTTTAAGTTTTTGGTTGGTTGGTTGTTTCTGATTTGCCTTGGTGGCTCATACTCAGATGAAACCTGCAGTCTATTGCTAATTCAAGGGAGAACCTCAGCAATCATGACAATGGGCTTCCTTAATGCTCAGTCAATTAATTTACTCCTTAACTCCGTTTGCCTCTCCTGTTTGCTACTAAAAAAGGCCATATCAGCAGTGCTATCTCCAAATCTGAGTTAAACTGCTCACGGCATCAGTTAGTTCCCTTTAAACGGCCCCCAAAAATTCTTGTCTGACGTCCTAGGCAGCTAAATCTGTCCTTTGGCTTTGGTTTGGTTTGGGGTGAGGTATTTTTTTGTTTTTGCAGAGGTGTGGGTTTTGGGGGTAAGTGTCCTGAAGGCAGTTCCAAGAAGTAATGGGGAACTCAAAATGACCTCATTTGTCCGTACTCAATTCGAACATCTAAATGGTCTCACTAGAGAAGGAATCTTGCCAGCTATCGCCGCCCATGCCTGCAAAGATGGAAAAAGCCGAGATGAAAATTGGAGATAAAGCATCTAATGAATCAATAGTTTCATCCTTTTCACCCTCCAAGCATTTTAACAGCCTTAAGTGAGCTAGCCAAATCGACAGACATCATTTTAGCTTTTTTCCTTTTCCCTGTGACTGAGGTGCAAAAGAAGAGTTCAAAGGGCTAGAGGTCAGCAACTGAGAACACACAGCAGGCAGGGAACATACTTAAACAGTGAACGATTTTTTAGTCTGCCTGAAATGCAAATTTAATGGGAAATCCTACGTGTTTACTCGCTGAAATCATTATGCCACGTTTGGTGCCTGAAACACCACTGATGCTCCATAAATACTAAGGAATGAGTACATGTTACTCTAGTAAGAACTGGGCGATGGCTGAACCAGGCAAAATCCAAACTCGGCTTACCTTCTATGCAAACTAGGACCTAGGAATGACCTCTCTTGATTTGGAGCATTACAAACTGCGGAATTTCAGAACATAAAGGTTCACAGCATCAAGCTAGAAGTTCCAAAAAATTTGACTCAATAGTAAAGGGTTTTCACAAAAACTAAATAGGAAGGGGTTTTCACAAAGAAACACCCAAACCAGGCCAGAAACGATTTCCAAACAACAAGATTGGCACCCAAAAAACCAAAAAGATGAATCTATATAGAAGAGGTCCAAAATCTCTGGGTACCCATCCCAGGCAGTTCCTGCTGTCGATTTTATGACATGTTTACTTCACCTTCTTCTCCCATGGGCCCGAAATGAGGAAGCTGTAAAATCCTGGCCAAATACAACCATTTGCTAAGAGAAAAGCCAACATGGGGCCCATCTGTCCTTTACAAGTGCTCTGCTTGTCCTGCCTTTGTGTGGCTGTCACCATTTACAGAGAGCGGCCCACCTCCCTCAGAGCACCTGGCTGAGGCCTTGGCTGGGTTTTCAGTACTGTCCTGGAGAAAACTCTTTTTTTGAGGCCTCCAAGGGAACTCCTGCAGAGACTGATGCTCTTCTCTAGGCTGAACCACAGCCCTTCCTTCACGGCCACCATATTGGATTCGCATTATCTGTTTACAGCCCACAGGACAAGGAGCTCTCCTAGGGCAGAGCCAAGCAAAAGGCATTCCACACAATCGCCCTTCATAAACAGCAAGGAAGTGTACCTCTCTTCTGATGGGAACCCCAAAACAAAGCAGTGAGGGGGAAAAAAACTACCCTGAAATCAATATCCAGTGTTGGACCCACTAGCCACATTCTCCATCTTATGATATGGGAGGGAAAATATCACGACGTGGCTTCAAACCACAAAGAGATTTCCATGGAATTCAAGAAGTCCCTTTAGCAGTTCTCATTTTAGGCAGAACTTAGGAGAGAGGATAGTGATGGCAAACACAGGTGGGGGGCAGTGGGGAGGAACTGAACAAGGCCTCTATTCTGCTCAGCACAGGTGCTGGTAACAGGACACCCCTGTCTAAAGTGACACATGGGGTGGAAGAATCAGGTGTGGTTAGGATTTTCTTGCCCCAGTCACATTATGTACTCCTAACCTCGTACAAAGTTCTACCCGCAGCAGGCCCAGTTCAGCTCTCGACATGCTGATTCTTGAGCAACAAGGGTGAAGAAAATATTTGATTTCAGACAACCAACTTTGTTTTTTTTAACCAAGTTAATTATTAAAAGAAGAAAGACACCCGCAGAGTGAGCTGTCCTCAATTTTGGCCAGCAAAGTCTCCTGGTCTTAAAAACTCCCCAGACATCACCAAAATCGATGCTGGTTCAATGACTCAAAAGCAAAGGCACAAAGCTGCTGTTTGAGACATGGCGCCCTCCCTTCCCAGGGCTCGGATAGAAACTCCAAAAAGATTCCAGGACCTCCTTGATGCAGTCAAGATTGTCCACACATCAGAAGGCAGTCAATAGTCACTTCCAGACTACTATTCCCTGGACAAACCAGCTGTGGGTCCTTCCCTCCAGCCACGTGAATAATTGTCTCCCCTTTCCTCTGGAACCAACTCACACCAGCCAATTTGGTCAGTGATTTACTAATTTGCATGGATGAGAGGAAAGGCAGCCAGTAGGTGATTCTGCACAACACCGTTCATTAGTGACCACCACCACAGCAGGGTAGAATAAACGGGAAACAAACCACCAGGTTTCCTCTCGTCAAGGAATCGATACCTTATTTACTAGCTGCTGCTTGCTTTACATGGTGCTGTTCCCCAGTAGAGAAAGAGTCAGGATTTCTTCCATGCCTTACCCCTTGAAAAGGAGAAAACCCATGCCCTGACAGCCAGCCAAGGACTCAGACGAAGTATCTTTAGAAGAAAGCACAAAGAATCCTCTCTCTCTTGCTTTTTTCCATGTCTTGAGGTTCTCTGGTTTCAGAAGATAGAGGGTGCCAGGCCTTGAAATTATTCCCTTTTTTAACTGTTTTTTTTTTCTTTCTCCAAAGAGGAAATTGACTCCCTTCCTGTGCTGCTGTACATTTTGAAGAATCAAATGCTACTAATAAAACCATTTTCCTTATCCTTTTCTCACCCAGGCCAACATCACTTCTGAGAAAATAACCTAAAAATTTTTATCAAGATGGCATTCCAAGTGGGTTTCCGACATTTACGCTTTTCCCTCAGAGCAAACAGAAAAGAGACCAATGGCATTATAAACCCATTATGGGAGTTTAAAGAAAAGAAAAAGAGGTCATTACAAAGTCAGTTGATTTCAAATATTAAAAACTGACTTTTGTTGCTGGTGACTTCATGCATCTGCACACTACATACTGCTTATCAGATTTGTTCAAATTTAAAAATTTTAAATTTCCATTTAAAATGTCATCGGCATCTAATCCACGATGAAGTCTTTTAAGAAGCAAAGTCCAAGAAAATATTCCGAATTGTCTTATGCATAAACAATCTAGGAAATCAGACACTCCCTCTTTCTCCTTATCTCTCGAATCTCCGAAAGTCTAAAACTCTGCAGAACCCAAGGCATGTTTTAGTCTTCCACTCCACCTTGCTTTTAAAATTTTACTGCCAAAACAAAACGAACTAAAAAAAAAAACTTCAAAATAAATGATTTCCCACAGGATACTGAACAAACCTACTAAACTCAAAGGGAAAGAAGTCAGGATACACAAACTCTAGATTCCGCCGTGACTGGGCATTAAAGAAGATGTCTTTATTTTTAACTGGAACCAGGCAAGGGAAAAAACACCACCTTGGCACCCGTGAGGCCCCAGCCAGGGCATACTGCCACACAGCCACAGGATGGCAGGTGGAAAGCAGGACAGCCCACCCTTTGGGCAGGTCACCTTCCGAAGGGCTTTTGATTCAAACCAGTGAATGGGAAGAACCGAGCCTGGATTCTGGATTAAAGAACAAAGAGAGAAAAAACTCCAGGTGTGATCACTCCAGGACTGCAGTGGACAGATCTGTCAGATCACTGGGTTCCTTGTTGCTGCTGAGGGGTGGGAAACATCCATTTATCTCCTCAAAAAAACACAGGTGGCTTTACCAACCTATTTCAAATTCCTCCCCACAAGATCAGAATACACCATGTGTGCCTCAAACCAAATCCTGTTTGACTCTAGGATGTGTAGAATTTAAGTTTAAAATTAAGGCCAGAGCCCAAGGAGGGAGGACCCATCTCTGTCTCAAAAGACCACTTCAATAATTCAGCGTGCACTGGGGGCAACAGAATGAAAGGGGCTGTCTTTCAACAGGGAATAATCCATCTAATTCCAAGGGCCTGGATTATAAGCATTCCTGGGCAAGCAGAGTCTGGCTGCAGATTATGCTATGCTAAGGACAATTTGTGACAAAAGGCACGAGATCTGTAGAAAGATTTCAAAACGCACAAGACCAGGACAGAGGCACCTTAGTAAAGTTCACCCTGGGTGAGGTGGCAGTTGGTTCTGAAAGGTGGAAGCAGGCCATGACAGCTGAGCATTCCTTCCCAAAGACCATCTCCGAGGCTCGGAGCCTCTCTAAACCTTACACTTCATCAGACAAAAGCTCCTCCAGGCGCCCAGGCAGCGGCTGAAGAGGGGCTGTCCACACCCACTCGGTGCACAGCTTTCCAAACCTGCCCACTCGTTTTGGAAGCGGGCTTTTAATTAAACACCACCTCCCCGGATCGGGATCTGTTGAGGCAAACTGGGGCTGGGCCAGAGCCAAAGAGAAGCTCCCTAAATACACATTAAAAAAATAATTTCCCCCACCGCCCCCAATTCCCACCTCCAGCCAGCTCGCGCGGCTGGTTTTATTTCCTCTGGATGAATAACACGGGGCCCTGGTCTATCTCTAGGCACCAGAAAATCCACCTCCGAGGATCAGGTTATGCCCAGTCCCACCCTTTGCAGGAAAAAGCTAGGGTGTTGTTCCCCGCCCCCACACGTGCGCGCGCACACACATGCACGCGCGCACACACACACCATCTTCACAACCCTTCCAAGAGAAAACCTAGAGTGTGTGTCCGTTTGGGTCTGGGAGGGCGGGATACAGTTATTTCGGGGGCCCCAATCTTGCCTTCAGGTTCAGCTGGGGGAAGGTGGGGCCCCTGCAAGGCTGCCCGGGAACTTCGGCCCGCGCCCCGCGGGAGGGCTGAGAGAGGGCGCGCATAGCTTTACCAGCTTCGGAACAGCCCAATTAATAACTAATTTGCTCAGATCCCCCACTCCAAGTAGACCTGACAGCCGAGGAGGGACTGGCTTTCCCTCTCAGTCTGCTAGGCTAGGGGACTCCTTCCTGCGCGCAGGCAGAGCCCTCACTCCCTCCCCACCACCGCGCCAGGCGCCCCCACCCCGTGCCCGGGGGAATCAGGTGTCCGCCCGGGCATCCAGCCCCCGCGGGTCCCAGACATTCAGTTCAGGGACAGACAATGGGAAAACTTGGACCCAGTGCCCTGAGCCCCCGAGGGAAAGAAATGGTGCCGCCCCCTGGGACAATGAGCGGGGAGATGGCGTGGGACAGCAGACACCCCCCAGAGAAGCCGCCCGCCTAGTGACCCAGCAGAGCCTGGAGCAGCACCCCGGGTGAGCAGGTGACACCAGAGCCGGGAGCTCCCGCAGGTGGCCGGCGGCCACGGCGCAGGGAAGGGCCGGGCGGCCGGCCCGGGGTGGAGGCGAAGCGCGGCGGCGAGGTCAGAGCCGGCGGCCGGCTCCGCAGCCGCACCCCCGGCGTCCTACCTTCATGTCGCTGATGATGGTCTGGAAGAGGCCTCCGAGCGCGCTGCATTCCTTCTCAATCACAGCCTCCATTTTCCCGGCGCCGGCAGGGCGAGGGCACACACGCGGGGCCGCTGGACTGCGCGCGGGGCCGGGGCTCGCTCACCCCGGGAGGAATTTCACCCACCTCGGATTCGCAGCTTCTTCTGCAGCGAGGCCGGTGTACACCAACCCGACTGTTCTCTGCCCAAAATAATAACAACAGTAATTTTAAAACCAAACCGCTCTGTAGGGTATTCGCCTACATGCAGCGCTCGGCTCCTGGCCTTAAAAATGCCGGGAGAAGACTGACAATCAGGCCACCACTGGTGCCCACTACGGAAACGGCAAAGCCCATCTTGATGCAGAGAAAACCGCCCGCTGACCCGGGGCCAGCGCCATTGAAAAACTCAAGATTTTCCAATTTAATAAATTTTTCTGCAATTAAGAAAAAACCGCCCAACACCAGAGCGGGTCTGCTCGCGGCGTCCGGATCTGTTGCTCGCAGCTGCGGCCGCCGCCTCCTTTTCACTCCTGCGCGCCCGGCCCCCGGCGCTCGCTCTGGCTGGGCTCCCGCGGACGTTCGGAGGGGCGCACGCGCGCTCGCGGCCGTGCGTCCGCCGCGCGGGGGCGCGCTCTCGTGGCTGTGCGGCCGCCGAACGCGGGCGGGGCTGGGAGCGCGCGCCCGAGAGGCGCGTGGGGCACTCGCCGCAAAGAGGAGCCTGCTGGTCTGCCGGCGGGCAGGAGGCGCTGGGCCGGAGCCTCTCCCTCCGGTGCGCACCGCGCACCCTCTCCTCCCCCGGCCGCCCGTCGCAGCGCGGAGAGGGCGTGTCGGCACCCTGCCTGGCGAGCGCCCACCCTACAATGGCTGCGAGCGCGCGGGACGGGAGGAATGGAGGGTGCCCCGCCGCTCCCCGGGGATTTGCATGGGTGGCGCGCCTAGCCCGGAGCCCGCTTGTAGTGAGCTCTTAGTAGGGCGGGAAAGCTGCTGCAGCTACTGCGGCCTTCTGAGAAAACGCCCATTCTCTGATGTTAGGACTGCATCGCCCAGTCCTGATTGCAAATAGCGAAATATACAATTAAGGAGAGTTCAGGGGCGTATCCTGCAATGGGATGCCGAGTTCGATAAAGTTGCAGGATGCTGGGAAAGTGGATTGATTTGCTGTTGCTAAATGAATGGAAACAGCGTTAGAGCTTCTGTCCACGATCCATCAGTCTATCGAGATTGCTGACTGACTCTGACTTGGAAGGTTGATGGTTTTCAGGCCCACTGAGAGCAGCCAGCGTTGGTATAACCGCAGGGAGCCCTCCTGAGAGGTTGAACCTGCAAAGAGCACAAATGTGCCCATGTTGATTTGGGGCCTAGTGGTCCGTTTTCACAGCTACACTGCCTATCTGCATAACCAGGAGCCCTCATTCAGATGAACGCCAAATGGGACAGAGGGAGGAGAATCAAATGAGCAACTTTTAAAAGATCTTAAAACATAAGCACCTAACTCCGGACAGTTCCTCTGACTCTTGAGCTAACCATTTGAAGTACAAAACATAACAAAAGACAAGACTGGGGGGAGTGGGGCCAAAAGCAACCAAGGTCAAAATGCTGTACACTTGTGTCAGATTCACTCCGTAATGGGAAAAGGTCTGGCTTTGAAAACTTTATGGATCAAAGGGATGCATGGAGTTACATAGCACAGCTGCAAAAGATAATATTCCCCTGGATCACTCTGCCCAACTCTTAACTGCAACCCACCTTCCCCACCCGACTCCCGGAAATCACCAGGAAGGGTGTTACCTTCAGGAAGTAACTGATCTCTTGATCACCCCTGCTGGATATGTCCCCAAGGGCATTCAAATGCATCCGACTCATCTTCACCTTGCCAATAACGGGTGCTTGACACATAGTTTGCTGCCAATCATTATTGTGACTTTAATACTACTGGTATTCTAACGATCAAGATGACTACTTGTAGAGTCTGATTGCTGGGATTCAAACTCCAGTTTACAACTTACTAACTGTATATACCCTTGGGTACGTTACTTAAGCTTTCTGGGCCTCAGTTTCGTCATCCATCTGTAAATGGGGATAATGATGGCTTCCACCTGATAGGGCTGTTCTGAACATTACATGAGCTAATCAATGAAAGCAAAAGTGGTACCTGGCGTCTAGTATATAATCATTCGATAAATCTTATCAACAGAAGAAGTAGGGATGAGGCCAAGGCTCAAGTCCAGCCCTGGCCCCGTTTCAATTCTGTAACATTGGCATGCTGTCCCAGGGACATTGCTGAGGGTCTACTGTGTGCAATCTGGGCATTTTACATGTATTATGTCTACTTGAAGGAAATTATCATTCTGGTCCTCATTTCACTGTTGGAAGGAATCCAACCCTGGTTTTCTGACTTCCATGCCCCAGGTCTCCCTTTTACCCAGCCTCCTGAACTCCTGGGATAAGGGGCCTTAGCCCAGTGGACACTTGGTCCAGCTTTCCTACCACATGCTTAAATTTTAATGCCCCAAATACCCCAACTTTAGCAATATTTGCCAAAGCACACCTCTCTTGTGACCTTTTTCCCTTGGCCTGACCACCAGGCCCTTGTCTCTCATGAGAAAGTGAAGCATCCCAAAACTCCTTGAAAGGGAGTCTGGAAAAGTGTTCCCAGATGCAGGAAAGTGAGGAAAGTGGGAGGGACACCTGGCACTGTTTTTTTTTTTTTTTTTTTTTTTGACTGAGCCTTGCTCTGTCACTCATGCTGGAGAGCAATAGTGCAATCTCGGCTCACTGCAACCTCCACCTCCCAGGTTCAAGTGATTCTCCTGCCTCAGCCTCCATGTTGGCCAGGCTGGTCTCGAACTCCTGACCTCAGATGATCTACCCACCTTGGCCTCCCAAAGTACTGGGATTACAGGCGTGAGCCACAGTGCCTGGCCAGCTGTCATACATTCTTTCCTTGTTTTCAGATTCTCTTTTGTTTCTGGCTGTTGGGGACTTCCCTTCTTTTAGGCTGGCTCTGCATATATTTAAAGAGATTCTGATTACATTTTACCAACTGTGTCTACATGACTATGGCAGGAGGTGTTTCAGGTTATAGAATCTGCCTCTGTGACAATAGGGGGTCCCTTTTCTGTTGTTTACGTGATGAAATGTTGGGTTTTGTGTAATGTACAATATTTTACACTTTTAGGTAAACTCAGATGCCTCTGATGGATTCGAAATAACCAGATATATTTCTGAATTGCTTCATATGGTATGTAAACATAAGGTTTTGTAAAATAATATGTTTTTCATGCTCTTTTATTGCTACTCTGACCAGACCCTTATCTTACTTATAAAATATATATTTTTCTCATCATGCTTATATGGTACAGAAAGAGCTAAGCCCCAGAAATACTGTTAATGAGAGGGAGATCAGGACCCAGACAGTCTTGGTTTATAACTTGCAGCAGGGATATCTGCTCCCCTGAGAGCCCAATTCTCCATATCAAGGCATTGCAGAAGTCAAATTAGTAGTCAGCAGGCAGCTTGGGAGCACATATACAAAGCAAAGGAGATTGGATGCTCCTGGGAGAACAAGCGTGGTTTGGCACAAAGCAGGTGCTGAAGAAATGTCTCAGGAATGGAACCCAATCAGGTTCCTACCCCACTGGAGAGCAGACACAATATCCTGGCAACCTAGAACCACCAGATACAGCCTCTCTTCTTCAAACAGTCCTGGAGAAATACAAAATATTACGACTTCTTTCCCCTTTTGGATCTTCCAACCCCGCTATTTGACTCCCATGATTGGAAGCTACAAACTGGCCTGCAGAGGAGTTTCTAAAATTGGGAAATCTAAAAATATTTAGAAATTGGGAAACTTCACCTCAAGGTACAAAGTTTCAGCATTTCCAGGAAGATAGGAACATGTGGCAATTCAGGGCTCACGTTCCCACCTGGCCTAGGCCTGCGGGGCAGCTGGTCCTTGAGGGGAGAATTTGCTCTTTACGCTCCCTGCCACCTGCTTCGGCCTTGCTACTAATCAGTTCATCACCTTTCAGTGGTCTCCTGCCCCAGTGACACATTCTGGACATTGGGGTTATATTTGGGCATTTTCCAGCCTACCATCCACAAAACACATACGAAACATCTCTTAGGGTGAGTCACTGTGACAGATATTTTTAATTGATCCTCACTAATTCCATTTTCAAAAGGGGCCTGTTTCTAAATGGAAACTCTTACATACTGATAACTCCCTAATTTGTCTAAAGAATTTAATGACTCAGATCAGAAAGAATTCTGCTTATAGGTGACCAGGGCAAGCTTAAGCCAATTTTGTTTCACAGATGAGCTATGGTAATAATAAATACACAAATAACTAACCTTTAGTATATACTTACTGTGTGCCAAGTGCTATCCTAAGTAATCTCACTCAATCCTCACAAAGCCTTAGGAGTTAGCACTTCGATTATCCTTATTTTACAGATGAAAAAAACTGAGGCACAGAAGGTGGGTCAGGAGGGAGGAAGCAATATAGCTAGAATTCAAACCTAGCAGCATGACTTCAAGCCCAGTGTCTTAACCACCTCACATAACTGCCTCTAATGCAAAGACCCCTCACGAAGGTCAGAAGTTTCACAAACACTGCCTTAAGTCTCGTAGCGAACTGGGAGGCCCCACAGAGCAACCTGGCTGTGCATTAGACTCACCTGAGGAACTTTTAAAACATACCCAAGCTTGGCTGGGCACGGCGGCTCACATGTATAATCCCAGCACTTTGGGAAGGTGGGAGGTGGGAGGATCACCTGAGCCTAGGAGCTCAAGACCAGCCTGGGCAACACAGCGAGACCGCACCTGTACAGAAAATTAGCCGGCTGTGATGGCATGTGCCTACAGTCCCAGCTACTCAGGAGGCTGAGGTGAGAGGATCGCTTGAGCCCAGGAGGTCAAGGCTGCAGTGAGATGTGTTCACACCATTGCACTTCAGCCTGGATGACAGAGCGAGACCTTGTCTCAATAAAAAAAAAAAATTAAAAAAATTTTTTTTAAAAAGGCCAAGCTTGAAGCAAATACCATAACGGGGTAACATTTGGGAAATCTAATGAAGGGGAAATGAGATATCTTTGTACTATTCTTGCAACATTTCTGTAAGTCTGAAATTATGTCAAGATAAAAAATTAAAAGAAAAAAGAATGAATTAGAATAATATTCATTGACCTGGAAGGATTTCTGCAGAAATTATTGTGTTCATAGTAGGATCCAGAAAAGTATGTGTTTTGTGATCCTGCTTCTGTAAAACAAACATTAACAAAATCTGTCCACACACACCCATTCACGTATACACATATGTCTGTATGTCTTTATGTGATGACAGAATAAAACATGCATGATACATTTTTAAAAATCCCGTAGCCAACCCCCACCAGAAGTTCTTCTCAAATTGTTTAGGAGTAGAACCTGGTCCTGGGTACTTTCTTTGAAAGTTTCCTAGATCAGGGTTCTTAATGTTGCCACACATTTGAATCACCTGGGAAGCTCTGAAACAGCCTGATAGCCAGGTGACAGCCCAGGACAAGTAAATCAGACTCACTGGGAATGGAGTCCGGGTACGGGTGTTTTAAAATTCCCAAGGGGATTCCAATGTACAAGTTTGAGGACCAGGCAGGGTCCTTGGAGCAGCCAGAGTTGAGAATCACTCCTGAGGAACAAGGGAACTCATGTGTGTAGCCCTACTATGTGATAGGCCTTTGACATCCACTTTAATCCTAGGCATAGCCAGTGAGGTAGGAACTCCCGAGGAAATAGAGGCTGCCCCCAGAGATCAGATAGCCTGCCAGAGGTCACAGAGCTAGGAGAAGGCAGCGCACACTCTAACCGCATCATCCACTGGGCAGTTTGACAGGAAGCAGGGAGGGGAGTTGTTTTGGGAAGACTTCATTGACTCTCAATCTCTCTTCTCCAAGACCACAGGGGTTGAAATTCATCTAATGGAGATTCTTTCCTTTGGATTCTTCTTTTAGGAGCTGTTAAAAACAGTAACGGGCCAGGCACGGTGGCTCACACCTGTAATCCCAGCACTTTGGGAGACTGAGTCGGATGGATCACAAGGTTAGGCGTTCAAGACCAGCCTGGCCAACATGGTGAAACCTCATCTCTACTAAAAATACAAAAATTAGCTGAGCATGGTGGTGGATGCCTGTAATTCCAGCTACTCAGGAGGCTAAGGCAGAGAATTGCTTGAACCCAGGAGGCAGAGGCTGTAGTGAGCCGAGATCACGCCACTGCACTTCAGCCTAGGTAACAAAGTGAGACTTCACCTCAAAAAAATAAAAAATAAAAATAAATAAATAAAATAAATAGTTGTGAAAGGAGTTGCATGTTAATAGGATCTTGATGTCTGCACAGTGAGTGCTTGATATTTGGAAAGGAGGGGAAAGTCAGAAAGATGCTCAAATGTGGGACAATAATTTAAGGGGGTAGGTCTGATCTTTTGTCATTTTCCTGCTCAAAATCCCTCCGTTCACCAGCCTCATCCCAGGCCTTATTGAAAGTTTCAGGTGTGGCCAGGCATGGTGGCTCACACCTATAATCCCAGCACTTTGGGGGACCGAGGCAGTCAGATCACTTGAGGTCAGGAGTTTGAGACCAGCCTGGCCAACATGGTGAAACCTCGTCTTTACCAAAAATACAAAAATTAGCCAAGCAAGGTGGTGGGCACCTGTAATCCCAGCTATTTGGGAGACTGAGGCAGGAGAATCACTTGAACTCAGGAGGCAGAGGTTGCCATGAGCAGAGATCATGCCACTGCACTCTAGCCTGGGTGATAGAGTGAGACTCAGCCTCAAAAAAAAAAAAAAAAAAAAAATAGAATGTATGATAGCTGATGCTTCAGTTGCCCTAGGAGGAGTCCTTGGTTTCAATAATCCAAGGGCTTAGCCTCCGTGTTCACCCCCAAGGAGGACCAGAAAAAAGTTCCCAGTCCCATGCAAGTCAGGAATGTGCCACTGAGAGCCACCTGCAGAGCTGGGACACCCCATAGCTGCTGTAGTTCAAGGGCAAGTGGATGAGAAACAATCTGCCCACCAGGACAGGTGGCCGACACAGCAGCCTGGCAGCCTTAGTCTGTCTGGGATCTGGGAAGAAGTGAAAAGCATTCAGTGAAAAAATTGTGTCAAAGGCCTGCACCACAGCTGCATTTGGGCGTTTCAGTTCGCCATATCTTAAATGGATCCAAAATACCTAAAATGAAAATTACTGTGAAAAATTGTTCCTGGTCTAAAATAATCCTGGGTAACCCAGAAGAAACAAATGAGAAATGGCTCCGAGGGGATACACCTTCAATCAAGTCCTTGCAATATTCCCACAGAAAGCCTCCTGAATTGAGCTTGTGATTCAGAACTATAAAGAATTGATCAATACAAGGCCACAGTGCACTCATCACACTCAAGAATCAGCAAACTCCCAGCAGGGCTCAACCACCAAGAACTGAAGATAATCCATCAGTCTGATAGAGCTGATAGAGATAAGCAAATTTAAAATAATTCAAATATAAAAGAAGGACACAAAACAGACACTATGAAAAGAGAAAAGCATCATGAAAAAGGAATCAAAGCCTAGAAGTGAAAATTACAGTCCCTGGAATTACCATGTGCCTTTGAACTATGTATGGACAAGTTAGAGAACTGAATAGACATGGAGCTGAAAAGGAAATGTTTTTAATCAGAAAGTTCAGAAGGAAGTCCAGAAATAAAGAAATGTTAATAGAAAATAGACTAAAGAGGTTAGGAGACACGGAGGACATGAGACTACAGCATATTGCTAGTTCCAGAGAAAATGGGGAAGGGGAACAGATACTCCAAGAGATATTGCCTGAGAATTTTGTAGAGTTGAAATGCATCAATCCTCAGTTTGAGGGAGCACAGCAAGTTCTGAACAAGATAAGCCAAATGAATGGATTTTTTCATACTGAATTCTCACACTGCAAATTACAATTTCTTTCTTCTCGTTTCTTTCAAAGTGTCAAAAAAACTCCTTATAATAAAAAAAATTAAAATTGTATTTGTTGTAACATCCTAGTTGCTGGGGGTGGGTGTGGTAAAATCATTTATTTGCAGGATTTGGCGTAACAGAAATCTGCAGAAACAGGAGAGTCGGCGCAATGGCTCTTTGGAAGATATCTAGGAGGCTCTCTGTGCCGACCACACCCTTCCTTTCAAATTTATCTTTCGTGCTTCTTTTCTGGAGTTTTGTGTCTGTAGGGTACAGGCAGGAAACAGATGGCCCACTCAAACTGGGAAAGAAGGAAGTTTAAGAAAGAGACTGTTTGCACAGACATGGGCAGGGTGTAGGGGAAACCATGGATGGCGCAGCTCTGGGGTCCAGCAATGGTGAGAAGCCATCACCAACCCTGCCAGGAGAGAGTAAGAAGAGGGGGTGAGCTGGAACCCAGAGAGCCAGCTGTGTGGAGGGGGTTGGGTGTGGCAAGAGCTGTGGCCCTCTGAAGGGCCCTGCAGCCAACCTGCACGGCAAGAACCGAACTCCAACAGACATTTGTCCACAGAGTCCTGGTTTGCTCCCATCGTTCTTTCTCAAAAGTACCACAGTTTGGACAATAAATGGGTTGATCACTCATACAAAGGTGCCTGTTGGTACAGTCCATACGGAACAGCTTTCTGACAAAGCAAAGCGGGGGAGGTTGGAGAGTGAATTGGGGGTCAGGGGAGTAATGGAAAATATTCAGTATGAACATCTACTGCTCAGCAGTAAATGTCTTTTTGTTTTTTGTTTTTTTGATACAAGGTCTGGCTCTGTCACCCAGGCTGGAGTGCAGTGGCATGATCTCGGCTCACCGCAACCTCTGCTTCCCCGGCCCAAGACATCCTCCCACTTCAGCCTCCCGAGTAGCTGGAACTACAGGTGTGCACTCCCAGGCACAGCTAAGTTTTGTATTTTTTGTAAATATGTGGTTTTACCATTTGCCCAGGCTGTTCTTGAACTCCTGAGCTCAACTTAACTCAGCCTGCAGCAGTTACTGAATGTCCAAATGAACAGTGGCAGCAGTGGGGGGTGGCAGGGGCACAGAGGAGCAGGGGGATTCTTCTTGACAAGAAACTGTTAGATTTCCTCTTTAGATTTTCGCTAAGGAAGACGTGGCTTGTGGTCACAGGGGTGAATTTAGGCTTCTGAGCCGGGAGACATTGAATCTGCCTGCCTCGGCTGCCTGCCTCCCAAAGTGCTAGGACTACAGGCATGAGTGCTAGGGTTAAAAAGACCAGCTATGTCTTTCTAATTAAACCAGCTTTATTGAGATATAATTCACATACCATAAAATGCACTCTTTTAAAGTGCAAAATTCGGTGAGTTTTAGTATATTCACAGTTGTGCAACTATCACCACAATCAATTTTAGAACATTGTTATCACCCCTCAAACCAACCCGCTACCTATTAGCAGTCATTCTCCATTTCCACACAACCTCCCTTGTCCCTAGCCCTACGTAACCACTAATCTACTCTGTCTCTATGGATTTGCCTATTCTGGACATTTCATGTAAATGAATCATACAACATGTGGCCTTTTAAAATCTGGTTTGTTTCACTTAGCATAGTGTTCTCAAGGTTTATCCATGCAATAGCGTGGATCGATACTTTATTTTTTTTATGGCTGAATAATGTTTCACTGTCTGATTGTATCACATCTTGTTTATTCATCAGTTGATGGATATTTGAGTTGTTTCTACTTCTTGGCTGTTACTAATAAAGGTGCTATGAACACTTGGGTGAGTTTCTGTGTGGGTATGTTTTCAATCCTCTTGGATATATACCTATAGTGGCATTGCTGGGTTCTGTGGAAAATCTATGTGTATCCTTTTGAGGAACTTACAGAGTGTTTTCCCATAAGTGGTTTTTTATTTCTTATGATTCATAAGGTTTTTTACATCATGAAATAACTGGTAGAGTCATTGTCCATCTATTTGTAACAGTTGACACCATCCATCCACACGAAAAGATTGGCTGCTGTAAGTTCCCCAAATAGTCATTGGTGGTGTGGTAAATCTCTCCATTCCCTAGATTTGGACACATAGCAGATTTAGCAGATTTAGCAGATTGTTTATTGAGTCTTCAAATAGCATGATTTTAAAGATTTTAAAATTCATTTTGGAATAAACCATTGTTTAGATGTTTCTAGCATTAAGACACTTGGGCAAACAAAATCTTATTGTAGTCAATTAATGGTCTGACTATATGTCAGTCTCTTGTAAGTTTGGCTAGTAGGAGTCTGTCACTGAGAGCTTAACTCCGGATTTGCTGGCAAAGCCAAGATTCTGTACCTTGCACTGCAAGCTTTGTGTGTATTCTGGTTTGTTTGGAAAACAAAGTATATTAAATGGCACTGGAATTAGGCAAACATTGGGGAAAGATGTTGAACACCAGCAGTTTGGCATCTATCGTCTTTGCTCTATCCACTTTATACATTTAAGTAACCAGGGTGGCTCAGAGCTTACTCCCCAGAACAACTCTAGCAGATTGCCTGCAATTTCAAGAGATTTTACCTGAGCAGACAGCAGATTTTCTTCTCCTAGGTCTTCAGCTTTTCTTTGAAATCAACAACAGAGACAACAACATGGGAGACTATTTTTAATGGGGGCAGTGTGTAAGATGGAATGGGCATGGGGTTTGAAGTCATAGAGACTTAAGTTCGAATTCTGGTGTTTCAATGTTTCAGCTGTGTCCGTTAGCAAATTACTTGACTGGCCCATCCCATTGCATAAAATACAAAATGTAATGCTCATTTCAAAATCTTGAGAATTAGAGCTAATATGGTTACTGAGCTTAGCTTGCAGCAGTTACTAAATGCCCAAGAGAACGGTGGGGGCAGGGGCAGGGGGCAGGGGGATTCTTTTTAACAAGAAACTGTTAGATTTCCTCTCTAGATTCTCACTAAGGAAGGCTTGGTTTGGGCTAATAGCAGTGAATTTAGGCTTCTGAGGAGACATTTAATCAATTGTTTCAAAGCAGTTCTGTCTTGTTTACTTTTAATAATGGGTTTGTTTGCTTTTAATAATAAGAACCAGCCCCAGCCCTCCTATTTTCTGAAGGTTGTGAGCAGATGGAGGCTTGTGACCTGGAGTTCAGTGGTAATCTTTCCAGCCACAAGTGGCCAGCGGCCACAGGCAACAAGTGAAAACAGGTTGTGTACAGGGAACCATTTCATTTGCAGGGTGTAATGCTATTTACCTGGGATCCTATCCAGCAGCTTCAAAGGTAGTGGCAGCCATTACCCAACTAATGAGCACCACACCTCCTGGCTCCCTGTCCTCAAGGCGGGAAGATGCTGTGATGCACATCAGGAGATGGAGGGAAAAGAAATGACTTGTCCACCTGAGTGGCAGGTGAGTCACATAGCTTCTCTGGGCCTCACTTTCCTCATTTGTAAAATGAGAGGATTGGTCGCTTCCAGGTGATGTCTTCCATATGAGTCTGGCTGACCTGTAGTCCTGATTTTAAGCTCTCTCTGGGTTCTTTGTCTGTTTTAGATATCTAGACGTATATATCTATCTCTGTGTGTATGTGTGTGTTTATGTGTTGCAGAAACAGTTGGGAAAAGACATTAAGGAAGGGATGGTGCTGTTGGCTCCAGGCAGTGACTCAAGGAGGCATTCATGGTGAAAGAAGAAAGGCCTTTCTCAGGTGATGCTTCATCTTCTCCTATGTGCTCTGATGCCCCATCCCCGCCTTGATGTGTCTATAAATACAAACAGCAGGAAGCCCGCATCACTAGGCAAAGCAGGTGGCCGCCACCCATTCTTCTTCCCAATGGCCACTGGGACAGTTCCTTTCCCCCAAAACTTGTTGTTTATATTTATTTTACCCTAAAACTATTTTAATATAAACCTGTTGAAATAGGAGAGGGCTTCTCATACCTCCACAGACATGTATTTTCTAGAACAAATTCAAGACTAATCATAAAATGAAAACAGATTTCCACAAAGTTGTTCTTTATAATCTAAATTTTTTTCTGACAGGCAGCTTAATACTTCAAAGGGCAACCCATTCCTTTATTGGTTATAACTAATTGTTGGAGATTTTCTTTAGCGCGAGTTGAAATTTTTCTTCCCTTGTCAAAGTGAAGGAAGGGCCTTGTATAAAGGACCTATCATCAAGGTACCATCTCTCTTTAAACTTTAACTCCCAGAGGAGAAAAACCTATAGCCACACAATTCATGTACTTTTTAGTCATTGGATCTCTATGACTATTATCATTATAGAAACTATTCTAATGTAATAATAATTTGAAAACTGGATTTTAAGAATTCAAATTTAGAAATAGCAGTTCTCTCAAGAGACTCATTCATGAATATGGAAAGATCTTTTATCAAGCAATTCCCCCTGGGGGCTCTTTAAATGGCAGTCTCCTTCATTTTGATTCAATTTGTAGAAATCCCATTTAGATGCATTACTGGACCACCGCATTGTGTAAAGGAAGGTAAATTATGTGTTGGGTAACCATTTGGCTCTTTCTTTCTTCCCAACTTGTGACTAATTGATTTTGCCATTAATTGGGATTTCCCCTGGAGGCCATTTGATCCGTTTGCAGGATGAGCAGGGAGTTGAAGCAGCCCCTCCAGATGGGATGGCTTTCAATAAGCAGACAGTCCAAAGGGGCATCAGAGTGATACAGAAACGATTAATTGAATAACTCACTTGAAAATCATGTGCTGCTTTAAAGACCTGAAAGCTGAGTAAATACCTAAGTAAAGACCATACTGATCAAGTAAGACTCCTTGTTGTAGCCTGGCTGAGAACAACGCCAGGAAAAAAAAAGAAATTTAAGAGCATCCCATTAATGGATTCTTCAAAATACTGGAAGCATGATTCCAGGCAATAACATACTATAATCCCGATAATACTCACATTTGCATAACTCTACATAATTTATGAAGCATTTTCACAGATATTGTGCAGATCTCACACTGACACAGGGGGTAGGTTGGCTGTGAAAGGGCTAAACTGGACTTACATTCCAGGAGCAGAAACAGGCTTGGAGCTGTGGACTTCTCAAAGGCACACAACAAGTAAGTGGCAGAATATCACCAGAACCCAAAACTTCTAATTCTAAATTTCTTAACAACACACAGCACCATCTCCCCAGTGCATCACAGCTAAAAACCACCTTACTGGATTCTCTTACCCTGGAGAAGAATGCATACTGACTGAGGACTCTGCTCCATGCCTGGCAAAATATCTGACATTTGAGGACACAGAGGTCCAAGCCAGATTGCTACCTGCCCAAAGCATCTAATCCCGGGATACATGCCTGCATCATTTTCTGATATTTTAAAGCAGTGGATTCCTTTCTATGGGCTGTGAAGAGAGGGTCCTCCATGGAATGTGCTGAAGGGGTTCATACATCCTTATGAACCACCAAGACTTGCGTATTGAGAGACTGAAAATACAAATGGACAACGGCCAGACCATATATAAAAGTAGAACTTGGACCCAAAACCTGCAGAAGCGTGGCCAGGAAACCAACCCACTTATCTATAACTATCAGCCCGGAAAGCCAGCTTACTATAAGTCAGACTTGCAGGAAGCCAGAATTGCTATCCCTAGTAACAAAATAGGAAGTTAAAGGATAACTTCTGTAACAATTGACCCAAAATGGCTAGGGTTTGATTAATAGCCGACAGCCTTCCTGATTTTTGTCCCTGCTTCCAATTTAGGACCAACCAGAGAAAGCGAGATATGCACCCTAATCAATCACATAGGATGCCCCACTTCTCATTAGCCGCCTCCAGCTTCTCCAGGACAACAGCTTCCAATCAGGGCACGCTGAAGCCTTCCCTTTTTCCCATTTGATAAGTTTTCCACTCCTCTTCCTGCTTTTGAGTCTCTTTCAGAACAAGGAGTTGGTGGTTGACTCCCTTGCTATAGCAAGCTCAGAATAAATAGCTTTTGCTTTTCTCGTTTGGTTTGTCTTTGTTCATTTTCACAGTAAAAATCCAAGAAATAATATGTCTCATTCATACACATACCCTTCTCTTCAAATATTTGTAGCTACTGCTGTGATGTGCAAAACACCAATTCAGTTAGAATGCACAATGCCTATTCTGTGGAATCACTAACACTTCACTTTATGGTACAATGCATCAACCCCTTGCATTAAAAAGAAGAAAGCGCATTTGTAAGTACTAGTTTTTAAAAATACTGAGTGTAAAAGCAAGTTGCAAACCAGCATTTATATTATTATCCCAAATTGTAGACACAATAACAAATATCATGGTTATTGCAAAGAAAGGTTCTGGAGCTCAGTTGCTGAGATTTGAACCTTGATCCACCCCTTGCTTAATTGGACCATGTGCAAGTTTATTTACTGCTCTGTGAGCCTCAGTTTGCTCTTTTGTCAAATGAAATCTAATAATCCTATATCAGGAATGTGATGTGAGGATTAAAAATAATATAGGCGAAATGTAAAGTGTGTGGCAAGTGCTTTGCTCATTGCGATATTAGCTACTAACACTACTGTTATTGTACAATATGCAGAAAATGATCCAGAAAATACACAAAAGCAGTTGTCAGTGACGTTTATCTCAATGGATGTCATAATGACGGACTCCAACATTCTACATAATACATTTCTGTATTATTTGTATTATTTTTACAAGTATGTGTTAGTTTTATACAGATAAATACAATTTTAAACGGTTAAAGATGGTCTCATATTTAAAAAGCACATTAGGAGCCACTGTGTTAAATTATGCAGTGCAGACACATAACCAAAAGGCTACGCATGGTGGGAATAGTGAGGCAGAACAAGAACTTTCTAGAAAAGGAGAGAAAGGAGAGATCCTGTGGAGCCGAGCTGGGAACCAGGCTGGGGAGGAGAGGGAATAGCTGTCCCCAGGAGCAGCTATGCATGTAAACTAGACATGAGGCTCGATTTTATCTAGAATTTTCCTTCTCTTATCTCTATATGCTGTCTCCTACTACCCTCTAGCAGTCAACTTTATACCCTGTGAGGACTTACAGAAATGGAAGGAGAGGTGCTGACTTTGTCTACCTCATAAGAGGAGGACAAGGGGAAGCCATCATCCTGACCTTTCTATCTCACCGGGAAATGGGTATCTACCTCTTCGCATTTGTTTACTAAGAAGTGCTATTCAAGTGATTTTTCCTAGGATAACGAAAGATGTTTCTAGAAGGTTTGCTTTCTCCCCAACACAAAGAAGCAGCCACGAATTCCTAAACATCAAGCTTTTTAAAAAAAATTCCATTTCACCAGGCAATCCACTATGCACGTGAGAACAGTACCTACTTCATATGCTTGTTGTAAGATGTAATCAAGACCATGTACCTAAGCTGTTTACACAGAGGCAGCACAAGTTAGGCACACCTTGAATATCTGTGTCTTAGTCTGTTTTCTGCAGCTATACCAGAATACCTGAGATGGATTAATTTATAAACAATAGAAGTTTATTTGGCTCACTGTTCCAGAGACTGGAAAGTCTAAGAGCATGGTGCCTGCATCTGGTGAGGGCCTTCATGTTGTGTCATCTCATGGCAGAAGGTGGAAGGCAA
The DNA here is from genome assembly GCF_003255815.1 of Theropithecus gelada. Lineage (NCBI taxonomy): Eukaryota > Metazoa > Chordata > Mammalia > Primates > Cercopithecidae > Theropithecus > Theropithecus gelada. The sequence continues at coordinate 127,033,607 of NC_037676.1, forward strand.
GAAAGGGCAACAGTGAGCAAGCAAGAGGAGGCCGGACTCACTTTTATAACAAAGGTACTTTCGAGATAAATAACTCACTCCTGTTATAACAACATTAATCCATTCATGAGGGCAGAGCCCTCTGACCTAATCACCTTTTATTAGGCCCCACCTCCCAAAAACTGTTGCATGGGATTCAGTTTCCAATACATGAAGTTTGGAGGACACATGCAAACAATAGCAATTTATAAATAAGGACCAAAATTTGTTGAGGACTTAACAGGTGAACCCAAGAGCTACAATGGGGCTCCAGGCACAGTCTTTGCCTTCAACGGGTATATTAGTCTGTTCTCATGCTGCTAATAAAGACATACCCAAGACTGAGTAATTTATAAAGAAAAAGAGATTTAACGGACTCACAGTTCCACATGGCTGGGGAGGCCTCACAATCATGGTGGAAGGTGAAGGAGGAGCAAAGACATGTCTTACATGGTGGCAGGCAATAGAACGTGTGCAGGGGAACTGCCCCTTATCAAACCATCAGTTCTCATGAGACTTATTCACTATCATGAGAATAGTATGGGAAAAACCTGCCCCCATGATTTAATTACCTCCCACCAGGTCCCTCCCACGACACATGGGGATTATGGGAGCTACAATTCAAGATGAGATTTTGGTGGGGACACAGTCAAACTGTATCAAGGGCATACAGACTGAAGGTTGAAAACTCAGGATAAGGCAACGACAGTATAATGAGGAAGACAGAAATGCTCATCAAAACCCTACTGGTTTGGAATCTACTGTCCTAATAATGAAGCTAATATTCTTCATTTTGCAGCCACCTCTACTCTTCTCTCTTTATTCTATTTTGCCTTTGTTTAAGCAATGAAGCTTAGAAGGCAGGGTTCATAAGTGGGTCAGACTCTTAGGTAATTTTTTCATGTACACAACACAGGAAACCAAAGCAGGACCTTGGAATCCATTCAGGATTGTGATGATTAACTTCATGTGTCAACTTAGAGGGTGTTGCTGGATGAGATTAACATTTAAGTTGGTGAACTTTGAGTAAAGGAGATTTCTCTTCGTAATATGGGTGGGCCTCATTCAATGAGTTGAAGATCTGAATAGAAAAAAAGACCAACTTCCCTGAGCAGGAAGGAATTCTCCAGTAGACTGCCTTTGAACTTCACTGGCACCATTGGCTCTCCTGAATCTCCAGCCTGTGGGCCCATGCTGCAGAATCGACTTGCTAGCCTCCAGCCTCCATAATCACGTGAGCTAATTTTTTATAATGAAGCTCTGTATTTATTTATTACTATAATAAATTTATGTTTATACATATGTAAATCTATACACACACACACACATATATTTACAGAGGTCAATAACTGTGGCCCACAGACCAAATCTGGCCTACCACATGCTTTTGTAAATAAAGTTTTATTGGTAGGGTACACAACAAAGCACATTCATTTACATATTTTCTATGGATATTTTTGAGTTATAACAACAGTTGAGTATTTGTGAAATAGGGCCTGTAAAGCCCTAGCAAGCCTAAAATACCTATATGTGTGTGTGTATATATATGTATATAAATATATATGTGTATATGAAATAATGTATAAATATATTTATACATTTTGTGTGTGTGTGTATATATATATACACACGAAAAAGAAAGAGAGAGAGAGAGGGATTTACATATATATGTACATATCCCCATTAGTTTTCTTTCTCTGGAGAGCCCTGATGAATACAGGTAGTTTTCTTTTTTCTTTCTTTCTTTTTTTTTTTTTTTTTTTTGGAGACAGTCTCGCTCTGTTGCCCAGGCTGGAGTGCAGTGGTGCAATCTGGGCTCACTGCAATTCCGCCTCCCAGCTTCCCGCCATTCTCCTGCCTCAGCCTCCGGAGTAGCTGGGACTACAGGCGCCCACCACCACGCCCGGCTATTTTTATTTTTATGTTTATTTTTAGTAGGGACGGGATTTCACTGTGTTAGCCAGGATGGTCTTGATCTCCTGACCTCGTGATCCACCCGCTTCGGCCTCCCAAAGTGCTGGGATTATAGGCGTGAGCCACCGCGCCTGGCTGGAATACAGGTATTTTTCTGTCTGCTCTCTCCAGCCATCACATTGTCATTTGGAAAAGGCTGCCAAACAGGCAACTTTCTCCTTCACTTCCAACTTGCTAAAAACTCAGTATTGAAAAATCACATGCACACTAACTATCTAATGGTTTAGTCCATTACACTGCATCCAATAAATGAACTATTAGGCAGCCAATACAATAATAATTATGAAGGCTGTGTGGAAGCATAAGGATATTTTAAAGTTTAATGTGAGGTGAAAGAAAGCAGGAAGAATTGCAAATATGGTTGTAACTGTGTGAAATATGTATTACGTAGACAGATTAGACAGGAATAAAACAAAATGGAAATAGTCCCATTGAGATGACAAAATGATTTATTTATTTAACAAGTATATGTTTCGTGTTGTCTATTAAATGCCAGGCACAGTTCTAAGCCTTCAACTTTCTGTCTCTACGGATTTGACTACTCCTGACACGGCATAGAAATAGAATAAGAAAAGCCGGGAGCAGTGGCTCCCAGCACTTTGGGAGGCCGAGTGAAGATATGTGAAGAAACAACTGTAAGATTTTTTTCTCTTTAAAAACTTGCCTAATACCAACTAGGATAGTCATAATCTTAAAAATGGACAATTGTAAGTGCTAATGAGGATGTAGAGAAATTGGAACTCTCAGACATTACTGGTAGGAATAAAAATGGTACAGTCTCTTTGGAAAATAACTTAGCAACTCCTCAAAGAGTTAAGCATAGAGTTACTATATGATCCAGCAATTCCAATTCCAGGTATATATCCAAGAAAATTAAAAACATATGTCCACACTAAAACTTATATATGAATGGTCATAGCAGTGGTATTTATAATAGCCAAACATATCCATCAACTGATGAATGAATAAACAAAATGTTACACCATACATTGGAATATTATTCAACTACAAAAAGGAATAAAGTACTAACCCATGCTACAACATGGATAAACCTTGAAAACATTATTCTAAGTGAAAGGAAAAGGCCAAATATTCTCTTCTTTCCTTCCTTCCTTCCTTCCTTTCCTTCTTTCTTTTTCTTCCCTCCCTCCCTCCCTTTCTTTCTTTCTCTCTTTCTCTCTCCCTCTCCTCTCTCTCAATTTCTTTCTTTCTTTCTTTCTTTTCTTTCTTTCTTTCTTTCTTTCTTTCTTTCTTTTTCTTTCTTTCTTTCTTCCTTTTTCTTTCTTTCTTTCTTTCTCTCTCTCTTTCTCTCTTTCCCTCTTTCTCTCTCTCTCTCCCTCTTCTCTTTCTCTCTCTCTCTCTCCCTCTTCTCTTTCTCTCTCTCTCTCTCTCTCTCTCTTCTTTCTTCTTTCACAGGGTCTCACTCCCCCAGGCTGGAGTGCGGTGGTGTGGTCTCGGCACACTGCAGCCTTGACCTCCCAGGCTCAAGTGATCCTCCCATCTCAGCCTCCCGAGTAGTTGGGACCACAGGTGTGCACCACCACACCCGGCTAATTTTTTGTATTTTTTGTAGAGCTGACGTTTTGCCATGTTGCCCAAGCTGGTCTTGAACTCCTAAGCTCAAGCGATCCACCTGCCTTAGATTCCCAAAATGCTGGGAACCACTGCTCCCAGCCTCTATTATTCTATTTCCATGCAATGTCCAGAGTAGGATTCATAGTTGCCAGGAGCTGGGGAAGGGGGGAGGAGAGACTAGGGAGTGCCTGCTAAAGGGCATGGGGTTCTTCTTGGAGGTGATGAAAATATTCTGGAATTAGTGGTGATACTTGTACAACTCTGTGGCTAACTGTACACTGTGAAAGGGTGAATTTTACGGTAGTGAATCATATGACAATAAAGCTGTAATTAAAAATGGCCTAATGGTGTTGTTATGTTGCTTTTACAAATAAAATGTGTAATTAATGTTTTTTTAAAAAATAGCCTGCCTGTTTGTTAAGTTTATGTCTGGTTCTTTAATAACAGTGACATGGCCTCAATTTACTTCAGCCAAATTCTAAGGAAACCATCCAGGCAGGTTCCTGGTGTGGGCCAGGAACAATCAAAAGAAGGGGGACAACAGCTTTATTAGTTCGTTCTTGCACTGTTATAAACACCCGAAGCTAGGTAATTTATAAGGAAAAGAGGTTTCACTAGTTCACAGTTCTGCAGGGTGTACAGGAAGCATGGCGGCATCTACTTCTGAGGAGGCCTCAGGGAGCTTCCAATCATGGCAGAAGGCAAAGGGGACGCCAGTACCTCACGTGGCCAGAGCAGGAGGAAGGCAGGTGGGAGGGAGGTACCACACACTTTTTTTTTTTTTTTTTGAGGCGGAGTCTCGCTCTGTCGCCCAGGCTGGAGTGCACTGTCGCGATCTCGGCTCACTGCAAGCTCCGCCTCCCGAGTTCACACCATTCTCCTGCCTCAGCCTCCCGAGTAGCTGGGACTACAGGCGCCCGCCACCACGCCTGGCTAATTTTTTATATTTTTAGTAGAGCTGGGGTTTCGCCGTGTTAGCCAGGATGGTCTCGATCTCCTGAATTCATAATCCACCCGCCTCAGCCTCCCAAAGTGCTGGGATTACAGGCGTGAGCCACTGTGCCCAGCCGGTACCACACACTTTTAAACAACCAGATCTCATGAGCAGTCACTCACTATTATGAGAACAGTACCAAGGGGGAGATCCGCCCCCATGATCCAATTACCTCCCACCAGGCTCCACCTCCAACACTGGGGATTACGATTCAAAATGAGTTTTGGGGAGGAACACAGATCCAAACCATAGCACCAGCTATCGCTCCCAAGCCAGGATTTCAGAACCATGTAAACCTTTGATTACTTAGGTCAACCCTGAACAGCTTCACACAGAGGGTACAAATTTAGGAACTGAATGATTAATATACACTCACAGTAACCTGGGCTTGAGATTTAACAATAAAAACAACAACAACAACAAAGGCTGCTAGTTTTAGAATATTCTAAACACAGTAACCCTGTAAGATAGGTTCTATCATTAGCCTCATTTAACAGGGAGAGGAACTGAGGCCAGGAAAAAGCTAAGTAATTGGCTTAAGGCAGCAAAACTAGCAAGGACTGGAGTTAGGGTGTGCCCCGGTCCATTCCACTAGAGCTTGACTTTTTATCCTGGTTGCCATCTGCCTCTGCAAACCCTTGTTCCGCTTGGCCATGATACAGGTGATACTAATGTATGTGCTACAGTGGCTCATTACTTTTCTATTTTAGTCTGTGGGCCATAGTCCCATGCAGTTGGTTGTGTTTTGAGTAAGTCTCCAGCAGCCTGAGGAAAGAGGCTAGGTCAGAACCCAGGAGACTGGGTCCCAGCCCAGATTCTGCCACCAAATGCACATCTAGCTCTCAGATGAGCTCCTCTTAAGTGTTGCCATAATACACAGCTCTGCTCATTCTCAGTGCATTTGTCATTACTTGCTCCAGGTTGGCGTTCTCAGCCCCTCTGGCCTGCACTGATAATAATAACAGCCACCACAACTAGAACTCACAGAATGGCTCTCTGTTCTGAGTGTTTCATGTGCATTATCTCATGCACGCCTCATTCTGACCCCACAAGGGGGATGCTATTAGTATTTACATTTTGCAAGTGGGGAAACTGAGGTATGACAGGGTTAAGTAACTTGGCCAACATCATCATGCAGATGGTATGATGGAACCAGGATTCTACAGAGGCAATTTGATGCCAGGTCCAGAATGTGGAGGCTCATGGCTATCACTCTACCTCCTGCAATGTCAGCTGCATATGGGCAGAGGTATGGCTGCCTGGTCACCACCAAATCCCCAGCAATTACCTACCTCAAGGCCTACTACATGACACAGGCCTAACAGGTATTATGGAATGACTGACTGACTGAATGAATGAATGAATGAGTGGCTTCTATCTAATCTGCACAGGGCCTAAGATAACCTCCCATACACACTGGAAGTTAATACTATTTAGTTTCCCTAATTCATTTACTCTGTTTTCTCCTTAGGCCATGGTTATTGTCAACAACCAAAGAGAAAGGCTTCACTATACACAAACAGTCATTCATTTACTCTGCCCCATCAGGCTTTTGTTCGTATATTCCTGATGCCTAATTGTTTCTCTTGTGAGGTCTGAATGCCCAGTTGAATGAAAAGAAACATTTACACAGGGTACAGTGGCTCATACCTGTAATCCCGGCACTTTGGGAGGCTGAGGTGGGAGGATCGCTTGAGCCCCGGTGTTCAAGACCAGCCTGGGCAACGTGGTAAAAACCCCCGTCTCTACAAAGTATACAAAAAATTAGCTGGACCTGCTGGCACTTGCCTGGAGTCCCAACTACATAGGAGGCTAAGGTGGGAGGATCACTTGAGCCCATGAAGTCAAGGCTGCAGTGACTCATAATTGTGCCACCACATACCAGCCTGATGACAGAGCAAGCCCTTGTCTCAAAAAAAAAAAAAAAGGTGAAACATTCACTTTACCAGATGCTAGGGAACAAGAGGGACCATTTCCTTCTTGCCCACCCAGATCTATGCCACAATTTGCTCTTCTTTCTCTTTGAGGGGGTTATTTTTTATTGATATACTCAATCAGTGGCCCTGCCACAAATTCTTCCAAAGAGCCATCACCTGCAGGTCCCCTTCACTTGCCCTCTCTCTGGAGCTTGCCCACTTCTCCTTGACACCATTTACAGGAAGCAGTGCTGTATTTCCAGCCATGTGGACCGCCGCTCTATGGAACCCAGCTCCCACGCTGGATACCGTGCGGTCCTGTTCGTTGCGGGCAGCTTTTTTTGGGTTGTTCATTTCCACTGCATAGCACTAATAGCTTTTTCAGACCTCTCCTGGGATGTGGACTATTTTGTATTTGTAAGACACCTTTATGGAAATGGCCTCCAGGTTTAAAGTGTCATGTGACCACTTGTTCAGTTGGAGATGACCGTGCCAAGGCCTCATTCATCGGAAAGTGAAAGTGCGTGGCCAGTAAGCGTGACACGGAGAATGTCCTTGTAGCACTGGATGTCTCTGCGGGACTCGAGTGAGGCTGATTGTATGAAATAATGTCAGGGAAAAAAATAGGTTTTTTTTGTTTTGTATTTTTTACTGATTCGAATGATTGTTCTGCTAGCACTTTAAAGTCGGGTGAAAGAATACAAGGGAAGTTCAATTGTGTGGGGACAGGCTAAGAAAAGAGGAAAGGAAGGAAGTGTTAAGTTTGAAAGCTGGGAGGTTTTGCCCTTCCAAAGCAGTGGCATGGGATCCACCCCAATGCCAAGTTCTCATCCTCATCGTCAGGGTAGCAGGCAGAGAGAGGTTTCCGGAACCATCATTTGAACCCTCACTCTGTGCCGGTCACCCTTTCACTGTCTAATTCTTATAACATCGCTATGAGAAAGTGATGATCGACTTATTTTGTAGTTTGAAAAACTGACTCTCAGTGAAATGACACGACTTGGCCAATGCCACACTATCCAGAGACTGACCCATTATTTAAACTCAGGGTTGTCTGACGCTAGAGCCAGGCTTTCCCCTTTCTGCCACCCACGTGCTGGCAACGGAAGGCAATCACATCAGTGACCATGGCAAGAAGGACCTGTTCCGTGTCCTCACTCTGGTAGGCGCTGCTCTTTTGTCACTTACGGGGTTCTCCCAGCTGCTCTTCTTTGGTGTCCAGTAAGTAAAACTGACAAGAAACAGAACAATCTCTGATAGGAAACTGAATTCTCTATGACGTACAAACTTGAAGAAGGATACCTCCGAAGATAGAGTAGCTGATGGATGACACTATAAAAAGAAAGTCCCCTGTAGGGAGGAAGAAAGAGGCCGGAAGGAACTGGCCAGAGACGTGAATCACCCCGGGTGCTTAACCACGAAAAGCCTGAGGAGGCCCCTGTGTTTGTTTCCATGGCTCCCTACCCACCCCGGCAGAACTCATTTCCTCTGTGGCACTCCCTGATGCTTTGAGCGTTCCTCTCACTGCTCTGATATTTGTTGAGTGTTTCCACGCGATGGTGTATGGTTAAGATTACGTTCTCATGCCAATAGTAACACAAACATATGCAGTGGCTTAAACAAGACAGGGTTCATTTTTCTGTCATGTAAAGTCTACAGGTTGACCATGCAGGAAAAGCATGGCGGCTCCTTGGTGTTGTCAGGGACTCTGGCTCCTACTTTCTGCTCTCCTCTCCTTGCTTGTGGCTTCTTTCTTCAAAGTCGCCTCAAACCCTGAAATGGCTCCTGGAGCCCTTCATAGGTTGGAAGAAGGAGGAAAAACAGAAGGGAGGAAAGGGGCCTTTCCCAAATGAATCACCTGCTTTTAAACAGCCTTCCAGGGAATCCCAAATAATGCTTCTCCCTGCTTCTCATTGGCTAGAATTTATTCACATGTCCGTATTTGGCTGGAAAATATAACTGTATTTTGGAGGTTGCTGGGCAGCAATGTGCACATCTAAAATTTTATGGGGACATACTGATGGAAGAATGGTTATTTTAATAGACGAAAGTCAGCAAACTGTGGCCCACGGGCCAAATCTGGTCCACCGCCTGCTTTTGTAAATAAAGTTTTATTGGTACACAGCCAAGCTCATTCATTTTCATATTTTCTATGGATATTTTTGTGTTACAACAACAGTTAAGTATTTGTGATGATATGTGGCTTACAAAGCCTAAAATATTTATTATCTAACACTTCACAGCAAAAGTTTGCTGACTCCTAGAATAAGCAAACAGCAGGCCGGGTGTGGTGGCTCACACTTGTAATCACAGCACTTTGGGAGGCCGAGGCGGGTGGATCACTAGTTCAGGAGATCGAGACCATCCTGGCTAACAGGGTGAATCCCCGTCTCTACTAAAAATACAAAAAAATTAGCCAGGCGTGGTGGTGGGCGCCTGTAGTCCCAGCTACTCGGGAGGCTGGGGCAGGAGAATGGCGTGAACCCGGGAGGCGGAGTTGGCAGTGAGCAGAGATCGTGCCACTGCACTCCAGCCTGGGATACAGAGCGAGACTCCGTCTCAAAAAAAAAAAAAAAAAAAAAGACAAACAGCAAATAGTAATTTGTGGCAAATACCCCACCACCAGGCACTGGGCTGGGCACAAAGGTTCATGACTGTTGGTTCCATTCTTAGGTGACTGACAGTCCAGGGGATGAGACAGCCAAGTCAAATTCTAGTTACAATATTGTGTGATGAGTGGAACTATTCCATTCTGTTTAGGGTGTTATGGGACCACAGAGGACACCTAAAACAGACTGTAGAGAGGGAGGGTAGACAAGCTTTCTAGATGAGCTTAAAGGATGAGAAGTTAGAAAAGAGAAGAGCAGAAATAATTCCAAGCAGAGGAGAAAGCATGTGCAAAGATTGGAGATGTGAAATAGCAATCATTATGCATTCATTCCACTGTGTGTCATAGCAGCCCATGAGCCTGTCTCCTCCAGAGACCACACATCTTTGCCTCCCCCAGGCCTGGCACCCATGTGTGCAGGGCCTCTGCCTTGCAGGGGTCTCTAAACACTTGTCAGCTGCTTACACTGACATCACCTGCAATCCTGTTACAGTAACGCCTATGGGTCCCAATCCACTGACCCACAATTTAGAGTGGGTGGGGATAGAGTGGAGGCACACTGAGTTCCTATTTCAAGTTTAATTATCAACAGATAAAAGCAAGGGCTTTGGATGAAAATCTCCGCCACTACTACTTCATACCTTGCATAAGCTTGGACAAGTTGCTTAACTTTTCTAAGCTTCATTTTTTTTTTCATCTATAGAAGTGAAGATAGTGTCACGAGCACGTATAAGGTTTCTCAATCTCCATGCTGTGAGCATTGGGGGTTGGATAATTCTGTGCTGTGGAGGGCTGTCCTGTGCAATGCAGGATGTGCAGCAGCATTCGAGGCCTCTACTCAGTAGATGCCAGCAGCAGCCCTGGAGTTATGACGATCAAAACTATCCCCAGACATTGCCACGTGTCCTTGGGTGAGCGAAATCACCCCTGCTTGAGAACCGATGAGCTAGTAGTAGAATTAAATGAGATAATGTGTTATATGTGTGTTTAGTAAGCGTGAAAACTACTTTTACTGTCTTCATTAGTACTCAGAAAATATTTGAAAGAACAAATGAACTCATGGAAAAAGAATGAAAACCTCACAGGAACTATTTCTGGTTTAGGCTGGCAAACACAGGAAAGGAATTCTTAACTGTGATAAACAAAATTTGCTCTTAAACCCACCTGTTGCAAATCCACATTATGTTAGGAATGTAGGCTGAATTACTTTCAAGTGAGCTGCAGGGGACATCTGTTATATTTTTATTTTTTATTTTTTTGAGATGGAGTTTTGCTCTTGTTGCCCAGGCTGGAGAGCAATGACACGATCTCGGCTCACTGCAACCTCCACCTCCTGGGTTCAAGCGATTCTCCTGCCTCAGCCTCCCCAAGAAGCTGGAACTACAGGTGCATACCATCACACTTGGCTAACTTTTGTCTTTTTAATAGAGACGGGGTTTCTCCATGTTGGTCAGGCTGGTCTCGAACTCCCAAACTCAGGTAATCCACCTGCCTCGGCCTCCCAAAGTGTTTGGATTACAGGCGTGAGTCACAGTGCCCAGCAGGACATCTGTTATTTTGTTGCTTATTTCTACCTTGCTTGATTTAGGTTTGGGGAAAACACCTACCCCACTTTCAGCCACGTGCTTTGCGTGAAGCTGACCTCTACGTTGGTCCCAGTGGTGAATCATTGGAGTAAGGTCCAAGTCACCCGGGAAAGTCCATTCCCTGGGCTGCAGTGGTTAGTCTGAGAGAGGAAATAGGCTTGAGCCAAGGTCCAGTCTGAAAACCCGAGGTGGTTTTCTTGGTTAACATGAAAATGGAGCTACTCTTTCCCATTGGACTTGAACGTGAGTGGTCTTAAGATCTAGACTACACCTGGAAAGTGAGGTCATGTCTGAGAATAAGGCCAACACATGAAGGAGGACAGAATTGAGCAGAGACATGGAAAAAAGCCGAATTTTGGTGATTTTGTCTGAATTCTTGTAGTCAACTATGCCTGAAGCCCACCTAATTCCCTAACTGTTCATGTTCTTCAGCTGATGCATTTTATTTTTGCTTAAGTTAGTTTGGGCTGGTTTTTCCATCTCTTGAAACCAGAAGACTCCTGACCAATACTTGATCCTGATCACATCAAGAGTGAAACACTTTATGGCTATCGTCACACATTTCTAAAAATAGACTTTGGATCAGTTGGGATGCTTTGGGTGACAAATAATGGAAAACCTAACTCCAAATGGCTAAAGCAATAAATGAATTCATTAGCTCATTCTTGAAACTGTCCAAAGTAGTGTGGGCCTTGGGCCTGTGTTCCAGGTCTATTTCTCTGTAGCTCTTTTGGCCAAACTGTTCTCACTGTTTTGGCTTTGCTTTTAGCCTGGCTTCCCTGGTAGCACAAATGTGGTAGTGGTTCCAGACCTCGTGGGTATGTGCCACCTGGGAAAGAAAGAGGAAGAAGAGTCTTCTTAACTGAAAACCATCAAGCAGATGTCCCGGCCTTCACTTTGGTTAGAACAGCTTAGATCACATGTCATCCTTTCACCAAGGCAAGCAGGAGGGGATCTCCCTGGTTTGTAGCCAGGGCCCGAAGCTGGACCTGGGGGTTGGATCTGTGCCAGCCTGAGCCGGGAGCTGCAACATGGTGGGGAGGGCATGGGCAATGGGAGGCGCGCTCACTGCTCACTTTAAAACAAGAAAATAAGAGTAAATGTCAATTAAAATGTCACCTTTAGTGACACCTTTCAGTTTCTTCCGTTGAATATCAGCACTCCTTCTGGGCTCCTTCAGGATTTGCTTGTTTATATAATAGCAATTATACCACAGTTGCTAGAGTTATATTTTTGTTTAACATCTATTCTCTTTACTAGACAATCTGGGCAAAGCCCAAGCCCAACATCTTTTATTTCCTTTAGTATAGCCTCGTGCTCAGTAGGCGCTCACTCTTTCTCTTCATTTTTTTATCCAATAAACTTTGTTTCCCCACAAAGCAGGGACAGAGTTTCAAGACCAGCTGACCAAAAGAGTCTAAATAGAGTGTCTGAACTGTATTTTCATGACCAAAGCTTGACTCTCTCCTCCAAACCTACTGGCTGTGTGACCCAGCACAAGTCACTTACCTCTCTAAACCTCGGTTTCCTCAATTATAGAACGGGGATAACAGTACTATCCATCTTATAGAGTTGTTCAGAAAAGTAAAAGAAATAATGTCTATCAAAGTGCTTAGCACAGGGCTAACTCATGGGAAGTGCTCACCAACGTTAGCAGTGGCTCTTCTTTTTGTCATTGGGTGTGTGTTTGGGCATGTTGGACGAATCTGCCAAGGCTGCAATTTCTTTATCTGTGAATGGCAGAAAACAATCTCTACTTTGTGAGGCTGCTGCGAAGAACAAAAAGGAAGGTCTTGGCATGCAGTAGGTGTCGACTAAATGTTAACTCCAAGTCACTTCCCCCATGCCCATCCCAGCATGGAATAAGAGGGAGACATGCCTTTCATTCCTTCTGTCCCTCCCACAGATGGAAAAGGAGTTTGAGAACCTAAAGGTTTGTTTTATAAATAAGAGTGAAGGATCCCTTATTTGAAATGCTTGGGACCAAAAGTGTTTCGGATTTTGGATTTTAGAATATTTGCATATACATAACGAGGTATCTTGGGGATGGGACCCAAGTCTAAACATGAATTTCATTTCTATTTCATATATACCTTATACACAAAGCCTGAAGGTAATTTTATACAATACTTTAATAATTCTGTGCATGAAACAAAGTTTGTGTACACAGAACCATCAGAAAGCAAAGATGTCACTATCTCAGCCACCCACGTGGACAATCTGTGGTTGTTTGGCATCACCACCATTCCTGACTCTGAATTTCTATGCTACTGAGAAGCAATCATTTTCTCATATTTACTCACACATGAGGACCTAGCAATACAAAATGGACATACCATTAATACAGTAAAAAATCATGTGTTCGGGGTAAAGAAGCAGCACAGTGCATCACTAAAATACCTGAATCAGTTGCTAAACAACAGCAGCAACAAACAGCAGCTGGCTTTTAGTCTCCACCTGCGATGCTGTGTTTTGACTAAAAGGTTACTGTACACTGTACTTTATTTTATTTTTTTTGCAGTGAGAAGAAACATCGGAAGCACTTGAGGGACCGAAAATGGGTCCTCCAAGGAGGGGGAGGCATTCTGTTGGACGTTTTAAAAAATCTTTCATCCAGAGTCATTTGCCTCATCAACAACAGTTTTGTCTTAGAAGTCTTCTTTGCATCGTGGAGAACCTGCCGCTGGCGGGTCCAGCCTGCCTGGTAGGATTTATTACCCTTTGCGGGTATGCTCAGAAAAGATATATCACAGCTGGGAGGATCTCTTTTCCCTTAGGGATGCTGAATAAACCGTCATGTGTTTGTTTTAACTGCGACCCATCACATGAGGTCAGGTGTAAAATTTTCTTCTGTGGCTTTATGTCCAAAAGGAGACTCCAACAGTTTCAGATTTTGGAACATTTCGGATTTCAGATTTTGCATTAGGAATGCTCAAACTGTACTTAGAAATCAGGGGCAAAGAAACCCTTCCCTAGGCTTAGAGTGACATTGTGGTTGAGATCTGATAGTTGCAGACCAAGCGATCCAGTTCTGTGGTTCTTTTTCCGACCACTGTCAACCACATTGGGCTTTCAGACAAACCTGCAGACAGTGAGGTTGAAACTTCGGTTGGAACAGAAGAGTGATATGTACGTGAACAGCTGCAAAACGTTCTCACTTACGTCTGTGAAACGCCATGCTGGCCAAGGCGGGGGAACTCTTGCATTTTTGTTAACTTACTGACTTTTTTCCCCGTTTGGATGTTTCCAGTTACCTTAGGGGGCTTGTTTGTCCTGAGTCCCAGGACATTGTTTAAAATGCCAATTGGCTCAGGTGGAAGTTACTAGACTAAAACAGTTTTACAGCATGAAAAGCCTTTTGGATTTCAGACAGTGATTTATGCATTAGTGACTGTGATGGGGGCAGGAGGAGTTCAGCTATCTCTATCCCATTATTCATTTCTGTATTGCGACCCCTCTCACATTATCTGATGTAGTGTCAGGGCTTAGCAGATAGTTGAGGAGTACATGAAGGGAGGAGGAATCACTACTAAATAGGCCAAAGCACAAATTCCAACCAGTGATGTTTACAGCTTCTTGATGACAGAATTTCCAGGCTGGCTGGAGGCTCGTTTTGACATTTACTGACTTGTACTTTCAGAAAGATCAAGAGGAGCCAGGCGTAGTGGCTCACACCTGTAATCCCAGCACTTTGGGAGGCCGAGGTGGGTGGATCACCTTAGATCAGGAGTTCCAGCCCAGCCTGGTCAACATGTGGAAACCCCGTCCCTACTAAAAATAAAAAAAATTAACTGGGCATGGTAGCAGGTACCTCTAATCCCAGCTACTTGGGAGGTCAAGGCAAGAGAATGGTGTGAGCCCGATAAGCGTTGGTTGCAGTAAGCCGAGTATACTCCAGCCTAGATGACAGAGCAAGACTCCATCTCAAAAAAACAAACAAAGACCAAGGGAGAATCTGTTAGGGCCAGTTGGCCCTGATTTTCAGTTAGGATAATGAGTGGTGTGAGCCTAGGCAAAGTGACCATATCACTAAGTGTGTAATTGGTGAGTGTCCAGGGCCTGCCAGTTCAGTGTGGGGATGGGGTCACAAAGTTCCTGCTGCTAAGTCCCTCTGGAAGGTCATTACGTTCAGGTTAGGGATCATGACATTATTCTCTATTTTTCCTGTCACCTCACTCTTATCAAGACTTCTGTGTGCAATAACATAGGGGAACACAGGCTTTGAGAATTTGGATCTGGAAGGGGCCCATGTTTATCCACTCTGCCTGCCGACCATAGGCATCAGAATTAACTGACATACTGGCTCAAAATGCAGATTCTTGATTCCAACTCTTGACCTCCTCAATTGGCTTCTTTGAACCAAGTTATTCCTCAAGTTATTCTTACGTACACTAAAATTTGATATCCACTCTTTTCATCCAGCTTACTTATTTTATATAGGAAGAAAATGAAACCCAGAGAAGTAAAGTGAGGTCCCTGACATCACACAGCTGGTTTGCAAGAGCAGATGATTCCACTGTGCTATCAGTAGTGCTGAATTCTCTTTTACGTGTTGTTGTAAAATGTTTTCATCTGTATTCTCCCATTTGGTTTTTCTCAACCACTCTCTACCTGAGAAAATATGTTACTTGTTTTCATGTCATGAAGAAAAGATGTTTTTATTTCTATTTCTGTGTCCGCAGTCAGACATGACCTTCTCGAGACAGTTATCACTGGCCCATATGGCACCTTTGTGCAAATGAGGAGAAGGCACTTTTTCTTCCAGGAAAATAAAAGTCTGTCCCATTGTGACCAGCATGCGGGCTGGATGTCAACCCCTCCTCTCATTCTTGGTTGAATGGGCTTGGGCAGTTTCTAACCTGTACAGCTATGCATGCCAACCTTGCTCTTAAGGATGAAGATCATGTCCTGTACTTTGGTTTTTATTTCCCAATGCCTAGCCCAGAGCTAGACTTATACATGTTCAAGAAAGGTGGTTGAAATAAATTGCCCAGCGCTACCTGATTTATCAGTAGCAGGACTGGAACCTCTGATTCTAAGGCATGGCTCCCAGATACCTTACACAGGAGACAGCAAACTGAAATCTGGAATGGTGTCTGTACTCCATCTATTGGGAAATTGACCAGTATAATTTATTTTTATTTATTTATTTATTTATTTATTTATTTATTTATTTATTTATTTTGAGATAGGGTCTCACTCTGTCACCCAGGCTGGAGGGCAGTGGCAAGATCTCGACTCACTGCAATCTCTGCCTACTGGGTTCAAGCCATTCTCCTGCCTCAGCCTCCCAAGTAGCTGGGATTACAGACACCTGCCACCATGCCCAGCTGATTTTTGTATTTTTAGTAGAGACAGGGTTTCACCATGTTGGCCAGGCTGATCTAGAACTCCTGACTTCTGGTGATCCACCGGTTTTGGCCTCCCAAAGTGCTGGGATTACAGGTGTGAGCCACCATGTCCAGCCAAGACCAGTATAATTTAGTTCTCCAGAAATAAATTACTTTGGAGTGACCCCTGAAAACCAGTCTTCAGAGTCAAGACTGGATTTGTGGAAATTCCTAACCCTGATGTCAGCACGAAGAAGTGTAGCTGAGAATAGCCTGATTCCCCCAACCCCCTTCAACAATTCAAATTTTATCTTCTGCGTTTGGCAGAAGTTAAATAACAGTTTTCAGTTGCAGAGCAAAAAGTTCACTATCAACCCATTTCTGCAATCCCTTGAAAGGTATAAATCCCTGAACACTGGCAGTCCCACCTGGCCCGTAATCATGGTAGTGGCACTTTGGCCTAGTAATAAACATCCAACTCTTAGCCTTTTTATTACACTGCTCTTTCAAAAGAAGCATTTAGCTAATGTTATCAGAGAGAGCGGCCTGTTTCCCCTCAGAATGCCTCTGAGGAGAAACTTTTTATTGACCAGGGGTGGAACATTCTCAGCTTCAGCTATAAATAATAGAGTTGCCAACTTTTATTGAGCTTTTTGCAGGGGCCAGGCTATGGGCTCAGATCTCAGGGCTTTCCTCATTCTCTCATTTCATCCCCACAGTCACCCTATGAAGTCGGTGTTATTATCCTCATTTTACAGATAAGGAAACTGAGTCAGAGTGGTTAAGTAACTTGCTCAAGATTACATAACTAGTAAGTGGGAAAGCCAGGACTCAAACTCACACCCCAGGGTATCTGACTACTAACCTGTTGTATTAGTCCATTCTCACACTACTAATGGAGACATACCTGAGACTGGGTAATGTATAAAGGAAAGAGGTTTAGTTGACTCACAGTTCCACATGGCTGGGGAGGCCTCACAATCATGGTGGAAGGCAAAATGAACGTCTTACATGGCGGCAGGCAAAAGGGCATGGTGTAGGGGAACTCCCCTTTATAAAACCATCAGATCTCTTGAGACTTATTCACTATCATGTGAACAGCATGAGAAGAATCCGCTTCCATGATTCTATTACCTCCTGCCTGGTCCCTCCCACAGCACGTGGGGATTATACAATTCAAGGTGAGATTTGGGTGGGGACACAGAGCCAAACCGTATCACCCGTGTTGCTAACTCTCACACCATACTCCCTTAGCCCTGTGTGGCGAACTCTGGACTAGGTGCTGGGCACAAAGACCTGTGGACTGAGCCTCATCTTTTTCGTGAGCATTTATGGTTTTCTATGTTCACGGAGTGCTTACTGTGTACTCAACACCATGCCCAACAGTTTTCACGGATTCATATGCATTTTCTAATTTAATCCTTAAAGCAAACCTATGAGGAAGCAGTATTGCCCCCGCCATCCTTGTGAGAAGGTCAAGCCACTCACTCAAGGAGAAGGTAGGATTCCAAGTGTAGCTTTGCATGACTCTGAAGCTTGTTCTCACCCAATGGACCACCCTTCTGTCTAGCAGTGCAGACAGAAATGCAGATTCCTGGGTCAAACGCTGGACCTACTGAATCACAGTCTCTGGCAGTGGGGCCAGGAAATCTGCTTTTCTGCCAAATAGCCCAGGTGGGTGTAATGTGCTTTATGTTTAGAACTCACTTCTTTATCTTGATGCTGGCAATGTAGACATGCCCACGTTTTGAAAATCCATGGATTGTACATTTCTGATATGTGTACTTTCCTTTACCGATCTTATATCTTAAAAAGTTTGTTTAAAAAGTCTCCTCCATGTAGGACACAGTCTTTTCACTATGAACACTTTGCTTCTTTGCTAGTCTATCTCACACGTCATCACACTGTTAAATTTCCAACTGTAATTCGCGTGGGACCACACGGCGCACCGGGCCTGAAAAACCAGGCTATGAGAATGTCCTGGAATCACCTCCTTCCTGCCTTAACGCAATCACACAAAGGTTACCAGCAGTTCTCATTTTCTTTTCTCCAGATAATTCCTCCGAAATAGATTACCCAAGTGCCTCACTCTGAAAACTTCCATCGTGTTCTCTCAACCCTGAAACCCAAATCAGTACAAAACGGTCCCTTGGGGCCATCCCTCTTGACTAATTCTCAAAGTTTCCACCACCAAGTTGTGGGGTGGTACTGGGAACTTCTCCTTTTGGGCTTATTTGGCCCATGAATCACTCTTTGACTAACCTCGTCAGCTGTTGTTTTCCCCTCAACACTCGGTGAGGGTTTTTCCTCCTCTTCCACCTTCCTTGTCTTCTTTTGGAACCTCTGTAGAACCTCACAACAGAAATGCCTTACTCTTCAACCTCTATTGATTCATTCACTCATGTATTCTTTCACTTACTTATTTACAGACATTTATTAAGAATCCACATATACCAGAAACTCTGTTAGGGGCAAGAATTTAGAAAATAAGTAAGAATGTGGGCCCTTTCCTCATGGAACACAAAGTGTTTCCAAGTCACTTTTGACAAATACTTCTGGAGCTGACTCTTTTAATAATAATGATCTTGCTGTTGATGATATTTTTGAGCCTTTCTTCATGGCAGAACCTCTAATGGTTATTTTAGACGTATTGCTTAATATCCTCAACAACTTCATGAGGTAGGTACCACTATTGTCTCCAGATAATACAGATGAGGGAATCGAGGCCCAGAGAAGTCATATCATTTTCCCAAGATCACATAGTTCATAAGGGCTGAATTCTAGAGCTAATCCAGAGCCTGACCCCAGAGACAGGCCTTTTTAATTACCACAGTCTATCTGAGCGCTACAAACCATCCAATGAGAAGTGTCGGAAGTGCAAGGAAAATAGACAAAAGAGAGAGGAAGAAAGATGTTAAATAAGACTCTGGTGAGAACGTAATTTTACCCTGGTTGACTCTGGACGTAAGGGCATCTGAAAACTACATTGGCTATAAAAGTGTGTTTCCAGCTGTCCTGGAGCCATCCTTTCTAAAAGATAACGTGTTCCCCAAACCATAGAACTATAAAATCTCAGAGCTGGGCAGGATCTTGATGTGGTATAATTCAAATCCCACCAGATGCTGAATTTCTTTACAATCTCATCATCAAATCTGAAACCTGTCAGCCCATGGCTTCCATTCAACTGCGTAAGTTCTGCGTTGTGGGAAAGTAATGGCAAAAACTGCCATTACTTTTGCACCAACCTAAGAGCTTGATACTAGTAATCATTTCCCAATGTATATGTGGGATATGATGAGGTTTCTCTTCAAATAATTTAATCAATCTTTTATTCTTTAATTTATAATAACCACCCTCCCCCCTTTTTTCCTTTTTCTCCTTTTTTTCCTTTTTGCCTTTGTTAGAGGCCCAGGCATGCCACAGTACCAGGCGTTATCAGTACCAGCTCACATTCCTTTCCTTATTTAAAAAGAAGACTAACTTTCTAGCTCATTACAGACACCCCTTCCCCTTCCTCTCCACTTTCTTTTACCTGCCCACCTTATCTAAAAATATTCAAAGGTTTAGCCAACCGGGATTAGTTTAAATTATACAACCCGATCCCAGCCAATGGGGAAAGGATACAGGGGCAAGACTTTTGTCAAAAATAAAGGCTCTCATGCCCTTTGTTCAAGTGTGCTCTCATGGCGATTAGCCAAGGAGGCACCCCTCTGTGCAAAAATAAAATCGCTTTGCTAAAAATCCTTTGTTCAAGTGTTCAATTTCCTTAAAATTTTAAGTGTTATTCCTAACATATACATATTTCAAAAATCACATTCTACAACTTGAATATACACAGTTTTTTCCATTTAGACTTCAGTGAAGCTGGAAACAAATGTTATGCTCTTCAGGAGTTCTCATGTTCTTTGATTCGTCTGTCCATACCTGAGTCAAATTCACTTGTTTATCAGTTAAATCACAAAATACTATGTCATGGATCTTCCAGGTCCCTCAGAAATGCCACAGGTGGCAGGGGCTTCAATTCACACAGACCAACAGTTGTCTCCTTTAAGGATCTCAGGTGCAAATGTCTTTGGGGTCAGTCAAGTTACATGAATGAGTGAAGTAGGCAGCGGGTAAGAACTGTGATGAACCAAACAGCACACCCTCTGGACAACAATAGCCATGTGGTACTGTAGGATTGCCAGATCTTTCGATTTGTCAAGCCAGAAATCTAATTTTTTTAAATGTAAACTTTTCTAATTTTTAAATGTTGAAAAACAATTCCATTTTTTTTGGGGGGGGTGGGGATGAAGTCTCTTTCTATTGCCCAGGCTGGAGTACAATGGTGCAATCTCGGCTCACTGCAACTTCCGCCTCCCGGGTTCAAGCAATTCTCCTGTCTCAGCCTCCCAAGTAGCTGGGATTACAGATGCCTGCCACCAAGCCCAGCTAATTTTTCAATTCCAAATTTTAAAATCTGGTGTAGGCCACCATGACGTGGGCCACATTGGATCCCCAGTTGGCCAGTGTGTGACCTCTTGTCCGTGGCACTTGGCTGATGTGAAGCCTTGGGAAGGGACAGTTGGAGGAAAACATGCAGAAGTGAGAACTGATGCTGAGATGGCAAGCAAGAAGCAGAGTCGGGATTGACAGTTAGGGGAAGTATCCTGGAAGGAGGAAAGCCAGAGGGAAGAAGGGAGTTTCCGGGATCCTTGAATTACATGGAATCATTACACAGAATTGTTCAGAGACGCTCTGAATTATGTTCCAAGTTTGCAGAAGTCTCAGAGATAGAAGGAGACCACCACCAGGAAAGAATTTAGATTCCCCCCTTTTAACTTCTTTGATTACATGACAATATTGCTCATTTGTGCCATATATTATATAGTGTATATATAGATATATATGCATACACAGTAGTGAATATATGTATGTAAATTCAAGTTTGTAGCCATTAAATAAACTTTAGAGCAATATGAAATAAATTTCATGAAAAAATGGCTCCTACACAGCAGTTATTTTCTTTGTATACCCTACTGATAATTGTTTTTTCTTTTTTAGAGACAGGGTCTCACTCTGTCACCCAGGCTGGGGTGCAGTGGCACAATCATAGCTCACTGCAACCTCAAACTCCTCGTCTCAAGCCACCCTCCTGCCTTGGCCTCCATGGAATTACAGGCATGAGCAAGGACATGGAACCCCTATCCATAATTTTATTCTCGGCTGTAGACTAATTGTGCATACAATGGTAAGTGTACCTTTAGGGTTGTTGCAGAAAGGCTGGGGTCTGTTTTCAGTAGGCATGGGTTTTATACTCAGCTCTGTTGCTTTTAAGCTGTGTGATCTTGAGAAGTTACTTAACCTTTGTGGGCCTCACTTAGTATTTCTCATTTGTAAAATGAGAGCATCTGGAAGATTCTATCAGGAATGAACAGAGAATATCACTTTAAGCCCAAGGCTTCATTATTCTCAGGGCTACAGTTAAGAATGGGCTGTTGCCCAAGGGAGTCATTCTGGTCCTGTTGTTTAAGGGCCCATGGAATAGTTAATGCTCTGAATTGGATAATAGCTTCAGCATGTCCTGAGAAAGGAGAACAAAACATAGAAGTATTTTTCCTTAAAAATTTACTTTTATTTGGATGGGATTTAGAGACATGACTTGTCAAACCTTCCTCAGAAACATTCCTCAAATACTCTTCACATCCATCCCCATAGCTCAGCCTAAGCCTTCTCTCTGATCTTCTTGCCTTTAGTCTCTCCTTTCTTGGCAGAACTTTCTTCCTAAAAAAATATTCAACATCCCATTCCCCTAAAGCGAAACCAGCGGATGACCTGGTGCCTGTGGGATCAGGTCAAACTCCTTGGCCTGGCATTCATCCAGGGCACCTCCACCTTACCCTCAGCTCCTGTCTTCCCTCAGCTTCCCAGTCCCTTTAGTGCCTGTGTTCCCATCAAAGTGAACTTCTCACCATCATGCAGGCAAACCATACCCTTTCATGACACCAAGCATTTTTTTTGTTTGTTTTTGAGATGGAGTCTCGCTCTGTCATCCAGCCTGGAGTGCAGTGGTGTGATCTCTGCTCACTGCAAACTCCACCTCCCAGGTTCACACCATTCTCCTGCCTCAGCCTCCCAAGTAGCTGGGACTACAAGTGCCCGCCACCACACCCGGTTTTTGTATTTTTAGTAGAGACGGGATTTCACCATGTTAGCCAGGATGGTCTCGATCTCCCGACCTTGTGATCCACCCGCCTAGGCCTCCCAAAGTGCTGGGATTACAGGCGTAAGCCACTGCACCCGACGACACCATGAATTTTTAAATCCTGCTCCCTCTGCATGGATCGTTTATTTGCGTCTTGACAAACCCCTAATTCTCTTTCTAGGTACTGGGGATCCTGCGGGATATATGTGGTGATGTTATGACTTTCCACACACAGCTGCACTGTGCCTGACACAGGATAGTAAGAAGGTACTCAGTGAATGCTATTTTAGTGGGTGAATGAATGGAGGGATGAATCCTTGAATGAGTGAGTGAACCAGTGAGCAAATGAATGATGAATGGATGAGTAAATGGAGAGTTGGAAGGATGAATGAAAGAGTGAATGGACAAATGAAGAAGTGAATGGTGGAATAAATAAGGAGACACATGAATGCAGGCAATTAATTCATGGTTTTTAAAAAGCCAGACTATGTGGCCAGAAAGGAAAACAGAAATGGCAGAAGAGAGACAAATGAAAGCCCCCTTTTGTTTCTCTGCAGCTACCAGCAGAAGGGCTAGCGCTGCTCTCTCTTCTTTCTGGCTCCAACTTCGACTGTTCTTTTGCCCTGGGTTACCTTGACCTTGGCATTTCCAAGGAGAAGTTGACTCCTTGCCTGGACACAGTCTGCTATCTCTTCCCCTGTGTTTTCAGAACAGGCCACTCATCCTTTGCACAAGTAGAGAGCGTGCACCTGAGAAGACTCACAAGCTGTGACTCTTGGGGAGAAAGCACGGAGGAGGATGCTGGGAAGGTGGGTTCTGTGGTCTCACACTGATGGAAAAAAAAAAAAAAGACAACGCCAGGCCCAGTGGCTCACGCCTGTAATCCCAGCACTTTGGGAGGCTGGGGCAGGCAGATCACGAGGTCAGGAGATCAAGACCATCCTAGCTAATACAGTGAAACCCCTTCTGTACTAAAAATACAAAAAATTAGCCAGGCATAGTGGCAGGTACCTGTAGTCCCAGCTATTCGGGAGGCTGAGGCGGGAGAATGGTGTGAACCTGGGAGGCGGAGCTTGTAGTGAGCAGAGATGGCACCACTGCCCTCCAGCCTGGGCGACAGAGAGAGACTCCATGTCAAAAAAATAAAAAATAAAAATGAAAATAAGACAAATGGTTTTCTTTCCTGTTATTATTTTAAAAGTCTTGCAGCAGTTCAAGGGAGCCAGGGAAGCTTTGGGATGTCATTCTGCTGGGTCCCTGGAAGGGTTTTCTTCACTGATAGCCTGGTCCTCACCACAGGAGGTGCCAGGGCACATGTGTCTTCACACTTCCCTGCTTCTGTAGCTTACCTTGTCCCCATTCCCCACTTCACAATCAGGATACCCGTGAGAGCTGCCATTGATTGAGTACTTAACATTTCCCGTATATGATCTTGTTTCATCTTTATAACACTTATGCAGTAGGTATTCTTATCCTCATTATATAAATGTGGAAATTGTGTCTCAGTATAGTAAGACTGTATAGTAAGTTAGGTAAGTGGCCCTAGTCCATAGAGGGATCTGTACATAGTGAAACTGGGATTCAAATACAGAGTTGTTTGACTCCAGAGTCCATACTCATAAACAGTACATGGTATGGCTATTAGGATTTCTCTAAGAGTGTATCCTAGGATCCCCACAGGAGACAGATGGCCCATTCTAAAGGCGTTATTGAGGGGAGTTTAATAAGGGATCAGCTCAAATGTGTGGGTGGTGTTCAGGGAAACTGAGGAAGGCTGGCGAAGCCCCAGGGGCTAGCAACAGCAGGGAGCTGCTTCCACCCTTAGATCTGAAGACATCAGGGTAAGCAGTGTTTTCCTGAACTGGAGAGAAGGAGCCACCTGACAAGAATTGTGCCCTTGGCAGAGAACTCCAGACAATGGCCATTCAAGGCCTGGCAGCCTGGGAGCCGGGAGTGAACACCCCGTCCTCTCTCTCAGCTCACCCTCCTCCCCGTCTGAAGCCACCTATTGTCCAAATCCGAATCCAACCTTGGCCAGGCATAGTGGCTCACTCCTGTAATCCCAGCACTTTGGGAGGCCGAGGTGGGCGGATCACTTGAGATCAGGGGATCAAGACCAGCCTGGCCAACATGGTGAAACCCTGTGTCTACTAAAAATACAAAAATTAGCAGGGCATGGTGGCACATGCTTGTAATCCCAGCTTCTTGGGAGGCTGAGGTGGGAGGATCACTTGAATCCGGGAGGTGAAGGTTGCAGTGAGCTGAGATTGCACCATTGCACTGTAGCCTGGGCAACCAACGAGACTCTGTCTCAAAAAACAAACAAACAAACAAACAAACAAAAAATAAATCCAGACTTAATGGGAGGGCACAGGAACCCACTGAGGCGATCCATAGAGGTCAGCCTCCCAGGGTACAGAGCAGCAGGGAGTGGGCTAGAGAACAGATCTGAAGGGAGAAACAGGTAATATCTAGCCAAGTGGTAAGCTCAAATTTGATTTCCTTTGGGAACTCTTTTGGGGTCTTACCCAAGTCAGAATAAAACATTTTGAACTGCCAGGGTAATGTCCCTTGTACCTCCATTCATTATGAACTTCCACTGCTTTCTCTTTTAGGTGGATTTTGTATGTGTGTGTGTATATCATCTGTCTCCCTACCAGAACACAGTACTTTGAAAGTATGTTCAGTGTCAAACCATCTTCAGGCCTCTCCTCTCTCCCCAGGTGTTAACACAGAGCTTGGCACTTTGTGGGCCTTCAGAATGATTGGTTACATTTGCTGAGTGCTAGTATCACACACAGGATTTTCTCTGGACAAGGGTAGTTTGTTCAAGTGTTGTTTATTGCGCCAGGTTAATAGGTTTGCATTGCATGCTTCCTGCTTTTGTAAATTTTCAAAGCATGCAAGCCAGATCTAATAGTTCTAATTACTTAACTAGAGGCCTCAATTCTTTTTAGAATTCTATGGGGCCTCTATCTCTGAGTTTCAATATTCCTTGTTTACTTATTAATGTCTGAGTTTGGACTACCTTTATACTTGTTATGTACTTTGATTCTTCCCCAACAAAACTAGAAACATTAGGGAATAGATAGTACACGAAGTGATATGAGAGTTAGAATATCAGAGGAGGTGTCAGAATACTCTTCCACTGCCTACTGTTAGGAAAGTGGCCAAACCTCTTTGAACCTCAGTTTTCTCATCTGCAAAAGAGGGATAACAAGTAAGAACATGCATATGAGGGTTCTGAAACTAATACACGCAAAAGTGTTTATGATTTTTAACTGGAGCAAGATAGTGGATTTTAGTGACTCTCAGACAATTCTTCTACTGTAATGTTTAGAGCTATCACAGTAAAAGGCTACAAAGAAAGGCAGAGGGCTTTGGGGATAGAGTATCAGAGAGTGAGTGTAGATTGCAATTGTCTCCTACTGACTATCTTAATAATCCTGAGTATTTGCAGATTATAAATAGATCAATCTAATGTGAAACAAATGAAATTAAAAGTATTAATGCAAAAAGTTGGCATTAAAAGTTTCAAAAATAGAAACTAGGCTGGAATTTTGGAAGTAAAATTCCATCATGTTCTAGAACAGGGTGGGCAAACGTTTTCTATAAAGGGCCAGAGAGTGACTATTTTAGGCTTTATGAACTGGTCTCCGTCCTGTCATACACAAAAGTAGCCATACACAAACCATAAATGGATGGGTGTAGCTGTGTTCCAATAAAGCTTAACTGCAAAAATTGGTGGCAGTCTAGATTTTGTCTGTCACCATAATTTATCAACTCCTCTTGTAAATGAGCTCAGCTTTTCTGTGCCAATACAAGCTAGAGAAATTGCCCACTGTCTCCTTTATTGTTATGTTAGATTATAAAAGAGGGAATTGATATTTACTGAGTACTTGACATCCGTCACTATACAAAGCATATTACACAGATAATCTCATTTAATACCATGAAGGCGGTGCTAGTATTACCTGTATCTCCGGTGTACATTTGTAAGTGATTGAGCTGGGATCCAAATATGGTCCTGTCTCACTCTAAAGCTCAAACTCAGTCCACCTCACATTACTGACAGGTATGTCAAGCCTTTTTATTTTATTTTTATTTATTTATTTTTTTTGTCAAGCCTTTTAGCATTATGTTTAGTCCACTAATATTTGATATGATTATCTATACATCAAATTTGAAATTAGGCCTACTATTTTGATATTTGTTTTCTGTTTTTCTCATTTGTTTTTAATTTTTATGTTCTACCTTCCTGCCATCTCTTGCTTTAATTCAATGTTTCTTAATTTTTCTCCTTATCACTTCCTAATGAGCCATTTAGACATTTTTTCCTAATCATATCCCCCTGAATTTTAATACCACAAATATACTGTATATCTGTTTATATACTCTATGTATATCAGTGCTTTATATGTTACAATAGGTAAGATTATTTTATTTCCAAGAACCAGTTTTCAGCTCCTTTGGTGCAATATTGACCTGTTTGAGAATGCATGGCTTAGTTGAATAATTCATGGAACTTCATTTCAACTTATATATTGGCTTCTTAGCTCTACTTATTTGTATTTTTTTACTGGTTGCTCTAAAGATTAAAATAAACATCTTTAATTTTTCCCAATGTATTTAGAGTTAATGTTATACCACTTCATGTAAAATGTAAGAACTTTATAATTATACAGGTCCATTTTACCCACCCACTTTCATTCTTTGTGCCAAGTTGTCACAGGTGTTACATCTATTTAAGCTATAAACCTCTAAGACAATGCTATATTTTGTGTTTAAACAGGCATATGGATTTTAAATAAATAAAAAATAATTTTCATATTTATTCAAGAATTTACTTTTTCTGATACACATTTTTCTTTCCTAAAGATATGTTTCCATTTTGTATAATTTCCTTTTGTCTCTAATAACCTTCTTTACTGTTTTGTTTTTGTTTTTGTTTTTGTTTTTGAGACAGTCTTACTCTGTCACTGAGGCTGGAGTGTAGTGATGTGATCTCGGCTCACTGCAACCTCTGCCTCCCAGGTTCAAGCAATTCTTGTGCCTCAGCCTCCCAAGTAGCTGGGACTACAGGTGCAGGCTGCCATGCCCAGCTAATTTTTGTATTTTTAGTAGAGATGGGGTTTCACCAGGTTGGCCAGGCTAGTCTTCAACTCCTGACCTCAGGTGATCCACCTGCCTCAGCCTCCCACAGTACTGGGATTCCAGGTGTGAGCCAGCGTGCCTGGCCACTGTCTCTTTACAATGCTGATCTTCTGGCAGCAAATTCACTCAGTCGCATTAAAAGATATTTTCACTCAATATAGAATTCTGGATAGACAGGTTTTTTCTTTCAGCAGTTTCAAGATTATATTCTGCTGTCTTCTCTATAATTTCTAATGAAAGGTTAGGAATTATTCAAATTATTGTTACCCAGTTATTAGTATTCTCTGACTGCATTCAAGATTTTTTTCCGTCTTTGGTTTTTAGTAGTTTGACTATGATTTCACTAGATGAAGTTTTCTTCAGTGGTATTCACTGAGTTTCTTGAATCTGTAAGTTTACATCTTCCACCAAATTTGGGAACATTTGGTCATTATTTCATATTCAAATATTTTTTCTGCCCCACTTCCTCTCAATTACACATATATTAGACTGGTATTTTCCCACAGGTCATTAAAACTCTTCATTTTTTTCAAGCTTTTCTCTTTCTCTCCTTCAAATTGGATAATTTTATTGATCTATCTTCAAATTTACTGACTCTTTCTCCTGTGAATTTTCATTCTGCTATTAAGCCATTCAGTGACTTTAAAATTTCAGATACTCTATTTTTTTCAGTTTTAGGATTTCCATTTGGGTTTTTTTTTTTTTTTTTTTTGGTTGCTATTTTTATTTTTCTTCTGAGATTTCCTATCATTTCATTCATTACAAGCATATTTCCTTTATATCCTTGAATATAGTTATGATAGTTTCCTTAAAATTCTTGTCTGTTAATTTGAACATATGGGCTATCTCTGCCATTTTTCTCTTTAAACACGTTTTAGACGTAGTAAAGTTTTCCTGTTGATTTGTATATAAATTAATTTTGGATAGCATACTGAACATTGTGAGTGATCTGCTGTAGAAACTCTGTATTCTGTTGTGTTACTACAAGCAATATTAATTTCTTAAAGTAGGCAATTAACTTGGCTGAACCTGAAGTGCAAACTCTGTCTTCCCTGTGGTTTGCAGCAGCTTAAATATATTTTAATGTTAGCTGTGCTGTTTGGCGTCCTTGTTTTACATCAGCTATGATTACTCTGAACTCTATTCTCTGATTATTCAAGTCAAAAACACTGCAGGTTATCTCTCGGAGATTTAACTGCTGTGTATGGCACATACTAGGACCTATCCTCAGACAAAAAGCCATAAAATATCAAATGTATCCTGTACTGTTTCTTTCTTCCAATTGTTATATCTCTTCCAGTAATTACTTGTTTTTGTTCACTCTGCAGTGTCTTCAGGTAGTGTGTGTAGTTATATATGCTTTTACCATTCTTTCAGTGATTTTTATATGCATCCTTGACATATTATCGTTAATATAAAGTGCACTTTCATAGAGAGTACTTTTACTACTTCCCAGAAAATGCAAGGACCTACTAGAGTACTTGAACTCCATTTGCCTCTCCTGCTTTTTGTGTTCATGACAAATTACATGTATATTAGATATATATATATCTCAGAGGGAGTATATACCACAATGTAAAGATTATTACTTCTGGATGGTGGGGGTTGGGATGATATATTTTTATCTATACATTTTGCTTTTTCAACAATAAGCATGTGCTTTGCCAAAAAAATTTTTAAAGAAGACAAAAGGGAGAAGAACGCTTGCCATGCAGACTCTTTAAGCTAGAGTACTTCCTTCCTGCTCAGCTGCTCTGCACAGACAGACTCTTGTCTCCCCACTGGACAACAAGGGTGAATCAGAATGTGGGCCAGGCTGTGAGTGAGCAGGAAACCCTTCAGGCCAGTGAGGGATGCAGAGTCACAGTTCAAGCAGAATGAGGAAACATGCAGCCCAGTTGATGCTTGCTTACCAGCTCATCTGTCCCAAGAGCCAAAGGCCACTCTATTCAGGATGATCAGCAATATCTGGTTGTGGACGTGTTTGAGCCCAGAGCAGCTGAGAACAGGATGTTGTGCAATGCCTGGGTAAACCCAGAGCCTTCCGTTCTCAGAGCCAGTGGATGCTGCCAGCAGACCTAAGCCCATACGAAAGATAATTAGGCACAAATTCACAGTAGCCTTTTATTTTCCACACTGCCTTCTCAGGCGTGGCTTTTGTCCAAATTATGGGGCAGGTCAAGCTCAATACTTCATCCCTTCTCTGCCTGCCTGGGACTTCCTGAGTCCAGGCCCATCAAAACTCAACTGTCCTAGGGTCTCATTTATGCAAAACTCTACTCTCTGCTAGGTGATAAGGTGGTGATTAAGTGAAAATACTGCTCTGTATTTCTCTAATGCTTTTAAACTATTTCCATCTAGATTTTTTTCTGAGTCCTACAACAAAAAAATACAAAAACCACCAAAGTGAAGTTTTCTACCATAGAACTTATAAAAGGACCTATGTATGTGTCAATTCCCTTCTGTTTTTTTCTTGTTTTACAGTTTTAGTACAAAAAGGAGTAATTTGGTAGGAACCTTTTAAATTTATTGCCCTTGTACTTTGAGAGCACCAAATCCTGACCACTAGACCACCAGGTATGCTCCTTGATTTTGAGTATGTTTCGTCAAGTACTTGGCACATGGTAGGTATTCAATAAATGAATGATGACAGTAAAATTGCGGCATGGTCTCACCACCCTAGTGGCTACATACAGACTTTCCACAGAACTTGAGATGATGGTGTGATGGCATTCTTAGCAATTCCGGACAACTCATATTAATTAAAACATTTCACTCCATGTTTATGAAATATTTCTCTTTATAAAAACGTTAAACAAGCAAATATTAAACAAATGTTATAATTAAAGAGCATACTTAGGGACTTCAGAAAATCAATTAGAGTTATATTTCAGTCTCTTCTCAATAACTTTAATTCTCATAATACTTCATCTTTGGCTTCTTTATAATCCCCATAGAAATGACACTAGTTTTGATTTGATTGAGTGCTGCCTATGTACCTGGTGCTGTCCACTCAATGTATGATCTCACTTACTTTTCCCCGGGAACTCTATGAGGTAAGTTCTATTAATATCTCCCTTCAAAGACACAGGAACTAAGCCTTTTTTATAACGTAAATGGCTTTTCCGGCATCTCACAGCCAGAGAATGTAAAATCCAGTCTTGGAGCCTGAGGTCGTGCTTCATCATTTCTCTCTGCTTCCTAGGTTAGTTTATTACAGAAACTCTGTACATTTCTTTCAGTTATTAAATTTTAAAGTAAATTCTTATTGATTTTCCTTACTCTTGCCCAAATTCAAGATACTTATTGCATATTTACTGTGTGCAAGGCATTGTGCTAGCGATAGTGTGGAGGACATTTAAATGTGCAAGAACTGGGGAACTTCCTGCCAGGATTTTCTGCTCTAGAAATGAGCTGGGGATGGTAGAAACATTGTTTACCTCACTGTAATACAAGACAAGACAAACTAAGGTGACATTCTATTATGTGTCAGGAACCCTAGATACTTTATGTACATGGTCTCAGTTGATTTTCTGGTTTTATGGAGAAGGCATCAGTGGCCCAGATTTCTTAATAATTTGCTCAAGGTACACATGTAGGAAATGGGAGAATCCTACTGTGTTAGTCAGGGTTCTCCAGAGAAATAGAACCAATAAAAGATATAGAGATATATAGAAAGAGATTTACTATGAGGGATTGACTCACATGATTATGGAGTCTGAGAAGTTCCCTAATATGCCACTTCAAAGCTGAAGGCACAGGACAGTTGATGGTATAGTTCCAGTCCAAGCCTGAAGGCCTAAGTACTGCAGGAGCCAATAGTCTAAGTCCCAGTCTGAGTCTAAAGGTCTGAGAACCAGGAGGACAAAGGTCTGAGAACCAGGAGGACTGATGTCTGAGTACAGAAGATGGATATCCCAGCTCAAGCAGAAAAAAATGTGTCCTTCCTCCACCTTTTGGCTCCATTCAGGTGCTCAATGAATTGGCTGATGCCTGTACACACTGGTGAAAGTGAGTCTTCTTCACTCAGTCTCCTGATTCAAATGCTAATCTCTTCCAGAAATACCCTCATGGACACACTCCAAAATAATGTATTATCAGCTATCCAGGCATCCCTTAGCCCAGTCAAGTTGACACATAAAATTAACCACCATACTAACACACCAGGATTTGAACCTTGTCCCTTAACGCCTACCTCAGAGACAAATACAAGTTCAAAGGGATGAAACATCACTTGAGTTTTAGGGGATGAACAAAAGCATGATGGAAGGAGAGATGGCATTTGGAATCATTGAAAGATGGAAAGACTGAGTCAGGGATCAAGTAGAGAGGGCATTCCAGTGGAAGAATAACAATGTGAACAAAGGGTAGAAGCTGCACTTGGGCTGTGTGTAGGAAGAAGGGTAAAGAGTGTATTGAATGGAGGATAGGACGTATGCAAAATATGCAAGAAATATGCTTGGGGAGTGGCAGTTGGGCTTCCACCGAGGAAGACTTTCTTTTGACAGGTGATGGGAAGATATTAAAGGTGTGGGGCAGGCCAGTGACTTAACTAGGGCTGCTTCTTACGAAAATTAACTTTGTGAGCTTCAGGCTCACTCCTGCTGTCCTGGACCCCAAGTTGCTTTTTTTTTTTTTTTTTTTTTTTTTGAGATGGAGTCTTGCTGTCGCCCAGGCTGAAGTGCAGTGGCGCGATCGTGGCTCAGTGCAAGCTCCACCTCCCGGATTCACGCCATTCTCCCTCCTCAGCCTCCCGAGCAGCTGGAACTACAGGCACCCGCCACCACACCTGGCTATTTTTTTTTTTTTTTTTTTTTTTTAGTAGAGACGAGGTTTTGTCATGATGCCCAGGCTAATCTCGAACCCCTGACCTCAGATGATCCATCTGCCTCAGCCTCCCAAAGTGCTGGGATTACAGGCATGAGCCACTACACCTGGTCCCCAAGCTGCCTTTTCTTGGCTTCTGCTTCTTCCAAACAGTGAAGAAACCTCCAAGGGCAAAAAACAATCAACTAAGCAAATAAAACCAGAGCTCAGTGTGTATCCTCATTCCTCCCGACCTTTAAGAGTTTCTATCTTGCTTCTTCTCTTAAACTCAGTGTGGAAACATCCTTCCTGAGGGAAAACTGTATTAAAAAGCTGTAGATTCACTAGTAATAGAGAAGTACCAATTAAAATTAAGTGAATCAGCACCAAATTAGTAAGGATTTTTTTAAACGATCGTACTCAGTGCTTGTAAGGATGTGTTGACAAACACACTAATGTGCACTGCTCAGAGGAATCAAAATTGATGAACACTGTCCAAGATTTCTGCTTGCAGGAATCCATTCAAAGGAAATCATCTAAGATTAAGATCGAAATTTACACCCAGAGGAGCTCACCACAAAATTATTTGAAACAGTTCTGTTGTCTGACCTTAGAATGAAGGTTAAGTAAAATAGGATGCAGTCATATGAAAAAATGTCAAACAATATGATGATGAGTATGATCAAGTTTAATTCTTAAAAGGAATTTTGATTACATGTATTATACTTTAAAACTTGAATTTCCTTCTCTCTTTTCCAATTGAGCATTGTGGGTAAAGCTAATATTCTGATTTTTTTTTTCTTTAACATCAGTCTCTTTTTGAAGATCTCTGTCTTCCTGGAGATACTCCATTATGTTGGTTTGAAACGTGTCCATTCAGAGATCCACAAAAATACTTTCCATGTGTGCATAGAAAATACACATTATTACTTTGGGTTGTATTTTTTAAAATTATGTGAGAAAATATTTATGGCATGCCAAGTAAGAAAAGCAAGAGACTGTATGATACAAACAGTATCATCTGAAATATGTACAACCAAACTCATGTTTAGAAAAGAAACTAGGCCAGGTGCGGTGGCTCATGCCTGTAATCCCTGCACTTTGGGAGGCCGAGACGGGTGGATTATCGGAGGCCAGGAGTTCGAGACCAACCTGGCCAACACGATGAAACCCCATCTCTACTAAAAACACAAAAAATTAGCCAGATGTGGTGTCACGCGCCTGCAATCTCAGCTACTCAGGAGGCTGAGGCAGGAGAATTGCTTGAATCCGGGAGGCAGAGGTGGTAGTGAACCGAGATAGCACCACTGCACTCCAACCTGGGCAACAAGAGCAAAAATCCGTCTCAAAAAAAAAAAGAAAAGAAACTAAAAGAGACTATCTCCCAAATATGAATGGCTTATTATCTTACATGGGGAGGATTTAGAGAGATTGCCCTTTTCTTCTGCATATTTTTTTCTAGATACAGCACATATTAATTTTATAATCAGAATGAAATTATGAAAAAATACATATAATGAATCAAAATGTCCTGTTTCTGTGACACCCCTCTCCTCCGCCCCCAGAGAAGTCTTTTTACACTGTATTCTCAAGAGCAGAAGAGAGCCTGCCTTCCCTCCATCTCTTTCCATGTATCTCACAGCTGGTGATAGGGATATGTCAGCATTTTACCTGGAAGAGCTTGAGCATCTCGCTGCAAGAATTTCAAATAACCATGCTCTTCCACACCAAACAGAACCTCCCAAACTGGAAATCATCACACTTAATGCTACTATATAAATATTGTGGGCCGGTGCAGTGGCTCATGCCTGTAATCCCAGCACTTTGGGAGGCCGAAGTGGGCAAATCACTGGAGGTAAGGAGTTTGAGGCCAGCCTGGCCAAAATGGTAAAACCCTGTCTCTACTAAAATGAAAAAAAAATTAGATGGGTGTATTGGCGGGCATCTGTAGTCCCAGCTATTTGGGAGGCTGAGGCAGGAGAATCGCTTGAACCTGGGAGGTGGAGGCTTCGGTGAGCCACGATCATGCCACTGCACTCTGGCCTGGGCGACAAAGCAAAACTCTGTCTGGAAAAAAATAAAAAATAAAAAAAATATATCGCTTAGCATTTAATCAACCTCCTAAATAGTTTCATAAAACATGCAGTCACCTGTTCCCAAGTAAAGGCAGGTGAGGTTTATCATGAGGAAGCCCATTTGCCCCCATTCACCTGTCTCTCGCTTTCTTTCTGATGTTCCTCTGTCAGCAGCCTCATCGAGATCCCACATCCGAGTCATGTTTGGATCCGTAGTGTCCAGGACAATGTGCAGCCCCTGGTAGACACTCAATGGATCTTTGCACATTGCACAGACATGGAAAAAGGAAGACAACAAAAGAAGGCAGAAGAGAAAGAGAGAAAGATCTAGAAGTTGCTACCATCCCCAAGAGGCCCCTAGGAAGGGATGCATCTTGAGTTTAATACGCTCGTTGTAAGACAGGCAAAAGCAAGGCCTTGAGGGCAGAATATTGGCTTTTGAAAGGAGCAAGAATTCATTCATTCATTCATTCATTCATTCATTCGTTTATCCATCACTTTAGCTGTAGAGCAAGTAGCTGTAGAGGGCCTATTCTGTGCCTCAGGCTGTTCCAGGGCTGTAAAGAGGGAGGCAGATTTTCTGTGCTATCATGGAGCAGATGAGGGACGAGGGCAAGGTTGGGGAGACAGAGAATAAGCAAGTAAACAAGTAAGTAACATTTCAGGCAGTGATAAAGGCTGTGGGGGAAACCAAAACAGGGTGAGATGATAATGTGTGGGAGCAGCCCACCCTGAGGGTAGTTTATTCTTATTTTTATTTATTCATTTGGAGACAGGTCCTCACTCCGTCACCTAGGCTGGAGTGCAGTGGCACGTTAAGAGCTCACTGCAGCCTTCACCTCCCTAAGCTTAGGTGATCCTCCCACCTCAGCCTCCCAAAGTAGCTAGGACAGGCATGTGCCACCATGCTTGGCGAAGAATTTTTTTTTTAAGGAATGTGGTCTCACATGTTTTCCAGGCTGGTCTCAAACTCCTGCACCCAAGTGATCCTCCCACCTCAGCCTCCTGAAGTGCTGGGGTTACAGGTGTGAGCCACTGTGCCCAGCTAGCTGAGGGTGGTTTAGAGTAGGAGGTCAGCCATTCAGCTTTGTCTCAGAACAAATAACTGAATCCCAATATCCTGTTCTGCTTCTGTTGGCCTCCATCAGCCTGCGTTGTAGTGCCCCAGCTTATCTCATCCATTCATTCATTCCAGTGTTTATTGAACTCCACGTGCTGTCAGACATCGTGCTTGATGCTGAGACTACAGGAATGATACGCCACAGCCTCTCCCCTCCTGAGCTCACAGACGAGCAGGGTGACACTTGATGGCAAAGTGATGAGATCAGTGCTGGAAAGAGCCCAGCAAAGTGCTGTGTGGACTGGGGCCCCGGGAAGTCTGCAGGGAAGGCTTGCATGGCAGGAAATGTAGGCCTTAGCGTAAGAGTTCAGTTTTCCATAAGAAAAAAAAAAAACCAAAATGGGAGTGTCCAGGATTTATACCCTTTCTTGAAGGAACTAGAAAGGGATGCAGTGGCCCAGAGAGGAGGTAGTCTTCCCTTCATGATTCTCTGCAGGCTGAGGATAGCTGCTGTGGCAGCCTTGATTCTAACAGGATGCCAGCTAAGGACAGTACCAAAGTGGAGCGGTCACTCAGGGCCAAAGCTGGGCCACAGGCCGAGGGGTCCCTACTGGGACGGAAAGGGAAGGGTCCCAGCCAGTTGCCCTTGGCAAAAGGCAGGGGTCAGTCCTGTTGGCAGCACATCAGAAATTCATTAAAATAGTTAAATGGACATGAGCATTCACAGTCTCTTGGCAACAAGTCCTTCCTTCTTCCAGTTCTGGTCTGTGCCCAGAGCTGGGATGGATGGATGTCTGTGGTGTGGGTCGGGAGGTGGGGTGGTGGATGTACCTGTCTTTCGGCCTGGTTTCAATAGAAATTCAGCGGCTGGGGTGGGGAGAAGGCTCATCTCCTGCTGGCAGAGAGTTGGGTGACCGCTCCTCTCTGTTGGATTCCTAGTCTCCTTGCTGCCTGGGGTACCACTCTGGGTCTCGGGGCTGGTCCTGCAGCTCTCACTCAGCAGACAGGCTCTGTGTGCTTCCTGCACTCTGAAGACAGAGGACAGCCCTCCACAGTGACTTCTGGTAGACATTTCTTTTTTTTCTTGTTTCTTTTTTTTTTGAGATGGAGTCTTGCTCTGTTGCCCAGGCTGGAGTGTAGTGGTGCAATCTCGGCTCACTGCAACCTCCACCTCCTGGGTTCAAGCGATTCTCCTGCCTCAGCCTCCCGAGTAACTGGGGTTACAGGCACAAGTCACCATGCCTGGCTAATTTTTCTTTTTTTCTTTTTTCTTTTTTTTGTATTTTTAGTAGAGACAGGGTTTCACCATGTTGGCCAGGCTTGTCTCAAACTCCTGACCTCAGGTGATCCTCCTTCCTTGGCCTCCCAAAGTGTTGGGATTACAGGCATGAGCTACTGCGCCCCGCCTGGAGTTACCTGTTTTTTAAACACTCAGCTGTGACAAAAAGAACATCTGTAATTTTATTAACGTCAGGGGATCCTCGTTTACGCCATGGTGGTGCTCAATCCAGAACTGCTTTTCAAACAAAACTGGAATTAGAATGATGCCAAAGTTTTGTTAGTAAAGCAAAGTATTGCCCATGGCTTTTCTCTGTACACACACACACATACATGTGGTTTATAATTCATCATAATTATTAACAGTAAGGCCAGGCGCGGTGGCTCACGCCTGTAATCCTACCACGTTGGGAAGCCGAGGCGGGTGGATCACTTGGAGCTCAGGAATTGGAGACCAGCCTGGGCAACATGGTGAAACCCAGTCTCTACTAAAAATATGAAAATGAGCCATGCCTGTGGTTCCAGCTGCTCGGGAGGCTGAGGCAAGAGAATTGCTTGAGCTGGGAAGTAGAAGTTGCTGTGAGCTGAGATCACACCACTGTACTCCAGCCTGGGCAAAACAGTGAGACCCTGTCTCAAACAGCAACAACAAAAACAACAACAACAACAGTATCTATCATTATTTGTATTATTCAATTTTATTGAATTGCCTTTATTTATCTAATCAATAGTTGCCAAATGTAGGGTTTTTTTATCCCAGTTTTCTACCCCCCAACTCTTTTTTTTTTTTGGAAACAGGGTCTTACTCTGTCACCCAGGCTGGAGAGCAGTAGAGATCACGGCCCACAGCAGCCTCGACCTCCTGGGCTCAGGCGATGCTCTCACCTCCGCCTCTAAAGTAGCTGGGAACACAGACACAT
Source organism: Theropithecus gelada (assembly GCF_003255815.1). Classification (NCBI taxonomy): domain Eukaryota; kingdom Metazoa; phylum Chordata; class Mammalia; order Primates; family Cercopithecidae; genus Theropithecus; species Theropithecus gelada. The sequence goes on from NC_037676.1 coordinate 127,071,085, forward strand.
ACCACCATGCCCAGCTAATTTTTTTAAATTTATTTTTGTAGAGATGTGGTCTCCCTTTGTTGCCCAGGACCGGTCTCAAACTCCTGGGTTAAAGTGGTCCTCCTGCCTCAGCCTTCCATAGTGTTGAGATTATAGATGTGAGCCACTACACCTGGCCTTTTCTCACTATTAACAAGGCTTCTGAGAATATGCTTGTAGATAAATCTCAGCACAGCTATGAACTTGTCCTTAGAATAAATTCCTAGACATGAAATACCTAGGTCAAAGGGCTAACATATTTTTAAGGCTTTTGACATGAGTAAAAAATTTTCAAACTTCCTTTCCAAAAGTTTACACCAATGCGTTGCCTCGCCAGTTTTTTATGAGACTATCTATTTTCAATTCCCTTACCTCCAACTGTATTGATTTTTCACATTTCGTCTTTGCCAAATGCAATGAAGGGAATGGTCTCCCTCTGTGGTTCTCATCTGTAGTTCTTTGATTACTCCTGAGGGTGAACTTGAGCACTTGCATTTCTTCTTTTTCCAATGATAGCTAATAATGTATTTCATCGAATCGAAGGACACACTGGTTGTAAGATATATCATCATTATTTTATGTGCCATTAAGGAAAGAACAGTGCATCCCAATTTCTGAAATGTTGAAACATGTGCACTTAGAATTTGTGAAATAAGTACTTTAAAAAGTATCTTTGAGATCTGTGGTCTGAATCAGCTCAGATTCAGGTCAAGAAATGAGGCTGCCTGGGGCCCTGTGTGATTGGGCAAGTTGCTTAACCTTCAGGATGATTTGCAAAGTCCTTTGGGATTTTTCAGAACCTAAGAGGCATTATTAAAACAAAGATAATAATACCTTTCCCGACCAACTTGTTTTTCACTTTTCCTAATGTTTACTAAACACTGATGCTCTGTGTCATTCCCAGTGTCTGCACATGACGAGTTTGCAATTTAATGGGGAGACAAACAGATAATTGTTCTGCCTGGGGAAGTCATGTAAGGCTAAGAGAAGGAGGCAAAGAGGCAGAGGGAGAGCTATATCTTGTGGGATTTATTCATTCAGCAAATATTTATTCATCCTCTACCATGTGCCCAGGACTATGCTAGGTGCTGAGGTTGAGTGGGTATATATTTTTTTTTTCTTTGAGACCGAGTCTTACTCTATCACCCAGGCTGGGATGCAGTGGTGCGATCTTGGCTCACTGCAACCTCCACCTCCCAGGTTCAAGCAATTCTCCTGCCTCAGTCTCCCGAGTAGCTGGGATTACAAGCATGCGACCCCAAGCCCGGCAAATTTTTGTATTTTTGGTAGAGATGGTGTTTCACCATGTTGGCCAGTCTGGTCTCGAACTCCTGACCTCATATGATCCACCAGCCTTGGCCTCCCAAAGTGCAGGGATTACAGACGTGAGCCACTGTGCCCGGCCCAAGTGGGTATTTTTAAGACGTGCATAGGGGATGGGCATTCAGGGCAGAGGGAACAGTAGGGATGGTGAGGTAAAGGAAGTTTAAGTGTCTCCTGGGAAACAGAGAATGGCTCCCAGGAGCTGGGAAGCTGCAGAAGATGGGGCAAAAGATGGGATATTATCAACCCCATTTGGTTGATGAAGAAACTGAGGCTCAGACAGACAAGGTATGCAATGTTCTAGGGCCCCATAGCAAAGGAGTACTGCATGGTGTTGGATTTATCTGTTTGTGCATCTGGCTCTCCACTCCTGCCCAATGATGAGTTCTTTAAGAGAAGAAGGCATCATCTTTTATTCTAAGTATCTAGCACATCAGGTCCCATTATGGATGTTGCCATACCTACTTGTCAAATGAATGAATGAATGAATGAATGAATGAGTGAACTATTACAGAAGTGACGGACGTCAAGTCCCCTTCCTGCAGCCCACAGGTTTGAATGAGTTCAGGCTCAAAGAATTGTTTATGTCATTTCCATCCTGGTACTTCCTAGAGGCCTACACTGCCCAGTCCCTGGCCCTGTCTTGCCTGGATTGTGCAAGGAAGAGGCTTCACTGGTTTCACCACTCTAAATTGAAACCCTGCTTAGCCTCTGGGAAGGCAACCTGAGTTGGAAGGACAGGCAGTACCTCCTAGGGCCTCAGAGTGAGCACAGGTAGGCCTGTTCCTAGAACTGCCTCCTCCTGCTGAGACTTCCCTAGAACAGTGACTCAAGGCCTTTAGGCAAATCTTGTTTCCAAGATAATTTGCCTAATGGGAAGAATGAGTAAGGGCTTTATGAACTGTAAAAGGCTGTGCAAACAGGAGGGATTACCATTTGGTATTGCTACTAATCTCGTGGAAAGAGAGTTCTAATAGGAACTTTAGTAATCACTTTGTCTGTTCTCTATCTCCATTTTGCAGATGAGGACAGTGAAGCCAAAGAGGGGAAGGGACTTGGCTAAAGTTACCCAGTAGGCAAGGAGACCCAGGAAATACAGCACACTGGTAAAAAGCGGGCGCATCTGTGAAGACAAATGGGTCACATCTCAGCTTCACCCATTATTAGCTGGGGGAGCTTGGGAAGGTGAATAAGTTCTCTAAGCATCAGCTTCTTCATTTATAAAATGGAATAATGATAATTAATTTAGGGGTTGTTGTAAGGATTGAATAAGGTAACAAATGAATGGAAAGACCTTTATATGTATCTGAAATGCAGAAGGTGATGAATAAATGTTAGGTGTTATGACTTTACTACTATTATTATTTATTATTATATATTGGTGGAGGTGAGCTAGGATACATGACCTCCTGACTCCCATTCTGTTTTCTGCAGTCACCAGACTCCTGGAGTTCAGCCTATCAGACTAAGTTTACTACGGCTTCATTCATTCATCACATATTCAATGAGCGCCCTTTATGTATTAAGCAAAATGCTAGTTACTGTATGTGTTGGGGTGGTGACAGGGAGTGGGCAGGTGATAAGCAAGAGGTATAAAAATGAAACAAACATGGCCCATGCTGTCAAGATGAGTATAGCCTGGAGGGATTAGAAGTGGAAGGGAAAGGAGGAGCTCTCCCTATGTACAAGAGGCAAATCACCTTACCAGGTAAAATTGATTCTGGAAGTCATTTTGGGAGATCAAGGAGCCATTCAGAAACCTGAGTAGGTCCAAGCCAGTTCAACATCTTCTGGGATCAACACAAAACCCCCTGCACAGGACAAAACCTCCACACACACACACCACTCCTGGTTCTGATGGCAGATGCTTGTCCCCCAACCCAGAGGCTAGAGGACCTAAATGGCCCTGTCTGGGGAATTGAAGGAACCCAGGACTCTCCCCTTTGGGGAGCCCAGCTCCACACTGTCACCAGTTCTCCTTTTTGAAACAGAAGTGTGCTTCTCTGTGCAGAGCAGCAGGCATCCATGGAAGAATCAGATCGGGACAACATCTGTCTCTGCCCTTGGGAGAGGTGAGATCATGTTTGTGCGAGGACTGGAGATAAGGCTTTAAACAAGGGACCTGGGGCGGCTGTCCATCAGCTGCCACGTCAAGGTCAGACAGCACCAAAGTCAGGGAGGCATCCAGAAATGAACATGCAGTAGGTTCTCTAAAAGCACCAATGAAAACGACTCAAAATCAAGAGAGGAGGGGGGAGGGGGGGAAAGAAAAAAGAAAAAAAAAAAGGCTATGAGCCAAACACTTTCATAGATGCCATCTAATTTGGTCTTTACCATAACCACCTTTTACAGATGAAGACACCAAAACTTAGAAAGGGTAAGAAACCTGCCCCAGCTAACTGATGGTGAAACTCAAACTTAAACCAATATCTCGAAATTAACACCTGAGAAAATAGCAAGGACTCTCTGAACTGGTTCTTATGCCCCACCGAACCAGAATAATGAGAAGCAAAAAGCATCTGTCCAGTGGAACACAATTTCTTCTTCCAAATCCAGCTTAAAGAACACCTCTGCCGCCTGATCACTCTCATCAGAACAACCACTCCCTATTCCGAATTCCTTTAATCAAGTTTTTTTGTTAATTTTGTTTTGTTTTGTTTTGTTTTGTTTTTGAGACAAAGTCTCACTCTGTCTCCCAGGCTGGAGAGCAGTGGCGCGATCTCTCCTTGCTGCAAGCTCCGCCTCCCTGGTTCACGCCATTCTCCTGCCTCAGCCTCTGGAGTAGCTGGGACTACAGGTGCCCGCCACCATGCCCGGCTAATTTTTTGTATTTTAGTAGAGATGGGGTTTCACCGTGTTTGCCAGGATGGTCTCGATCTCCTGACCTCGTGATCTGCCAGCCTTGGCCTCCCAAAGTGCTGGGATTACAGGCGTGAGCCACTGTGCCTGGCCTTTGTTAAATATTTTTACTGTGTTTATGGCACCTACATCCGGACCTCACTGCCTGCCCTTTTGCAAGGGTTCTCAGACAGGAGAAGGGCTATGCAGAAGTGGACGTGTTCCTTAAGTGGAAGGACAGTGCATCCTGCTAGAAAGGGCAAGAGATAGCAATTCAGAAAAACATGCATGCAAATCCCAGCTCCACCACCTGCCAGCTGTATAATGCTGTGCCCTTATTAACTTTTCTCAGGGTCCTCATCTTTGTTTTGCTTTAAATTTTAAATTTTTGTGGGTACATAGTAGGCATATATATTTATGACATAGATGGAATATTTTGATCAGGCATGTAATGTGCAATATCCCGTCAGAGTTAATGGGGTATCCAGCCCCTCAAGCATTTGTGTTACAAACAATCCAATTATACTATTTTAGTTAGTTTTAAACGTACAATTAAGTTATTACTGACTATAGTCACCCTGTTGTGCTATCAAACACTAGGTCTCTTGCTTCCTTCCTGCCTTCCTCCCTCCCTCCCATTCCCCACACCCCCTTTCTCTCTTTCTTTCTTGACAGGGTCTTGCTCTGTTGCCCAGGCTAGAGTGCATTGGCACAAACTCAGCTCACTGCAACCTCTGCCTTCCAGGCTCAAATGATCCTCCCACCTCAGCTTCCCGAGTAGCTGAGACTATAGGTGCGCACCATTATGCCTTCCTTTTTTTCTTTCCTTTTTTTTTTTTTTTGTAGAGATGAAGTCTCACTATGTTGCCCAGGGTGGTCTCAAACTCCTGGGCTCAGGCGATCCTCCCGCCTTGGCCTCCTAAAGTGTTGGGATTACAGGAGTGAGCCATTGCATCCGGCCCTTATTCATGCTTTCTAGCTATTTTTCTTTACCTAGTAATCATCTCTACATGTCCCAATCATTTCCCCCTCTACTCTTCTCAGCCTCTGGTAGCCATCCTTCTACTGTCTGTCTCCATGAGTTCAAATGTTTCCATTTTTAGCGCCCACAGACAAGCGAGAATATGTGAAGTTTGTCTTTCTGTGCCTGGCTTATCTCCCTTAATAACTTCCAGTTCCATCCATGTTGTTGCAGATGGCAGGATCTCGTTAGTTTCTTCATCTTAAAATGGAGATCTGAATATCCTCTTTACAGGTTGTTCTGACGTGTTTTAGGGATAAAACACTTAATACTCCTAGGACAATACCTCTTATGTGGAACCTCCTTTCCCCTTGCTGTGTGTTTCCATGTAGAGGGACATCAATGCATGTAACACTCCTGGCTTCTTTCTGGTCCTGTGCTCAGAATTCTGCAAGGAGAAATTGCCTCCTTGGCAAATTTGGGAGTAGGAAGTGGGCATATGTATACCCACCTCCTGTCTACTTTTCCTTTGGAATTCAGCCGCCACCAGAAGCACACATTCTGCCCTGCTCTTCCATACGTTATGTATTTCTGGAGAGGCACACTACATGGGGAGGCCGGCATTTTTCCACCACTGCCCAGGACCAGGTGCAAGTCAGACTGATTCTGGTCAGCAGAAGCCTGTTGTTGCCTTAAACCTAAGCTGAGCTCTCCAATACTGTCTCTGCCATTTTGTTCTCCACCTGCCAGAGTCCTCTATTATTTTAAATGTTTCAGAACTGGGTGGGGACTACAAGAAGGTGGTGATGGGTATTCCTCAGAAACCTGCTCTAATCTCAACATATTCTGGCATCAGGCTTTCAATAAATAGGAGCTGTCATTTGCACCAAAAATAAACTTCTTGTATTTGTAGTGCTAACTCTGCCCCTTCTATGTCCTCTCTTGGGCAACACCCTCAGTGCTCCCCACCCTGAGCTGATGTTCTTTCCCACCACTCCCAGGACACTTCCTAGCAGTGTTGACTTGAGCTCAGTCATCAGCAAGTGTCTTGCTGGGAGACTTCCTTAAGCCCCACCCCAGAAAAGTAAACTTCCTTTTCCAAGAAGCAGGATACATATTCCTTTTGCTGGAAGTTTTTTATGGTGGGTTTTCACCTCCTTGTTCTTTGAAGATGTAGACTCTCTGGTGCATCTATGAAGCGTTCTGCTTGCTTTTCTGTTAATATGAGAACGTGGAGGTGATAGAAGGGTTAATTTTTCAGAACTCAAAGTGGCTTCCCTGCTAATCTCCACTGTTTGTAAAAATGTGAGATTTAGCCAAAGCAATAGTGCTAATAGTTAATTAACTGGAGGAGAACCATGGAGCAGTGGGATTTAAATACCCATTTGCACACCTGCACTCCCCTTTTAAATTCCCCAAGATCTTGCATTTGGAAAATGACATGGAGGAAACCCATAGCAACCTTTATGTGGGTTGAGGGATTATAAGTGATTTTGACCTTCTTCAGATATCTCAATGTTTTAAAATAAATTTTCTACATTGAGTATGTTTTAATTTTAAAATCAAAAGTAAAAGAGATTAAACATAAAACTCACCTGAAAAAAACATATGATTTGGAGAGATGCAAAATAATTCCTAGAGCCTTTAATAATGCTTATGAGGTACCTAGTATGTATGAGGCACTGTGCCATTTGCTGTGGAGAATACAAAGTGTGCAAAACACGGTCCTTGCCCTGAAAAGGATCAGGCAACATGAACAACTACCTCTTGAATTTGTAAGTTGCAGAGGTTGAGCTAGGGTGATCTGCAAGGATGCGGTGTGACTTGCAGGTAGTGTCTGTTTAGCTCAACAAATTTTACTGAGAATCTACGTGGCAGGTCCTGTCTTCGATGCTAAGATATGTTAATCCATAGAAACAGAAAGAAAATTGGAGGTTACCAGGAGCTGGGGAGAGGGGGAAATGGAGACTGCTTAACGGGTACGGAGGTTATTTGGCAGGGGGGGGGTGATGGAAAGAGGTGATGGTTGCACAACACTGTGAATGTACTAAATGCCACTGAATTGAACACTTTACAATGATTAATTTGATGTGTTTTGTATCAATAAAGAAGGGGGGGAACTGGATCCTATGTGAACCCCCCTAGTTATCAACTATCTCTCTCTTCAATGACCCACGTGTCCTGAATGTCAGTCCATATTTGCTGTTTGTGCTCCTTTGCTCCTGTTCACTCTGAACCTACTGTAATCTGGCTTCTTTGCCCCCATCACTTCCCTGAAGCCACTAATAACTGCATAATTATCAAATCCAATGAGCATTTTACAATTCTTTTAATAGTCCTTACCAGACTAATACACCCAACTGCGCTTTGGGCATCTCCACTTAGATGTCCAATTCCAGAGGCCTCACTTTTTCATCTGTAAAATAAAAAAAAGACCCATCTCATAGGGCTGTTGTGAGGATTGAGCACAGTGGTACGCTGGTCAATGTTTAACAACAAGCTCTGGGGACAGAGGACTCCTGATTCATAGGATTTGCTGATTTCCGTGGTACAAATACTCCCACTAAAACTGATTTCAAGGAACCAATGTAACATTATTGCACGTGGAATTAGATATGGGAACCATTACATCTTACTTGCACCATGCAGATACAGTGGACATTACCTGAGCCTGGATAACAGTGAAGGGTAGTAAAATAATTAGTAACTGCCAGGCGCAGTGACTCACGCCTGTAATCCCCGCACTTTTGGAGGCTGAGGCGGGTGGATCACCTGAGGTCAGGAGTTCAAGACCAGCCTGACCAACATGGAGAAACCCCGTCTCTACTAAAAACACAAAATTAGCCAGGCTCGGTGGCACGCACCTGTAATCCCAGCTACTCAGGAGGCTGAAGCAGGAGAATCACTTGAACCTGGGAAGTGGAGATTGCGGTGAGCTGAGATCACGCCGTTGCACTCCAGCCTGGGCAACAAGAGCGAAACTCTGTCTGAAAAAAAAAGATGATAATAATAATAATTAGAAACTGATGAGTTTCTATTATATTTGTTTATAATCCAATGTATTTAATTGTGAGTTTATATAATTTGATTTTTAATAATTGCTGTGTTTAGGGATTTTTAATAATTGCTGTGTTTAGTGACTGGCTTGCAAAATTCTTGAAAATTTAATAATTGGCTCTTGCAAGCCAGTCCAAGCTGGCTCCAGGCACTGTTGAATGAACTACAGCTTGTACCCAGCTTAAGAGAGAACTCAGCATATGTAAAGTGCTCTTTAAATGGTAGCCAGTGTGATTCTTGTCATCTTTTTATTACACAGTTTATGACTGTAGTAGAGAAGTCAGGAAAAACACATTTTAAATGCACCTTTGTATGATTTTTTAGGGTCGCATTATTTAACTGAGGAACATGGACTTGAGGGATGCCCGTGCAACATGGTTTACTCATAAAATTACTGTGTTTGGCATAAATTCAGAACTGAGACCTGGAAAAGAACTAAAAAACTTTGAGTTGAAAAGTATAAAAATTTCGACTTACTGTGGTATTGCAGGTGAGAGCAGGAAGTTGAAGGCAGCTCTTCACCAGGGGCTGGAGAAGTAACAGGAAGGATCATGGTGAGCGGTGCTGGGCGGCCGTCAGAAGCAGCAACCTGGAGTGATGTCACGCACTGCAAAACGATGTGCTGGGTCAACAACGGACCCGTGTGCCACAGTGTTCCCGTTAGATTACAATGGTGCTGAAAAAGTCCGCCTAGTGATGTTGTAGCCAAAAACTAGTACATAGTGCAAGACATTACTTGTGCATGGTGATGCTGCTGTAAACAAACCACTGTGCTACCAGTGGTATAAAACAGAGCAATACAATCATGTACAGTACGGAATACTTGATCATGATAGGAAACAACTATGTTACTGGTTCGTGTATTTACCATACTTATTTTTGTTATTTTAGACAGCACTCCTTCTACTTATACAAAAAAAGGTAATGGTAAAACATCTTCAGACAGGTCCTTCAGGAGGTATCCAGAAGAAGGTGTTGTTATTATAGGAGATGACAGCTCTATGCGTGTTATTGTCCCTGAAGCCCTTCCAGTGGGACAAGTTGTGGGGGTGGAAGACAGTGATATAGATGGTTCTGACCCCATGCAGGTCTAGGCTAACGTGTGTTTGTCTCTTGGTTTTTAACGAAAGTTTTAAAAAGTAAAATAATTTTTAGAAGTAGGAAAAAGCTTATAAAATAAAAATATAAAGAAAGGAAATATTTTTGTACAGATGTTCAATGTGTTTGTGTTTTAAGCTCAGTGTTAATACAAGAGTCAAAAAGTCTACAGTAGTGGACAGTAATGTCCTAGACCTTCACATTCATTCACCAACTTGCTGACTCACCCAGAGCAGCTTCCAGTCCTGCCTGCTTCTTTCATAGTAAGTGCCCTATGTCAGTGTACTATTTTTAAAAAATTTTATACTGTATTTTTACTGTAGTTTTTCTGTGGTTAGATATACAAATAGTTACCATTGTGTTACAATTGTCTATGATATTCAGTACAGTAAACTGCTGTACAGATTTGTAGCCTGGGACCAATAGGCTAGATTATATAGCCTAGGCGTATAGTAGGCTAGACTATCTAGGTTTGTGTAAGTACACACCATGGTGTTCACACAAGGATGAAATTGCCTAATGATGCATTTCTCAGAACAGATCTCCATTGTTAAACAACACATGAATATATGTATATTCCCGTATTAGTCTGTTCTCACACTGCTAATAAAGACATACCCGAGACTGGGTAATTTATAAAGGAAAGAGGTTTAATAGACTCACAGTTTCACATGGCTGGGGAGGGCTCACAATCGTGGCTGAAGGAAAGGGAAAGCAAGACATGCCTTTCATGGCAGCAGGCAAGAGGGCGTGTGCAGGGAAACTCCCCTTTATAAAACTACCAGATCTCCTGAGATTTATTCACTATCCCAAGAACAGCATGGGAAACACCCGCCCCGATGATTCAATTACCTCCACCAGGTCCCTCCCACAACACATAGGAATCATGGGAGCTGCAATTCAAGATGAGATTTGGGTGCGGACATAGCCAAACCAGGTCAGTACCGTTGTAAGATATAGAATATTCTGTTACGTGTATGTGTGTGTGTGCATGTGTTTAATGAATAGAGTATTACTGTCCTCCAGATCTCATCTTGTTTCTTTTTCATTTCCCATACCACTGTTTCCGTGATCTGCATTACTACACATATGTATTTGTATCTGTCATGGTCCAGGCAGGGAAAAGATGGACACACACATATTGCACAGTTGGAGAATTAGTGAAAGGACTATTTGCAGAGGTGTGGGCAGGGTTAGGAAAAGCATCCGATGACAGTGAGGTGCCCTGGAGCTAGGAACAGCCATGGGACCTAACTGTGTCCTGGACAGTAAAGGCCAACTCCGTTGAGAGAGCCACCTGGAAAGGGCCACCTCACAGGAGCTGTGGGGATGCAGCCATCAGCCGCCCCCAGGGAGGACCTTGCTCTCTGGCAGGGAGGGAGACAGGGGTGTAAATACTCTGGCTTCCCTTTCCTGCCACCTTCTGAATCTCCTGACGGTGCTTCCCATTGCCCAAACCCAATCAGAAGGCAAGGAGCTAACAAGCACATTGATGCACACCCTGCAGATGAGCCTCTGGGGACCAGACCTGGGCTGAGATAAAAAGAGAGCCCATCTAGAGGTGCAAATGGAAGCCATCCAGCACAATATTGCGGGACATAAATCAACCATATTAGGATAAACGTTAATGGGGCGGGGGCGTGGGAGTGGAAAGGGAGTGAGAACTTGGAATGTAAAAGAAAACAAGAAGCTGTTTGCATGAATGTTGAGATAATCATGTCTTAAATGGAAGAGTCTAATTAACTCAACTCTCAACTCTGAGGTCGAAAAGAGAAAGCAAATCTGACATTTGCTAGAAAGGCAGCAACCATACTAAAGAAGTCTTTGGAAAACATCCTTTTCCCCCATACTGTTTGTGTTGCAATTCAGACCTTCCCATCTGAACCCTGGGCTGGAGAGAGAATTGAGTCCTTGTGTGAAAGAATGGGTTGGCCACCGGAAGGGGCCTAGGGCGAGGTCTGTTAGATGAAAAACAAAGGGAGAAATGTGTGTGTGGGCAGGAGAATGGGTCTCAGGAGTGTATTTAAAAATCTGTATTTATCGAGAAAGAGGAATAGAAGGCATGTAGGCAATTAGGAAGGGATGACGCTTTTCTTGTAAAAAAGAAGGGGTGTGTGTGTGTGTGTATATATATATATATTTATATATATGCAAAGAAAAATGTCTGGCCCGGCAAAACATCAAATTATGAATGGTGGTTGTCTTTGGATGTGGATTATGAAGAGTTGTGTTTATTTATTTTATCTGCTTTCCTGCATTTTCTACTTTTTATAAAGTAAACCTGAGTTATTTATGCAATAAGAAAGGATTTAAACAAAAAAGGTAGTACTATCTATGCAAAACACTCATAGCCAAGAAGACCGAAGGGGTCTGAAAGCTGTGCCACGTTTCTTCCCTCTGCTCACCTTTTCCTCCTCATCTCTCCTCCCTCTTCTGCCTCCCGCTTCTGTACATGACTTATTAGCTCACAGTGAGCTGATTGACTGAGTCATTTGCAGTGGAAAGTCACAGACATGACTTGGGCTTAGCTGAAAACAAGAGGGTCATCAAATGATTTAATTGTAACCGCCACTTGGGAACATTCTCTACTTTCCACCAAGAGGTTGAATGACGGTTAAAAAGTAATCTTTCCTGGAATTTCGTACTTATATCGGTTTCTCACCTGCAACCTCCACTTCCCAGGTTCAAGCGATTCTCCTGCCTCAGTCTCCCAATTAGCTGGAATTGCAGGCACCTGCTACCACAACTAACCAATTTTTCTATTTTTTCCGTAGAGACGAGGTTTCACCATATTGGCTAGGCTGGTCTCAAACTCCTGACCTCAAGTGATCGGCTCACCTTGGCCTCCCAAAGTGCTGGGATTTTCTATTTCTTTGTGGTTCAATCTTGGTGGGTTGTGTGCACATCCAGGAATTTATCCATTTCTTCTAGGTTTTCCAATTTGTTGGTGTATAGTTGTTGATTTTGTAATATTTATTTATTTATTTTTTGAGATGGAGTTTCGCTCTTGTTGCCCAGACTGGAGTGCAATGGTGCAATCTTGGCTCACTGCAACCTCTGCCTCCCAGATTCAGGTGATTCTCCTGCCTCAGCCTCCTGAGTACCTGGGATTACAGGCACCTGCCACCATACCCAGCTAATTTTTTGTGTTTTCAGTAGAGATGGGGGTTTCATCATGTTGGCCAGGCTGGTCTCAAACTCCTGACCTCAGGTGATCCACCCGCCTCAGCCTCCTGGATGTTTATAATAGTCTCTAATAATTCTTTGTATTTCTGTGGTCTCAGCTGTAAAATAATATATATAGCTTTAGGCATACCCCTTAAGCTCTTATTGTTTCTCTCATCTGTTAAATGGGAAAATTGCAAAATAAGGAGAACAATATTAGCCTAACAATGTTATTGTGAAGATAGAAATACCGAATGTGAAAGTAAAGTGCCTTGAAAACTGTGGCTCACCATACAACTGTTGAGTTAGAGTTCTTGTGAGCAGATGACAGAGAATCCACCAGACTCCAGCTCTCTGAGACACCTGGCACATTGTCCCCTGAAATTTTACTTGCAAAATCAATTCAAATTGGCTTCCATACAGACTCTTCCTCATGAACTGAAAGTCAGCCAAAAGACACTGAACAAAGAGCCGCAGTGATTATTACCATCTCAAACAACAAGCCGTGTTTACCAGAGATGCTGGCTTTAGGATCAACCTTCTTGAAGGAGGTCTTTATGTATTGATTGCGAAGTTTTACCAGGCAGAATTTTAATAACATTTCCCAGGGAAACAAAATTGAAGGACTTTGCCAACCTCCATTACAACCAGAAATTTACAAATGGACTTAAAGGACTGAAGTCTGTTAATCTGACTTCCCCTTCCAGTCCCACCTGGGGGAGGCTGCACAGTCAGAGGTGGGCAGTGGGGGTCTGCACAGACATTTGGTAGCTTTTACTCTCTGAGCAGGCATCACCTTCATGCTCATCATCACCATTATCAGAGCAGCATCAGTGTACTCAGATCTAGGTACTTCCTTTGGGCTAGATGCTCTACAGATAGTATCTGGTTTACTTTTCATCACTATCCCAATGACACAGGGTCAAAGATCATTCTCATTTTACAAAAAAATAGAAATGAAGTCTCAGAGCAGTTATGTCTTGCCCATGTGCCTATAGACGGGAAATGGCAGAGTAGGGATTTATGCTCAGGGCTTTGTGTGCCAAAGCCTGAATGCCTAACCACTCATCTATACCACCTCCCAGCGGGAGGCTGGTTGAGCTCCTTGAGGCTGCAAGGAGCAGATATCTGCAGGCAATGCTCAGTTACTGCAGTTGTTGCAACACTGTCTCTTGGTTGACTCTTCTTAGGGGGATAGTGATTCCGAGTCCTCTGGTTTCACACACACACACACACACACACACACACACACACACACATCATTGTTTAAGACCTGGCTTGGCCTTGTTGGGTCTAGGGCTTGAGCATCCTTTTTTTTTTCTCCACAAGCACCCAAAAGTCCTGCTTCCCAAAGTAATGTCCCAACTGAGGGCTTGGTGGCTGTCCAGTGTGGAGCATTTGATTGGGCAGAGAGTATTCCCTGTCAAGTCATAGAATCACCTAGCACAACACTCTTGGGGCCATTTCTTGAGAGGAAGACTCCGAATGAAGCTGGCACTTAGAACTTTATCACCCTCTCTCCGGTACAGAATTGTAGAACCAAAACCTTCAGACAGACCTATATTCAAATGGTGCCTCTCTCACTTACAACCACATGATCTTGGGCAATGGTGACAAGACTATCACCATTTTTCAGGTACGCATGCAGTTTTTCAACTCTTGCCCCTCTTTTTCCCCAGCCACACCCTGGCTCTTGTATTTCCAGTGTCTATTTTTCCAGCCTTTGTGTCCATGTGTACTCGATGTTTAGCTCCCACTTATAAGTGAGAACATGCAGTATTTGTTCCTGTATTAGTTTACCTAGGGTAACGGCCTCCATCTGCATCCATGTTGCTGCAAAGAACATGATCTCATTCTTTACATGGCTGCATAGTATTCCATGGTGTGTATATAGCACATTTTCTTTATCCAATCCACTGCTGATGGGCACCTGGGTTGATTCCATGCCTTAGCTATTGGAAATTAGCTCCATGCTTTTAATACATAATCCTAATTATAATCCTAATTGTATTTTTTGGTGATTATTTAGTATTTGTCTTCTCCCACCATCCCATAAGCTCACTGAGGGAAAAGTAAGTTTATTTGATTCACTGTTATGTTCTCTGCACATATAACCATATCTAGAACATGGGAAATGCTCAGTAATTGCTCACTGGAGTGAATTACTGAAAGAAGGGGGTCTGAGGTCAGGTTTTCTGGAAGTAGAGCCTAATATGGGGAACTTTGCACAAGAAACTTACCAAAGAAGGGCTTTCAGAAGAAAGAGAGTGAGAGCAAGTCCTAAGGAAGGATGTGGTCTCAGTCAGAGGCCAGTCTCAGCCTGACCCCCCAGGGGGCTCTGGGGTGGGGATTCTCCACAGGCTCGCTGCCTCCTTGAGGCCCCTCTGTTATTCATTGGCTGCAAGTGGCTGGGATGGATGGGAGCGTGTAACCTCCCAGGAGGACATCTCCTGATGACTGAGGGCAGTTCTCCAGAGAAAGGGGCAGCTGTGAACGTCACTCACAGCATTCAGGCATGGGTGCACTCACCTGCACAGGAGATCTGGGTGGGGCACCAACAGCATGCATGACAAATAGAGACATACTTGGTGTGCGGGAGTTATAATCAGACGCTGCCAACGCCCCTTCCATTGGAAAGTTCTGTGACCTTAGGATGCCTATAGGAAACAAGCCCAAGGAGTACAATTCTTTCATCTTGTGGGATTTTTATTAGGCATCACAGAAGCTGGAAAGTTAATAGCCCGCATCTCTGAGTAGCTTGGGCCTTGGCATGTCTTCTCAAGCCTGAAGCGCCTGCTGGCGTGGCTTTAGCACCCTGGGGGCCCCCAAAGAGCAGATTCCACACTCCAGGCTCCCTCTTCTCTGGAAGAAAGATGGACCTCTCACTCTCTTTCCCTCCCTGTCCCGCAGGTGCTTCTCTCAGCGGTGGCCTGGCAGCCTCCACCAAAGAATGTCACTCTGGCCTGAGGCCCGGCCTCAGACAAAAGCCCTTTGGAGCTAAGCCTACATCTTCTGTCTGACAGGACCCTGCCCGCCTCCCCCACCACCAACTAGGGAGGGCAGCTAAATTCATCCCCCTCGAAAGGATGGATTCCACAGAACAAGGCTGCCTCCCTACTCAGGAAGTAAAACCACTCTGAGCCCTTGATCTCTGCCCTTGGCTCCTGGACAAATAGTCGACTGTCCTCATGCAGAGGGCCCCAGGGCCCCGAGAGCAGAGGCAGGGAGGCCTGCAGACATGTGCACTGGGGGCTGCGAGGAGGGAGCCCAGTGCCACAAACAAAACACAAAGCCCTGACCCCCAAACGAATCTTCACACCCAACTCGACTCTGATCAGGGCTGGGAATGAAACGGACTCGAGTTTGAATTCCTGGCTCTGCTATTTACTAGCAGTGCACCCCCACACCAGCCATTCCCTGAAACTCAGTTTTCACAACTTTCAAATAGAGAGAATAGTATTTACTCTACAATTACGTGATTTGAGGATTAAACGAGATAACATAAAATCTTGGTACAAAGGCTGGCACTTTTTCAGCAAACCAATCTTCTAATACCATCCTATTCCTTTGAACACCTAAAGCCCCTTGATGGGAGAGCCAACATTTAACCTGCTTGGAATCTTGCAGATGTGTCCACATGCCCTCCTTACTCAAGCTCACTGATGCTGTTCGTTCTTACCCTTCCTCCTCAGGCCAAGTCTCGAACTCTTTGTGATTCTAACTGCTCCTTCTGGAGCTCTGATGGCTGGCTTCTGGAGGGCCATCAGCTGTGATCTCACCTGGACCCCAAACTACAGCTCCCACTCACTACCCATCATATGAGCCACTGAAAGTCCTGGCGTGGTGTTGGAGGACCTGTTTCCTGATTGAAGAGTATCTAGAATGGGATGCCTGTCGTGATGGGATTTTGTTGGCAGGTTGTCTTCCAGATGGCTATGAAGACACTTTTACTTTATGCTGCCCAATTCTGGTTGTTTTCTCCCCTAGGAAATGAGAGCCTGCATGGTGGACATGGCCTTAAAGATCAACACTGTTGTTTTATGGCTAAAAAGATGGACATACAGAGCAGTGAAATGCCTACAAAACTAGAATGTTACCCAGGCCCACAGGCAGCTGTTTGAACATAACCATGGAGAGACGTTTCCCCTTCCTGGAGCACTCCCTTCTCTTCCCTTCCCAGCACCCTCCTTCCCTGCTTCTCCATCTGTTGTCACCTTTTCCCTCTGTACTAGATTGAACAGTGTGCCCCAAAAATTCATGTTCACCTGGAACCTCAGAATTTGACCTTATCTGGAAACAGGATCTCTGCAGATGTAACTCAGTTAACGTGAGGTCATCCTGGATTAAGGTGAACCATAATCCAGGCCGGGTGCAGTGGCTTATGTCTGTAATCCCAGCACTGGGAGGCTGAGGCGGGAGGATCACCTGAGGTTGGGAGTTCGAGACCAGCCTGACCAACATGAAGAAACCCAGTCTCTACTGAAAATACAAAATTAGCCGGGCGTGGTGGTACATGCCTGTAATCCCAGCTACTTGGGAGGCTGAGGCAGGAGAATCGCTTGAACTCGGGAGGCGGAGGTTGCGGTGAACCGAGATCTCGCCATTGTGCTCCAGCCTGGGCAACAAGAGCAAAACTCCGTCTCAAAAAAAAAAAAAAAAAAAAAAGATGAGCCATAATCCAGTAACTGGCATCTTCAGAAGAAGAGAGAAATTTAGACACAAGCACACAGCAGAAAGGTGGTCACATGAAGACAAAGGCAGAGATTAGAGTTCTATGCCACAAGCCAAGGAACGCCAAAGGTTGACATCAACCATTGAAAGCTAAGAAGAGACAAGGAAAAATTCTTCTCTAGAGCCTTTGGAGAGAGCATGGCCCTGCCGAAACCTTGATTCCAGACCCCAACCTCCAGAATAGTGAGAGAATACATTTCTGTCGTTTTAAGCCCTCCAGTTACTGGTGCTTTGTTACAATAGCCACGGGAAACCTGCGCCCTCTCATCTGGTGCTCTCCTCCATCCCTCCCTTGGTGGAGGAAGAATAGACACCTAAGACACACGAATTTACACAAACACGTTAGGATTGAGGGCCCACAGCTTCAGTATTTGCCTTTTTTTTTTTTTTTTTTTTGAGACTGAGTCTCGCTCTGCCGCCCAGGCTGGAGTACAGTGGCGCGATCTCGGTTCACTACAAGCTCCGCCTCCCAGGTTCACGCCATTCTCCTGCCTCAGCCTCCCGAGTAGCTGGGACTACAGGCACCTGCCACCACTCCCAGCTAATTTTTTTGTGTTTTTAGTAGAGATGAGGTTTCACCGTGTTAGCCAGGATGGTCTCCATCTCCTGACCTCGTGATCCGCCCGCCTCCGCCTCCCAAAGTGCTGGGATTACAGGCCTGAGCCACTGCGCCCCGCCAGTATTTGCATTTTATAGGATGACTTCCGCTAAAGGTAATGAAGTAGAAGCAGGACTGGGAATTCTCACAAATGGAGGCCTAGTTACAGCTCTGCAACTCACCCTTACAAAAAATGTATCATCACCTCCATTTGATAAAGGCAAAAGCTAGGGCTCAAAGAGGCATGAGTGAGGAGGACAGGGTTGTGTGGTGGCTAAGAGTGTAGCCTCTGGCCTCATAGTCAGCCTGTGTCCAGATCCTGGGTACTCTACTTCATAACTGGCCATATGAACTTAGGCAAGTCATTTAACTTCTCTGGGCCTTAGTTGCCTCATCTGTAGAATGAGGATGATAACAATAAAATCTATGTCTAAGATAGATGGGTACCATGGGTACCATGCTCACTACCTGAATGAAAGGATTAATCGTACCCCAAAACCTCAGTATCACACAATACACCATTGTAACAAACCTGCACCTATACCCCCAAATCTAAAATAAAAACTGAAAATAAGTTTAAAAAAGTAAAAACAGAAAAAAAAAAATGGAGCTAGGTGTATTACTGGAAGGTTCTGGTAATTTACTTCTGTGGCTCGGCTGCACATCTCTTTGCTCTTTCAACCCTGCAACACCTCTGTAACCACCCCCCTGTATTAAATTCCTTCTGGCTGAAATACCTAGTATAGTTTCTATAGTCCTGTCTGGAGCCTGACCCATCCATGGGGTATTCAACCTGGACCAGCAGGTCAGCAAAGGCATCTCTGAAGAAATATATTTAAGAGCTCAGACCTGAATGATCAGTAAGAGTTATTCAGGGGATATAACTCTGTCTGTTTGGAAGATAGGAAATAAAGGAACTTATAAATACAAAATCTCTGAAGCAGAAACAGAGAAGTCCTATATGGCAAAAGTAAGTGCTCTAGAAGAATGGAGGCGGGTAAGTAAGGGTCCATCATGCAGGACCTTGGAAAGACACAAAGCATTAAAGAATACTAGGTTGGAGAATGACACAAATAACTGTATTATAATAAGGGTAAAAGGTGGTTATCTTCCCATGTCTACAGAATCTTCCTGGGGTTGAACTGTTCTCATCGTATGTGGCAGTTCCTCCACGGCTGGGATTCTTTCTATCAGAAGGAGTGTAAACCCAGAGACAGTTCTCTAACATGGAATTTTTGTGTAAATAATAATAATAATGATAAAAGGTGTTTTTCAAGGTAGATGTAACCCCACTGCATGGTCTGGTTGAAGGAAAGCATCTTTCTAAAAAGAATAAATTATGCTTCCTTCTGGCAAAAACAGCCCAAGTGTCTTTGTGCAATGCATAAGATGCACAGCCACAGTGGCAGCCTTTGGAGTCAGGCAGACTCGAATTCAAATGTCATCTCTACTTGCCCTCTTGAGCGTTCACCCTAACGTCTTCAAGTTTCTGCTGCCTCATCTGAAAATTGAGGCCTAATAATGCGTGTCTTCTACAGCTCTGGCAAGAGTTAAATTAGGTGATACTTGCAAAACATCCAGTTCAGTTCCTGGTGCCTAATAGGTTCTTAAAAATGATCATTATTTTAATTGCTAGCAAGTCTTGTTATTTTGAGTCAAAATCAACGTCCTTGTAACTTCCACTTCAGTAGAGCTGCCCCCAAATTACTTGAGTTCCTCTTCCATGAGAATATTTCTGCCATTTGAAAATAGCTCTCATACCCTTTCTTTGGGATGACTTCATGCTCTTGTTGGCTGCCCAGATCAATTCCTAAACTGTCCTCCCCATCCTGCCCACCAAGGCTCAAGCCTCAACTTTTCTCCTAGCCAGGTCCTCTTTTTGATTCACCAACAATCAAACTAATTGGCTCTTTGGGTTTGTCACGTTGACTACACTGGTTGCAAATGTTAATATTTATTATCTTATCTCCTTGATGGTTTTCCTGACATGGCAGGTGCTTCAGATGGAAGTTCGATGTGGTTGTCAGGCTTGAAAGAGCCTGTGTTTCCAAGAGTTGGCTTGAACAGGGACACAGGAAGCAAATTTCCATGTTGTGTCATTTTCTGTCATCCTGTGATTACTCACCGGGGCCTCTTCCCTTCTCCACATCCTCTGGAACCACACAACACATGAAAAGAAAAATGGATGGTGACTTAGACCATTAACAGCATCTCCAGCTCCTGGCTGGGCAGAGCAGTGAAAGTTAGCTACCAACCATTTGTTGAATTTGCGTATTTTGTGATGTACAGCCCATTACCCTCCTGGTCATCACCCATTCAGGTCATCCTTTTGCTTATTCATTCATTTATTCATTCAGCACTTACTGATTTTGTGCCTATCCTGTGCCATGCACTATGCATGTATGATCTCGTGCTCTCTGAGCATCCATGAGGTGGGTGCTATTACTATCTCCATTGCCATAAATGAGTGATTAGGTGTATAGCTTACTTAAATATCCTGTCTGTTTTTGCACAAGCAGAGTTGAGATTCAAAACCAAACCAGTGATTTTAACCACGATGCCACATGGCTCTTCCTTTTCTACAAAAGAGTGTATATTGGAGAGTGGTTCTCACCTGTTTGTTTCTTCTTTTCCACCAGCAATTCTTATATGTGTTTGGTGGTAGAGAGGATTAAGTGTGAAGTGGATGTAGGTAGGTGGTAAGAAACGTGCCTGCAGTTACACAGCTGTGAAGACTCAAGGCTAAACCCAGGGTGGAGCTCATTGTAAAGAACCTAAAGCCTGGCTGGGCACTGTGGCTCATGCCTGTAATCCCAGCACTTTGGGAGGCCGAGGCGGGTGGATCATCTGAGTTCGAGAGTTTGAGACCAGTCTGACTAACACGGAGAAACCCTGTCTCTACTAAAAATACAAAATTAGCCAGGCATGGTGGCGCATGCCTGTAATCCCAGCTACTCGGGAGGCTGAGGCGGGAGAATTGCTTGAATCCAGGAGGCAGAGGATGCAGTGAGCCAAGATTGTGCAATTGCACTCCAGCCTGGGCAACTCTGTCTTGGAAAAAACAAACAAACAAACAAAAACCTAAAGCCTGTGCCTTTTTGTCACTGCATCATGCTGTACCATTCAGCCTGCAGATGTACTCATCCAAGCAACTATCTTTTAAGACAGCCACTATATACCAGGCATTGTGTGGGAGAACAGAAGTCCATCTCCTTTGCCTCAAGACTGTTAGATCTAACACTGCAAATTTATGTTCCAGAACTCCTTGGGGGATCAGGTAGAATTATTTAGAGAGAGGACACTCCAGATTCAGGATTGAGCATATTGACCACTACATAGCTCTGGACTGTCCATTTTGTAGGGTGTGTGAACAGCATCCATGTAACTGAAAATGGCAGCCCTATATATCTGCTTTGCAGAAACATTGAGGCAGGAAAAGCATTGCTTAGTCAGTCATTCATCCACCAAAATGTGTGTTTTGAGAGTCTGGACCTAGGTACTATGGGGTTAGGGTTACGGTTAAGGTAAGGGTGAGGGTTAGGCTTGTCTCCACTCTCCAGGAGACTTGCATCTCACTTATAAGGGGAATCGTGTGCAAAGAGAGTTAATGAAACCAGACAGGACAGAAAAGCGAGCAGATGGGCGTGTGAGAAAGGGTACTGAGGTCGGGCACCATGGCTCATGCCTGTAATCCCACCACTTTGGGAGGCCGAGGCGGGCAGATCACTTGAGGTCTGGGGTTCAAGACCAGCCTGGCCAACATGGTGAAAACCCATCTCAACTAAAAATACAAAAATTATCTGGGCGTGGGGGCGGGCGCCTTTAGTCCCAGCTACTCGGGAGGCTAAGGTGGGAGGATTGCTTGAACCCAGGAACTGAAGGTTGCAGTGAACTGAGGTTGCATCACTCTACTCCAGCCAGGGTGACAGAGCAAGACTGTCTCAAAAAGAAAAAAGAAAAAGGGCATTGAACTTGGAGTAAGAAGACCAGGCTTCCAGGCCAGCTCTGCCACTAAGCAGACTTCTCAATTTGAGTTGAAGCCTAATGCTTTCCTTCGGTCCTGCCCTTGTGCCTCAGGTCCCTGGTCTCAGGATGGTTTTCCTCTCTCAGCATACACTGTAGACTGAACTCCAGTTGATGAGGTTCTCCAGTTTGACTCCAGGCCCCTCCTCTGGGCAGCCATTTTGGATCTGGCACAGGCAACTTCTCTGACTCTGGTCGTAGTAGTGAGTATCTAAAAAATGGGTGGTGTAGGGGGTGCATTGTAAAACCTTAAGGTCTCACTGATGCCCTTGAAATTAAGCCATGTCTTCTGGGTTTGGTGTGTGGACATGCACAGGCCACATTTCACTCGTGATCCTGTGGGGAAAAGGAAATGTTTTAGGCCAGTTTTTCCCAGAAGCCGGCCCTGAGCGGAGGATTCAAATGTATCCTCCTGGAAGTGCTCCCAGGAGAAGCGAGTAAGGAAGTGGAGGAAGCAGGAGAGGGGAGGGGAAGGTGGGAGGCAAGGGTGTGATTCCAGCTGACGCCGACACCTCATCATGATCCCCACGGGGACACTGAGTATATATTGCACCTCCAAGCTTGTCTCACCTGGAGTCAAAGGAACCGTGACCCCACACAGTTTGTACCCCACACCTGCTTATTTCGGAGGGCAACACTGTGAAGAAGGTCACAGGAGTGATCAGGTAGCAGCACCGTCTTTAGATGTGGGGGACAGGGACAGCCAGATAGCTGGTCAAAAGGTGGTCCTGGGTGGGGAGACCAACAGGGGCCCCCACAGAGTTTCTACTCTGTTAATCTTCTCTTTATTACAAGAAGTGATCACCAACAAGATTTCCAAAAGTAGAAGAGGGGAGACCTTAGTTCACTACTGTGTCTGTGGTCAAATCCAAATTGTTGACCTCCTGTCTTCCTTCTGAATTCCAGCTTCTCACCAGCCCGGATGGCATCCTTTTCCACTTCAATATCAGCCCAAACAAGACCCACTTAGATTGATCTCCAGCAAAAACAAAGCAACACAAAAACACAGCCACATTGAAATGAATTTTGCAGAATCTGTTTAGTTTTTCCCTTCGATATGAGGAGCAGATGTTCTGCTTCTCTCCAGACCTTGGCAATCAGTGTTGATTCTATGGCAGTGCCTTTGATGGGTCCTTGTGGCATATTCTGAAAGGGGCTCCTCATGTCCTCCTCACAGAGATAGCTTCCCTCCGCTTACTGTCGATGGCTGATGTAAGATGCTCATGTCTGGATAATAAACAAGGCACAGCAGCTGAGGAACGGACACCTTTTAAGTTAAAAAGTTAAAAATGCCATACACACAGCCCATTGGAATTTAACTTTTAAATATGAAAGTATAATATGTAATTTGTTTATCAAATGTAAGTAAAATAACCAAACATTAATGTGCTAACTTATATACCAATGGTTGTCAACCAGGAACAATTTTCCAGCCCCCACCCCAGGGGCATTTGGCAATTTGGCAATGTCTGGAGATGTTTTTGGTTGCCACAAGAGGGGAGAAGGATGTGCTATCGGCATATAATGGGTAGGGGCCAAGGGCACTGCTAAACATCCTACAACGCATAGGACAATTAGCACAACAGATAATTACCTGGCCCAAAATGTCAACAGTGGTAAGGTTGAGAAACCTTGATCTAGACTGTTTTATTTTGGTGTAAATTTTGCATTGGTTCTCTATATTAAGGCCTATTTTCAACAGGTTTGAACTTTCAAAATCCCAGTGTCGAAATATTTCTGAGCACCAATTTAGAGTAAGATGCTGTTGGAGGTGCTCTAGTATTAACCCTCTGGTGTGACTAAATTAGTAACCTCATGGTTCACTCAGCAGTGAATTCCCTCCATCTGAGTTTTCTGAGTTCCAGCATCAGGGTGGGTTACCAGGGCAGTCATGCAGGGTCCTGCACTCAGAAGGAGGCCCTGGGCTTGGGGTTTAAAGCTGTGCGGTGGCCATTCTGAAGTTGTTAATTGGTCTTTGAATTTGTGTTTTGATAGTGAAGTTTGAGGGGACAGTGAAGTATGCAGCATACTTGATGCCTCAACTCAGATGGGGTCCCACTTCCTGCTGCCTCCCTGCCTGGCTGGGGTGGGTTCTCGGCTGCCCATTCCTCTATCCACACCCAGTGACTGCTGTTTCCCTCTGCCCTTGGCCAGGTCTGAGAGCAGGTTTGGGGAGGGTTGAGTAGGGTATGCGCACCCCACGGACCAAGTCACGGGACGGGCCCCAGGTGCCTGTGAGGGGCTGCCCTCACCCCAGAAGCATCCCTATGCCTGATGGAGAATGATATTAAATAGTGAACAAAAAATACTATGATGGGTTGAGAGAGAGAGATGATGGAAGAAAAGAAAAAGAGTTTTGTTTTTTTTTTCTCTGCTTTTTGAACAAGAGGACTCATGTTTCATTTAGCACAAGGTCCCACATACCATGTGGCTGGCCCTGTCAAGAATCGATAGCTACTGCTCATCAATGCTCTTTCTTTCTAAGCAAAACTTTTCTGGTGGGGTTTTGGGGTTGCCTTTTATTCGGGAGTCGTGAAGTCTTCCGCAGCAGTGTACAACAAAACCTTTTTGGAGAAGGCTTTAGACCCAACCAGTGATACATCTAACATATTGCTGGAGACTGAATGTATGTGTCGCTTCACGTTGAAAGGTGGGGCCTTTGGGAGGTGATCAGGTTATGAAGGTGAAGCCCTCATGAGCGGAATGAATGCCCTTATAAAAGAAACTCCAGAGAGCCCCTTCACCCCTTCCACCATGTGAGGACACAGTGACAAGGTGGCCATCTGCGAGCCAGGAAACGGGCCCTCCCCAGACACCAAATCTGCTGACCACTTGATGTTGGACTTCCAGCCTACAGAAGGGTGAGAAACAAAATTCTGTGGTTTGTAAGCCACAAGTCTATGGTATTCTGTGACTGCTGCCTGAATGGACTAAGACAATGGTCATTGAATTACTAGATACCAATGTTAACTAGAGAAAAATGAAAAGCTATAGCAAGAACAATAGATTCTCTCTTACCTAGTTGTATATAACCGGGCCACTCATTTTAAGCCTACTAGGATTCTGGCTCTCTTTCTTTCATTGCCTTTTGCACGTCTGGACCAGGTTTTATGCGCTTTGGGAAGGACTTTCTTACAAGGCACTTGGTGGCATGCCTAAGGATCGACAGCAGAGACTTCACCACGCATAGAGGAACAGCTGTGTTTTGTGCCTATCTGCTAATTATGTTTGCATATGGGAGAATGTCGTCTCGTGTGTGGTTTCATTATGATATTCCTCCTGGTGGTGAGGTTGTGGGAGGAAAGACAAATCTTCTGTAGTCGTTAGAGGCTACTACCATTTGCCAGAGTTCCTGACAAGTGCTGAATGGCTGCTTGGCTTTGATCATGCCTCACTGGCAGGCCATAGTATTCTGTATTTTATAGATTAAGTTCCAGAGGCTTGGTGAAAGGTTAGGAAGTTTATTCCGGGTTACACGACCAGGAAATAGAAGGGCCAAAACTTGAACTCAGTCCAGACTGACCCCAGAACATGAATTCTTGCCTCTGTGCTCCTGCACTCCTACCAGCATTCCTGACTGGCCTCCAGTGCTCCTGTGTGCACCGTCAGTGACCAGGAGGACCTCAAAAGGTAATCCCAGCACCTCTCTCTCAGATTCTATGAGGCCACCCAGTCAAGTGGACAGTGGAGACTGAAACCCATCCTGTCCTCTGCTCCTTAAGCCTTGATCTGACTTCTCCACCCAGAGGAATGGGCGCCTTTATCAAATTCATCTGCCCACAAGGATCACTTTTTTTTGAATTTATACAGAGGCACTGGATAGATAAGCATCTGTCAAGGGTACATAAGGGCTGTTTCTTTGTTTCACCTTCTTTGTCTTCCTACTGGTTATTATCTACCCTTGGATACCCAGGACCATGAACATCCAGCAGGACCTTCCTACAAAGAGGCCACACCCTTGATCCTTAGGCCAATAGACTAAGGGTTTCTTAAAGTGTGTGGCCCAAGAACCATGTCAGAATAATCTGGGTGGTGGTTAAAAATTCTAAATTTTATACTCCAATCAGATTGCCATATGCGGGCTTTCTGGAGTTTGGTCCTGGTAATCTGCATTTTATCAAGTTCAAGTTCTTATGCCCTCTAAAGTTTTAGCAAATCTCTGTTTCTGCTGACTGTTTGGGTGAGGGACAAAGGACAAGATGGAGGAAGGTGAACAAGAAGGCACAATCCATGTTGCTTCCAGGTTCTTCCTCACCAACTTTCCCGTGCGCGGGAAAATGCAGCCCGCGCCTGGGAAGATGCAGATCAACCGAGCATGCGCCAGGTGACGTCAATCCAAAGAGATCGAAACTTACCCGGCCACGCCTATGGAGACGCCCCTATCACGCCCTTATGCCGCCCACTGCCCTCCCCCTTCCAGTACCAATGCATAAAAGTCTGCTGCTGGCAGGAGCTGGCATGACTTCTTAGGCCCCCGCATTCCTGGACCGGAGAACCTCACCCGAGAGCGCAGGCGTGACTTCCCTGGCCCCATACCTGAGGACCGGAGAACCTCACCCGAGAGTATGTGCATATTTGCAATAAAAGACTGCCGTTTTCTTATGTCCTTTGGCCTCGTGTTTAATTATTTAGCTCTCCTAAATTAAGTATTAAATTAAGACAATTATTAAATTAAATTAAATTAAGACACTGATCACTTTGTTTTGGCTTTGAATACACCTCTGTCCGATCCTAAACAAAATCTTGACTCTGTGACTGACCCTCCTGTGACCCTCTTCAATCTACCACGCTCTGTGGGTGTTCAGTCTGCCAGTATCTGCTTTTCCCTCTGGACTCTCCAGGCAGCTAGCACCTTTGCCACTCTGCTGCTTCAGGTAGGGACCCTCATGCTGGGGACATTCTGATTCCTGTGCACCTCAGGCCTTCACTGACTGCTCTGAACCCTTGCACTTGCTTGCCTAACCCTCGGATCTTGCTAACTCCTTGGCAACTTCACTCCCCAGTCCCCTCTGGCCTAGCAGATCAAAGTCCTGGTCGCAGACTCATTCTCATAGTACCTCATGGTACCACTGTGGTCCTGAGCAGAGGTCCCTAACACAAGGCAGAAGGGCCTAGCCTGTCTGGAGGCCTCTGCTCCCTGCCTAGTAGATTCCTTTTCTGTGTCTGGCTCAGGTCTGCCCACAGCCTGTGGTTGGGGAAACATGGAAGGCTCTGAGTTTCTGGTTTATAGATTTTAGGGACTACAGGGAAAACCTCAATTCTCATATATGAGTCATTCAGAGTAAATGTTAGAGCTGGAAGTGCCTTTTTAAAAGAGCAAGTTAAAGAAGCCAGCAGTAAAAGGATGGATGTTCATATTCTGGTGTTAGATATGTCACTTGGTAGCACCCACAGAAGCCTCATGGTTGAGCTACTCTTCTCTAGGGGAAATGATTTAATTATAATGATACTAAATTATCATGGTACTAACTCATGTGGTATTTTACAGATTTCTTATATTGTATTTTATTTGATCCTCATAAAATACTAATGGCTAATAGTTACTCTGCTATTAGGCATTGCTCTAAGACTTTTATATATGTTAATTTCTTACTCTCACAGAGAGGCTAAGTAACTTGCTCACAGTCACACAGCTGTGAGAAACTTAGCTAGGATCTGTACTCAGATAGTTTAGCTTCAAAATGTGTGTGTAAGATAAAGTTATCGTCGGGCACAATGGCTTACACCTGTAATCCCAGCACTTTGGAAGGCTGAGGCGGGTGGATCACAAGGTCAGAAGTTAAAGACCAGCCTGGCCAAGATGGTGAAACCCCGTCTCTATTAAAAATACAAAAATTAGCTGGGTGTAGTGGCAGACACATGTAATTCTAAGCTACTTGGGAGGCGGAGGCAGGAGAATCGCTTGAACCTGGGAGGCAGAGGTTGTAGTGAGCTGAGATTATGCCATTGCACTCCAGCTTGGGCAACAAGAGTGAAACTCCATCTCAAAAAAAAAAAAAAGATACAACTGATTCACATACCCTCATTTCACATATGGGAAACATGAAGATGAAATAAGTGAAATGAGAGAATCACTGCCGACTTTTAAAGGTGGTGGGATACATAGGGCACATTACTTGATTTTAGTGGTCATGTTTTTAAGGCCAGTAGGAGAACACCTAAGAGGTAGAAGAGGATCATAAAAGTAGGTCTGGAAATTCTGGTAGTAATTTCTATGGTTAGAAAAAAAAAAACCATTTATTGATTTGGCTGACATTTTGATACTGTTTTGAGCATCTTTTAAGAACTAATTGGGTTCACATTAATGCATATGTTTATTTAGCTGGGCACAGAAGTAATGGCTTTAATAAAATAGAGCAAAATGGAACTTCTAAAGCAAAAAAAAAAAATGCATCTGAAATACAAAACACATTGAATGGTATTAACAGCAGATTAGACACTGTAAAAGAAAATATTAGTAAACTTGAGGACACACCAATAGAAATTAATCAAATGGAAGCAAAAACAAAACAAAACAACAAAAAAGGTAACAAAAAGAATAACAAAGACTCGATGACCTGTGTACCTATATTAAATGGCCTAACATAAAGTTAATTGGAATTTTAAAAGGAGAGGAAAGAAAGGAAGGAGAAGAAAAAAAAGACTTAACATTTTAAAAGTTCTAAATTTAATGAAAACTTAAACCCCAAAATCTAAGAACTTAAACAAAATCAAAGCAGGATTAACATAAAGAAAACTACTCAAAACATATCATAATTAAATTATTAAAAATTAATGATAAAGAGAAAAATTAAAAAAAATTACACACAGAGGAATAAGTGTTAGAATTTTCCAAACTTATTTTGGAAACAATGCAAGCCAGAGGACAATAGAACTGTATATTTAAAGTGATATATAGCTTAAAATGAACTTTTAAAAATATTTTTTAATTTTTCAACTTATTATTCTTACTATCATTGCAATTCAAAGTAACAGAATCAAGACATGCTGCTGATTTTTAATTTACTACTTCATATATTACCTAATGATTTTTAAACTTTTTCTTCCTATGAGATTTAATTCTTACACCATCATCTGCACCTCTCCACATCATCCTCTTAATGTTGTTAAAGCACTATTGTTGGCTATAAAATTAGTGTTCTTTGAAGTGTTTAAATGCTCCAGCAGTAAGCCATCTTCTTATTTTCTTCTTCTCCCCTGGGCAGTTATCATATCAGAAATACTTTGCCATGCTCTCCCCTTTATTTGTTCCCTGGATACCTCCCTCAGAGACACTTTCATACTTATTCTCTAGTACGTATACAGCAGTTGATCTCCAGACCTGAACCAGGGTTGTCATCCTGGAAATTCTCTTTGTCACACTCTTGGGTTGAAAACACTCTTTCACGGATCCTGGGTTACCTCTTATTTTGTTGGAGCACATCTTCAAATAACTTCCTAAGGAAGCATGACAGATGTAAATTTTCTGAAAGTTTTTTTTTAAACTTTCCATTTCAGGGATATATGCGCAGGTCTGTTAAACAGGTAAATTGCATGTCATGGGGGTTTCGTGTACAGAGTATTTCATCATGCAGGCAATAAGCATAATACCTGATAGGTAGTTTTTCAATCCTCACCCTCCTCCCACGCTCCAGCCTCAAGTTGGCCCTAGTGTCCATTGTTCCCTTTTTTGTGTCCATGTGTACTCAATGTTTAGCTCCCACTTATCCAGTATTTGGTTTTCTGTTCTTGTGTTAGTTTGCTTAGGATACTGGCCTCCAGCTCCATCCATGTTGCTGCAAAGGACATGATTTTATTGTTTTTTATAGCTGCATAGTATTCCATGGCATATATGTACATTTTCCTTATCCAGTCTACTGTTGATGGGCATTTAGATGGATTCCATGTCTTTGCTGTTGTGAATGGTGCTGCAATAAACATGTGTGTCCTTGTGTCTTTATGGTAGAATGATTTATATTCCTTTGGGTATATACCCAATAATGGAATTGCTGGGTCAAATGGTAGATCTGTTTTAAATTCTTTGAGAAATCATCAAACTGCTTTCCACAGTGGCTGAACTAATTTACATTCCCACCAGCAATGTATAAGCATTCCCTTTTCTCCAACAAGATCACCAGCATGTTACTTTTTGGCTTTTTAATAGTAGCCATTCTGACTGATATAAGATGGTATCTCATTGTGGTTTTGATTTGCACTTCTGTAATGACTAGCAATGTTGTGCATTTTTTCATATGCTTCTTGGCTGTGCATATGTTTTCTTTTGAAAAATGTGTGTTCATGTCCTTTGCCCACTCTTTAATGAAGTTGTTTTTTGTTTGTTGATTTGCTTAAGAAAATGATTTTTTTTTTTTTTTTGATGAGGTCTTGCTGTGTTGCACTGGATGGAGTGCAGTGGCTATTCACAGGTGTGATTAAAGCACACTGTAGCTTTGAACTCCTGGGCTTAATCCTCTTGCCTCCGCCTCCTGAGTAGCTGGGACCACAAGTTCTTAGCTGAACAGTGAACTGTATTTTTGAAGAAAATAAAGTCAACCAAAAATCTGTATCTAGGTAAAATGGTTTTCAAAAATAAAGGTGAAATAAACAATTTTTAGATAAACAGAAGGTGAGATAATTCATCACCAGGTTACCCACAGAAAAATGAGTATTAGAGAAGTCTTGGGCTGAAAGAAAATGATAACAAGTTGAAACTGGTTATACAAAGCAATAAAGAGCTTTACAGATGGCATACATGTGAGTAAACATAGACAAATTTTCTTATTTTTAATTTTTTAAAAAGAGAATTGACTGTTTAAGGCAAAAAAGTAGTGTAGATTTTATAATATATGTTCAAGTATGACAACAATAAAATCACCCAAAACAGAAGGGAAAGAAATTAAATATACTCATCAGCTCTTTACATTATACATGAAGTTTTATAAGATGATAAAAGATGGAATGTATTGATTCAAAGATGCATAACATAAACCTAGTGCAATCACTGGAATATACTCAATAATCCAAAAGAATGCAAGAAAAGGAAAAAAAGGAACAACATTAGGTGGAATAAATTAAATACAAATAACAAGATGGTTGACTTAAACCCAGCTATATCTATAATTACATTAAATGTAAATGGTCTATACACTCCAATTAAAAGATGTTATCAGACATAGTTTTTAAAATCTAGCAAAATGCTTACAGTTTTAAAAACTGACAATCCCAAGTTTTGGCAAAAATGTGGTGCAACTAGAACTCTCGTATATTGTTAGTGGGAACATAAAGTGGTATAATCACTTTGGAAAACTATTTGGCAATCCATATTAAAATTGTGTGTGTGTGTGTGTGTGTGTGTGTGTGTGTGTGTATGCTCTAGCAATTCTACTCAATAGAAATGCATACATACATTCACAAAAAGAATGCATGAGAATGTTCATAGCAGCACTTTTGTGATAGCTAAAACCTGGAAACCACTCATATTTTCATCAACACTAGATTAGATAAACAAATTGTGGTATATTTATACAATGGAATATTATAAGACAACAAAAACAAACAAACCACTACCATATGCCACAGCATGGGTGAATTCTACAAAATAATATTTAGTGAAAGAAGCCAGATAAGAAAGCATATACTGTATGATGTCATTTAAATAAAGTCCAAAATCAGGCAAATCTAATCAATTTGGAATGAAGTCAGAACATTGGCTACTTTTTAGGGGGTGGTGTCTAAGAGAAGGCAGAAGGAAAAGTTCTGGAGTGCTGGCAATTTTCTAATCTTTGATTTGTATGGTGGTTACTTGAATGTGTCATTTTTTGTAAAATTACATCAAGTTGTACAAGTAGGACTTCTACACTTTGCTTTGTTCATGCTATATGTCACTAAAACGTTTGTTTGTTTTTTAAAATAGAGATGAATGGCATTCCAGGCAGGGAGCTAGCATAAGTAAAGATATGGAGGGGGAAATAATGTGATATGTGGAAAATGACAGGTAGCTCAATGTTGCTGGAATATAAAACCAGGAGTGGGTTATAGAAGGGCTAAGGCTGAAGAGGTGTCAGTGGACAGGTGATGGAGGTGTCACACTAACGAGCCTGGAACGTCTGCTGAGGGCAATTAGGAAACACCAGAGGAGCCCAAGCAAGAGCTACATAATAAGATTTAAAATTTTTTTAAAAATTCGTGTCAATCCTTGTGAAAGGGGTCCAAAACAGACACAGGGAGATTGGTTTAGATGCTCTTGCAAAAATCCAGATCAGAGATGATGAAACATTGAGTCAGGGCAGTGGTTGTGAGGCTATTAGAAGAGTGTGATTTGAGAAGTAGTTAGGAGACAATGTTAGTAAGACTTTAGTGGATGTGGGAGGCAAAGAAAGCAGAGTAGGGATGATTCTTAAATTTGTAACACAAATGACTGCATGACTGGTCGTTCTGTCAAATGAGGCAGTGAAATCCAGGTGGAGTTCAGGAAAGGGGCAAAAGACAAGTTCAGTTTAGACAGTTTGGACAGGTTCACCAGATAAGGCAGCACTCAAGTCAAGGGGGATTCTTTGGGAGTTATTTTGGGGTGCCCTGTTTCCTGGAATCGATGACCAATTTAAATGCCAGGTCTCTGATGTTCTCTACAATTACTGTTTGGTTTTGTTGCCTTTTCTGGCCACAGTGCACATTCAAGACACAAAGCCACGGTTGTCAACAGCAGATCCAGCAGCACCGCGGCCCTGGGGTCTGAAAGACTTCATCTTGCTTTCCTCTGCTGCTCCAGACAAAGGCCGTCTTGTACACTATCTATTTCAGTCATTTTTATGAGCGCCGTGGAATATTTTCAAGCTATCCCTTTTAAGCATTATCTCTTGGCAGTTAAGAAAATAGATCCATCGCAAGCACTGGAGTTTCTGAAAAGGAGTTTAAAAATAGCTCCGGGTGCTAGACAGCTGCAGCTATTGGGAAACTGAACCCTTGGCTTGCACTTTTGCTGGTTTTCATTTCAACGTTGCAGCTGGAAATCAGTAGCTCTTCCTCTGCTGGAAACAGATGCAAAAGGAAGAAGGCACGAATCAGGGCCCTCTTTGACTTGGGGTCACACTTGGCAATCTGAATGCTGAGAGGCACCAGGGCAGTGGAGAGAGAGCATGTAAAACTCTTGAATTGGAAAAAGCCTATCCAATAGTATCTTTATATTTGGAAATGAAAATAAAGCTTGTTGGTTTTGTCATGCAAATTATAGGAAGCAAATCAGATAAAATCCTCTTGGCTGGTAAGAATAGGCAGAAAACACATCAACTGATAACACCACAATGCTTTACATGCATTCTTTGACAACGCTATGAAGTGATTGTTATTGCCCTTTCCATCTTAGGAGTGAATGAGAAAGGAAATTGAAGAAGAAAGTGCCTGGCCACAGAGCCAGGGAGCGGGGAGGTGGGGTTGCCACAGTCAGGCTCCGAAGCCCCTGCTCCCAGCCATTGCACTCGACCGCCTTTCAACTGAGGATGCATGCAATGTTCATGTTTCTCAAAAGGGAGCATGGGTGTTTAAAAGTAGAAGACTCCAGGAATAGACATGAACAAATCTCTATTTTAAGCCTAGCTATACTATGATGCCACTCAATACATGTTTTGCTGAGTAAATGAAGGATTGCATTTTAAATAAATAAAGGAGGACCCTTAGCCTCTCTTTCTGTTTGTTTTTGTGATTGTTTTTCTTTTTTCTTTTGAGACAAGGTCTTGCTCTGTTGCCCAAGCTAGAGTGCAGTGGTGCAAACACGGCTTACTACAGCCTTGACCTCCCAGGCTCGAGTGATCCTCCCACCTCAGCCCCGCAAGTATCTGGGACTACAGGCATGCACTACCGCACCTGGCTAATTTTTGTATTGTTTGTGAAGATGAGGTTTCATCATGCTGCCCAGGCTGGTCTCGAACTCCTGAGCTCAAGTGATCCACCTGCCTTGGCCTCCCAAAGTGCTGGGATTACAGGCATGAGCCACTGGGTCTGGCCCCCTTAGTCTCTTTGAGATTTTGTTTCTTTATCCGTAAAATGAATATAATGATATATTTTGGTAGACTTCACAAAACTTCCAAGGATCAATGAGATAATGAGCTTTTTACAGTAGTGAAATAGCCTGGAAATTCATTCCTAGTTAATTCAACCAGTGGTTATTGAACACCTACCATGTGCTTGGAGCTGCATATATATATCAGTGAATTAAGGAAATAGAGTCCCTGCTTATGTTCTATCAGGAGGATATAAAAAATAAACAGACCTACTAAGTAGGTTAAAATTCTGAAGTATGTTATGATGTATCCCTTAAATGATGAGGGAATATGGAAAAAAAAAAAAAAAAAAGGTAAAGTGGTGTAAGCATGATTGACATGGGGATGGGCTGGAATCTAAAACCAGGTGCTCGGAATAGGCCTCACAGAAAACATGACGTTGCATTGACATTTTAAGGTGAAGGAGTTAGCTCTGTGGTCATCTGTGAAGAGTGTGGAAAGATGCCTGCTGTGTAAGAGGAAGTCAGTGAGGAGGAGTTCAGGGCTTTGTATGGACTTGAACTCTGCTCAGAAAGAGACAAGGCCCACCAGAGGACTTGGCATGACCTGGCACGTTTTAAGGGGATTATGGCAGCTGCTGTGTTGAGAATGGATGTAGATGGTAACGGCAGGAACAGGGGATGAGACCAGTTCCAGAAGTGAGGCAGGAAGTGTCACCTTCTGTATACATTTCGAAGAAAGAGCCAGTGGATTATGATGAAACTGGAGGAAAAGCTAGAGAATGAGCTCCAAAATCCAAGGAAGGAAGTGGACCAGGGCAGAGAGCGCATTAGATCATCTTGACAGATCTGGCCAATGATGGCTGCGGCTACCTGGGAGATTTGCTGTGGTCACTGTTGACCTTGACAAGAGCCATCTTGCTGGGAGGTGGGCGTGGACACTGACTGGAGTGGGTTGAAGGAAGAATGGAAGGAGAGAAACTGGAGGCAGAGAAAAATAGGAGTGTGTTTCTCAAATTTTTATTTTTAATTATGGTAAAATGCACATGAAAGTGACCATTTTAACCATTTTTAAAGTGACCATTTAAACCATTTTTAAAGCATACAATTCAGTGATGTTAAGTACATTCACAGTGTTGTACAACCACCCTCCAGAACTTTTTCATCTTGAAAAATGGAAATTCTACACTCATCAAACAAGAACCCCCATTTCCCACCAGCCCTGGGCAAAACGTCATCCTACTTTCTTTTGCTATGAATTTGACTACTCTAGGTACCTCTTGTAAGGGGAACAGTATAGTATTTGTCGTTTTGTGTTTGGTTTATTTCACTTAGCATAATATGTTCGAGGTTCAACCATGTGTTAGAATTTCCTTCCTTTTCAAGGCTGAATGATATTCCATTGTATGGATTATACTGCATCTTATTTATCCATTCATCTATTGATTGAGTTGCTTCTGCCTTTTGCCTATTGTGAATAGTGCTGCTGAGAACATGGGTGCACAAATGTCTCTTTGAGACCCTGCGTTCAATTCTCTTGGGTATATACGCAGGAGTGGAATTGCTGGATGAGGCAGAGAAAAGTTTTACTGCAAAGGGAAGAAATAAAATGGGGTGTAGTCTGCAGAGGAAAGGGGAGACACGAAAGGACTTCTGGTTTTTTCTTTTAAAAGATGTGAAAATGGGAGAAATAGCCTGTTTTCATTTGATAAGACTGGTCTGGGCCGGGCATGGTGGCTCACACCTGTCATCCCAATACTTTGGGAGGCCAAGGCGGGTGTATCACCTGAGGTCAGGAGTTTGAGGCCAGCCTGGCCAATATGGCGACAGCCCATCTCTACTGAAAATACAAAAATTAGCCTGGCATGTCCTCCGAGCAAAGCTAGAAGAAAGTGAGTTTATCCTTCCCAAAGTTCTGTTCCAGTGATCGGTTATCTGTGACCCCAACTACCAGTATCTGTGATACTTTGTCCAAGTCTTCCTCCATGAAGCCAGGGGCGGGGGCAGCCTTACCCAAACCTTACAACTAAGAACAGAGGAGGGATAGTTCCCCGAGGAAAGTCAGAGTTTGTTACAGAAGAATGGAAAATGAATGTGGACAGACAAGAAGAATAGAAGATATTTATTAGTTTTTTATCTTCGTTATAATAATGAAGATAGAGACTCAGAGAAGTTACTTGACTTGTAACTAGAGTGGTAGGGCTGGGTTTTGAATTCAATGGCTAGTATTTTTTAAAATTTTTATTTTGAAATAACTATAGATTGACAGAAAGTTGCAAATATATATATGTATATGTGTGTGAGAGAGAGAGTGTGTGTGTGTGTGTGTGTGTATGTATATCCAAGGAGGGTCTATGTACCCTTCACCCAGTTTCCCACTGAGTATCCTGATGTGTGATGATAGTACAATATCAAAACCAGAAAATTAACATTGGTGCAATCCACAGAGTTTATTCAGATTTCACAGGTTTCACTTGCACTTATTGTATGTGTGTGTGTGCCCATGTGCGTGTATAGTTATATGAAATTTTATCACGTGTCATTCACGTAACCATCACCATAGATAAGATAGAGAACCATTTCATCACAACAAGCCTCCCTTGTTTTACCTCTTATAGACTTATCTCCTCTCCTTCCTCATCCCTAACCCTGGAAACCACTGATCTATTATTCTCTATCTCTATAATATTGCCATTTCAGGAATACTATAAAAATTCAAAAGGTTACAATATGTAACTTTTGAGATTGGTTTTTTCCACCCAGTGTAATTCTCTAGAGATTCATCCATGTTGGCTGTACTAAGAGTTTATTCCTGTTGATTGCTGCATAGTATTTCATGGGATGGATGTTTAACCATTCACCCATTGAAGGACATCTGGGTTGTTTCTAGGTTTTAGATATTTCCAATAAAGCTTCTATGAACACTCATGTACAGGTTTTTGTGTGAACTTAAGTTTTCATTTCTCTGAGATAAATGCACAAATGTACAAATGGTAAGTGCATGCTTAGTTTTATAAGAAATTGGCAAGCTATTTTCCAGGGTGACACTACCATTTGACATTTCCACCAGCAGTGTGTAAGTGATCCAGTTTCTTTACATCCTCACTAGCATTTGGTGTTATTGCTATTTTTTATTTTAGCCATTTCTAATAGTTATATCATAACAATTCATTGTAGTTTTAATTTGAATTTTTCTAATGGCTAATGATGTTGAACGTATTTTCATATGCTTATTTGCCATCTGTACATTTTCTTCTATGAACCGTTTATTTGTGGTTTTGGACCCATTTTGTAATTGGATTGTTTTGTCTTCTATTGTTATGTTTTGAGAGTTCTTTATATAGTCTAGATACAAGTCTGTTAGATGAATATGTGGTTTGCCAATATTTTCTCCCAGTCTCTAGTTTATTTTTTCATTCTCTCTCTCTTTTTTTCTTTTTTGAGGTGGAGTTTTGCTCTTGTTGCCCAGGCTGGAGTGCAATGGCGCGATCTCAGCTCACCACAACCTCCACTTCCCAGGTTCAGGCAATTCTCCTGCCTCAGCCTCCTGTGTAGCTGGGATTACAGGCATCTGCCACCATGCCTGGCTAATTTTTTGTATTTTTAGTAGAGACAGGGTTTCTCCATGTTGGTAAGGCTGGTGTTGAACTCCCGACCTCAGGTGATCCTCCCAAAGTGCTGGGATTACAGGCGTGAGCCACTGTGTCCGGCCTTTTCATTCTCTTAATAGGGTGTTTTTCAGAGCAACCATTTTAAATTTTGATGAAGTACCAAGGTGCCTCAGTTTTTTCTTTTATAAATTGTGCTTTTGATTTTAAGTCTAAGACCTCTTTTACTTAGCCATATGTGCTAAAGATTTTCTCCCATATTTTTCTCTAAAAGTGTTGAAGTTTTATGTTTACATCTAAGTCTGTGATCTATGTTAATTTTTGTATAAGTTACAAAGTATGAGACTTAAGTTAAAAAAAAGAGATCTTGTTTTGTTTTGTTTTTTGCTCCAACACCCCTTGTTGAAAAGAGTTTCCTTCCTTCATTGACTTGCTTTTGCACTTTTGGTATTTTTGGTAAAAAAAAAAACCAGTTGAGTATATTTGTGTGGGTCTATTTCTGAGTCCTCTATTCTGTTTCATTGATTTGTCGGTTTATCTCTCCACCAATATCATACTACTTTGGCTACTGTAGCTATATAGTGAAACTTAACACAAGGTAGAGTGCTTCCTCCTACTTTTTAAAAAAGTTGTCACAGCTATTTTATTTTCAATATTTTTGCCTCCCATATAAATTTTAGAATAAGCTTGGCTTTGTCTACAAAATCCTTTTGGGATTTTGATAAGAATTGTGTTAAACTATTGATAATTTGGGAAGAAATGACATCTCCACTATGATGAGTCTTCCAGTCTGTGAACATGGTATTTCTCTTCATTTATGTAGGTCTTTAATTTTTCATCAGCATTTTGTAATTTTCATCAGAGACATAGTATATATATTTATACCTAAGTATTTTATTTTCTTTGAAGTGATTGTAAATGTTATTGTTTTTAATTTCAGTTTCCCCATGTTCATTGTCAGAATATACAAATACATTTGATTTTTTTGTGTTGATCATGTATTCTGTGACCTTACTCGATTTAGTTATTAATGCTAGGAGGTTTATTTTAGTTTATGTTTTTTAGATTCTTTGGGACTGTATAAATAGACAATCATGTCATCTGCAAATAGAGATAAATTCTCTATTTATCTCTATTTACAGATAAATAAATAAATTCTTTCTTTTCAATCTATATGTCTTGTCTTTCTTTTTCTTGCTGTATTGCACTGGCTAGAACTTCTACTACCATGTTGAAGAAGATGTTGAAAGCAGACATCTTTGTCTTATTC
This sequence comes from Theropithecus gelada, assembly GCF_003255815.1. NCBI lineage: Eukaryota > Metazoa > Chordata > Mammalia > Primates > Cercopithecidae > Theropithecus > Theropithecus gelada. The sequence continues at coordinate 127,109,749 of NC_037676.1, forward strand.
CCAGTCTCAGTGGGAAAATGTTCAGTTGGCACCATTAAGTATATTAGTTTTTTGTTTTTTTGGTTTTTTTTTTTGGTAAATGCTTTTTCACAAAGTTAAGATATTTTTCCTCTATTCCTAGTTCAGTGAGTTTTTTTTGAAAAATAGGGATCATACTTTGCTTTCACAGTGTTGCTGTGATGATTCTAGGTGAAACATAACTAAAAGTTTATGGCTGTTGTAGGCCCTCAAATAAGGTTTAGAAAAGGAACCTTTGGACAACATTAAGGTGAGTCATTACAACTTAAAGTGAAACCTTCTGTAGACAAATTATCTCATATTTTCACTTCTTCTAGATATCTCTTCTGAAGAAACATTGGCTCATGTCCCAGAGATTTATATACAAGGAAGTTTACTGCAACCATGGCTGCAACAGAAAAGCCATTGTGTACCACAGTATCTATTTAGCATTTGTCCATCTTTAGATAGTCTGAATGCCTAAAGATAGACAAATAGCTAAGTAGAAATTGTGGTACATCCTTACAATGGAATACCATGGAGTCATTGACAAAACATCAAGATTCTATGGACCAACATGGAAAGAGTGTCAAAGCTGGGCACGGTGGCTCACGCCTGTAATGCCAGCACTTTGGGAGACCGAGGTGGGCATGTCACCTGAGGTCAGGAGTTCGAGACTAGCCTGGCCAACATGGCGAAACCCTGTCTCTTCTAAAAATACAAAAATTAGCTGGGCATGGTGGCAGGCACCTGTAATCCCAGCTACTCAGGAGGCTGAGGCAGGAGAATTGCTTGAATCTGGGAGGTGGAGGTTGCAGTGAGCTGAGACTGTGCCACTGCACTCCAGCCCTGACAACAAGAGTAAACTCTGTCTCAAAAACAAACAAACAAAAAAGACAAAGAAAGAGTTCCAAGACACAAGATTAGGTGAACAAAGGAAGCCTCAAAACAGAACAATTTGATTTTATATTTATAAATGAGGTAATATATAAATAGGGTTGATAAATTTATACTTATATTTACAATACATATAATATATAAGTATATATTTTTAAAACCCAATCATATATTGTAAACATATTCCTAAGTGCATAGGAAAAGGCCTAGAAGGACTTGACGCTCATTTGTTAACATCGGACATCTTCGGGAAATGAATGGGATTGGGTAGAGTACAAACGGGTACAAAAGATCACTTTAAAAAACTTTGTAAATACATTTGGTCTTTCAAAAATTTTTTTACAATGATGATGTTTATGCTTACTATCTGTTTACCTAAATAAGACTCAGATAGTATGGGGCAGGGAGTAGAAATTTCTAATGGTAAAATTTCAGACAATTGTTGTCCATAGTCCCTGGGACCCAGAGTTCCTGAGCTCCATTTGTTCTGTTGCTGGCTGCGATATTAGTTGTATGATTTTGGAGAAGTCACTTTCTCTCTCTAGGCCTCAGATTCCGCTTGTAACAAGGAGATTAAACTGGAGTACCGATGGATAAGCATTTTTATTATTCACATTTAAGCATCTGACCTCTCTTTGCAAATAGGTTTTTGTGTGTGGAAGCCTTATGTATAAAACAGAAGAAAGCATGTCAACAATCCAACCACTTGTGCCCTGGATCCATTTCAGCACTGATATTTTCTGACTGAAGTTGAAGGCAGTGAACCCAAAGCCACCTGTCAGAGCTATACTGCCTCCCAGCTGAGTGAAAAATAACAGGGTGGGCTGGGTGCAGTGGCTCACGCCGGTAATCCCAGCACTTTGGGAGGCTGAGGCGGGCGGATCACGAGGTCAGGAGATCAAGACCAGCCTGGCCAACATGGTGAAACCCTGTCTTTACTAAAAATACAAAAATTAGCTGGGCGTGGTGGCACGCGCCTGTAATCCCAGCTACTTGGGAGTCTGAGGCAGGAGAATTGCATGAACCCAGGAGTTGGAGGTTACAGTGAGCCAAGATCGCCACTGCACTCCAGCCTGGCAACAGAGCAAGACTCCGTCTCAAAATAAATAAATAAATAAATAACTGGGTGATTTTAACTGACCCACAGAAGCTCAGGAGTGACAGTTGCTCTCATAAAATGTGTCCCTGAGCATTCAGCCCTGGTGTTGGCAGGGTCTGATAGCTCAGGGACCGTTTGAGCTCCAAGGAGATCATTACTATTTCTAGAGAGTTCTGTGAGGACCCCAGGTCTTTGGAAGAACTATCCATTTGTGGTTTTTAGGAGAATCAGGTCCTAGATCACTGAAGCCACAGCCCATGACCCAGAGCTATAGCTTTACCGCTTTGGGCTACAGCAGGAAGGCGAGGCCACGTGGGGAAGCTGAGGGCAAGAGTAGAGGTCGAGCGCAACAAACAGCATGCTATGAAATATGAGAAAGGCTCATAGAATCTTTTCTTCGAAATGAAAAGCACCATCTTGACTTCCATGGAATTGGCTCCAGCCTTCTTTGGCTATAACAGACGTGATAAGGATCATTTTGCCTCCTTTAGGAGCAGAGCTAGATGTCCCACAATTCTCTGCATTAGTTGAGCCCGTGGATGGTAACAGCCATGGTCTGAGTTATAAACAACAGAACATCGCCCAGAAAACAGCCTGGGCCCTGTGCTTTTGGGATTCTATTTGTACCTGGTCCGAACTGGGAAGACTCAAACTCAGAAAGAGGGTAGTCCCTGAGAGGGGAAAGGCGAATGTGCAGGGCCACTCTGGCCCAAGTCTTCTCTGTGGATCAAAGCAGAAGGTAGGAAGCTGGTGTTTTCTACTTCCCTGCCTTTCCCTGCCTTTCCCTGCCCATTTGTGGAATGGAGAGCTGGGGGCCCAGGTGAATGATCTGTTATAGCTCAGGTCCACACTCCTACCAAGGCACACCAGCCTGGAGGGCGGGAGACCTGGGCTCAAGCCCCAGCTGGGCCACTTTCTCATCGAGGCTAGTCACATGCCTTTCCAGGTTCTCAGTTATATTGTTTTTAAAAAGACCATTAGATTAGACACCTTTAAAGATCCCTGCCAGTAACCCGCAGTGATTCTAAAACTAGATTGTAAGAGCCTGGCAGGGTTCCACTTATTTGGTAAGAGGAAAGGACTAAGCTATAATGAAAAAATGTTTAAGTGTGTGGAAGCTGGAATTAGATTTCCTGAGTTCAACTCCTGACTCTCCTTTACTTACTGTGACTTCTGGAGCAAGGTTTTTAATATTTCTGAGCCTCAGTTTCTACATTGGCAAAATGAGAATGAGAGCTGTAGTTGATGCTGTTGTTATAAGGGATGCAAGTGATAATCTGCATGAAGCTTCAGGATCCAACAGAGTAAATATTCAATAAGACTTAGCTTATTTTTTTGTATTTCCCCAGTTTAAGATTATAACAGGAACTGGCTAAAATTACTTCTTGATGAAACAATGCCCCTTACCATAGATTCAATTATCCTACAGGCCAAATCATGTGCCCATAAGGTTAATTCATTCATTTAATACTAATTAACCAATACGTGTTGAACACTGTAAGTCTGGCAGGCACCGTGACAGGACTGAGGATGCAAAGGCATCAAGATCTTATTATAGGGCCCAGCACGGTGGCTCACACCTGTAATCCCAGCACTTTGGGAGGCTGTGGCGGGCGGATCACTTGAGGTCAGGAGTTCAACACCAGCCTGGCCAACGTGGTCTTGTTGGCCATGACCAGCCTGGCCAATATGGCCAACATAGAAACCTCGTCTCTACTAAAAATACAAAAAAAAAAAAAAAACAATTGGCTGGGCATGGTGTTGCATGCCTGTAGTCCCAGTTACTTGGAAGGCTGAGGCAGGAGAATAGCTTGAACCCAGGAGGCAGAGGTTGCAGTGAGCTGAGATGGAGCCACTGCACTCCAGCCTGGGTGACAGAGTGAGACTCCGTCTCAAAAAAAAAAAAGCTCTTATGATAGAACTTACTCTAATAAATACTCTAATAAAACCTAATTTGGAACACACCTTACTAAGAAACATTTATGAAGCATTTATGGAGTTCAGAGAACTGTCCTGTTGTTGTTGGAGATTCAGTATGATGAATCATTTCCTCCGCAAAGATTTTAGAATTTCGAAGGGGAAACAAACACATACTTATGAAGCAACTTAACATGAATGTCATGGCCTTCTCTTATGATCTCCAGTGGTGACTAATTTGGACATTTGTGATATGCTGAGCATTTATGTGTCATGAGCATCTCACAGAACCTCCTGTGGTAGTCACTCGTATTAACTCCATTGCAGCCTGGGTAACATGGCAAAACCCTGTCTCTACAAAAAACAAACAAACACACACCACAAAATTAGCCAGGCATGGTGGTGCATGCGGTAGCCCCAGCTACTCAGGAGGCTGAGGTGGGACGATTGCTTGAGCCCAGAAGCTTAAGGTGCAGTGAGCTGTGATCATGCCACTGCTCTCCAGCTTGGGTGACAGAGTGTGATCCCGTCTTGAAAACAAAAGCAAAAACTCCATTGCACAGAAAAAAGGAATTCACCTGTGAGAGGGTAGGTAACTTGTCAAAGGTCACACAGTTGGCAAGGAGAGGGTTGTCCTCTCTTTAGTATACCCCTCTGCATTAGTTAACTTGAGCTGCCATAAGAAAGCACTGCAAACTGGGTAACTTAACAGAAATGTGTTGTCCCTTCTAGTTCTGGAGGCTAGAAGTCCAGATCAAGGTGTCAGTAGGGTTGGTTCCTTCTGAGGGCTGCAAAAGAGAATCTGTCCCAGGCTTCTCTCCCAGCCCCTGGTGGTTTGCTGGCAATCTTTGATGTTGGGCTTGTAGAGGCATCACACTGGTCTCTGCTTTCAGCTTCATGTGGCATTCCCCCCGGGTGCATGTCTGTCTCTGTGTCCAAGTTTCCCCTTTTTATATGGACACAGTCATACTGGTAGAGAGGTCACCCTTATGGCGTCATCTTAACTTGATCAACTGCAAAGGCCCTATTTTCAAATAGGGTCACATGCGCAGGTGTCGAGGATTAGGACTTGAACATTTTGTGGTAGGGAGACACAATTTAACCCATTCGAGGCTTTGGTGTCTCTCACCTGCAGCTCTTTCACTTCCTCCCTAAGACAGCTTCAGGCAGCTTAGAGTTGGATCTCCTCCTTGACATTCTAATCAGCTGACAGCCAACTGCTTGTCAGGAGTCCTATGCTTGCTGATGAAGTTCCCGGTGGTGCCAGGCACTCTCCCCATTGAAACAGGCCCGCTGGCATGATGAGAAGGCTGGTAAAGAAGGCACCTCACCTTCTACAAACCAAAGTGTAACAGCAATAAGATTAATATAGCAAAGACTATTTATTGATCAGTTATTAACTGCTAGGCACTGAGTTAAGTATTTTTCTTGCACAATCTATTTATTCCACACAGCAATCCTAAAAGATAGGAATCACTATCTCATTTCACAGATGAAAAAAACATGAAGCTCATAGAGATTAAGTCCAAAGCCATTGACTATTTGTGGCCAGGAGTTCAAGACCAGCCTAGGCAAAATAGCAAGATCCCATCTTTACATAAAAATTTAAAACATTTTAACTGAGTATGATGGTGCATGCCTGTAGTCCCAGCTACTTGGGAGGCTGAGGCAAGAAGATCGCTTGAGCCCTGGAGGTCAAGTCTGCAGTGAGCTATGATCACACCACTGTATTCCAACCTGGGTGACACAGTGAGATCCTGTCTCTAAATAATTGGTAATAATAATAATAATAATAACAGATGTTAGCAAATACTGCTTTACTACGTTGCCTCCTTTCCATGGAGCTTTTGGGTTAAATAATACCCTTTCCCCCTCCCCCTAGTATGGTTGATCTGAGACTCTTTCCAAGCCTTATTAGTTCATATCCTGGGGCTGTGGATGAAGTCAGTGAATTCTTAGAGTGGTTAGGGCAGTAGCCACAGGCAATGTGACCTTGGAACAAAGATGGGCAAGGCCCGGAAGAGGATGCCTGTCCCTAAGGGTCCTTCCAGTGCCGCTTTCCCTGAGCTGTGGGACCTTCACACTGTCGCTCCCTTGTGTGGGGACTAAAGTAAGCCCATGGTTTATTCTGGAGGTTGTTCTTGACATTGCTATAGAAAATACCATTGTTTCCATTGTTCTAGAAAGTGGGCTGGGCCGGCACTGTGGCTCACACCTGTAATCCCAGCACTTTGGGAGGCCGAGGCAGGTGGATCACCTGAGATCGGGAGTTCGAGACCAGCCTGCCTGACCAACGTGGAGGTACCTTGCCTCTACTGAAAATACAAAATTAGCCAGGCGTGGTGGCCCATGCCTGTAGTCCCAGCTACTCGGGAGGCTGGGGCAGAAGAATCGCTTGAACCTAGGAGGCGGAGGTTGCGGTGAGCTGAGGTCGCGCCATTGCACTCCAGCCTGAGCAAAAAAAGTGAAATTCTGTCTCAAAAAAAAAAAAAAAGAAAGAAAGAAAAGAAAAAAAGTGGGCTGGGGCAGCCTTTCCCAGGGAGTGAGGCCTTGGGCAGTGACTGAGCAAAGACCGAAAGCAGGGAAAACAGAAACAGGGCTGCTGAGACCCAAACCTAGACCCTCTGCTGTCTCTATTGTGTATTTCTCTGATTATAAAAATAATCACTGATTATTTGTTTAAAAACACAGAAGTGTTTCTTCCTTTCACAATCTTAACTGTGTTGGTGCATAGAATTCCATACTGCTTCCATTCACATATAAAAATTATTAATAATTTATCAAAAAGATCATATGGCTGGGCGCGGTGACTCACGCCTGTAATCCCAGCACTTTGGGAGGCCGAGGCGGGCGGATCACGAGGTCAGGAGATCGAGACCATCCTGGCTAACTCGGTGAAACCCCGTCTCTACTAAAAATACAAAAAACTAGCCGGGCGAGGTGGCGGGTGCCTGTAGTCCCAGCTACTCGGGAGGCTGAGGCGGGAGAATGGCGTAAACCCGGGAGGCGGAGCTTGCAGTGAGCCGAGATGGTGCCACTGCACTCCAGCCTGGGCAACAGAGGGAGACTCCGTCTCAAACAAAACAAAACAAAACAAAACAAAACAAAACAAAACAAAAAGATCATATGATTTTTCATCTGCTTTGGTCACTTAATGATATGGAGTATCATGTCCTGTCTCTGCAGAAGGCCCTCCCTCATTCTTCTGAATGGTTGCACAGGATTTGATTGTTTCATTGTGTGGATAAAGCACAAATTGTTTAGACTGTTAAGGACAGACGTATTATTTCCTACTTTTTGTTCTTAGAAACAAGGTTGAAATACATTTTGGTTTTTTTTGAGACAGGGTCTCACTCTGTCACTCAGGCTGGAGTGCAATGATGCAATCATAGCTCATTGCAACCTCAACCTTCCAGGCTCAAGGGATCCTCTCACCCCAGCCTCCCAAGTAGCTGGAATTACAGGCATATGCCATCATCATGCCTGGTTGATTTTTTAGTTTTTGTAGAGATGTGGGGGAGGATGGGGTCTCACTATATTGCCCAGGCTGGTCTCAAACTCCTGACCTCAAGACTCCACCCTCCTCAGCCTCCCAAAGTGTGGGGATTACAGATGTGAGCCACCACACTCAGTCAAAATTCTTGTACATACATCTTTGTTTTCTTGCCCAATTATTTCTTTAGGATTTATTGTTAAAGTGAAATTGCTAGCTCAAAGGGCACACCTATTTACAAGTTAAAAATCTGAATGTTCATTTCCAGATTGACTTCCACAAATGTTAGATATGGTAACATTCCCACCAATAGTATTGAGGACTGCCTGTTTCCCCTCCTCTGCCAACTAAGCATTACACATTTAACAGAAGAACAAAACCATGTCTGATTGTAAATTTTGTTTTAAAAATTATAAGTGAAAGTGACTGTATATTTATATTTGTTTGGACATCTATATGTCCTCTTCTGTGGCTACTGTTTCTGTTGTTTCTCAACAGGGATGTCCTCATGGAATCCCCAGAAAGTTGCATCCTTAGTGTGTATCTGGACTCTTTTTACCACGACAGGGACCCGTGCATGGTTGGCTTTCAATTATCTGGGGAAAAAGGAACCAGTGACCCTGAGACTCCAAGGTCAGTTTTAATCATTCCTTCACGAATTCAGGCCAATTCATTCATTTACTCTTACATTCACTTGGAAATTATTCCTGTAGTAAGCCATTGCTCTGGTTTACTCATTAATCATTTTTCAAGTCATTATTGAGCATCTGCTGCTTCGGAAATGCCAGGTCTCAGGGGCGGGGGTGGAGACTGGAAGGGAAACCCTCTGTGGTGATTACTCTCCCTGCCTAGAGGTAGAGATCAGTCCCATGAATGGCGGAATTCTGAGCCACTGGGTAGGAGGAATGGAGGGAAAGACTGACCAGGGAAGGCTTCCTGGAGGTCACCTGTGGGAGGATCAGTAGGATTTGGGTATAAAAAGATGGAAAAGGGTCCCAGCAGAAAAGCAGATCCAGGGAAGAATCCCCTTTACAGGTGGAGGAGAAAAAAGTATAAACACAGGCAAAGGTGAGAGCTGTTACATAGCAGGGAACCCAGTTCTGTGGCATGGGTTTGCCAGGCATGGGGGTTTGCCAGGCATGGGGGTGGCTGCAGCAAAGGCTCTTCTCTTTTTTCTTGGAGACGGAGTCTCGCTCTGTTGCCCAGGCTGGAGTGCAGTGGGGTGAGCTTGGCTTACTGCAACCTCCGCCTCCTAGGTTCAAGCGATTCTCATGCCTTAGCCTCCCAAGAAGCTGGAATTAACAGGCTTGTGCCACCACACCCAGCTAATTTTTGTATTTTGGGTAGAGACCAGGTTTCACCATGTTGGCCAGGCTGGTCTTGAACTCCTGACCTCAGATGATCTGCCCACCTCGGCCTCCCGAAGTGCTGGGATTACAGGCATGAGCCACCGCGCCCCGCCAAAGGCTCTTCTTAAAGGAGGTTAATGGGAGATAATATGAGATTGGCTAGTGGGGTGGGACTTCCTTTGTAACCACCCAGAAACTAGACTAAGGCAGAGCTGTGCTTTAAGAGATTATTCTGGCAACAATGTAGAGGACAGACTGGCAGAAAGACACCTTAGTTAAGACTGTGGCAATAGCCAAGGACAGTAATGAGGAGACCCTGAGTTTGGACACTGATGGGAAAGGCTTGAGGGCTTGGGGAAGTGCGAGAGCCCTGGGCTAAGAAGTGGGTTCCACTGCCATGCTGCCACTGCCTGTCTGTGAAGGGAGGTGGTTTCAGGAGGGTCAGAAGTTCAGCTGTTACATAGCAGGGAACCCAGCTCTGTGGCATTCCACTACTCACCAGCTCCTGTCGACCCTCCACTGGTTTCAAGGTGCTGCTATAGGTGTGGGCCAAATACAGTGAGAAGACATGGTCGCAGGTGACAAGGAAGGCAACCAGGGGTAAGGCAGGACTGTACATGAAACCATTGGAGGAGGAGAAGAAAGGGCTGTTGACATATTCCCTTTTTCTACTTCATTTTTTTGACAACTGCAAAACAATTTCATCGTATGGATGCTCCACAATTCATTTCCCAATTTCCCGATGGGTGAAAATTGACAAATTTTTGCTATAAACATGGTTGTCATGGAACTCTTTGTGCACTGAATTTTGATCATAGGCAAGAGTTATTTCTGTAGGGCAGTTTCTTGGTGGTGGAAGAGTGCGTGCATTTTATTTATTTATTTATTTTTGAGACAGAGTCTCGCTCTGCTGCCCAGGCTGGAGTGCAGTGGCATGGCTCACTGCAACCTCCGCCTCCCAGGTTCAAACGATTCTCCTGCCTCAGCCTCCGGAGTAGCTGGGACTACAGATGAGCGCCACCACGCCCGGCTGATTTTTTGTATTTTTAGTAGAGATGGGTTTCACCATGTTGGCCAGGCTGGTCTCGAACTCCTGACGCCAGGTGATCCGCCTGCCGTGGCCTCCCAAAGTGCTGGGATTACAGGAGTGAGCCACCGTGCCTGGCTGAGTGTGTGCATTTTAGATTTTGAGAGCTTTAGCTGAATCACCGTCTGTAAAGGATTCTCTTGATTATTCGGATGACTAAAATGAGGCTCCGGGAAGATGTATCATTTGCCCTCAGCCATATCAATGATATATTTTTATCACTGTTTGAGTCTAGGTGGGTCTATCTTCAAACCTCTATTCTCTCCATTACTCCACTCCATCAGGCTATCAGTTCTTAAAGCTCTTTCCATCGTGTATTACGTTTTTCTTTCCCCACCTTGTAACAATCACCCAGAAAAATCCTACAACGAAAGAGGCCTAGGTACACGCCTCTTTCATTTCTGGGAGACAGAAAAGAAGTGGGGAGGCGAGGCTAGATTCCACTCACAGGTAGCTCTGGGACGGGGACAGGGCAGCTCCCCAAGATGAGAGCCAGTGGTGGCAGCTTTAATGTGGTAAAGAAACAAGCTGAGCCTCTGCGGTGGAGGAAACAGCTCAGCCTGAGAGGGATCCCTGGGGGCTTCCTTGGAGAAAAACTGGTGGTTTCCCAGACAGCCTGCAACCTTAATCCAGAAAAATCTTTGATAAGGAGTTGTCAGCTTCCCACGCTTCCCATCAGCCAAATTGCCTGGGATTCTCGGGACACCTCTGCCCAAAGGGCTGAGTGCTGATGTCAAAAGCCCTGTTCCTGGGATTCATTACAATTCTGGGCTTCTCTCCTTTGCTGCTTCTGCTCATCCTCCAGCTTCTTCATACCATCCTCATGGAGACTTGAAGTGACAATTCACAAAGCTGGGAGCTTCCCACAGTGAATTCCAGCCTGTGTTTGGTGCCTGTTGTACATGGGACAGAATTGGATGGTGGGTTGGAGTCAGGCCAGGGCTCAAATCCTGGACCTTTCTCTCTGGAACCCAAGGCAAGTGACTCAACCTCTCAGGATTTGTAAGAGGACACTAGTGTGCCCAGTCATAGAGTTACAGGGAAGATTAAGGGCAATCATCACTATTTTTCATTTTCCAGACTCCCCAGGTTGCAGAGGTGACAGCTTCTGACGTTTGATACAGAGGCCAGTGAAGATAAAAATAATGACGGCATTTATGGGAGGCTGAGGTGGGTGGATCACAAGGTCAGGAGATCAAGACCATCCTGGCCAACATGGTGAAACCCCATCTCTACTGAAAATACAAAAAAATTAGCTGGGTGTGGCAGCACACGCCTGTAGTCCCAGCTACTCAGGAGGCTGAGGCAGGAGAATTGCTTGAAGCTGGGAGGCAGAAGCTGCAGTGAGCTGAGATCATGCCACTGCACTCCAGCCTGGGTGACAGAGCGAGACTCCGTCTCTAAAATAATAAAATAAAATAAAATAAAATAAATAAAATAAAATAAAATAATGACAGCATTTAAGGACTGCTGACCCTGAGCTAGGCAGTGTTTTAAGTCTTTACATGTATTACATGTTTGTTATCTATTGCTCCATAACAAATTCTCCCCAAGTGTAAGCAACAAATGTTAAAATGTATTTTATTTTATTTTCTCACAGTTTTTGGTTTTTGTGGATCAGGTGTCTGGGAGCAGCTTGGCTGGGTGGTGCTGGCCCAGGGTCCCTCAGGAGGTTGCAGCCAAGATGTCAGCTGGAGCTGCATCATCTGAAGGCTCAACTGAGGCTGCAGGATCCCTTTCCAAGACGATGTCTTGCACACCTGGCTCATTTGTGCTGGGGGTTAGTGGGAGGCCTCAGTTCTTTGCCATGTAGATCTCTCCAGAGCATTGCTTAAGTGTCCCTATGACATGGCGGCTGTTTTTCCCTACAGCGAGTGCTCCAAGAGAGCAAGGCAGAAGTTGCAGGGTCTTATATGACTTAGTGTTGAAGTCACACTATGTCATTTCTGCAATATCCTGTTGGTTACACAGGTCAGCCCTATCCAGTATGGGAGGGGCCTATACAAGGCCATAATACCAGGAGGTGAGAATTCCTGGAGCCATGTTGGAGGCTGACTACACATCTATTAACTCAATCCCTGAAATGCATCCAGGGAGGCTTAGAAGAGACTAAGGTGAAGAAGGAGGTACCGAGGGTGGGAGACCAAGAGGAGCAGAGGCAGAGGTTCTAGTGACAGTGCTACACCAGCATCAGCAAGGTGAGCAGGTGCCTTCTGGTCTAACGGCAGTGGTGTCTCCAGGGGAGAAGCCTGGTTAGGAGTGGTTGGTGAGTTATTTCTGGCTGTGTCTCTTCTAAGCCTGACCCTTCAGCCCTGCTGGAGATTCTGTGAGCCACCAAATATATAAAAGGCTCGCCTGCTTAAACCAGTTGAAGAAGGTTCTATTACCTGCAATGAAGATCTGCAATGGCAGCTACGAGCTGTTCAGAGCACAAAGGCTCTCATTATTCTTGCAGATCGAACACCATGAGTATGAGAGAGCCATCAGCATAATGTGAACGGTCTGAGTGCCACATCATCTTAGGTGTTATTAGCAAAAACAGAGCACCTGGAATAAAAGAGGTGAGAGTGCATTCCTAGCCTGCACTGGTCAGAAGACAACTGGAACGTCAAGTCTACGGGCTATTTATTTAAGAGAGACAGTAACAAATTAGAACCTGTCAAGAGGATGGGGCCCAGGATGGTGGCAGAACACAAAACTAAACCCTGAGGCCTAGGAGATGTTTTCTGTGGGGAAGACAAGACACTGAGGGGGCTGTGGAGCTGTTTTCACATATCTGAAGTGTTCCCTTATGGCATCATGGTGCAGAAGGCTGGAAAGACTCAGGCTCAAATCCTGGTCACTTCCTCTGTGTGGCCCTGGACAGGCCCTGCTATGGTTTGGATATTTGACCCCTCCAACCCCCATGTTGAAATGTGATCCCCAATGCTGGAGGTGGGGCCTAATGGGAGGTGTTTGTGTTATGGTGGCTGATCCCTCATGAATTGCTTGGTGCCATTCTTGCATTGTAATAAATGAGCTCTCACTCTGTTAGTTTTCGTGAGAGCTGGCTGCTAAAAATCCTGGCACCTCCACACTATCCCCTTCCCATTCCTCTCTTGGCATGTGATCTCTGCACACTGGCTCCCCTTCTCCTTCCCGTGAATGGAAACTTCCTGAGGACCCTACCAGACCAGAAGCCGGCACCATGCTTCTTGTACAGCCTGCAGAACCATAAGCCCAATAAACCTCTTGTCTTTATAAATTACCCAGCCTCAGGTATTCCTTTATAGCAACACAAATAGACTAAGACAGGCCCTCAAGTTCTGTGAGTAACTTATGGCAACAGTAGCATGTAGGAAATGTTTAATGTATATAGGCCCTCTCCTCTTTACCCTTAGCACCCATGAGGGTGTAAGAGACAGATTTGAACTTGGTCTGAAAATGGAATGCAAGCAATGATCGCCTGCCCTTGGAGGAAATCAAGTACAGGCTGGGTGACCTACTGGACTGTCTACCCTTATTGAGCACTTTTGGAGGCTGTGTCCATGTTAAGCATGGTACATGCATTTTCTCACTTATTCCTATTGACAATCTTATGAGTAGGTGCTATTAGGTCTATTTTGCAGGTGGAGAAACTGAAGCCTGTAGAGATGAAATAGCTTGTGAGCGGCATTGTCAGCATTTGAACTCAGCCCTCTCTGACTCCAAAGCCTGTGTTTGTAACCATTCTTGGCTGCCGAAGGCAGGGGAGTGGCAAGTGGTGGGCAGAGAAGGTAGGGGGGTGGGACAGATATTAGGAAGAGCTGGCATGGATGTCTTCTAAGATTCTTTCTAATTCAGAGCTTCAAGATGCTTTGGTTTCCTCGAGGCTGTAAAACAAAGCTGCTGGCACAGACTGTGCCTCGGCCCAGCCTCCCAGCCCCTTGCAGAATGTCTGGCACAGCAGCCTGACTTCCCGCTTCTGCACGCCTGGAAGGAACAAGACAGAGAAGGGGCCTCACGGCTCCCCGAATGCCATGGCAGGCCCTCGTAGTGGGGCCCCAGGCGGCCAGCATTGTGCAAGCCGGAGAAGCAGGCCCTGGAATCCTTTCTTTTCCAGAGAATTTACACGCAGGACAAAGAGAGCCATTATCCCCTTGGCTGCCGCGGCTGCTGCCCAGGCCTGTGGCCCAGGTGTCACATGCTGCCGCCATCTCTCAGCCTGCTTTCTGTCTTTGTCTGAGAGAACACAGAGCTTGGCCTCTGATGCCTTCCCTGACACCTCCCCAGCCCCCTCCAGGCCTTGGTTTCTGGCCACTGCTTTTCTGAAATGAACTTGAATCCTGGTAGACTTGGACACACCTGAGGCAGTTTTGAGGAGGATTGGCCAGGCTGGGGCTTTGGGATGCTGCCGCTGTATCCCTGTGACCACATGTGGGTGCAGCGCTGTCAGTGGGGGCCCTGGCGCCCTGCATGGTTTACACCGGGCTCCATCAGGGCTTTCCATTGCCTACAAAATAAAGCAGATTTCCTTCGCTGGCCCTTGCACCCCGCATCCCCTCTCGTTTCCACGTTCCGATTACGCAGCAACATGGAAGCAGCTTCGGGAGCTTCTCGTCACTCTGCATGAACCTCCCACCTTGGTACATTTGCTTACACTTTCCTCTTCACTTAGGTGTCTCTTCCCACCTTCTTCAGTGGCTAAGTCTTCCTCATCCTTCAAACCCAAGCTCAGGTTGCATCTTCAAGGCCTCAGCTCCCCTCCACTGGGCTCCCTTAGAACCTTCATTTGTTACCTGCCGTGGGCCATGTGGTGTGCTGGTTATGGGAGGGGCCTCTTGAGCCAGACTGCCTGGGTTCAAGTCCTGACCCTGCCATCTACCCACCGTGTAATCCTGGGCTTCAACTTGTTTGCCTATAAGATGGAGATGATTGGGTGCTTGTCAGGATTATGTGAAATCACGCCTGTGGTTAGTAAAACCCCGGGCACAGAGTGAGGGCTCAACAAAGGTGGCATTATCATCATTTCAGAAAGCATTTATCAAGTGCCCTCGGTGTGTCATATCTCAACAAGGCTGGAAAACACGAAGAACAAGATGGACGCAGCCTTGCTGCTCAGGGAAGCTTGCAAACGGAAGCCCAAGAGACCTCACAGCCCCTGGGATACGGGTTGTGGAAAGGATGGGTCGAGGGGCTACAGAATCAAACCCAGAGAGGGGGGTGGCTCCAGGTGGGATTCCTGTGTCCCTGTTGTTTGGGACAGATCCTCATCTTCCATGTAAGGCTGGGCTGAGGCGTTGGTCTTCTGCCTCTCTTCCACCTGTGTTCCTGGCTGCAGAGCACTCATGGGTGGGGTAGAGGACTTCAGAGGGATCGCTGACTCTCTTGCTCATCACTTTTGTGCCTCTCTCCTGGGTCATCCCTACCAGCACACAAGCATGCAGCACTGTCTCCCCTCTTAAGAAATAAGAGCAGACTCCCTTGAACCTACACCCACCTCTGCTCCTCCCCTCCACATACACACTTCTTGGCTTTCTTTCCTAACAAATTTCCTCTAAGGATGGGCCTATGCCCAGACTTTATTCCCCACCCTCTCAGGTTCTCCTCACTCTACTCCAATCTGCTTTCATCCTCATTGAACTACTATTTAATACCACGAAGATCTCCAAGGATCTCCATCCTGCCCAAACCACTGGAGAATTTTCATTCTCCTTTTGCTGGGATTTGGTTGTGATTTGGTCAGCTCATCCTTGCCTCGTTGTATCGGTTTTCCATTCCTGCAGCAGCAGATGGCCACAAAGTTAATGGCTTAAAACAACACACATTTGGCCAGGTGCGGTGGCTCACGCCAACACCTTGGGAGGCTGAGGTAATCCAAGCAATTTGGGAGGCTGAGGCGGGCGGATCACCTGAGGTCAGGAGTTTGAGACCAGCCTGACCAACATGGAGAAACCCTGTCTCTACTAAAAATACAAAACTAGCCAGGCTTGGTGGCACATGCCTGTAATCCCAGCTACTTGGGAGGCTGAGGCAGGAGAATCGCTTGAACCCGGGAGGTGGAGGTTGCAGTGAGCCGAGATCGTGCCATTGCACTCCAGCCTGGGCAACAAGAGCAAAACTCTGTCTTAAAAACAACAACAATAACAACAACAAAACCCACACACATTTATCCTTTTACAGTTCTGTGGGTGAAGTCGGAGATGGGTCGCTCTAGGCTAAAATGCAGGCAGGGCTGCATTCCTCTCCCGAGGCTCTAGAGAAGAATCCATTTCCTTGCCTTTTCTGGATTCTAAAGGCTTCTGGAGGCAGCTCATATGTCTTGGTTTGTAGCTCTCTTCTTCCATCTTCAAAGCCAGAAACACCAAATATCCCTGTCCATTGTTCAGTAGTCATCTCCCCCTCTGACCTTAACCAGGCAATATTCTCTGCTTTTAAGTCCTACCTAAATAATGCAGGACAGTCTCCCCATTCCAAGGTCCCTAACCTTAATCACATCTGCAATTGCCTCTTTGCCATGTGAGGTCACATATTCACAGGGTGGGGGAATTAGGACCCGACATCTTTCAGGGGTCATTACTCTGCCTACTCCACTGATTCTATAAAAACTTTCTTTCCTTTGTTTCTGGAATGTCATTCTTTCATTGCTTTCCTCCTGCTGAACTGGTTTTAGACTTCTTTACTGGTCTTCCTTCCCATTGTAATTTATAAATGCCAGAGGGCCTTAGAGCTCAGTCCTCAAGGGTTCTCCATTCACCAGGTAGCAACTGCTCTCAGGCCATTGGACCTATACATATTCTTAGCTCCTTATCTTCAGTCTCAATCTCTCCCCTAGCTCCAGATTCAGACTATCAAAACATCTACTTGACATTTCCTTTAGGAGACACCTCAAAATGTGAATTTTCTCATTTAACACCTCAAATTTAACGTGTCCAAAGATGAACTCTGTATTGTTTCCAAATATTTTCTTCCTCCTTCTCTTTCTCACCTGAGGAAAACCACCACCGTCTGCCTGGGACCAAAAGTCTAGGGGTCATTCTTTTTTTTTTTTTTTTTTTTAAAAAAAGGAGTCTCATAATCCCAGCACTTTGGGAGGCCGAGGTGGGTGGATCACAAACAAGGTCAAGAGATTGAGATCATCCTGGCCAACATGGTGAAACCCCATCTCTACTAAAAATACAAAAATTAGCCGGATGTGATAACAGGCACCTGTAGTCCCAGCTACTCAGGAGGCTGAGGCAGGAGAATCACTTGAACCCAAGGGGTGGAGGTTGTAGTGAGCCGAGATTGCACCACTGTACTATAGCTTGGCTACAGAGTGAAACTCTGTCTAAACAAACAAACAAGCAAACAACAACAACAAAAAAACAGGAGTCTAGCTCTGTCACAGGCTGGAGTGCAGAGACACAATCTCAGCTCACTGCAATCTCCACCCCTTGGGTTCAAGGGGTTCCCCTGCCTCAGCCTCCCAAGTTGCTGGGATTACAGGCATGCACCACCATACCCAGCTAATTTTTGTATTTTTAGTAGAGACAGGGTTTCACCATGTTGGCCAGGCTGGTCTCGAACTCCTGACCTCAGGTGATCCGCCTGCCTCGGCCTCCCAAAGTGCTGGGATTACAGGTGTGAGCCACCGCGGCTGGCCTGGGAGTCATTCTTGATAACATCTTCTTGTGCTCCACTTCCTGGTGAGCAGCATGTTGACTGTACCTTCAGAGTAGGTCTTGAGTCCACCCATTTGTCATCACTGGCCACAAGCATGTTGGTTTCCAAGCCACCACCTCATCTCACCAGGATTACTGCAACAATCTTCTAAGACCCCTGCTTCCACCTGTGCTGGGCATGGTGGTGCATGCCTGTAGTCCCAGCTACTTGAGAGGCTGAGGTGGGAGGATTGCTTCAGCCTGGGAGGTCAAGGCTGCAGTGAGCCGCGATCGCACTACTGCACTCCAGGCTGGGTGACAAAGCGAGATCTTGTCTCAAATTAAAAAAAAGAAAAAAGAAAAGAAAAGAAGATAGGAAGCAAAGTCTCTGAGGGAAACCGTCTCCATGGCAACCGAGGCCCAGTGGCTGCTCTTGAGGGAAGGCCAGAGGGGGCAGTGGGCTGATGGAGCCTGTGGGGACACCATGGGAGGCAGCAAGTCAGTGCCCAGCCTGGCACACAGCTCAGACCCCGAGACCCCTTCCCTGGCATCCACCTCATTGCTCTGGCCTTGGCAGACCCAGCAGATGGGCTCTCAGCAGGGCCCTGGAACTCAGCCGAGCCGGGCTCTGCTGGCACAGGACAGCTCTCCACTCTTGAGCCCGACAGAGCTCCCCAGACCAGGAAATTCTGGATCATGAAGCTCAAAGGAACCTTACCAGGTAAAGAGCTACTCTGCAATAGGACTGCAGATGACAGCCCCAGCATGGTGCTGCCTAGTGCAGTAAGATTACTACAACCCTAGCAGGCGGACTACCTCTCCCTGGGCACCTGGAGCATGCCTCACCTTCCCCCTCTGCACCCTCACAGTAACTATGGGAACTGGGCTATTTATCCCCATTTCAAAAATGTGACCTGAAGGCCAGACAGGGTAAGGGTCTTGTTCAGAGTCACACAACCAAGAAGCACTGGATCTGGGGCTGGGCACAGTGGCTCATGCCTGTAATCCCAACTAAAAATACAAAAATTAGACAGGTGTGGTGGCTTACACCTGTAATCCCAGCTATTCAGGAGGCTGAGGCAGGAGAATTGCTTGAACCTGGGAGGTGGAGGCTTCAGGGAGCCAAGATCATGCCATTGCACTCCAGCCAGGGCGAAAGAGTGATATTCTGTCTCAAAAAAAAAAAAAAAAAGAAGTGCTGGATCTGGGACTGGGACTTCATAACCCCCTTCTCTGATTCTGCTTTATGTCCTGCGCACTAACCCCTCCTGGGTATTGGACTCAGGCCCATCTGCACCTCCTCATTAGGCTGCTTGTCACAGAAACCTTTCTTCCCCGTGCAGCATGCTACACGGCGTGTCTTGTCCTTTGTGTGCTGTTGATTTTGGGCCATTTTGGAATCACATTTTATCCTACTATTTTGGTAATGAATATACATCACTAACTCTTCTGCCAAATGTCCACTGCGCCCATGCTCTGTGCCAGGTGGGCCATGATGAATAGTAACAACATGAATGCTTATTGGGAAGCGTGTTCTTTGTGCCAGGCTCTGTCCCACGTGCTTCGCGTGAATAGATGCTTTCAGCTCTCACAGCAACCCTCTAGGGTAGGATATTTTGCTGTTCCTTTTTTGCAGGTGAGGAGACTGGCTTGGCTTCTAGCTTTTGGACAAGAAAGGAAGAAACACGCATTTGTCGAGCACCTGCGAAGTGCCAGGCCCGCACAGGAAGGAGCATCCCCTCCATTTTTCAGGCAAGCAGGCTTAGGTGCAAACGGGAAGTGCATGGGAGAGGCAGAGGCTGCCACTCTCTGCCCCTCACACTCACTTCCCTCCCTCTGACCTTCAAGGCCATTTCCTCCCCCTTTTTCTACCGTAAGTCCTCTGGAGCTGTGTCCACCTCTTAGGTGACAGCGGCAAAAACAGCAAAAGGGTGCCCTGTGACATCATTTCCTCTTTGCCCGGTGCATGTCCTCTCTTCCCGTCCTGAAGTTCACTGTGGCGTCTTCCCTGTCTGGGACAGTGCCGTAAGTCCCCGGCCTGACTCTCCTCAGTCCCTCCCCGCTGACTCAGCACACCCCACATCCCCCATAACCCACCGAGGCCCTGCTGTGAGTGAATGAATGAAAAGAGGAGGCTGTCCTTGGGGAGGAGTGACTACCCAGTCCCCTCCCTTTCAGAGCTATGTGAGTGATCCAGGTTTCAAGGGAAGAAGCATCCTTTTTGGTTAATTTTTAATTTTTGTGGGTACACAGTAACGTATATATTTATGGGTCCATTTTAAAGCTAAAAATTTACTTTATTACTCCTTTTTCTACTACAGAAGTACTCCATGTTCATTGTTGAAAAAATGAGAAGATTTGGAAAAGCTGTGACTAGGGTGAATCTCTTCAGTTCTGAGCCTTAGTTTCTAAAAAAAATGTCTAGGAGGAAACAAAAATAAGTATCCTAAGCATACAAAGGCTTTGTGCTTACAGATCTGCTCATTGCAGTATCATCTGTACCCTTGAGAAATTAGAAACTGCTGCAGGTCCATCAATAAGAGATCAGTTAAAAACTACGGCACATTCGACTGGGCACTGGGGCTCACGCCTGTAATCCCAGCACTTTGGGAGGCCGAGGTGGGTGGATCACTTGAGGCCAGGAGTTCGAAACCAGCCTGGCCAACACGATGAAACCCCATCTCTACTAAATATACAAAAAAAAAAAAAAATTAGCCGGGCATGGTGGTGGACACCTGTAATCCCCGCTACTCTGGAAGCTGAGGCAGGAGACTCTCTTGAGCCTGGGAGGTGGAGCTTGCAGTGAGCCGAGATCACGCCATTGCACTCCAGCCTGGGTGACAGAGCGAGACTCCGTCTCAAAAAGAAAAAGAAAAACAAAAACAAAAAACTATAGCACACTCATACAAGGTCCACAAAAAAAGTATAACATGAATCCATATTCATTGAGTTAGAAACTTCTCCTGGACTTGCCATTGAATGATAAAAGCAGCGTTACAATGGATGCCATGGGCATTTTCTACTTGCCTCTCCTATCCACTCTATGTACTGTTGCCAGTGGACTTCCATGCCCTGTAACTCTGGTTGGGTTGACCGGTGGGAGACATCAGCTCGTCAGAGATTGGGAGAAGAGTGAGGCGAGAGTGTTTATTCCTCTGACTCCATCTCTGCTGGTTTTCTAGGTCTGGTTGTGACTGTATTGAAGGCTACACTTTCTGACAGGCTCTGATTTGCAGTAACCACTCCTTCTAACTGCCTTTCAGCCCTAAGGGTGTTAATGGTTCTCCCCCATTGCTAGCGCTGATGTGCTACGCTATTCCTTGCTGGTTTTCCTAACCTCTGCCCACATCTATGTAAATAGTTCCTTTATTAAAGTCTCCTCAGTTACCCAGTTGAGTATTCCATCTCCTTCTGCCAAGAGCCCAACGAATACAATAACACAGTCCCATGTAGGTAAATTCATATCCGTTCATATATCCAATAAGAGAGGTCTGGAAGAATGTTCATGAAAATATTACTGTTTCAGTGTGTTGGGATTTGGGTGGGGGTTTTTTCTTCTTCTTCTTTTTGCTTTTTCTGAAATGCCTAACCTTTTCTACAATAAACAAGGATTATCTTTGAGTTCAGAAAACTAAACAAAACAAGCAAAATGGTTGTTGTAAAGGTCAGATGAAAGCAGGACATGACAAGTGTTTTGTACATTAGGACTTGCCATTCAAACTTAAGGTCCCAGTGAGTGAGCCAATTGGTCCAAAGATCTCTAGGACATTTGCACTGAGATCCAATTCCTGATTTCCTCAAGATAAAGGCTGATTTCCCTCCAGTGAGAGTAAGTCAAATGTGAACGAACCAGTCCAGCATCCCTGGTTTTTTCATTCCAGAGCATCTCAGCAAATAGTCAAGTTCAGACCAGTTCTTCTCCAGTAGTCTGCCCTGACCTGCCCTCCAGGTCAGTGAGCCAGCCGCCCTTCCCAAGCCCCTTAATGTTCAAGGGCAGAGAGGGCCTGATGAAACCCAGGGCGATGAATTTGCAGTGAAACTGCCCCTCTGGTCTCATGGGTCAGCGTGTCTGTGCCAAAGTGAAAGAGATGACTTCCAAAGGAATGCCTTCTTTTTCATAGAACTTGGCAATGAATTAATCATTGTTTATCGGGGCTATGTGATCCTTGGTCCCAGTAATGGTGCTAAGACATAAATCACAGCTCTTTAGGGGTGGGGTTGAGAAGGGGCCCAGGATAGCTCTAAAGCCTCGTTCTTCTAATATGAAAAAAAAATCCTTGTTTTCAGGCGGCTGGGAGTGGACTCTGGGCTATTTATAATCTGCTGCTGCCGAGCTAAGGCATTTCTGCAGCTGGGGCTGGGAGATAATCAGCAGTTTTCTTTTTTTTTTTATTCCTTGAGCCAGGTCTGCAAAACAGACCCATCTCCCTTGACAGTCCACCCCAGCTCAGGCCAGCCCAGCCCAAGCGCTTTGCCCCAGGTCCTCTGAGCCTGGCCTCCCTCACTTGGCTTTAGCTTCCAAGAAAGCAAAGGGTGCATTTAACAGCAGAAAGGCCAAAATATCTCAGCTCAGATTTGAAGGCGAGGATTGTGACCTGCTAGCAGATGGATTTGCCTAGAACTAGCCTGTGGAATGTCCAAGGAACTTGGCACAAAGGGTCCTTCAGAGCTATGGGGAAGGGGCACATGCCAAGGACTCCATTCTCTTCTCTCAGAAGTTGCTCCAGATAGAAAAACAGGGTCCCAGGGAGGGCAGACACCAAAGTACTCCCGTTGTAATGTCTTGGCAGGAAAGCAAGCATAAAGGCAACATTTCTGGAATAGGGCTCAGAAGACCTGAGTGTTAACCCTGCTTCCACCACGACAGACTGGCGACATACTAGTGATGAGGGGCAGGCATCTTCAAGTCTTTGGATCTTAGTTTCCTCATCGATAGGGTTCTGGGAGACTTGGATTACTGCTGGCTCCAGGATCTCTAACATTCTAATGAGTTTTGAAATTCACTCTTTGGTTCATCCATTCTTCCTTACCAAGTATTTACTGAGCTCCTACCATATATCAAGTTGGCCTTGGTATTGTGGATGAAAGGATGCTAAGAAAGCCATTGTTCTTGTCTCATGGAGCTTGCTTTCTGGTTGGGGAAAAATATGTGAATTAAATAAACACTATGTGCGCACATATGTGTATTCCTGGATTGAATACTGTCCTCCTCCCAAATTCATGTCCTTCTAGGAACTTCAGAATGTGATCATATTTGGAATAGGGTCTTCACAGATGTAATTGGTTAAGATGAGGCCATACCAGAGTAGGGTGGGCCCTAAATCCAGTATGTCTGGTATCCTTAAAAGAAAGGGAGAAGAGACATGAAGACAGACACACACACACGGAGAATGACAGGTGATGGCCAAGGCAGAGCTGTAGCAATAAACCAAGGAAAGCCAAGGATTGTCAGCAAACCACTAAAAACTAGGACGAAGCAAGAAAGGATTTTTCTCTAGAGCCTATGGAGGCAGCCTGGCCCTGCTGCTAACACCTCGATATCAGACTTCTGGCCTCCAGAACTATAAAAGGAGACATTTCTGTTGCTTTAAGCCAAATGTGTGGCATTTACTACAGCAGCCCTAAGAAACTTACAAAAATATAGATGGGCTGGGCACGGTGGCTCACACCTGTAATCCCAGCACTTTGGAATGTTGAGGTGGGCAGATCACGAGGTCAGGAGATCGAGACCATACTGGCCAACAAGGTGAAACCCCATCTCTACTAAAAACACAAAAATTAGCTGTGCGGTGCATGCCTGTAATCCCAGCTACCCAGGAGGCTGACGCAGGAGAATGGCTTGAACCCAGGAGGCGGAGGTTGCAGTGAGCAGAGATCACACCACTGAACTCCAGCCTGGCAACAGAGCTAGACTCTGTCTCAAAAAAATAAATAAATAAAAATAAAAATACAGATGGTTCTCATTTGTCACAGTAGCTATGTTTTATAAAGTCACTGCAAGCACTGAATTTGTGAATAGTGAACCACTGATCCTAGCGCAAATATAGTGTGAGGTTCCTGTGAGCCTCTGATTTCATCAGCCAATCAATATGTAGCCTTGTTTTATGCGTGTTTCTGTTTAAAGACATCTTACTTAATACATATTATTGATTCACTGACGTTGAATTCAGGACCAATAGCAATACAAGATGCTTGAGTGAATATGACCTAAAACTCACGTTTCCTCTGTGAGGCACAGCACAGCCTTCTCATGCTTATGAATGCTAGGCAGCACTTAAGCACCACGCTTGGGGCCATCTGAAACAACCAATGACACCACCAACAAAAATCATGAAAATGTGGGCCAGGTACAGTGACTCATGCCTGTAATCCCCCAGCACTTTGGGAGGCTGAGGTGGGTGGATCCCTTGAGGTCAGGAGTTTGAGACCAGCCTGGCCAACATGGTGAAACCTCATCTCTACTAAAAATACAAAAACTATCCAGATGTGGTGGCATGTGCCTGTGGTCCCAACTACTCAGGAGGCTGAGACGAGAGAATCTCTTGAATTCAGCAGGCAGAGGCTGCAGTGAGCTGAGAAAAAAAAAATTTTTCTAAATGTTTTCCTTCTTTCTTTTCTTTTCTTTTCTTTTCTTTTCTTTTCTTTTCTTTCTTTCTTTCTTTCTTTCTTTCTCTCTTTCTTTCTTTCTTTCTTTCTTTTTCTCTCTCTCTCTCTCTCTCTTTCTTCCTTCCTTCCTTCCTTCCTTTCTTTCTTTTCTTTCTCCTTTTCTTCTTTCTCTTCTCTCTTTCTCCTTCCTTCCTTCCTTCCTCCCTCCCTCCCTCCCTCCCTCCCTTCCTTTCTTTCTTTTTTTTTTTTTGGAGTCTCTCTCTGTTGCCCAGGCTGGAGTGCAATGGCATGATCTCGGCTCACTGTGACCTCCGCCTCCCAGGTTCAAACAATTCTCCTGCCTCAGTCTCCCCAGTAGTTGGGATTACAGGTGCATGTCACCACCCCAGGCTAATTTTTGTATTTTTAGTAAAGACGAGTTTTCATCATGTTGGTCAGGCTGGTCTCAAACCTCTGACCTTGCGATCTACCTGCCTTGGCCTCCCAAAGTGCTGGGATTACAGGGGTGAGACACCATGCCCGGCCTAAATGTTTTTCACCAAATTGTTTTCCAAATGTTTTGCACTAAACTGACCATGAAAAGGACACTTGTTTGAGTATGAGAGCATGAGAGCAGAAACAGGAAGGCAAAGTGTCTCCTTGTTGGATCTCAGCTGGGAATGGGTGCATTGGGTGACTCAGATCTTTTGCAGCTCTGCATGTGTCTGCAAATGACCTTGACAGTGGTTTCAGTGTTGATTTTGGAGTTATAAATACATTTTTAGGGATTAGACAAATTCACACATACAGAGCCTGCAAATAATGAGAATAGACTGTGCCCACACACACACATGTTCAAATTGTATGAAATGCTGTGGAAGAAAATAACAGCATATTTTCAAAGACAAGAGAGAACCCCTTCCTTAGGTGGTACGGTCAGGGAGGCCACAAAAATGGTGGCATTTCAAGTCAAGGCTTAAGGGATAGAGAGGAACCAGGAGCACAGGGGAGAGGTCTACCAGCAGAAGGGGCAGCTCGTATAGTCCCAGTGGGAGGACGGACAGCTGCACTTGCGTGGTGAAGTGGGAGTGTGGAGAACAAGATAGGAGAACAAGTATGGAATGCAAGAGGCAAGTCAGGCAAGCGCCTGAGTAGGTCAGGGAGGGCCTCGTAAGATCCTGGGTTAGGATTCCACTCAAGGTGCAATGGGAAGCTTTGGCATATGTTGGGCAGGAGAGTGAAACGTCCTAGGTAGAGTTAAGGTTTTTTCTAACTGCCCCGTGGATTTGCCAGGGCAGGGTCTGTTTCCCTCAGCTGGCTCATCTGAGAAATAAATATGTGATACTCTCAAATCCTTCTTTGGATTTAGAGAGGGGTATAAGTAAATGCCAAGTCCCATGTTATGGTGTGGTAATGCTTGTTTGTTCCACTCATAATGGCATTTATTTTTTAAATCAGATCTACTAGGACTGTAATGCTTCAAACCATGGGAGTAAGCCTTGCATGTGACCACTTCAGCTTCTACAGCAGGAAAAGGGAGGGAGATATTTTTAGAAGGGAGACCTCTCAGTGCCCCCTAAACCACGCTGGAGGCACTGCCTGGCCCCAGAGGACCGCTGGCCTTGCCTATCAGCTTTCATCATGGAGGAGGCGTGGGTGGACCGAGGTACCACAAGTTGCCAGGAATGCCTGACCAGAAACTGCTCTTGGGTGGGTCCCAGAGCTGCCTCCCCTTCACTTGACCCTAGGGCTGCTGGCTTCCTGGCCTTGTGAAATCTTCTAGAGGCAGGAAGAACCCTTAGTGCTCCCTGACGCCACTTGAGTTTGACTTCATGGGTTTGTCGTGTGCCCCTGAATAAACCAGTTATCCTCTCCATGTCTTATTTCGGTATGCCCATCTAACACTAATTACCACCCCTCCCTGACTACCCCCAAACCTTACCAGAAGAAATGGCATGAAGTTATGGAGACACTTTGAACTCACTGGCAGACTGTGCACTGTGAGGGGAAAGCACTGTGGCGGCCATTTTCTTTTCTTCCTTGAGAAGGTCCCATGCTAATCATTGAGACTGGCTGAGTAAGCTTGTTCCTTTACATTTGGTAAGTAAGGAAGCCCCCCATGCTACCTCATCATATTTTCTTCCTCTTCTTCATGGCTTATCAACACTCCCTTCTGTAGGACATGCTGAATAATTAGTATGAGTCAAAAGGAAGAATGACAAATAGGTGGTATTTCTGGTCTGGAGTTTGGAGGGCAAGTTCAGTCCAAAAGTTAGCTGCTTCAACCGTCATGAAAGGTACAGAAACTCTAGGATGAATACACTTGGTATTTTATTTATTTATTTATTTATTTATTTATTTATTTATTTTAGACGGAGTATTTATTTTAGACAGAGTCTCACGCCGTCGCCCAGGCTGGAGTACAGTGGTGCACTCTCGGCTCACTGCAACCTCCGCCTCCCAGGTTCAAGCAATTCTCCTGCTTCATCCTCTCAAGTAGCTGGGATTACAGTACACGTGGTACTTTAATATGCAAACTGCCTACCTGCTCCAGAGAAGCAGCCTTTGTTCCTCAGTTTATCGCAACACTCAGCTTGTCAGTCAGGTTGTGGGATCCCTGCTATCCAGGAACTGTATGCTGTTGTCCCGGTTCTGACACTTTCCCTCTGAGTCCTTGGACACCTTACCTAACCTCTTGGAAGCTCCTGTCTGTGAAGAGTGTGCACAGACAGCTTCGGTAGCCTGAGAAGCAGCCGTCTTCACTTCCACAGAGCAGGTATTTTATTGCATTATTTCGAGCTTAAGGACTCCAGAATTAGATCCCCAAATATGCCTAAGAAACATTTACTCCCCAGGAGCTCAAACCGAGTAATGAAAACCATCGAAAACAACCAGTCAGCCCATGTCCTGAAGTCACCTATTCCTAGGAGGTTCAGGGGAGTTTTTCCTACTTTCCCTGAGTTATCCCTCCCTTTCCTTCCCTTGCCTTTCTTCCCCAGAGGGTGATGCATGTTAATCAAGGAGCCTGCATTTGCGCAGGTATAGACAATTACACACTTACTGGCTGAATTGCACCTAGGAGGGGACGCCAGTCTGTAAAGCAGAACCAAACCTCTTGCCTTCAGTCCTCAGAAGATCTTCTGGTTAAAATCATCTAAAAAGTTGTTTCAAGTCTCCAGAACAGCTGAGATCAGCAAAAAATAAATGAAGCTTCTTCTGTGTGGGTGCAGGTGCTGCCCTGGGTGCTGGAATGTGGAAATCAGGAAGATCCTGCCTGAGGATTTCATGACAGGTGTGGGGGAGAGAGGCCCGAAGAAGTTACCCCCGGGGAAGGTGACAAGTGCAGTGATAGGATAAATACGAAGTGCAAAGAGAAGATAGACAAGAAGTTCAGCTAGTTAAGAAATGTGCTAATAACACCTTGATCAATCATTCCTCCCCCCACCTTTTTTGTTTGAGAGTCTCTTTCTGTCACCCCACCCAGAGTGCAGTGGCAGGAACATAGCTCATTGCTGCTTCAACTTTGTGGGCTCAAGCGATCCTCCTACCTCAGCCTCCTGTGTAGCTGGGGTCATGTGTATTGCACCACCAAGCCTGGCTTATTTTTAAATTTTTTTTTGTAAAGACGGGGTCTCACTATGTTGCCCAGACTGGTTTCAAACTCTTGAACTTAAGCAATCCTCCCATCTCTGCCTCCCAAAGTGCTGCGATTACAGATGTGAGCCACTGTGCCCAGCCTCACTTTTTTTAAAAAAATAAAAGTTTATGAAGCATCTCAACACAAGATCTCCTTTGCTCCTCACAACCACCCAGTGAAGCAGGCAACAGAAACTCCCCACCTGTGATAGATGTGGGGCCTGAGATCTCCCAGGTGCCCACGGCAGGTGCAACACACAGCGGTGACCAATGGTAGGGATAACAAGTATCGCTTCCATCCAATCAGTACCTCCTGTGTGCCAGGCCTGTGCTAAGCGCCAGATGAACACAGTCCCTTTTCATTCTCATAGCTCTTTAAAACTAGTATTATTATTTTGTTTTTTAAAAAATTGTTAAAAATAAATATGATGTACCTTATATATATTATATAAATACATGTAATTTACCATTTTAATCATTTCAAAATGTCCAGTTCAGGAGCATTAAGTGCAGTCACATTGTTGTGCTGCTGTCATTACACCATCCACAGAATTCTTCCTCTTTCTAAACTGAAATTCTATGTACTTTAAACAATAACGCCCTCTTCCCCTGTCCCTCCAGCCTCTGGCACCCACCATTTTGCTTTCTGTCTTTATGAAGTTGATCACTCTAGCTATATCATATAGTATTTGTCTTTTTGTGACTGCTTTATTTCAATTAGCATAATATCCTCAAGGTTCATCTATGTTGTAGCATATACTGGAATTTCCTTGTGTGTGTGTGTATGAACCGCTATAAAGCATCCTTCCTTTTTAAGGTTGAACAATATTCCATGTATGTATATATCCAATTTTGCTTATCTGTTCATCTGTCAGTGAACATTTGGGTTGTTACCACATTTTAGCTATTGAGAATAATTTTGGCTATTGTGAATAATCTGTACGCATGAGTATACAGATATTTCTTTGATAAAGTAGGTATTGTTAATCCCTTTTTTACAGAGAGGGAAACTGAAGCTCAGACATCTTAATTTCTCCCCAGTTTATCAAATAATTCATGGGAGAACCAGTGTGTATGACTCCAAAAATAGGATTCCCAACCATTGCACTATCCTACCACTAAAAAACATGGGTTTTAACATAAAAAATATCTGAGTTCAAGTTTCCAGCTCTGCCACTAACTGACCATGACACTAAGCAAGTCACTTAATCCCTCTGAGCTGAAGGCTGTTATAAGAATTAAGTGAAGCAATGTGCTTAATTATAGTGCCTGGCACGTAGTAAGTGTTGAATACATATTGGCCTTTGTTATAATTACAATAAGTGGTAGCAAGTGTGTAGGAGAACTGACCTGAGAAGCCAGGGTCTTTGATTCCTTGGCTGGAACCTGCCAGGTGGGCTGCAGGGCTCCTGCCAGACACTGGTTCTTACCAGCTGTATGGTGACCTGTGCCTGTGCCACCTTTGTTTGCATCTCATTGGACAGGCAGGTCTGAAGCTGGACCGGCCATCTACCCTTCTGTACCAACCTAGGGCTAAGAATGTCACAGGCATTGTGTGACAGCAAGGTGTAAAGAAAACAGCACTGACAGGGAGTCAAGAGTAGGGCGTCCTAACCCAGTGTAGCCACTTAACAGGCCCCTTCTCCTCTCCTCTGGGCCTCAGTTTCCTCACCTGTAGATCAAGGGTTTTACAGATGCTAATTGCCAAGATCTGCATGTTCTGGAAACTCCTAAGCTATGATCTCCATTTAGTGTTGCCCAAGGCTTGGATTGTGCAGTCAGACTGCCTGGGCTCAAATTCTGGGACTGAGGCCTGCTTGCTGTGTAACCTTTAGCCAAGGGCTTGTTATCTCTGCAGCCTTTGGTTTTTTCATTACCAAAAATGGAGGATGATAACAGAGCTCGTGTTATGGGGCTTGTCTTAGTCTGTTGTGTGTTGCTGTAACAGAACACCACAGGCTGGGTAATTTACAAAGAAAATCAATTTATTTCTCACAGTTCTGGAAATTAGGAAGTCCAAGATCAAGGTGCTGGCATCTGGTGAGGGTTTTCATGCTGCATTATTCCACGATGGAAGGCAGAGGATTACAAGAGTGAGCAAGAGAGGACTGGCCTCACCTTTATAACAACTCACTCTTGCTATTGCAACCCACCCCTTCTACGACAACATTAACCCATTCATGAGGGCACACCCCTCATGGCCTAATCACTTCTTAAAGGTTCCACATCTCAGTACAATCATAATGGCAATTAAATTTCAACGTGAGTTTTGGAGGAGACATTCAAACCATAGCAGGGCTACTGTAGGGATTAAGCAAGATAATGTACCTGGCATAATTCAGTGCTCAGTGAATGCTGGCTGTTAGTATTCTTCTTGTGATGATCATAGTGAATACTTGTTGACTTGTTGACTTCTAGACAAGAGACCAAGCGTGGTACAAAAGGGTATAGTAGAGTCAAATATTATTTACTATCAATGATTCTTGGGTTACCCCTCTGATAATAGCAAAAATAACCTACCTTGAAAGTTGTGGTGGAGACTAAATAAGATAAAAACGAAACGCCACCACTGTGCTGGCTTAACACATGAAAATTGGCAGTAGAATAATTTCTTTTTCTGTTTTGTTTTTTGAGATGGGGTCTTGCTCTGTCACCCAGGCTGGAGTGTAGTAGAGCAATCATAGCTCACTGCAGCCTCAACCTCCCAGGCTCAAGCAATCCTCCCACCTCAGCCTCCCGAATAGCTGGCACTACAGGTGTGTGCTACATGCTTGCTAATTTTTTTATTTTTTTGTATAGACATGGGTCTCGCTAGGTTGCCCAGGCTGGTCTGGAACTCCTGGGCTCAAGTGATTCTCCTGCCTTGGGCTCCCTAAGTGCTGGGGTTATAGGCATGAGCCACTGCACCTAGCCAAATTATTTCTATTTTAACGTCTTAGAAATTTGTTTTTCTTATACATTATTGGTGAAAGTGCATGTTGGTGCAATTCTATGACAGGCAGTTAGGCAATAGTTATCAAAACTGTAAACACATCTGCACTTAGACCCAACAATTCCACTTCTAATTACAGATATACAGTTGAAGAGTTATTTATTGCAGCATTCATTGTAAATGTCCAGCAGTTCAGGACTGATTAAACAAGTTGTGAATTATAAAATTATATAGTTATAGGCCAGGCGCAGTGTCTCACACCTGTAAGCCTAGCATTTTGGGAAGATGAGGCGGGAGGATCACTTGAGGTCAGGAGTTTGAGACCAGCCTCACCAACATGATGAAACCCCATCTCTACTAAAAATACAAAAATTAACCAGGCATGGTGGCATGTGCCTGTAAGCCCAGCTCCTCAGGAGGCTGAGGCAGGAAAATCGCTTGAACCCAGGCGGTGGAGGTTGCAGTGAACGGAGATCACACCACTGCACTCTAGCCTGAGTGACAGAGTGAGACTGTCTCAAAAAGAAAACTATACAGTTATAAAAAATGATAGAGAAAGCTCTTCATAGTCTCTTACAGAAACATCTCTAAGATATATCATTTACTGAGAAAATTAAGAAGCAGAACACTATGTATCACTATACAAATATTTACCTTTGTTTAAAAAGGACTACAGGAGTCAGGGATGTATAATCCTACCGTATGTAAATATGTTTGTAGGCATAGTTTTTAAAAATCTCTGCAAGGATACACAGTGGGCACCGAGGTTTCTAAGTGACAATCCAAAGAGGGAGACTTTCCACTTTGTCTTTTCATAATTATTTCTTGCAACCTTGAGAACGTATTACCTATTCAAAATATTAAATAAAGTTAAGTTTTATTAAGAAATAAAAAAGAAGGCAAGAAAGCAGGAAGGAAGGAAAAATGGAAGGAAGGAAAGGAAAGAGGGAGGGAGAGAGGGAAGAAAATGACAGAAGGAGGGATGTGTTTCTAGCAGCCCTTCTGGACAGAGTAAGGGTGATCTGACGTGTCTGAAGGACAGCAGGCCTGTCCTGGCTGAGGAGGTGAGAGACGTGCCAAGCATCACTGTGCGCTGGATCTGGCTGGCCTTGAGTGTTTATTATGATAAGGAAGGAGACACTTACTTACCAGACAGAATTTCACATCAGGAGAAGTGGCAGCTTTACCTGGCAGGCTGACTTTTGACAGGGGTGTGACAGTGAGCTTGGACTGCCCTCATGATCAGCAGCTGCCCCCACTCTCATGACCCCCTCCTCAGGCACCCCACCCTCCCAGCAGGGAGTACAAAGGTTTAGCCTGTTGACACTACCTGTCCTGAGAAAAGAGAATAACATAAAGGGAAGGGCCTATGGTATTTGTTTCCTTCCATTGGCTGATTTCTTAGATTAATTTATTATGGCAAATGTAAGAATCAATGGTCCAAAGCTCTCAACACGTGCAAGGCAGAGATGGTGATATTCATTCCCTAGGTCAGCACCCCTCCACTTTACTGGACAAATAATTTACAGAACTGTCATCTTTGACCTAGGAGTTTTAATAAGTTCATTCGTGATATGAATTTAGAGATGAATAAACAGTTATATAGAGAGGTGTATATTTCTGATCATTATCTCCACATTTAACTTTGAACAAATCTCTCTGCCCAGACTATGGCACATATTACTATTATAATGTTAATACATATGATAATGTTCGTTTGTATAACATAAAAATATATGTGGAAAATAGTAATAAATGTAATAGCAATTTACAGTTTGTGTTCACATCTATTATCTTGTTTAATCTTCAAACACCCCTCCAAGGTGGATGTTTATTCAACAAATATTTAGTGAGTGCTCACATGTCCAAGATACTGTGGTAGGTCCTGGAGTTTCAGAGATGCAATGCCATGACCATGGTGTGCAAGGTCTAATCTAGTCACAGTGATCCACACACAAACCAATACAGGCCAAGTACCCCTTACCTGAAATACTCGGGACCAGAGGTGTTTCAGATTTTGAATAATTTAAAATTTTTGAATATTTGCATATACATAATGAGATGTCTTGGGGAGGGGACCTAACTTTAAACATGATGTTTACTTGTGTTTCATGTATATCTTGTACACATAGTCTGTAGGTAATTTTACACAACATTTTTATAATTTTGTGCATGAAACAAAGTTTTGACTGCCTTTTGCCTACAGCTCGTCCCATGAGGTCAGGTGTGGAATTTTTCCCTTATGGCATCATGTTGGCGCTCAGAAAGTCTTCGATTTTGGGGCATTTCAGATTTCAGATTTTCAGATCAGAGATGCTCAACCTGTGATGCAACTACAAAGAAATTTGAGGTGATGAAGGAGGGCAGAGAGAAGGGTGCCAACCTAACGAAGCAGTGGGGAAAAGATCAAAAAGGCTTCCCAGGGAAGATGTGGCCTGAGTTGAGCCTTCGAAGTTGACTAGGAAGTGACCAGGCAAAATGAGTGAGTGAGTTGAGATTGGACAGTCAAAAGGACTCCTCACACTTTGAGATGGGGGAAGGGGACTTGGGAAAGATGAAGGAGGTGCAAGAGGAAAAGATGAATGGAAATGGAGAGAAGCTTTGGAGGGTGGCAAAAAGCTGAGGGACAGAGAGAGAGGCCCACTTCATAGAGGAGGAGACTGAGGCTCACAGAGATGGATCCTGACCACTCTTTAGATCTCAGGTCAAATTGCCCCTCCCCTCCCCTTCCTTTTTGTGTTGTAAGAAGGTCAGGTTGATGTAAACAGACAACCTACAGAATGAGAGAAAAGTTTTGCAAACTGTGCATCTGACAAAGGTCTAACATCCAGCATCTATAAGGAACTTAAATTTTCGAGAGAAAAATAATCCCCTTAAATAGTGGGCAAAAGACATGAACAAACACTTTTCAAAAGAAGACATACACACAGCCAAGAAGCATATGAAAAAAATCTCAATATCACTGGTCGTTAGAGAAGTGCAAATCAAACCACAAGGAGATACCATCTCACCCCAGTCAGAATGGCTATGATTAAAAAGAAAAAATAACAGATGCTGGCAATCTGTTATTTTTCCATTGCGGAGAAGAGGGAACACTTTTACACTGTTGATAGGAGTGCAAATTAGTTGATCCATTGTGAAAAACAGTATGGAAATTTCTCAAAGAGCTAAAAGAAGAACTACCATTTGACTTAGCAATCCTATTACTGGGTCTATACCCAGAGGAATAGAAATCATTCTACCATAAAGACATGCACACAAATGTTCATTGCAGCATTGTTCACAATAGCAAAGACATGGAATCAATCTAACTGCCCATCAATTACAGATTGGATAAAGAAAATGTGGTACATATACACCATGGAATACTACGCAGCCATAAAAAGAATGAGATCATGTCTTTTGTGGGAATGTGGATGGAGCTGGAGGCTGTTATCCTTAGCAAACTAATGCAGGAACAGAAAACCAAATACCACATGTTCTCACTTAGAAGTGGGAGATAAATGTTGAGAATTTATGAATGCAAAGAAGGAAACAATAGACACTGGGGTCTACTTGAGGGTGGAGGGTGGGAGAAGGGAGAGGAGCAGGAAAGATAACTATGGGCTACTGGGTTTACTATCTGGGTGATGAAATAATCCATACAATCAACCCTCATGAAATGAGTTTACCTATGTAACAAACCTTCACATATACCCCTGAACCTAAAATAAAAGTTAAAAAAAAAAAAAGAGTGGAGGTGGCAAACGATGAATCCTGAGTCTTGAGTCCGTGTAGACCCAGATAAGGGAATCATTGAGTCAGCATCTAAAAGGGATCACTGGGTTTAGCATCTTTCTCCAGTGAACTGCAGCCAAACGATGGGAGAAATTGGACTCAGTGCATCTTAGGTGGCTGTGTCTCACTCCATATTACTCATTTCTCAGGAAACTTGTTAGTCCAAGACCTATTCTTTTGTGCAGAGCCTTTATTTATTGGTTTGGCCTGCTTCCCTGAAGAGTGGTCTGTCTGGTTCTCTCGCCCCAGACACACCAGGGCTGATCCCTCACACATCTGGCTCAACATCACCCACAAGTCTCAACAGGGCCCTGAAAACCGCCTCTGACTCCACAACCCACTGTCCCACACCCTGGGAGGTAGGCTGTGTCTGGGCTTGCTCACGTCTGGGAACAACAAAGTCTGGCCCAAGCCTGTTCAGCCTGTGCCCTGCTTGGAGGTTGGCACAAGCCTCAGATGTTGGGCTCTGGCTGGGAGCATGGCCCCAGGAATTTGTAGAAGGGAAGTCCAGCGGAGCATCCGGGCAGTGGGAGAGGGTTGGGGGTGGAAACTGGCCTCTGCTCCCTGTGGGAGTGTGGAGCAGCTCACAGAACATGAGGTTATGAGCAAAAAGATGGGGCACAGAATGGCGGTTAAGAGGCCAAGGAGTGTCCCGTGTTGGAATCCCCAAAGCAAACACAGTGAAAAGGACAGATGAATCACTCATTAAGGAGGTGCTCCCAGGAAAGCCCAAGATAGGAGTGGGAAACATGGGACAGGGAAGAGGAAGAAGCTAAACAAAGGAGCAGGCTGACCTGGAACCATAAAAAGGACTCTTCGTCCTTTGGCTGATGAGTGATTCCTGCAATGTCCCAGCAGCAGCCTGACCCTGCAGGGGAGCTCTGCAGCAGAAGTTGTGCCTTCACCAGGAGAAGCAGGGCTCTCATGCTCCCACCGGCTCAGGGCTGCCTCGGGCTCTAAGCTCTCAAACACTTCCTGCTCTGAGTGGGCACAGCAGCTCCAGTTGCTCAAGGGCAGGTCTTGGAAGAAAGTCTTGGCCATTAGCACAAAAAGGTAGAAGCTAAAGATAGGTGCTCAGAGATCGTAAAAGGGAGCAAAGGGGATCTGGGACAGGTGGCATCAGACAAAGCTACGTTCCTTTGCAGCTGTTTCTACCTCTGCAACCAAGGGTAAATTATTTAATCTTACTGTCAAGTTGTCTCAACTATAAAGTGGGGACACGCTTTTCACAGAATTGTTGTGCAAGGTAAACAAGGGAATACAAACAAAGTGCTTAGCCTGGGGCCTGCCACCTATTGGGAATTATTTGTGATGTTGAGCCTGGCAAGTGCTCTTCCAAGTGGACTTAACCTTGGGAATACTGACAATGGTGAAGCTGAGCTCCAATGCCTTGCTCTGTTCCTTACGTTTCTTTCTCTCCGCTGGTAGTTTTCTTCTTTCGCTTATCAGACGCCCAGCCTCACTTGCTCCTTGGCATCAGGTGAAATCTCAGGACCTCATGCTCCGTGCCACCCACCTGCCCCATGGCGTCTTCACCCTGGGCTTACTCTCCTGATGCATCACAGAGCAGAGTGTCCAAGGGCCCAGGCTTTGGAGCCAGACAATCTGGGTTTGAATCCTTGCTCTTAACTCTTACAGTTGTGTGACCTCCTTGGCAAAGGGCTTGGTCTTTCTGTACTTCAGTTTCCTTATCCGCCTGATGGGGATAATAAGTGCTCTACCTCTTAGAGCCGTCATGAGGTTAGTGAATTAACTTATACAAAGTGCTTCGGACAGGACCTAGTGCTCACTGACTGTTGTCTGGTGTGATCGTCAGTATAAAACGGTCCTGGGTCAGATCCACACTTTGTTTACTGCCCCAATTCTTGGGTTTATAATTTTCTGATCAGCCCTTGCTGCTTTCACCCTCGAGCCCTGGCTGGGCTCCCGCCCTTGTCCTCCTTTTAGTCCCTGGAGCTGCAAGATCACTGCCTGTTGGAGCCCCAGATGCTCAGCATGGGAATAATAGTGAGCATGCGCACAGCTCTGTCTGGTTTTCTACACAGCACATGTCTACCTTGATCTATGTCTCCTTTATAAATGAGGAAATTGAGGCCCAAAGCAACTGAGCAACTTGCTCAAGTTCACCCTGTCCCCAAGCAATGGAGCCCGTATTACCACCTCTCCATCGACTCCAAAGTCAGTGCTCGCACACACTCCCACACAGGCCTGTGACCACAGCACAATTCACCACTTCCTCTCCATCACCTCTGCACAGATTGGCCCTTGCGACAGTGTCTCCCCCACCACAGAGTTTACTTGTTTGTCTTTCCTACTAGACTAGGAGCCTCTGGATGCAGGGGCTGTGTCTTACTCATCTCTCTGTCCCCAGCCCCTGTCACGGGGCCTGGCACGCGGTAGAAGCAAAATATGTGTTTGTTAAATGGATGAATGAATGAGTGATTCGTCCTTGGCATAAATCCCAGGAGTCAGAGTGGTAGAATATGTGGACATTCAATTATTTTTTATTTATTTATTTTTTGAGATGGAGTTTCGCTGTTACCCAGGCTGGAATGCAGTGGCGCGATCTCAGCTCACCTCAAGCTCCGCCTGCCAGGTTTACGCCATTCTCCTGCCTCAGCCTCCCGACTAGCTGGGACTACAGGTACCCGCCACCATGCCCAGCTAATTTTTTGTATTTTTAGTAGGGACGGGGTTCCACCGTGTTAGCCAGGATGGTCTCGATCTCCTGACCTTGTGATCCGCCCACCTTGGCCTTCCAAAGTGCTGGGATTACAGGCATGAGCCACTGCGCCCGGCCAGACATTCAATTTTACAAGATAATAACAGGTGATTTTTCTTAGTGGTTGTACCAGTTCACACTCCCACCAGCAATGTGTAACGGATGGAGTTGATCCCCATCCTCTCCAGCACTTGGCACCATCAGACAGTACATTACAGGTGTCAAAAGACAAAATTACACACATTTAGTTAAATGATCTAATTGGCTTTTATTTGCAACTCATGAATCAGGACAGCATCTCTTCTACAAATTTAGAAAAGGCACTCTGATGAGCTAAGCAGAGGAGGTAGGCTATATAGGCAGAAAAGGGCTAAAGAAGGCAGAAACCAGGAACAAAAAGCAAATTGGTCATTTCAAAGTTAATTTTCTTATAGGGTTAAAGCAGAGAAGACTTCCTTACGATGGTAGCTAAAACTGGCTTGTTTGGGGATTTGGCTATTCTCTTTCTCTCCTGATTTTTCATAAGGTCAGATAAACAGCTTAGTTTCAGTTGGGTGACATGGAACTTTAGTGTGTGTGACTTCATTTTGGTTTGGTCTGTTGGGCCTAGTGTAGGAGCTCAGTCCAAATCAATGGCCTCCTACAAACTTTCTTGAACACAGGAGACGGGGCATTTATATATCAGGAGTCACCTCTTCTGAGAAGCCTTCTCTGACCCTCTATGTCTGGATTCGCTGTTCTTCTCCCAGAATTCTGTATTTCCCCATCACAACACTTATCATACTCTATTGCAATTGTCCAATTCTCCTTTCTCTCCTCCTTGAGACTGTGAGCTCCATGAGGGCAGCATGTCCATTCTCTTAACAAATCTTCACCAATATCTACCATTGTCAGGCTCTGTGCTAGACCCTACCATGATTTAAAAAGAAAAAAAACCCCACAAAATCCATAAACTAGAGCCAGGTGTGGTGGCTCATGCCTGTAATCCCAGCACTTTGGGAAGCTGAGGCCGGCAGGACACCTGAGGTCAGGAGTTCAAGACTAGCCTAGCCAACATGGTGAAACCCTGTCTCTACTAAAAATACAAAAATTAGCTATGTATGGTGGTGGGTGGTGCCTGTAATCCCAGCTACTCAGGAGGCTGAGGCAGGAGAATCACTTGAACCTAGGAGGCGGAGGTTGCAGTGAGGCAAGATTGCTCCGCTGCGTGCTAGCCTAGGGAACGGTGAAACTCCGTCTCAAAAAAAAAAAAAAAAAAAAAAATCCATAAACTAGAAGAAACTCCAGTCAAGAAGCGATGAGAAAGAGTCATTCTTTCAAGTAAATGGTTGCATTAGGATGTGGTAAGTCCTAAAACTGAGCTGTATCATTAGTATAAAGCCTCATGGGAAAATGAAGAGATCATTTCAACCAGCTGAAAGACCCAGGAAGACTTAGCAAAAACATTTGATCTTGGCCTTGATGGATGAAGCAAGAGTGCATTACAGTGGCAGGGTTAGGATCTGGAAAGATATGGAGGTGTGAAGGCATTGAAGGTGTGTAAATAAGTGACACTGCTATCATGTAGCATAGAGTACTGAATAGAACAAGTACTTGGAAATGTGTGTTAAATGAGTCTGTGAATGAATGAATGACCTCCATGGCAGGAAAAAATTTGTCAGATCTTACCCCAAAAGATCAAGACTAACTACATGCAGGTCTCATGAGCAGGATGTTAGTGACGTTAATGCTGAGTCTCCCCGCTTTGCTGACTGCCTCAGTGATTCCAATACGGTGCTTCATTGACGCAATCATGATGTAAGTTTCTGCCATTACGTCAAGCTGTTGCTGAAAACATTACAGGGCTCTCTCAATGCTATCATGTGGCATTGGCATAATCTTGTCTGCAGATGGGTCGCTAACTAGGTGACAAGTCAAGGATATTGATTCCTCCATAGTCAGAGACTAAGTCCACTCTACACTTCTCTATACAAGTGAAGCCACACCTGCAGATTGTTCTCAGTTCTAGGTCCCCAGTTTTAAGATGGACTATTTAACAAACATCATGGTTACCTTCTGTTATGGGTTGAATTGTGTCCTCCATGAAAAAGATGTGTTGGAGTCCTAACCCCCAGTAGCTCAGAATGTGCCTTTATTTGGAAACAGGGTTGTTGCAAATGTGATAAGTTAAGACGGGGTCATGGTGGAAAAGGGTTGGCCCTTGATCCACTGTGGCTGATATCCTTATAAAATAAAGCCATATGAGAGGAAGAGACACACACAGAGGGAGGATGATGTGAAGAGACACAGGTAGAAGATGGAGATGGCCATTGGTAAGCCAAGCAGGAAGGACTGGAACAGATCCTTTCCTCTTAGCCCTCAGGAGGAACCAATCCTGCTGACACCTTGATCTTGGGTTTTTGGCCTCCAAAACTGGGAGAAAACAAATGTCTGGTCTTTAAACCACCCATTCTGTGGTACCTCCTTTCAGCAGTGCTAGCAAATGAATCCACCTCCCGATGTCCCTTCTACCCCTTGGCTGTGGTCATGCAGTAGGAGAGAGTGGACAGTTTGGGCATGTGACCTAAGAGATACCAATCAGGGAGAAGCCCAGGATTGTTTTGTTCCTTGGTTAAAGAAGAAATATCCTCTCCTCCTCAGAGCAGAATGAGAAACAAGAAGACCGAAAAGCTCTGACTGCCATCTTGCTACCCAAAGGAAAGTCATCTGAAGAGGAAGCCAAGAAAAAGGCTGAGAAAATTACAGAGAAATGGGAACACATCCCCAATACCATCATGAACCTCTGGATCAAAGGCCTTACTTGAAGCCAACCAACATCAATAAACGTCTTTGACTGGTTAAGCCATTTTGAGTAAATTTCCTGTGATAGGCAACTTGAAAGCATTTTAAGTGATACAGACATTGTCAGTTGAAACACATTTCTTCAGGGAAGGATAATCAGGATGATAAAGGCATATCAGGAAAAACTAGATTAAAGAAAGCTTTAGAGGTGGGCCACATGGGCCGCTTTCAACACAGAAAGAGCTATCGTGAGGAAGGACTTATACCGTGTGGCCCCAAAAGAAGGATTAGGACAACTGAGTCCTGCTGGGAGAGTTCCTCCCCAGCACAGGCAATGAGAGCGTATTGTCAGTGGAGAATTTGAAAACAGTGATAAAACTCACAAAAAGTCTATGTTCTTTTATTAGCATTGCATACTGGAAATTCTGAAAAACTTTAGTGATAAAATGTTCCCTCCTGCTGGAACAGACAGCTCCCACTGCCCCTCCACCGCTTGTTACACCACTGCCAATGAGGAAAAATTATAGGGAGTTAAGTTTCAGCTCTGGTAAAGAAAGATCTTTCCAACAGGAAATAATGGAATGTACTATCTTGAGGTTGATGAATTATCCATCACTGGCAGTGTTCAAATAGAGGCTGGAAAGCCACTCTACTTGAATGTTATTCAGTAGATTATTGAATTCAGTGGGGGAATTACCTTAAATGACCTTGAGACACCAGATGATTTCATGAGCCTCTACAAAGAATGGCAAGTAAACAATTGAGACAAATCTGTTCAAGTTAGAAAAGAATCTTTGAGTGAAAGGAGGGTATTTGCATCTTCCCCATTAGGATGTGAGTAGCAATAAAATAAATAGAAATATTCCAAGGTTACCTGCTTGAGTGCAAATGCCTTCGTGGGCATTGGTAATCAAACTACATGGAGGAAAGTAAGAGGTAAAGTCTATATTTACTAATTGCTAGAGACATGCTGGTTTGGGATCCAGGGGATGAGCTAAGGTATTCAACTATCCAGAATCCAGAAGGTCATGAAGAAGAAGATCCAAATACTAGTAATGAGATGCCTAAGTGAACATGACCCCATCACACTAACCTAGGGCAAATCATTTAACCCCTCTGCATAGTTCCAACCTCGTTGTGTTGTGGAAACATTAAATGTGTTAACATGCATAAAATCTTTATCTATAAAGTCAGCCTGGCATAATGTAAGTGCTACATGAATATTAGTTGTTATTATCTTAAAGCTGCTACTTTAGTGAGCTGTAAGACTCTTCTGCCCTTCCACATTTCTTCAAACTTTCTTGCTCAGAATGTCAGGACAAAGTTATTTCCCATTCAGATCCCATGCCAGCCACTTAGTAACTATTATACTAATTGGTTTCTTGGAGGCTAAAAGTTTTAATTTTGTGTCATTAGAATATGTTTAATATGACAAGTTATGTATTTGTTCATTTATTTCTTTATTAATTTAAATACTTACTTGGTGCCTACTTTGTTTTAGAAACTGTTTGAGATCCAAGGGATAGAACCGTCTGTAAAAATAGACCCAATCTTTGTCCTGAGAAAGCTGATTGGAATGGGGCAGTGGGAAGTGGGTATAAGACAGACATAAATTAAAAATCACATGAATGATGGTGACATCACAGTTCTGGTGGTGCTATCATGAAGGTAAGCAGCACTACTAAGACTAAGAAATTAGGCAATACTCTAATTTCAGCGGGTTGCCCTGAAGTCTGGGATGGGGACTTCTCTGAGCAAGTGGTGCTTAAACCAGGATCTAAAATGCATGTGAGTTAACTAGGCAGTTAGGAAAATTCCAAGCAAAAGCAACAGTGCATTCAAATGTCCTAACACCTATCAACCACCATTTACAAAGTGCCTACCTTGCATCAGATGCTCCTATGAGAACTTTATACTCATTACCTGACCTAAACATCACATCAACCCTTTGAGGTACAAATAAATGGCCCATTTTACAAATAAAGAATTGGGACTCAGAGTGGCCAATAATTGATACAAGGTCACACATCTTGTAAACAGGTTCAATCTTGGCTCAGTCTAACTCCAACACTGTGCTCTTAACTCTGAGAGCAGAAGTGTCACATTTGTCTTTCTAACTAAAGATAAAACAGTGTCTAGCATGTAGTAGATGTTCAATTAACCCTGTTGTATAGACATTGAGCATAATAAAATTGTACTGAGGGGGAAGAAAACCACCATAGGTAGGGATGAAGGATGACTAGACTGTGTATGGAAGGATAGAAAAGGTAAGGTTTTGAGAAGAAGGAACTTCCATGGCAAAGCCTGAATGTGGAAATGCACATGGCCTGAGTGGGGTCACTGCTTGAAACTCTCCTTCGATAGAGAGTGAAATATCTTTGTCATTCGAAATATTTAATACAGTCAGGAAGACCACTTTGGCCAGCCCTGAAAATGTCATAGATCTAAATGATCTTTCAGACATCTTCCGACCTGAGACTAAACTAATACGAAGTGTCCTCGCAAACAAGTTCCAGAAATTTACCAGTTTCCAAAGCCATTACCTAAGTGGGGATCTAAGTAGAGCGAGGTCAGATGAAGTGAGCTGGCAGTCACTGAAAGAAGCCAGGCAGCATGACAGACATTAGGAAAGTTGGAACCACACCTGGGTATCAGATGACTTTCAAAGCACAGCCTCAAACAAAAGAGATGCATGTGAGCCCCCAGCACAATGCTTGGTGTATAGGTGGTAGTGTTTCTTGTAATTAAGCACCCAATTTAAGAAATCGTTTTTGCCCAATCACTGCCTTTGTTTTATAAAACAGGGCTTTTGCTCAAACCGGTATCCAAGGCGTCGAGGAATAAGATTATTTTCCTTTCTTACCAAGAGACTGTCTTTGGGCACCTGCAGGAGTGGATCTGGGCAAGCACCATGATCTCATTCCATCTCCCTTAAGAAGGCAA
The DNA here is from genome assembly GCF_003255815.1 of Theropithecus gelada. Classification (NCBI taxonomy): domain Eukaryota; kingdom Metazoa; phylum Chordata; class Mammalia; order Primates; family Cercopithecidae; genus Theropithecus; species Theropithecus gelada. Next base: position 127,152,565 of record NC_037676.1, read on the forward strand.
GGGAAAGCATTGCCCGAGGCCTGGATTTCAGAACTTCTGCGGAATGCAGAGTCTGGAGATGTGCGGTTTCTGGGAATGGATGCCTAAGCCTTTATTTCCCTTCTCTGCAATATGCCTATTGCTGACACCTTAGGGTTCAAAAGGTTAAAAAAAAAAAAAGTGAAAGTCACATTTGTACATTTTGGTCTTCAAAGCACAGAACTGTACACCCTTGTACATTGTGGGCAATATATTATTATACTTACCATATTGCATGAGAGGGTACTATTATATCCTCATCTTACAGATGAGTCAACTGTAAGTTAATTTTGCCCTAGGTTATACAGCTAGAAAGTGGTGGAGCCTGTAGTTTCCTTTTTCTCCTAAGGAAGCATAATCTATCAATTAAGAGCATAGCTCTCCATGCCATTAGGAACTGGACTCAACTCTTACTAAGGTTCTCCCTCTGGGAAAATTGTCTGTCTTAGTTCTTGGGATACTGTGTCCCACATTCTCCCTTCTGAGTATATAACTGTTCCTTCTCCTCCTTCTCCTTCTTCTCCCTCCCCTTCTCCCTCTCCCTCTCCCTCTCCCTCTCCCTCTCCTCCTCCTTCTCCTTCTCCTTTTTTTTTTTTTTGGAGACAGATTGTTGTCCAGGCTGGAGTGCAATGGCACGATCTCACCTCACTGCATCCTCCACCTCCCAGGTTCAAGCAATTCTCCTGCCTTAGCCTCCTAAGTAATTGGGATTATGGGTGCCCACCGCCTTGCCCGGCTAATTTTTGTATTTTTAGTAGAGACAGGGTTTCACTATGTTGGTCAGGCTGGTCTCGAACTCCTGACCTTGTGATCCACCTGCCTTAGCCTCCCAAAGTGCTAGGATTACAGGCGTGAGTCATCGCACCCGGGCCTGTTCTTTTTTTTTTTTTTTTTTTTTTTTGTCAGCTTCTCTTTCTGCCATAAATCAGATGTTGCCAAACCATCTGTTCTCCTTCCTCTTTTCTTCCCTCATTTCTCTATATTCCCTTCTTTTTGGCAGTCTTAGGCAATGTGGCAGGAGGAAGGGTGAATGAAGAATTGCACACTGGCTCTTTAATCCTTCATTTGGAAATAAGACTTTTCGCTGGACAGAACAAATCACATTCCTGCCCCTAAGCTCAAGAGGGCATGTGCTCTTGAATGTGGAATCAGGCATCTCTTTCGGAGCCATATCATACATACCAGCATCCTCATCTCTTGCCTCATCTGGAAGACTTCCTAAAATATATTTCTCATCCATTAGAAATCTCACAACTGATCATGATTCCCTGTTTGCCTTGGCTACTAGGAAACCCAAAGCCAAATTTGCTACCCACCTCTAGCATTTTATAGGACCTATGGAATGAAGATTATGTGTTAAAATTATGGATTAAATTTAATTCAATTCTCCTTCATTTTTCCTTTCTCTAGGTTCTCTGTGTTTAAAATTCTGTTGTACATATTTGTATATGCCACTCAAGTTATTTTTAATGCATCAAGTAAATAAGTGCATGCGCATATATATATATATATATATATATATATATAAAATTATTATTATTAGCCGGGCAAGGCGGTGGCCACCCATAATCCCAGTTACTTAGGAGGCTAAGGCAGGAGAATTGCTTGAACCTGGGAGGTGGAGGATGCAGTGAGGTGAGATCGTGCCATTGCACTCCAGCCTGGACAACAATCTGTCTCCAAAAAAAAAAAAAAAAGAAGGAAGAAAGAGAGAGAGAGAGAGGGGGATATATATATATATATATATATATATATATATATATATATGTACCAAACATCCATACAATATATTTGGTCCTTAAATTTCATAATAAATATGCGTAAGAATTTGTAACTGCCCACTGGGAATCTCCGCTGGGTTGTCCTACAGTTGCCTCAAATGCAATACGTTCCAAACAAAACTTATCTTTCCCTTGAATGGTCTTCTTTACTTAAACTCTTCTTTCCACTAATAGCTTAGCCATGTGAGGAAGATTGCAAAAAAAGACCCTTCACCCCTCTCTGTATCCACATCTCATTGGTTTGTCTTTCTCAATTTCCTAACATCCAGTCAAATGAGTCACTGCATGCTTTTCAAATAGGTCATGTGCTTCCCCATTACCATAACTTTGCTCATGCTATTTTCTCTGTCTGGAATATCCCCTACCAACTCTCTACCTGTAAGAATCCTTCTCATTCTTGAAAACCTATCTCAACTGTTTTCTTGTATAATGCCCAGCCTCATTGGTCAACCAGTAGGAGCATTGTTTCCTTCCAATTTTACTTATTTCATTTGACTTAGTTGACTTTTCACTATACATTTCTCATATACTTTTCTTAGCTTCCTAACATTTAGGGAGCTCCTTGAGGGCAAGGATCATGCCTTACTTTGCTTTGTATTTGCAGCACCCTTTTTCTGGCATAATTTTGAATTGCCTTGAGCCTAAATTTCATTATAGGTGAACTTTAATACCTATCAAATGGGAACACGTGTATGCCTGACTCTCCCTCTCCTTCTCCCTCATCCATCGCATCTGTGAGCTCTTTAAGCATGTCCCCCTAACATATTTTAAATCTATCTTCTCTTCACGATTTCCACTTCCTTGGTTCAGACCCCCATCATCTCTCACATAGATAATTTCAAAATCCCCCTAACCCCTCTTCCTGCCTTCAGAGCTGGTGACTGTAAAATGCATATCTCTCCTCTGCTTAAAAACTTTTCAATGGCTTATTAAGGGCAATGAAATGAAGTCCCGGTTTTTTTTATGGCATAAGAAGCTCTACATAATCTAGCCCGGCTCATTTCTCCTGTCTTAATTTCTCTCAGAATCGACATTTTTTCTGGTCATGCATTCCTTCCCAACCCTAACCAAGGAAATTAGGATTGGCCATGTGTTGGGCATTTACTGTTTTTGTCTGCTTATTCCTCCTCTTCTTCTAGAATCCCGCACTTCTAACAACATAGTTGACCAGTTAGTATACTTCATTTCTGGCTGGGCACAGTGGCTTATGCCTGTAATCCCAACACTTTGGGAGGCCGAGGCAGGCAGATCACCTGAGGTCTGGAGTTCAAGACCAGCCTGGCCAACATGGTGAAACCCCGTCTCTACTAAAAAATACAAAAAAATTAGCCAGACATGGTGGTGGGCGCCTGTAGTCCTGGCTACTGGGGAGGCTGAGGCAGGAGAATGGCGTGAACCTGGGAGTCAGAGCTTGCAGTGAGCCGAGACTGCACCACTGCACTCCAGCCTGGGTGACAGAGCGAGACTCTGTCTAAAAAAAGAAAAACACACAAAAATTAGCTGGGTGCGGTGGCGGGTACCTCGGGAGGCTAAGGCAGGAGAATCGCTTGAGGCTGGGAGGCGGAGGTTACAGTGAGCCAAGACGTGCCTCTGCACTCCAGCCTGGAGACAGAGCGGGACTCCATCTCAAAAACAAACAAACAAACAAAAAGAATACTTCATTTCCTTCCGCAGGACATGGTCCAAGCAGACCCTTTCCTGAGACTTTCTAAATGGGGATGTGTGAGAAGAGTTCCTTTCTGTTTTAACTCTGGAGCTGAATGTTCAGAATTCAGAGCTGCCCATGTTGTACCCTGTGAAAATAAAGGCAATCAATTCAGGGAGACAAGCAGAAACAAGGCGTCCAGAGCAAGTCCTTCACATCACCCTGGACACTCTGGCCCTGATTTCCACACCCATGCCAGGCTTGTTTGCTCAATTCTCCTTTTTGTTCCAAGCGCCATCCCAGGAGGCTTAGTTACCTCTAAGCATTTGCTTAATCTCTCTCTCTTCTTAGTTAGACTGTAAGCTCCCCAAGTGAAGAAACTATGTTTATTTTGTTCTCTGCTGGATCTCCAGCACCTAAATAAACGTTTATGGTTGACTGCAAGGCAGATCTATGCGGGGAATGAAGAAGAGTATTAAGACCTCCCAGATGGGCTCCTGGAGGCCTGTCCAAGGTGGAACTTCGCATGGTGAGAAATGCAGTTCATTGGGAAAACAAAGAACTCTCTCATCCTCCCCTGGACTCTGCGGACAAGTGATCAGCTCAAGGTAAGATTTTCTTTCTATGAAGGGCCTGGAACGTTGTACTTCCATGATAATGGACAGACATTATTTTGGATATACTTTCTGATGGGACAATATCATATTATTTTGAGGCTTCAGTTTAGTTCCTCAGAATCCTTCTTCCTCAACTAGACACAAACTTCTTAAGAGTGGGTATATGCCCAAGAGAATTGAAAACAGGGCCACACAGAAACTTGCACACAAATATTCATGGCACCTCAATTCATAATACGTAAAAAGTAAAGCGACTAAAACGTCCATCAACTGATGAGTAGATACATAAAATGTGGTGTATCCATATCATGAAATATTATTTGGCCATAAAAGGGAATGAAGTTTTGATAAATGCTACAACATGGATGAACCTTGAAAACATTATGCTAAGTGAAAGAAACTGGTCACGAGGGACTACATACTGTGTGATTCCATTTTTAATGCCCATCTCTGGTTTCCCTTCAGAATGAATAGATCTTTTGCCTTTCGCTAAAATGTCCAGAATAGGCAAATTCATAGAGGCAGAATATAGATTAGTAGCTACTAAGGGCTAAGAGGAAGAGGATGGGGAGTGACTGATAATGGGTATGTAGTTTCTTTTCGGGTATGAAAATGTTCTGCAATTGGATAGTGGTGATGATTGCACAACCTTGTAAATATACTACTGAATTATACACTTTCAAAGGGTGACGTTTATGGCATGTGAATTATACCTCTATTAAAAAAAATCCTTAAGGGTAAAAAACCAGACTTTCTATATTTCATATCTGAACAAACTCTCATATTTCCTACTTTTATTATATCTTGATTTTCATTTTTTTACTCTGCTCCTGTGACAGATTACATTTCCTGTGCTGACCAGAGCTTGATTCTAGTGTTTTATTTTTGGTCAAGATATTCTCCTGCAGCCTTGCCAAAGTGGAGATGTGTGAGGCCTAGAGAAATTATTTTGGGGGAGAAAACTGGAATGGGGACTGATTGAGTAACCCATAAGCAAGAATAATCAGACACCTTCATTGGAAGGTGTGAAAAGGAAACCCAGAACACCCATTCTCTCCTTCCCTGGCAAAACTCACAGCCTCAACTCTGCTCTCTGTCTTGGGATCATCAGGCCATGCTCTTTATCCCTGTCTTTCTGACAGCTCCTACAAGAAGGTCCCAACTCCCAAGCTCCATAATTCCTTGATTTTGCCTCATCTCCCATATTCTCATTTGCCAGTGTGTCTTCCAAAATCCATTGATCAATATCAGCAAAATCCTATATAATGTCAAAACCTTTTCTCTAGTTTCTCTAGTTTCCTTCACCCTCTTGCTCTAATCAAGACATGGCACCCTATTGAGGGCCACCAGCATTGAAGGTCATGTGACAGATGGTACCACCCATTACCTCTTCTGGTTCCAGTCTTTACCAGACCCCTGAGTGACTTCCTGTTATGTCCTACAGATTCTAGTTCCTGGCCCACTTCCATTCTCTCCATCACTACTCCTGAACTAGTTCCTGATTATTTCAATGTCCACATAGGTAAACTTTGCAGTGCTCTTGCTTCTCAGTTCCTTTATCTCCTCTCCTCCAAGGATCTTATATCTCGACTACCCACCACCATGGTCATACCCTAGGTCTTATTATTCTCAATATCTGCACCATCTTCTATAATCTTAATTTTATTCATCTCTGTCTCCCTGATCACCATCTCCTTTTTCACTCCTTCTGGTGTTCAATGTCAAAGATTCTCTAGCTCCATCAGGATTCTCAACCCATTGATCTTACCAGCTTCCAACAATAGGGACTGGTCAAATAAACCATGGTCTATCCAGGAACATATAACACTTGCAAGTATTGACTCTGGAGTTAAACAACTTGGGTTCTCCCACGACTCCTGCCATCGACTGGCTCTGTGACCGTGGGCAAACTATTTAATCTTGCTAAGGTTATTTGACAATTATTATACTAGATACTGCAAGGTAACGAGCATGGTGCCAGATCTTTTTGGGATTTTTTTTTTCTTTTTTGAGACAGAGTCTTGCTCAGCTGCGTAGGCTAGAGTGTAGTGGTACAATCTCAGCTCACTGCAACTACCATCTCCCAGGTTCAAGCAATTCTCCCGTCTCAGCCTCCCAAGTAGCTGGGATTACAGGCACCAGCCATCATGCCTGGCTACTTTTTATATTTTAGTAGAGATGGGATTTCATCATGTTGGCCAGGCTAGTCTTGAAGTCCTGACCTCACCTGGTCCACCCACCTCAGTCTCCCAAAGTGCTAGGATTACAGGTGTGAGCCACCGCTGCTGGCCTATTTGGGATTCTTAATAAAGGAGAATGGTTAGTATGTTTAATAAACACTGTATATTTTGCTCAGTCTCACAACTGTCTGTTTCCTTCCAGGAATAGCACCCCAATTTTACTTGAGAAACACCTATTTTCCTGGTGCAGGAAAGGGCTGCAACCCAGCCCCATGAAATGGCAGCTGAACCCCAGCCTGGTTGGTGGGAGCATTCAAAAACCTGGAAATAGTGACTGATTCAAGCTAAGCCAAGCCAATGGAAACCAACAAAGGCACTTTGTGTTACAACAGTTAGGACAAAGGGGTTCTCTACTGGATGTGGGGCTGGTAGGACCTGAGCATGCAGGAAAGTGAGCCCACTTGAGAGCAGCTAACACCAAGAAAAAGGAAGGAAAGAGTTAAAGGGAGGCTGGTTCTCAGGGGGTTGTCTGAGTCCTTGGGTCCAGCCATGCTTAAAGTCTACCTCTAGACTTTGTAGCGTCATGGGCCAATATATTTCCTCAATGGTGCTTGAACCAGTTTGAGTTGGGCTTCTATCTCCCTCAGAGTTCCCACTATTCCATTATTATACAGCTGAATATCCTTTATTTGAGCTTATTTGAGATGTCCGGGATCAGAAGTGTTGTAGATTTCAGATTTTTAAAAAGATTTTTAGAATATTGGCATATATATAATGAGATACCTTGGGTATGGGACCCAAGTCTAAATACAAAATTTATCTATGTTTCATATACACCTCATACGCATAGCCTACAGGTAATTTTGTACAATATTGTATTTAGTTATTTCTTTATTTTGAGACAGGGTCTCACCCTATCACTCAGGCTGGAGTGCAGTGACACAATCACGGCTCACTGCAGCCTTGACTTCCCAGGCTCAGGCAATCCTCATGCCTCAGCCTCCTGAGTAGCTAGGTCCATAGGTGCCTGCCACTTCACCTGGCTAATATTTTTAAAATTTTTTTGTAGTGATGGGGTCTCACTATGTTGCCCAGGCTAGTCTTGAACTCCTGGGCTCAAGCAATCCTCCCATCTCAGCCTCCCAAAGTGCTGGGATTACAGGTGTGAGTCACTGCACCTGGCCATACAATATTTTACATAATTTTGTGCACAAAACAAAGTTTGTGTATGTTGAACCCGGGCACCTCCCAGGTTCAAGTGATTCTCCTGCCTCAGCCTCCCGAGTAGCTGGGATTACAGGTGCCCACCACCACGCCTGGCTAATTTTTGTATTTTTAGTAGAGAAGGGGTTTCACCATGTTGGCCAGGCTGGTCTTGAACTCCTGACCTCAAGTGATCTACCCGCCTCGGCCTCCCAAAGTGCTGGGATTACAGGCGTGAGCCACTGTGCCCGGCCATTTGCACAATTTTTTAAAAGGAAGTTTCCCACATGAGAATAAGCAGCCATTCCTTGCCACACCTGTGATCAGAGCATGAAATTCCACCTGTCTCAGTTGCCCCTCTCATGATCCTGCAGGGTGTCTTGGACTGGGTGAACCTGTTCTCCATCTGTTCTGTGGGTTTGTGGCTCCTTGGTGTGCCAGACCTTACAACCCTGCACCGGTTCAAATCACAAAACCACCATTTACAAGTTTAAACAGTCCTAGGGCAATTGAGAAGTTCAGAATGGATTAACCATGCCCTCTTGGGAGAGGCGCAGAGAGAGTGATATGTGTACAGAGCTTTCAGAAGGGATTAATCACAGCTGTGGGAATTGTGTGGTGGTGGGAACGGCTATGGGAATATTTACATGTGGTATTATTTTCCAGTTTGTACACAGCACCCTCTTTATTGCTAAGTGTTTTATGTCATCAATTTCCTAGCAGAGAAAGGTGCTCTTGCCCACATTGTGAGGGTGGAGAAACTAGGGATCCGGAAATCTTAAGTGACTCATTGAGGGGTGCACAGCAAGCACTGAGTAGTGATTTAGGGTTCTTGATTCAGTGCCCTGTCTTCATGCCAACTTTTTCTACGAGGGCTGCTGCAGACATGTGCGGGCTGCCTAGAACAGAGCAAAGCTTCCCTCTCCTTCTATGAGTGTGTTGTGAAAATTTATGTCAAAATTATTTTCTCCAGATTTTTAGTCTTAGAAACACTTAGCTCTCTCCTACCGTCTATTACCACCTATTTGGTGGTAGGAGCCAGATCCATGGTGTGCCTGGCTACCGTCTCTGGCTCCAGATAGGAGTTACTGCTTGGGAAACTTGCTATTTTGCATACATGGGATCATTTGCATTTTGGGATGGCTTAGCTCATCTCCATTCTAGACATCTTCCTCAATCCCGATCTTGTGTGTGTGCAATGCTGCAGCCTCCTGGACAGTGATCTGGTCCCCATTTGCCATGCAAACCTCCTAGCTTTGAGCTGTGGTCTCATGGCTGGAACACCTTTCTACACCTTTCTCTGCCTGTTCATCCTACACTTGTGCTTGATAGTTTATCAGTCACTTAGAGGGCTCTCACTCAGTGTCAGGTTGCTATTCTAAGACTTTACAAATAATAACTCATCTCATCTCACAAGACCCTAATTAGGAAGCTACCATTATTATTATCCCATTTTACAGGTAGGGAAACAGAGGAACAGAAACTTGCTCAAGATCCCAGAGCTAGCAACCACTGAAGGCAGGATTCAAATTCAGACAACTGGCTCCAAAATCCATGCTCTCTCTCTCTCTCTTTTTTTTTTTAAAAGATTCAAGGGGTACATGTGCAGGTTTGTTACATGGGTATACTGTGTGATGCTGGGATTTGAGCTTCTAATGGTCCTGGCATCCAAATAGTGAACATAGTACCCATTAGGTAGTTTTTCAACCCTTGCCCCCCATGTTTGGACACCCCAGTGTCTATTGTTGCCATCTTTATGTCACTGAGTACACAATGTTTAGCCCCACTTATAAGTGAGAACATGTGGTATTTGGTTTTTTGTTTCTGTGTTAATTCACTTAGGATAATGGCCTTCAGCTGCATCTGTGTTGCACAAGGACAACATTTTGTTCTTTTTCATGGCTGCGTAGTATTCCATGGTGTACATGTACCATGTTTTCTTTATCCAGTCCTCTGCTGATGGGCACCTGGGCTGATTCCATGTCTTTGTTATTGTGAATAGTGCTGTGATAAACATATGAGTGCTGGTGTCTTTTTGGGAGAAGGGTTTACTTTCCTGTGGGGATATACAGTGAGATTGCTAAGTCAAATGGTACTTTCCACAGGGGCTAAACTAATTTACATTCAACCAAAATAGTATAAGTATTCCCTTTTCTCCACAACCTTGCCAACATCTGTTATTTTTTTACTTTTTAATCATAGCGATTCTGCCTGGTGTGAGATGGTATCTCAGTGTGTTTTTGATTTGCATTTCTCTGATGATTAGTGATACTAAGCTTTTTGTCATGTTTCTGGCCACTGGTTTGTCTTCTTTCAAGAAGTGTCTGATAATGTCCTTTGCCCACTTTTTTTTTTTTTTTTTGAGACGGAGTCTCGCTCTGTCGCCCAGCTTGGAGTGCAGTGGTGCGATATCACTGCAACCTCCACCTCCTGGGTTCAAACAATTCTCTGCCTCAGCCTCCCGAGTAGCTGGGATTACAGGTGCCCACCACCATGCCTGGCTAATTTTTGTATTTTTAGTAGAGATGAGGTTTCACCATGTTGGCCAGGCTTGTCTTGAACTCCTGACCTCATGATCCACCCGCCTTGGCCTCCCAAAGTGCTGGGATTACAGGCGTGAGCCACCATGCCCAACCACCCACACTTTTTAATAGGGTTTTTTTTTTTTTCTTGTTGAGTTAAGATCCTTCTAGATTCTGAATTGGTCCTTTGTTGAATGAGTACTTTGCAAATATTTTCTCCCATTCTGTAGGTTGTCTGCTTACTCTATTTATGGTTTCTTTTTCCATGCAGAAGTGATTTAGTTTAATTAGGTCCAAATGGTCAATTTCTGTTTTTGTGCCATTTGCTTTTGAGGACTTAGTCATACATGTTTCATCTACGCCAAAGTCCAGGAGAGTATTTCCTGGGTTTTCTTCTAGGATTTTTGTAGTTTGAGGTCTTACATTTAAATCTTTAATCAATCTTGAGTCAATATTTGTTTATGATGAGAGGTAGGGATCCAGTTTCATTCTTCTGCATGTCGTTAACCAGCTTTCCCAGTACCATTTATTGAATACGGTACCCTTTCTTCATTATCTATTTTTGTTGACTTTGTTGAAGACCAGTTAGTTGCATGTGTGCAGCTTTATTTCTGGGCTCTCTATTCTTTTCCATTGGTCTATGTGTCTCTTTTTGTACTAATACCATGTTGTTTTGGTTACTGTAGCCTTGTAGTATAGTTTGAAGTCAGATAGTGTGATGCCTCCAGCTTTATTCTTTTTGCTTAGGATTACCTTGACTATTTAAGCTCTTTTTTGTTTCCATATGAATTTATGAATAGTTTTTCTAATTCTGTGAAAGATGACATTGGTAATTTGTTAGGAATAGTGTTGACTATAGATTGCTTTGGGCAATGTGGACATTTTAAAGATATTGATTATTTTAACTCATGAGCATGGAATGCTTTTCCATTTGTTTGTGTCATCTATGATTTCTTTCAGCAGTGTTTTGTAGTTGTCCTTGTTGAGATCTTTCATCTCCTTGGTTAGGTGTATTCCTAGGTTGTTTTTTTTTTTTTTTTTTTTTTTTGGTTTTTTTTTTGCAGCTATTATAAATGGGATTGCATTCTTGATTTGGTTCTTGGCTTGAACCTTATTGGTGTATAGAAATGCAGCTGATAATTAACTGTACATTGATTTTGTATACTGAAACTTTGCTTAGGTACTTTATCAGGTCAGGAGTCTTTTGGCAGAACCTTTAGGGTTTTCTAGGTATAGAATCATATTGTCAGTAAACAGAGATAATTTGACTTTCTCTTTTTTTATTTGGATGCCTTTTATTTCTTTCTCTTGCCTGATTGCTGTGGGTAGGACTTCCAGTACTATGTTGAATAGAAGTGGTGAGACTGAACATCTTTGTTTTGTTCCAGTTCTTAGGGGAAATGCTTTCAACTTTTGCCTGTTTAGTATGATGCTGGCTGTGGGTTTGTCCTAGATGGTTCTTATTATTTTGAGATATGTTCTTTTGATAGTTTGTTGAGGGTTTTCATCATGAAAGGATGTTGGATTTTATCAAATGCTTCTTCTATGTCTATTGAGATAATCACGTGGTTTTGTTTTTAATTCTGTTCATGTAGTGAATCACATTTATTGATTCACATATGTTGAACCATCCTTGTATCCCAGGAATAAAGCCCACTTGATTGTGGTGAATTAACTTTTTGATGTGTTGCTGGATTTTGTTTGCTAGTATTTTGCTAAGGACAAAATCCACGTTCTTCAACACCACCCTGCTTTGCTCCTCCCCTACTCATACTTTTTGTCTTTTGCCCTGTGAGGATGCTCCCCTGATACGTATTTTGGAAATCATCCTGTTTCTGCGGTGTGCTCTCAGAGCACTACGTTGGCCCTACTAGGATTTCTTTTTCTAGCGGTGGGATATGAATAGCCTTGGCTCCCCACCATCTGGGAGTTCTGTACGGACTGGTATTTAAAGCGTTCATCTTTATGTCCACAGCATTCTCACTTCTGGATCCTCGCCTGGTGTTTTAAACACTGGGGATGTGAAGTCTATGTCAGCAAAAATGAACTGAAATCTAATGAATTAGAAGGTTCCATAAAGAATAAACTCTAATGACAGTCTTGGTGAGATGCTTCTAGAGAGAGTTTAAAAAGTATAAAAACATGCAGATAGTTCTCATCCATCTAAGAGATAATTCTCTTCTTTTGAGGATTATTCAGCCTCCTGCTTCTCCTTCCATTTCTTCTGATCTTATAGACATTTCATAGCTTGAGAGAATCATTTAAGAGGATAGAAAGTGATGAAATGTACACGGATCAGAGCAGCTCCATGTCTCACCAGTTCTGTGACTTTGGGTAAACCACTTGAGCTTCCCGAATCCTGGTTTCCTCAGCCATAAAATGGGATCATAATCACACTTAGCTACCTTACTGGGGAGAATTAAATGAGATACTACATGTAGAGTGGCTGGTCCAGGGCATGGTTGATGGTGAAAGCTGCATAAGTGTGATTGCTGTTATCATCTCTAAGACCCTGCTGGCAGGATGAGAAGAAAGGAAATGAGACTGACAAATCTCTAATGCATGCTTCTTAATGCCTAGAAAAAGGTAGAAGAGTAAAAGGTTAGCCAGACTGATCAAAATGAGACATAAACTAATTATGAATTTTTTCCCATGTAGTCATCAGTTCCTTCTTAAATACATTTATTTTATGTAACTATCTGCAGCAGTGCAATTTCCTAAAAGAATCAATTGCCATAATTCAGCAGAACCCATATTTACTCATTCAACACACAATTATTAAGTACCTACTGTATGCCAGTCCCTGTCCTCAAGGAACTCACAGTCTGATGTGAGGGATAGACTTGTAAGTGGATAACTCAAAATAAGAGTTGATTCCAACGATTTACTTTTTCAATGATTAGAGAATTTACAAGAATGTAGAAAAGGGATAGATCATAGGAAAGTTTTATGTGGGCAGTAAGATATGAGCTGGGCCTTAGAGCAGAGGTATGTCACACAGAGCTCTTGGTGGCAAGCAACAGAAAGCTTCTCTCTGGCTAGTTTAAACAAAAAAGGGGAATGTGTGAGAAGGGGATCAGAATTGCCAGAAGGCAGAAATGACCAGATTTGGAAAATGGGCAGAACCAAGAGCCATGGAAAATGAATACAAATCCAAGCAGAGAGGTGCAGAAAGAAGAGGTCTATTCATCCTCACTGCTGCCTAAATGTCCTTGTATCACTCTCTAAAAACCAAAGTCCTGCAACAGAGTGAATGACAGGATGAGCAAAGTCAGACAACCAGATGCTGGGTGACCCAGGGTGGGGATAGAAGGATCTTGCCTTTGACTTTAGTGAACTCAGGATGGGCCACTTTTCTTAGTCCATTGGGGCTGCTATAACTAAATACTATAAACTGGGAAGCTTGCAAAAAAAACCCAGAAATTTAATTTTCATAGTTCTGAAGGCTGAGCAGTCCTAGATCAAGGCAGCAGTATAGCAGATTTGATGTCTGGTGAGGGCATCCTTTCTGGTTCATAGATGATGACTTCTCACTGTGTCCTTACATGGCGGAAGAAGCAAGGAACCTCTCCAGGGCCTCTCTGATGAGGACACTAGTCCTGTTCATGAGGGTTCCGCCCTTGTAACCTAACCATTTACCAGAGGCTCCACCTCCTCATACCATCACATTGGGGGTTAGGATTTCAACACGTGAATTTGTGGGGAGATGCAAGCGTTCAGACTGCATCACTCCTTTCTATCAGAATCAAAGACATGGGGAATTCCCTAAGGGGAGATCAGCATTCTAATAGGAAGGAAATGATGTTGGGTAACAGACAGAAAAAAAGAGACAAAGATCCTTCATAGGTAGGTAGGATTTCAACAGTAGTCAGCTGGAAGGAAAAGCACGCCAGGGATGGAACAGACTCTGTAAAGGTGGAGAAGAAAAGTTTGGGGTTGTAGCCAGAATGGTGGTGTAATGCAGAGAGTGCTATTGAAAAACAGACGTAGGCAGGCTGGGCCCAGATCACAGAGGGTCTTATAAAGGCCACAGTAAGAAGTCTAAGCCCTAGTCTATAGCCAAGACCAGCCAGGAAGTTATTTAAGAAAGTAAATAGTCAGGCCTGCGAGGGAAAACTAGACTCTGGAGCTGTGTTTTGAACCTGTTTTCTCTGCATGCTCACAAGGGTGCTGGCTGAACAGTAACAGCAGTGAAAACTTCAGGGGTAGCACTTTGAAGAAAATGAAGGAGCTCTGTCTGTGGAAGACGTTTCATTGTCCCTATAAGATTGGCTTCAGCAACACAGCCTGAGTCTGAGGGCCCTGCAGGAGCCCAGGGGCAGAGGCTGGGACTCAGAGCAGGACTGGAACTCATGAGATCAGCTTCACAGGGAAGAAATTCTCTTAACTTGCTTCATTTGCCACTGGATTCACATTTCCTTATTAGTCAAGATGCAATGAGACTGAATAACTGTTCAGGTCTCCCTTGGATAAAATCTAGGGTAGTGTTTCACTTGCCCAATATCCCTTTGTGGTAACAGCCCCTCAATATTTTTATTTTGAAGCTTGTCTACCCATTGGATCGTGAGTCCATGAATTTTTAGAAAGTGTTGACTCTATATTCTGGCTTCTGGAAAAGTGGGGAGATGACCTGTACCTAGGTTTGGCCAATGTGAGTACTCCATCCTCTACCTACCATAGTGATGGGTTCAGAAATGGACAGGTGGCCCCAGGCAGTGCAGAATGTCAGCTCTGGGATTCTTCTGGAGCCATTGGGAAGCGTCGGGGGCAGTGCTTCTGCATGGTTGCCAAGTGGGTACAAGGTAAAACAGGAGCTGTGCTGGCCACCCTGGCCACCCAATTGGGAGACCCAGCCTCACAGTGAAGCCAGCACAGAGAAACATGGTGCTGAGAGAGGGAGAGACACATGGAGTTCTGGGTCCAGCCCTATCTGGTCTAGATTTTCCAGGGATCCATTTTTAGTTTCCAGAGCCAATACATTCTCCCTCTCCTCTTCTCACTCTCACTCTTGCTCTGTTTTGCTTAGGCCACTTTGAGTTGTTTTTGTTACTCACAACTAAAGGTATCCTAATTCATAAAATCCAGTGGGGTCCAGTACAGTGAAGGAAGGGGGCTTGAGACCTGGGAAGACTCAGTGGGGTGTCTGCTAAGGGAAGTCCGAGGCACCGGGACTGAAGACAGAATCTGGTTCTACTGGGCTCCTGATTCCAACTGATTTAGATGGTTTTGACCGTGTCTCCATCTGGCTGGAGGGTTTGGAGTGTCTGATCACTTTTTTCTTAATATGGTGATGGATTTTGGTGGGTTCTCTCTTCCTGCCATATTTTCTTTATGAACATAGAAAGCTCAATTTTTTAACTCGGAGGACAAATTAAAAAGAGTGGAGAGTCAGCCCACACATGGGAAGATATTTTGGGGAATGAGGCCACTTTCCCAGTGTTCCTCAATTCATAGCACTTGAGAGAACACCCTCTTAGTTTTCATTCTGGTCAGAAGTTCAGAATGGTGGCGCAAGGACAAGAACTGTACTCCAGGTGTATTCTGTTTAGCTTGCAGAGTATTGCCTTTTTTTTTTTTAAGTCACTAATGTTTAAACATCAAAAAATTTCATCTATATTTCTGAGTTATTCGGGAAAAAAAAAAAAAAAAAAAGGACTGTCTACATGGGAGCCATTTTCCTACTGGTAGCTCTAGCTTGAGTTGGGCACAGCTGCCCCTGTTAGACAGGTGTGAGCGCCCCCACCCGCCACAGGTGTGAGCTCTCCTACCTGCTTCATTTATTTAGGTCATCTTCATGACACCTAAGCATACGATTCACTGGGAATGTCTTAAATCCCTCTGGACATGTAGACGTGGCTGAACAGCTGTTTGTGGGTTTATGCCACTACTGTGGATAAAATAATTCCCTGGTGCTATGAATAGAAAATTCAAAATCTCTTGGGATTCATCTTATAACATACACACTAATAAACCCCTTTGGGTTGGAGGAAAAGTGGTTAGGTCCATGAGGAGAAGAACTAGGAGCAGACTTGGTGCTCTTTCCTCCTTTGGTTGATTTAATCCTACACCAAAAGAGCTTAGACCCCTGGATCCGTAGTGCCTGAGTTAGAAACACACCTCTGCCAGTCATTGTCTGTATGCTCTTGGTCAAGTTCGTTAAATTTACTGTGACTCAGTGTTCCAATCCGTACAAAGCACTATATTCTCTTCATCTGTAAAATGCAGTGAATTCTCCTCTTGTAGGATTATTGTAAGGATTAAGT
Source organism: Theropithecus gelada (assembly GCF_003255815.1). NCBI lineage: Eukaryota > Metazoa > Chordata > Mammalia > Primates > Cercopithecidae > Theropithecus > Theropithecus gelada. Next base: position 127,168,794 of record NC_037676.1, read on the forward strand.
TAGTTAATACAAATTAGCAAAGTGTGGTAGCACATGCCTGGGAAGCTCAGGTAGGAGGATTCCTTGAGCCCAGTAGGTCAAGGCTGCAGTTAGCCATGATTGTGCCACTGCTCTCCAGCTTGTGTGACAGAGCAAGACCTTGTCTCTAAGAAAAGGAAAAAAAATCAGTTAATACACTTATAGCAATGCCTTGCACACAGTAAACCCTCAACAAGTGTTAAACTCTATGTATACATTATGTAATGTTTACATATTTATATGTAAGTTACATATACATTTATAATGCCACATTTATAGAAATATTATGGGCCGGGCACGGTGGCTCACGCTTGTAATCCTAGCACTTTGGGAGGCCAAGGTGGGCGGATCATGCGGTCAGGAGATTGAGACCATCCTGGCTAACACAGTGAAACTCCGTCTCTACTAAAAATACAAGAAAATTAGCTGGGCGTGGTGGCGGGCACCTGTAGTCCCAGCTACTCAGGAGGCTGAGGCAGGAGAATGGCGTGAACCTGGGAGGCAGAGCTTGCAGTGAGCCAAGATTGCACTACTGCACTCCAGCCTGGGCGACAGAGCGAGACTCCGTCTCAAAAAAAAAAAAAAAGAAATATTATGTATCAGGCAAAACTTTTATGTTCCACATTTGTACAAAGTACATTTCTATAAAGCAAATCCATTAGGTTTTTATCAGCTTCCATTATAAACAACATGGTATGTGTTTTTAAGATGTAAATAATTTAGCAGGACATTTTTGCTTAGAAAGCAAATAAACAATGACAAATCTCATGTGGCTCTGATCATCGCTATTCTATTTATGTATTTTTTCCTTTAATAATTATAATGATCATAAACACATAATTTTCATGAGAGTATAAACTGCTACAAACTTTTTTAGAAACCCAAAACATTTTTCTTTAAACTATCAGTAGCTTGCTAATAGCTTCTGAGCACCACATTTTCACCATGCAGAGAGTTATTGAGAGGAGAAATGTCAAGGCCCAACACAGTTGTCACCTCTTTATGAAGCTAGAGTTCAAACAGTTGAAACAGATTTATAGAAATATCCTTTATTCTACTGATTTATTATGTCCCAGCAAATACAAGTGCAAAGTAAATTTCCCAAGCAACTCATCTTTTCCTATTAATGGCTTTCAATAAAAATAAGGTATGTGTTCTCAGTGTATGAATAATTCAGGTAGAGGATTTTTGCTTGGAACAGAATTAGACAAGGTAGTGCTTAGTCTCCAGATATCCCAGTATTTAAGAAGGCAGGAGAACATGGTCTTGAAGCCCTCAGGCTTCAGAAATCAGACATCTTGGGTTTAAACCCAGCTTCACCATGTACTGGTTGTATGAGCTTGAACAAATGGCTTAACCTTGGCTAAGCCTCAATTTCCTCATCCACAAAGTGACAGCGATCACCTTACCCATCTCCAAAGATTAAATGAGATGATATGGGAAAGAACCTTGGCCAGGGCCTAGCACTTAGTAATCAGCTTTTATTCATATAGAGCTTGCATTGCTGTAATTTTCTTCTGAAGCACTTTTATGACTCCAGGATGGTATCAATCATGCATTCCTTTCCCTGTTCTTTTTTGGATGACAGAAAATCCCATGCCTGGAGACACTGTGGCGTAACAAAATAACAAAACTCCCTATACTCCCCCTGCCCCCGTCCTGACTTTTTTTTTTTTTTTTTTTTTTTGAGATGGAGTCTCTGTCGCCAAGCTGGAGAGCAGTGGTGCGATCTCGGCTCACGGCAACCTCTGTCTCCTGGTTTCAAGCGAATCTCCTGCCTCAGCCTTCTGAGTAGCTGGGACTACAGGCACCCGCCACCACACCTGGCTAAGTTTTGTATTTTTAGTAGAGATGGTGTTTCACCATGTTAGCCATGATGGTCTCAATCTCTTGATCTCGTGATCCGCCCGCCTCGGCCTCCCATAGTGCTGGGATTACAGGCGTGAGCCACCGCGCCCGGCCTTCCCCCGTTTTTTCTTTGTTGTTTTATGTGCTAGTAATGGTGGGCCACGTTACCAAATGATGGCATTAAAGGCTTCTCTTTCATATATAATCCATTCATATATAATGTTTGGGGTTCTGAAAATGCTGAAGTTTCAGACATTTCAAAAATAGTTCTTTTCTTAAAAAAAAAAAAAAAAAAGATATGCAAGGTTGTGTGTTGGAGTTGGGTTCCATGGGAAGCTGATTCTGAGATGGAGATTTCTACAAGGGGTGCTCTGGGGATCAATGCCTGTGAAACAGCAGGAAGCAGAATTAGGCCAAAGGAGAAGCTGGGCTATGAAACAGTTGCAACAAAGGCCTCAGCCCATCCAGACTGACTTTGGAGCAGGGATAACACTAAAGAGTTGTTCTCAATTGGCACAAAGGATCCAGGCATTTATAGCCTGACATTAAGCAGTCATTGGATGCAGGCTGCCAAGGGGAGGGTCTATGACCAGGTTGTAGGGGGGCGGTGAGGAACCCTTTCAACCCAGGACGATTGTGGCAGTGGAGGGTGGGGAGTGGTATCGAAGAAAAACACAGAGCTGTTAAAGCAGTAAAAACAGATTGTATTCAAGACTATTACCAGTTCTATGGGGTCCAGAAACAGCAGAGAGTGATTAAAAGAGGAGGCAGAACAAGAAGCAGCAACAATCCTCCTGCTTTCCCCCCTGGGGTTAGGTCTGAGCTCGTTCAATTCAAACTTGGAATTTAATGAGAAGCTGAAGTTCCGATATTACGTTACACTGGACACTTGCATACCTGGAAATGACATTGTTAATACCTGTAATACCCGAATGTTCCTGGGGAAGCCATGGGATCTTCCCTGGATATTAACCTGGGGGAGGGAAGAAAAATATAACAGAATTTAAAGAAAACAATGGGGAAAAGGAATTTGCTTTCTTTAGTACTTTATCAAATCCTACTCATTTCATTAGCCAGTTTCTCCCAATAAACCTTCATTATTGTGCAAACTGCATCTCAGTTATGTACAACCTGAGATAACTTGATTGACAGTGATTCTGTGTAACTTCATTAGAAAGCCAATGAAGATTCTCTTAAAAAAAAAAAAATCTATTGCAGTAAGGGAAAAGAGACCAGGATAGAACTGGGCTCAATTCCAAATGCAGCCTGGGCAAGTGGGAATGTCCAGCCAAGACGCAGGGTGAAGGTCGGTGGATGGGAATTACTAAGAGGAAACATCAGGAGTAAGGGGAATTCTGGCTGAACCAATTGAGCAGACACCACCTGGGAGGTGGAGAGGCTAAGGAACCTGATAAGATATGAAGGGTGGGGGACTCTTATTAACGGACTCAGCAGGGTTCTTGCAAAAACTGGATTTTACAAGGAAGTGCACAGATGGGCCTAGGAAGATTCAGGAGTCTGACTAAAGTTTGGTCTAGCCAGGAATCCGGTCTAGTGGGGAATCTGGCTGAGCTGTCAGTTTTCAACACTTGCAGCGGCTGGCAGAATGATGCTTGGGTCCTGGAGGAGAGGATCTGGATGGTGTACCTCAGACTCCATTGCAGTCCACCCCTGTACCTCTTGGACTCTTCTGGTTTGTATACAGAAGTGAATGAGGTGAGCTACACCCGTGCCACTGTAGCTGGTCCCAAGTAACTGATCCTGATGGCCTCCTTTCTCTGCTATTCCTTCTCAATTTCCCTTGCCCTCAGCTAACATCTTGGCTGATCTGGGTGGCTTACCTGCTGGTGTGACCAGACCCTCACCTGAGTGGTCTGAGCCCCTAGAGACACTGCATTTCTTAGGCTATGACTGTTGCCTTTGCCCATTTACCTTAAAAACTGGGCAAATGTCACTGCTGTGGTGGGTCTTAGACTCTTAGGATTTATTTCCTGCCCTCTTGAGCATGTGTGTCTCAAGACCTCTCCCATCCTTGCCACTTCTTGTTCATCTGGTCTAATTAACATGATGCCATCAATACAATGAACCAATGTGATGTTCTTCGGAATGTCTGGACAGACCAGATCACTTTGACAAATATGTGCTAGCTCTTGATACTTGTTTAGCATATCGTTTCATTCCTCTCTATGGGACAAGACCATAAATGTATATACTGGTATCTATTTCCAATGAATGCAAATTGCTTCTCATTCTCCTTTCTGATAGAGACCAAAAAGATGTATTTGGGTCAGGCGTGGTGGCTCACACCTGTAATCCAAGCACTTTGGGAGGCCAGGGTTGGTGGATCACTTAAGGCCATGAGTTCAAGACAAGCCTGGCCAACATAGCAAAACCCTGTCTCTACTAAAAATACAAAAAATTAGCTGGGTGTGGTGGTACATGCCTGTAACCCCAGCTACTTGGGAAGCTGAGGCACAAGAATTACTTGAATCCAGGAGGCGGAGGTTGCAGTGAGCTTAGATCGCTCCACCACACTCCAGCCTGGGTGACAGAGCGAGACTTTGTCTCCAAAAAAGAAAGACCCATTTACCAACTCAGTGGCAGCCTTCAGTGTGCCTGAGACCAAGCTAGCCAGCTCTAATTAAGATCCGACTTCTGACGCAGCAGCTACAGTTGAAATAACGTCTTTGCAGGAGTCCACTGTCATCCAGCAGGACGCATCTAGCCTTTGGAGGAGGCAGATGAGAGAATTAAGTGGAGTCATGGTCAAGGATCATGCTTTTAGGCCTTTAAGGATAGCACTAGCCTCTACTGTCCCCCAAGGGATAAAACATTAATTTGGTTAACCATGTTATCTGTGGAGAGGGGGCAATTTCAAGAGCTTCCTCTTGGTCTTTCCCACTACACTCACTCTTACTTCACAAACCAAAGAACCAACGTGGGTGCTCAGTGACTTGCCAAGAATACCCACTCAAAGTGCACATTTGAACTGGAGAAGTGGCCACTAGGTTCGTCTGTGGACCCAGTGGAAACATAGTGAGCCAGACTCGATTTATTACCTGGTACCTCGGGCCCCACATCTACCGGCAGGAACATGTCAACCCTTCAGGTCTTAAATATCGATGATATGTTGGACTCTATGTCCAGTAGTCATTGAAATATTCAGCTATCTCCCTTTCCCCTGGGTGTAATTACCTGAGTAAATGGCCACAGGTCTCTTTGGGAAAGGACTGGGGAAATCACTGCCAGATACGTTGCCATGGTGTCACAGGACCTTCCTCCTGGGTACTCGGCCTCTCTCTCGGTCAATGTGTTCTGGGTTTGAATATGGGCTTAATTCTGAAAACTGAGCAAGGGATCTTTACTTTGTATTGGGTTAGCTGCCCTTAACATCCTGATTGTATATTGAGTAGTATCCTCCAAGTCTCTCCATCTCTCTTGCCCTAAGTATGCCTTATTTTTTTTTGTTTTGACACAGAGTCTCACAATGTCATCCAGGCTGGAGTGCAGTGGTGCCATCTTGGCTCACTGCAACCTCCACCTCCTGGGTTCAAGCCATTCTCCTGCCTCAGCCTCCCTAGTAGCTGGGATTACATGCGCCCAGCACCACGGCCAGCTAATTTTTGCATTTTCAATAGAGATGGGGTTTCACCATGTTGGCAAGGCTGGTCTTGAACTCCTGACCTCAGGTGATCCACCCTCCTCGGTCTCCCAAAGTGCTGGGAACATAGGTGTGAGCTACCATGCCTGACCAGTATGCCTTATTTTTTTAGCCATCACAACTCTAGATGGGCCACCGCTAAGATGATCACCATCCTGGTTTGCAGAGACTGTCCCTGTTTTAACATTGAACATTCTGCATCCCTGGAAATCCCTCAGCCCTGGGAAAATCAGAATGGTTGGTCATCCTGGGCTCCTCCAAGCCCTCCTAGGACACAATACTACTTTGCCACTAGTTATAATAATTGCATCGATCTTACTTCTGTTGGTTAAGCACTATCAGGCCTTTATTCTTTTAGGATTCTCTCATTACCAGGAGCCCAGTTTGGTTACTACATCTCCTACCATTAGCTGTGGTCTTCCAATGAGGGTTACCACTGAGCTTCTCAGAAATACCAGCACCCTAACACCGGAGCATTTCTTACTACTTTGCTAGACAGAGCTTCCTCTCTGCAGGAGGTTTTCAGGTCTTAAAAGCATATCCATTCTAGCACGTCCTCTTCTTGGAGATTTTTACTCCTTCCCAATCTGCCACCATGACCTGGCATTTCTGTCACCTGGTGTTGGCTAGGCTTTCTTGGAGCTTCCCAGAACCATTCTAACAGTATGGTAGCACCGTCTTTCACGGTCCTTGCCAGGATGTGAAATCCCACATTATGATAGAGTGCTCCAGTGCTGATAAGCGCTACCTCAGCCAGCTTGACATTCTGATTCTCTGGACCCAGCAGTCTCAAGATCCAGTCCTATTCCCTCTTGCTTCTGAGGGTACGTGCAGACTGTGCAGACCGTGTTCCACACCCAGGTCACTTGGTGGATAATGCTATTCCTCCCTTACTGGATCCAGGACTTTCCTGTCGGAGTTACATTGTGACAACTCTAGTAGCTCCGGATCTAGTGCCAGGAGGGAGGTGGAGGAAAGTCCTGGGGAGAGAGAGTTACAAGGCGGAGGCCTCTGAGTCATCTTGTGAGCGGTGGGGAGGAAAGCCTGGAACAGGGAGGCCCCGAGGGCTCCGAGTTATCTAGAGACATTGGCATAGATATCCCCATCGCATCTCAGGGCTCCATTTTTTTTCTCATTAGATCCTAACTTCGCCGCAGCAGTTCTGCTCTATTCGGGAATGTAAACTTCTTGAGAATGTGACTACTTTTATGATTAATCCTTGTCCTTATCCTCAGCTCTATCTTCTCTCCTGGCTTCAAGAGTTTCTTGTATGCTGACAAGAGGCCCTCTGGCTTTCACATTTAGCCTTTAATTGCTGATTAAACACCTTCAGCCTCTTATCATTGAGGGTCTTTTTTCCCCCCCTGTTCAAAAGGATCTGTTTTCTCCAACAACAGCCATCCAGTTCTATTGTGCCTATACTACTCTGTCCACATGCTTAGCCTGATCTATTGCTCCCACCTGGTGTATTATCCCAGTTCGCCACTGGGGGCGGTGTCAATTGCATTTTTGCACATGACAGGGACTGCTGTTGCTCCACCTGCCACCAATGATGGAGTTCTTAGTCTCTTCCCTAAGGTCATTCCTGGCGCCAACTGTCGCAGGTTAGGTTTCAGGGGAAGCTGACTTTGAGATGGAAACTCACTGGGGGAAGGGGAGAATTTCAAGATGAACAACCTCAGACGGGAAAGAAGCAGGACTGGACAGAGGGAGAAGGTGGCCTGTGTTACAGTTGCAACAAAGGCCGTCGGTGGATCCCACAGGGATCTCTGGAGCTGGGATGGCCCTGCCTTGCAGCAAAGGGAGACAAGCATTTATACCCCTTCATTGACCAGTCACTGAATGCATGGTGCCCCAGGAAGGGAGGGTAACCTTAGCCAGGTAGCTCTCTTTGTGGGGTAGGGATGGGGCCACACGACACTCCCAAGCATCTCTGGGCATGAGGGCCTCAGTCCCAAAGAGAAAATCTGGATAATGCATCCCAGCCTTGTGCCTACTGAATGTGCTGAAGATGAGGGAAGGCAATATTGAGGACACTTCTGAATTTAGAACCGGTGAGATCTTCCATTTCATTCACTTGAACTCATTGCATATTTGGTCACTGTGGATGTAATGGTGAAAAAGCCACATCTCAACTCTAGAGGTGCTTCTGGTTTGGTGGGAGAGAATGGCCATAAAAAGATCAAAAGGCCAATAATATGGGAATTGCTGGGTCTACACTCTCATTTTATAGAAGAGGAAACTGAGTCTCAAGGAGGCAAGGTCACTTGACAGTGTCTAAAATGAGTTGACAGCAGGTGTGAACCGGGACCCCAGCCTCGCAATTCTCAGGCTAGGGCCTTCACCCCAGCCCCACATTGTCCCTGTTATGCTTTGAAATTGTTCAAGGTCACTCACATTTTAAAATGCAAACAAAAGAAAATAATTAAAGCTAGAAGAGGAAGGATTCCTCATTGCAATTCAGGAAAACTCACTTTGTAAGCCTGGATTTTCTATTTGAGTTCTCATCATTGATTCAATTTGGATTCCCCTAATGAGGAGTCTAATCTAATGATCCATTTGAAGTTATTTTCTATCATTACTGAAAGCTGAAGAACTCTACTGGACAGGTAGGTTAAAGGAGTTTAATCTGTTGACTTTCAAAATTTGTTTCATTCTGAATACTTGGGTGGGGGACAGTAATTTTTGAGCACAGGCTATCTCTTATTATGAGAATTGGTCAGAACAAACTCTGCTTCCTGCTTTGTTGTGTGAACATTACCTGGAGCCGTTTTCCTGGTAATCTTGGCTGCCATCTTGGAGAGGTGAGATCATGGAGCGTGGGGGTGTGAGAGAGTTTTGTGCTGTGGGCAATGACAGCTTTTCTGGATCGAGGTAGCAGAATCAGAAAAACACCCCCAGGCAAATGCTGGCAGCATCTCAGAACAGTCTGGGTGGTCATATGCGGCCTTGGCAAGCCGCGCCCAAGGAAGCAGAGGGCTGATATGATAACTGTGCTGATGTTGGCCACACCAACCTGCTGCTGAGGTTTGGTTTGGGGTGAATCACCCCTATGGCTAGAATCATCAGCTCAAGCAAATTCACCCACTCATTGTTTTGTTCTCATCTGCATGTTGCCAGCTTGGACAAAATCTAGGCTCCCTCTTTGCCATGCTCGAGCTCTCCAGAGTCTACACTGCCACTTCTGAAGGGGTTCGAAGCAGCTACAACATGAAAACCTTTTCTTCTCGCCCAAGATGCTTGAAATCCCACCATAATCAATCAATAGACCTGGAATCTCACAAGTGATTGTCCCTTTCTTCAAGCTCTTAACTTCTTCTGCCATATCTTTCCTTCACCGCCCCCCACAATTTTCTACCCTTCTCCATCATGGGGCTTATCAACATTTTAATTGAGTGCTAAGAATCTAAGAGTAAAAGCATCTCAATTTTAGGCTTTATTTTTTACTTATGTGTATGTGTTTTTCCTATGGTCCAAAATTTATATAATGCATTACATAGTAAATTATAGTTTATATATTTATAATGATATAATAGATACATAATATATTTAAATTATTATAATGATATAAACTATATTTCATATTATATAGTATATATAATAAATATTATATCATTTTTATAAATATATAAACTATATTATATAAATAGTATACTATAAATAAATATAAATATGGATGATATTTATATAATATGTGTTATGTATTTATTTGGGACTCAGTGTTAGCACTCAGCTGAGCTCCCACATTAAGTCCCATCAACATGTTAACTCCTTCTGTGTAAAGATGCCCCAACTTCCCCAGCTTGAGGTGTTCTCTCCTGTGTGTAGTCGTTGCATCGTGTATGCACTTTGAGTGAACACTTAACCACATTGTTTGATTTCCCTTTTTATATCTTTCCCACTGAACTGAATTCCTTTCACTTACAATCGATCACATTACTCAGAATATTCTTATGACCTAGTCTAATCCTCAGCACTCGAAGGACACTCAATAAATGTTTGTTGAATGCATGAATCTAGAACAATGCCTGGCTCATAGAAAATGTTAAGCAAATATGTGTTAAATAGTTTGTGAATAAATAAGGAAGGAACAAATTAGCAAGCATACACTGGACACAAAGTGGGTCAGTCCCTTCCAAAGATTTGCAGAGCTTTGATGAGAGAACAAATTAAGGCTCACTTATCATATGCCTAAAGAATTAAAGCTACACAGTAAGTTAACTAACAAACTGTTAAATAAAATGTTATCTCCTCCTGCCTTTACAAATACATCTTTGGAACCAAAAGTCAACAGATACATGAGAAGTTACATATTTTATGTGACTAAAAGTAAGCAAAATGGCAAAGATATCCAAGTCTGATTAATATTGCAAATGTTTATTCTGTAGATAAGCTGATAATATTGGGATAAATAATAAAGAAATATGAATAATTCATAAATTATTACATATCTAGTCCATACCATTTAATTTTTTTGCCTTCATTTCAGCAAAAGCACTGGAAGGTTTTTGGGGGGTTATAATTAAGTTTTTCACATAATTTATTTTCTATTGATAGTAACATCAGATTGCATAACCTTTCTTGGATCACTGAAGTTTTTAGATATTTTTATAAAGAAATTAATTTCAAACTGGAGAAGCACAAATACACAAGCTCCTGTATACAAGAATATTAAGTATAGTGGTTTATTGCAGGTAGTGGTTTACAGTGACAAAAGTAGAAACAAATGGATCCATCACTATGGGAATGGCTGAATACATTTTGGCATAGTGGTACTGTATTAGTCCATTCTCACATTGCTAGAAAGAAATAGCTGAAACTGGGTAATTTATAAAGAAAAGAGGTTTAATTGGCTTAAAGTTCTGCAGGTGGTACAGAAAGCACAGCAGCTTCTGCTTCTGGGGAGGCCTTAGGACGCTTCCAAATGTGGTGGAAGGCACAAAAGGGAGCCAGCGTCTCACATGGCAGGAGCAGGAGGAAGACAGACAGTAGGGAGGTGCCACACACTTTTAAACAACCAGATCTCAGGCTGGCACGAAGGCTCAGGACTGTAATCGTGGCACTTTGGGAGGCCAAGGTGGGAGAATCGCTTGAGCTCAGGAGTTCAACATCAGTCAGGGCAACACAGCGAAACCTCATCTCTACTAAAAATATAAAAATTAGCCAGGCATGGAGGCACGTGTCTGCGGTTCCAACTACTCAGGAGGCTGAGGCAGGAGAATCACTTGAACTAGGGAGGCAGAGGTTGCAGTGAGCCGAGATCGTACCACTGCACTCCAGCCTGGGTGACAGAGTGAGACTCCATCACAAAAAATAAAATAAATAAATAAATAAACAACCAGATCTCATGAGAACTCCCTCACTATGCAGTACCAGAGGAAGATGGTGCTAAACCTGTTCATAAGAACTC